>NC_048599.1:92040545-92690545 GCF_003668045.3 Cricetulus griseus
CAGAGCGAGTGCCAGGATAGGCTCCAAAGCTACACAAAGAAACCCTGTCTTGAAAAACAACAACAACAAAAAAAAATGTTCACGACAACCTGAGTGCAGATTGGTGTCTGAGGACCAGGATGCATACAGATCTGAGTGGCTTGCTCTGCTACTCAATGTTCTGGTGACATCCAGGCCAGAGCTGCAGTTGAGGGCCATGTCAGGGTCTGTAACCTTACTGCAGTCAAGGTCTGTGCTGATGTCTGATGTATCTGTACCAGTCCCATCAGACCCCCGAGATCGAGGGACATGCTGGTATCACACGAGGGACATGCTGGTATCACAGAGCCATCCAGACCCAGACACTGTGAAGGACCATGTTGAGGTCAAGGTTCTAATATGGCTGGGGTCTGTACTGAAGTCTAGGTTCTGCATTGCCACCAAAGGTCACATAGAGGCCCAAGGTTAGGACTGCAACCATCCCCACCTGAGTGGCCAGTCCCTCCTCCTAGAGCCAGGATGTTGACCTGGCTCAAGCTGCTGCCAAGGGCCATGTCTAGGTCCTTGGTACAGCTATAACTGGGGTGTGTGTGAATATATGTGGCCTGTGTCACCTCAGGAGGCCTTAGAAACCATGTGAGACAAAATCAGAGTGCCATGCTGAGCTGGACACGCCCTTCGCTGGCCCTGGGAAAGCTGGCCTTGCCTTTCACTGGACACTACAGCAAGAAAGTTGGCCCCTACTCCCCGGAGAGATGGCCCCTCCCCCTCACTACAGGCCAGGTGAAGCAATCCTGAGGGCATGCATGTAGGGGAGCCGACTCTGCTCCCTCGACAGAGATGGGTGTCCCCAGGAGCCTGAACTGACCTCCTTGGCCACTCTCCAGGCACAAGGCCAGGCCTTGGGTTGACCCGCCTTGGGTTGACCCACCCTACCATCTACGCCATTTAGGACCTGCTGGAGCTGGTGAAGGCACAGGTCCTGTGGAACTATACCGAAAAGATCTCCAAGACTCATGACAGCCACAGGATATCCCAGAGGAGTTCCAGGGGGGATCTAGGGATGATGGTGTACCAGAAGCCAGAGGCTTTGAACCAGACCAGTGATTCATTGCAATGAACATTTGCCAGCAAAAGAGGTATGTATACTGTATGTCACACTGAAGCCTCCATTGCCACCAGGACAAATGAAGAGGTGATGGAGAGGCAGAAAGAAGGAGAGGCAAAGAGATTTTTCTGTTGTGGTTTTTGTTTTGTTAGCTTGCTTGCTTACTCTGATTTGTTTCTTTATGTGGAGGGTATTTCATGGAGGAGGGGAGGATATGGGGGGAGAAGGAGGTGAACAGAATTGGGGTGCATGATGAATCCCCTAAAGAGTCAATAAAGAAGTTTAAAAAATGTTCACTATGCATTTCCACTAATGGCAAGAAGGTTGTGAAGGGCTGGCTTTGCCAAGGTAGATGCTGGCGGATACAGATGATGTGGTAAATATAATTAGTATCACTCTAACAATTAGCTTTTATGGGTTATTGTTATTAGAACCTTAAATCATCACGAGCTTTACCTTTTTCTCCATAAGACTAAATTCTCTGCAGTGTGTGATCAGAGCTTATAGCACTCATTGTTCCGTTGCATACACGATGGATGGAACATTTTAGTTCAGTTTCTCCCTCCCCTGTTGTTACAAGCTACCTCTAATATGAAATCATCTATGAGTCAGCTTTGATTAGAATTTTGATATTGATTAAAGTTAACTGATATGTAATGAGTGTATGTGAAATAAATTATTTTTCCTAGTGAAAGAAACACAAGAAATCTGTCTTGGGATCACTGATGTTGCCCCTTACCTGTTGTTTTGGGAAAGTGGTCTGAGCACAAGCATTTTATATTTAGCTGCTGAATTCCTGGCTCAGGTTTCATAGAAAAGATTGAAATACTCTTTCTCTGAGGTTCCAATCATTAGGAGCACTCCCCACCTTGTGCCGCCTTCAGGTATAGGTGAAGGATGCACAGGTGAAACATGAACTTAGTATCTAAGATTAACCTACAGGACATCCTCAGGTTGCCATGGCAACCCACATAGGAGAGATGGACCCAACAGAGGAAGTTAGAGGGAGCTGCTTTAGGCCCCTCCCTCCCTCAGACTCTACAAGTCTCTCTCACCTCCTATTCGGCATAACACCAAAGTGACTTCCTGTTGGAGCTCTATTTTATTATGATCTTCCACAGTCACTGAACCTTTTAGAAAGTGGTATTTCATAGCAGATGGTTAAAGACAGACTTGTTAACTGGGTTAGGTTGAAAGTCAGCTAACTTTTCCAAATGTTCTGCTTTGAAAATTATGCTTTTCTACCCTGGTGCATTTCTGGGTAAACAAGAAGAGCAGTTTGGAGTGTCAGGTCCAAAGCTCAGTATTCCATGCCACCAGAAGATGTCACTGTCGTGTACAGAATGTACCAAGAGAGATAGCCAGTAACATCCTCAGAGCTCTTTTCTGTCTCTCCTAATCTTGCTAAATTTCCCCTGGAGTTCAGTGAAAGAAAACACAGGGGTGAAGCCTTGTCTCCAAGTTGACAGGCTCTGAAAAATTACTACATTCAGAGGACAGACATGCCAGTCACACACCCACAGCTTTTTATTCAAAAAATAAAAAAATCCCATATTAGTAGAAAAAAATCTGCTTCGATTAATGATTGTATATGGCACCAACCTGAAATTAATAACTGCACAATGTATCTATTTTTCTTCTGCAAAATAGTATGTATATCATATGTCACTTTACTAGCTATCAATTAAGAAAACCCAGACTGTTTTGCCAATGCCTGTGATTAAAGTAACAGCTCATTTAAAGCATAGGGAGCAGGCTGCCAAAATACACATTTTAATTTAAGATGAATGGATGTCACAAATAGAATATGTACAACTCATTTTATTATGAGGATGCTGCTGTTTGTGTTCTGAGAGATGTTGTCAATGAAGTTTGCTTCAGTCTTGCAAAGCCTTTGTATGTGTGTGTGTGTGTGTGTGTGTGTGTGTGTGTGTGTGTGTGTGTGTGTAGACAAGCAACCAAGATTGGTAGGGAAACCTGTTCACGGCTGAAGAAGTCTTCTTGGCATGTTTATTTGAGGAACAAACACTGAGGGCAGGAAGGAGATACAGATTTAGATCCCAGGCAACAGAAAGGGTGGAATAGGAGGTACTTTGAACAGCAGGATTTGACTCAGGTCACTGTCTGGTTTGACAAGAAGGTTATCAAAGGCAAGGCAATTAGGCAACATCAGGGATATTTCCAACTGGGAAACATTTTTAATGTAAATTTTTGCTAGTTTTGCCTTTCTGTTCATTTAGTCCTACATCAAAGTCTACTTTAGTACATGTATCTGTATGTTGAAAAAGAGAGCTTGTGTTGGTCTAGCATGTTTTATTGATGCCCCTAGATTAAAAAAAATCATTCCCTTTTCTGACTCAGTGAAATCAATTGCCAACTCTTTTTGAAAACAAAAACAGAATTATATAGACAATTTATAGTTAGCTCACATTTACTATGTACCAAATCTCTGTTTGAGTTTTTTTCAAACATGGATTATTTCCTTCTAGAAAATTTGTAAAATGACTTTTATCATTATTCCTACTTTTGTTTGCAAATATTGGAACACAAGGTTAGTAAGTTGCTATGCTGAAGAGAGAGCAAGGATGGTATTTACTAAGTCAGGCATTACAAACCCACTTTAAATTTTTTTTAAAAAAATAGCTAGGTGGTGGTGGCATATGCCTTCAATCCCACCCCTCAACAGGCAGAGGCAGGTGGATCTCTGTAAGTTTGAGGCCAACATGGTCTACAGAGTAAGTTCCAGGACACTCTGGGCTGTTTCACAGAAAAACTCTGTTTTGAAAACAAGCTCCCCCATAAAATAACTTGCTTTTTATGTGTATGGATGCTTGTCTGCATGTGTATTTGTCTTCTACAGGGGTTCTGGTATATGAGGAAGCCAGACAACAGCATCAGAATCTCTGAAACTGGAGTTAACTGACAGTGTGGTATTGGTTCTGGAACTCTAACCTGTGTCCTTTGCAAGAGTAGCAGGTGCTCTTACCTGCTGAGCATCTCTCCAGCCCCTACAGACTGAACCACACTGTCTCATATCACTTCCCTGAAATACATGGCGATGCCATTTGTTTTTTTTCTTACCGCTTTATTGTAAAATTTATTGTTAAATTTTCCTGCTGAGAATGAGGTTCACACCGAGTTTTCACTCTTCCTAAACTAATGATGCACATGCAACGCACTGATTTAGGATCTAATGGCGCCACCAGCGCCTGGCTTATATTAGTGTATTAATTGCAAAAAGTAATATATCTCTCATGATAGCTTCACTATGAATTCTCAAACATGTATACAAGGCCCTTCGGTAGTTAGTCCCCTTCCCTCATTACCTATACTTGTCCCACTTTCACAGTTTCTCTCCTTGTTCTGTAAGTTCTCCTTTGGTTTTCATGTCTTTTTTTTTTTTTTTAATTCCACATATGAGAGAAACACACAATTTGAGTCTGGCTTATTTCACTTAAAATGATCTTGGTTTCTTTTTCATTTTCTTTTCTAGCTTTGTGACTGATAGAGTCCATTTCACAGGCTGGGATTATGATGGGTATTTGGCTATGGGAAATTACAAAATTTATTGCCTGGTGTATGAATGTAGTGTCTAACTTGGGATCTAACACAACAGTAGATACCGTAACAGTTTAAAGCATACTTCAAACCAATGATCTCTTACATGGATTTCTAGACAGGATTTTTTAGTGTGAAAGAGATGAGAACATGCTAAGGTAAATATCTGTGTCAATTTTTATGGGTTATTGATTCAAACACAACTTCAAAGTCTTTTGAGATTCCTAGAGTTTAGAGGTGATTAATTATTTATTAACACAAGGTCAAAAGGACACAAAAGATTTTGTACTGGCAAATAAAATAGAGATTTCCAGATGACAGGACCCCTAGATGTAGTTAGTTAAATCTGTGTTTCAGTTAATATAACATTTGTTTTGAGTCTATATACCAGGAAAATACCCAGTCAGTATGTCTTAGTTCTTATAAAATTTATATGTTGATGGACTTACATTTGAATAAATATATCAATGAATAAGTATTTATTGATCATCTTACTATGAGGTTAAATAACTTAAAAGGGGATATACGACCAGATAAATCATGGTCTATTTGTGTTGAGTTTTAGTTCTTCTTTTGAGGTTTGTAGAGTATATAATTGTGCTTATTTCTTTTTCTGCTCTTACAATGAATAATTTTGGCTAAAAAGACTAGTTCTCTAGAGAATTTTTGGGCTAGTTGGGGATGCAAACCATATCCTATGATCATCTCTCCTTGGATCTATGAGAATGTAACTAATGAACCAAAGAAAAGCAGATAAAGCTATATAATGATACAATCAAATCTATATTCATTCAGGGGAGAAGAAAGCTTAGAGTAGCCTGAGGTACAGCTCATGTGTCACGTGAGCTTTGGCTGGGCTGTAAAGACTTGGTATGTTTTGAACAGGGGAAAAGAGCACAAATGTGCCTTCTAGACAGAGGCAAATGGTTAACAGTAAAGCAGAGAGAACAGTAATAGCTGAATCTTAATGGAAGATTCCTGGCAGGTAGCTGTGGTAGACCCAACACAAGCCAGTTTCCCTTAATGGAGTTCTTAGAATATGAAGAATATTGATGATTAAGAGCTTTTGCTTTTGATGAATTTCATATTTATTCCAATTTGATATTACTGGAGAAGACCAATTCCCTTTTAATTTCATTTTCTCATAGGAGAATTTGTATTTCCTATCAATTAAATTAAGTTAGCAATTTAATTATGTGTGTCCAAAAACACATAGCTTTGATATTTCTGAGATCAACATTGATAGAAAAGTTGCTCTGGAATGAATCCTATGTGCATTATCATAGGATAGAAATCGATAATGCTAATGCATATTCTACTGTATCAAGAATACAACTTGAATAGTGCCTTTTGGAAGGGAGGGAAATGTGAATAAAAATAGGAAGACATTTGTGAGTTATTACTTGAAGATAAGAGTCCATCAATTAAAAATGTTTTTGATGTGTGTGTGTGTGAGAGAGAGAGAGGGGGGGGGAGGAAGGGAAAAGAAAGGAGGATGGAAGGGACAGGAACAGGGACAGGGAGAGGGACAGGGACAGGGAGAGAGAATGTGTGTACACATGATATATGGTCATATATCTTCATCTCCTGTTTGCTACTTCATTACTTTAAGAGTGAGTGAGGCTTTCAGATGGAACCTTGATGTGTGAACTAGAGTGAGAGCTCAGTGAGATCCTGGCATCTACTTCCTTCCATGTTCCAATGCTGGGAATCCACTGGGGTGCTGGGAATTCAAATGCAGTTCCTCACGCACTGAAAATTCTCCCGTCCATTCAGCCATCTTCCAGCCCCTACCGAACCTCTTGAACACTGTAACCCTGGAAGAATATTGTTCTTGGGATGAGCAAGCAGTTTTGATATGAATGTAGAATTAATATAAGAAATAGGAAACTAATGAATTCAAGATCTAATCTTACTTTTGTTATACAAATCAGTTCTGTTATTATTTCACAGTTGCATAATTTAGAAATATATATGGTGGAACTAATTTTTATAACTGAAAATTTAGTGTTTGCCACAGTTCTCCTGTACATGCTAAATTTTTAGATTGTGTGGTTGCCTGATACACGTTGGGATAATTTAAAAATGGGAGAGGATAATGTAACAAAAAGTTTTTTTTCAAATAATAGGGGAGATTGAGTAAGGATAAATTTTCAAAGTAGTAATAATGTTATGGATTTAGGTCTCAAATCTAGATCTCAAAAACAGACTCTGACAAAACAGTCTTTTTTCATCACTTGGTAAAACTTAATTATCCTGAAGCTGCATGAGAGGTAGGATAAAGGCGATGAAAAAGATTTTTTTTTGAGAAATTTGGATAATGTGTCCCAATTTAAATATGATAACAAGCACGGATGTTTTCAAGTATATTTTACTTCATAGTGAGAAAAAAATTGAATCTTTAAACATTTTGATCAGCATTCCGGGAGGAACCCTATTTCACATTAAAGTAGTTGCTGTGGTCAGTTCTGGAAGCATTTGCTTTCCTCAGGACCCAGTGGTGACTATTAAACATTAGGAACTTTGGCACTTAAAGGTGGTGTCCTTCAGTGTTTCCAGAGGTTTACTGACATTTGATATGCAGCAGAGGAGTAGAGACTCAGTGTCACTTCTCTCTCTCTCTCTCTCTCTCTCTCTCTCTCTCTCTCTCTCTCTCTCATTTTATATATATAAATCTGACACAGAGTGACAAACCCTACATATTTCAGTTTGTTTGTTTCAATACTAGTCTGTGATGTGTCTCAATGTGAGCATTACTAAAAGACATCTCATTCAAAAACATCTCAGTTTAGATGAAAAATTCATTTTATATATATAATGAGAGAGAGAGAGAGAGAGAGAGAGAGAGAGAGAGAGAGAGAGAGAGAGAGAGAGAGAGAGAGACATTAGAAGATGATAGGGAAAAGTCCAAGAGGCCTGAGTCCTAAACCAAGAACTACAGGCAACCTAGGGATACTGAGACTGAGAGAAAGAGTCTTTCCCAGGAAGGAGTGCACCAAATGGTTTCCAATACCAAATGGTTTCCCCTGAAAACATACTTACAGGTAACATTATATAGACTGCATGGGCTATATTTAGGAATATATATGTATATACATATATGCGTGTTTTAACAATTAGTGAAAAAGGCCATGAATTTGAAGAGTGGGAGTGGTTCATTGGGGGAGAGGAAGCAAAGGAATGGGAGAAATGTTGTAATTACATTAAAATCTCAAAAATAAAAAGAATATTCACCACCACCTTTAACCTATTTTAAAATTCATCTTTCTGAATTTCTGTCCTATGGGGATGCATTTTCTTTGAGCTTGAGAATCTGACACAGAGTGACAAACCCTACATATTTCAGTTTGTTTGTTTCAATACTAGTCTGTGATGTGTCTCAATGTGAGCATTACTAAAAGACATCTCATTCAAAAACATCTCAGTTTAGATGAAAAATTCCACGAGCAACTCAAGAACAAGGCACAGTTCCTGGTGTTTGCTCATCAGATCCTTCCTAGCGCCTTCATTGTTCCTATTTGTCCAAGAGAAAGCAGAATCATTTAAGAGCCAAATATTATTGATGGTTGTCTTACTCTGCATTTTATTATGTGTGGCTTTTTTTTTTTTTTGGCTCACTTTCCTATAGAATGATGTACAAAGTGTCCATAAAGATCTTCAGGAAAAAAAACCTGTTGACAGCTTATTACAGCTCTGCATCATAGGACAGCTGTCTATGGCACAGTCTTCTGCACTGATAGAAAAAGGCACCGGGGAGGGGTGTGAATAGGAGTAAACTTTCAGAACATTAGGGCTAAGCATGCACGATATTAAGGGTAAGTTTTTGGCAAATAGTTGGGTAGAATGAGGGAGTTTATTTTATTTTCTAGGTCTTCAATTTGATTTTACTGGTCAGCATGTCTGTTTTTATGCCTATTTTTTATCATGCTGTTTTTTAAAATTTTTATCATTCTTTTATTTGAATTAGAAACAAGATTGATTTACATGATAATCCCAGTTCCCTTCTCCCTCCCTTCCTCCCCTATCTTCCCCCTAACTAAAACCCTACCTATCACATACCTTTTCTTTTATTCTTCACCTGACTCAACCTTTCTGCTCCCTCATGACCTCTGCATCCTTCCTCTTCTTCCCTTCTCATTCTCGTAGCTCCCTCCCCCCTCTTCCCATGCTCTCAATTTGCTCAGGGGATGGTGACCCTTTCCCCTTCTTCAGGGGACAATGTTTGTCTCTTTTAGGGTCCTTCTTGTTTACTAGTTTCTCTGGCAGTGTGGATTGTAGGCTGGTAATCCCTTACTCTATGTTTAAAATCCACATATGAGTGAGTACATATTATGTTTGTCTTTTTGTGACTGGGTTACCTAGAACAAGGTAGTTTATAACCCGTTAATCCATTGCTCAGTTACTTGATGAGCAATTAGCTGGATGCTCATCAGAATGTCTTCATGGACTAGCTGTTAGTCTTGGTAAGTGAACTGCTTCAGACTAGAATTGTGTCTTACAGAAGGTTATTTTTGGAGGTGGTTACTAAGCTATTTTTACTCCTTTGTTCACATCAGGAAATTGCTTTCATCTATGGTAACTCAGTTTTAGAATAACTTTTGTCTGTTAAATTGAAATAGAATTTGTTGTTTTCTGTTCAGCTGAATGTTCTGTAATTTTTTTTTTTTTTGTGTGTGTATATGATGAGTTTATCCTTTGGGCTACTAGCATATGCTGAAATGGAGAGAGTAATCGTCCCTGTTTCCAATGATTTCTATGAGGGCTTTTCCCAGTGACTATGCATCTCTCAGCAGTTTTAAATCATTTATGATAATGGGAGTTTTTGATAGCTCTGGATTCTGTATTAGCTGGATCACACCCAGGCATTCCGCTATGCATTTTACTGCCTGGTTTTTCTTTGTATCTAAAATTTCTTGTAGCAAGTGATGTGTAAAATCATTTGACTTTCAGGATGATGATAAAAAAAAATCTGCCTCTTCTGAATATGGTGTGTCTTAGTACCAAAGTATCCAACATTATTCCACTTCTGTACTTGTATTTTGGTTGAATTCTTACAGTAATTATTAAGAAAAGCAGTACTTTTTTTGCAGCAACAAATCAAATCAAATAACATTTCGGTATAAGAAAACTTTAGCTTAATTTTAAATTGTGGTTTTGGTTTTAAAATGACACAGAAATGACATGGTATAGTAGGGAAATATGCTGCGTTGATTATTGTATAGTGTTGAGAAAGAATGATGGCAGAAATTAATGTATAGGTGATGTGTTTTAAAGGTCCAACTGGGTAGTGGTGGCACTCACATTTAATCCTAGCACTTGGAAGGCAGAGACAGGCAGATCTCTGTGGGTTCAAAAGAGTTCCAGTATAGCCAGGACTGTTACACAGAGAAACTGTGTAACAACAACAACAATAACAAAAACCCAAAACAAACAAAAAAGAGAAAAATCTGTATTTTATCTCTATATTAGTAAACATTTGAATAAGTTTATAAGAAATTATTTTTATTATTATGAATTATTAATTTGGATTTTGAGATAAGGTTTCTTCTGTGTATGGTGCTTGGCTGTCATGGATCTGACTTTGTAGACTAGGCTGGCCTCAAACTCAGAGATCTGTTCTCCTCTGCCTCATGAGTGCTGGGCCACCATGCCCAACTGTAGAAATTATTTTTAACAATGATTTTCATAGTTAAAATGTTTGAAATTCCAAGTAGTTCAAGTTCACTGTTTCAAAATTGCCATGATAATGTCAAATGCAGTTTCCATCAAAATCAGAGAAGGTATTATTAAAATATTTTAATAACTAATTCACCAATGATAGTTTATCACTATAGCAAGTTTAATAAATCACCTTATATAGATTATATTAAAATAAAATTTAAAAATCATCTGTGATAATGAGTTTATGTTTTAATGTTTTGGTCTTACAGTGATAAATTACTTGTGAACAACAGGATTAAAGAAATGCCATTTTTTTTTTTTTTTTTTTTTCTTGCACAAAGGTGAAAGACAGCCTGAGGCCGCTGAGGCCCAGCCTACCATGGTGTTGGCAAGGGTCGGGGTGGGTGCCTCTATGATGAGCAAGTATGTGGTGGAGAGGTGGGACAGAAAGAGAAATAGAGAGATTTGTGCACTATGAAGAAAGGCAGGACTGGAAACATGAAGGCAGCGAGGAACAGCCAAATGAGAGAGGGCTGCAGTGCCCTGTGAGGCCATGGTGATATCTGGACCTCTGCTGCCACCACCGAGGGCCATGTCTGGGTCCTGGCTGTTTAACAGCATGGATCTGTGTCAATGTCTGCATCTGTGGTCCATGTTATCACCAAAGATCATGTTGACCTCCTTGGTCAGGGTTGCCCTCTGAGGCCATGTTGATGTGTTATGCTGGTCCAACCCCTCATTGGCCACCACATGGTGGCGCCATTATTGAGACAGGGGCGAAACGCGGGACCCCGTGGTGTGCCGGAGCTGGAGGCTGACCAACTCAACTTCTACCCAGGCCCAGATCCAGTGCCTTGAGTTGACCCACCCCAACATGTACCCCATCTATGGGCTGTTGGAGCATGTGAAGGGGCCAGTCTTGCAGAACCATAGTTACAGGATCTCCACGACTCCCAGGCAATAGGAGGATATCCAAGAGGAATCTTGGTGAAGGTCCATTGGAGCAGAAGCCTGAGGCCTAGAACCACACCGATGACTCATTGCAATGTATGTTGTGAGCAATGCTGGTTGAATAAAAAACAGTGAGACTCTTTTTTTTTTTTTTTTTTTGTATTTTCTACTAGGGGGATGTTACAAGGGAGGAGGAAGGTAGATATGGAAGGACTGGGAAATGAGTAGGATCCGGGTGCATGAATGAAATTCACACAGATTCAATAAAACATTATGGGACAAAAGAAACGCCATTTTTGTCTTAAAAATTAATTACATTAAAAATATTTGTTAATCTTTGCCTTGGAGGGAGAAGGTGGTATTGTGATGTAATTAACACATATTTACTAGAGTGACATGAATTAGATTTTTATGGTAAAGATATCAGTATATATAAATTTGATTGTTAGTTTAATTACCCAACTGTTGCAGAGACTAACATATGTACTTGTTTTAGCCTCTTTTTATTAATTTATAAAATGTACTTATCTCATACAGGTGTTTAAGGAATTGAATGAAACGTAAGTAGAGAACACTTACCATAGTACTTGACAAGTAGGAAAACCTGAATCAATAATGATTATCACCATTTTATTAATAAGAATAGTTCTAATTTTTGAAACATTTATATTACATTCTGACCACAGTTTACCCTCTCTCCTCTCCTCCCAGTCTGTTCCCTCTACCTCCCTTCTGATTCCATCATCTACTCCTCCTCCATTTCTATTTAGAAAAGGTCAGGCCTCCCATGGATATCAACAAAACATGGTATATCAAGTTGCAGTAAGACTAAGCATCTCCCCATGTATTAAGACTAGATAAGAAAACGCAGTACGAGGAACAGGGTCCCAAAAGCCAATAAAAAAGTCAGAAATAGCCCCAGTTCCCACTGTTAGGAGTCCAACAAGAAGACTAAGCTACAACATATATGCAGAGTACCTAGGTCAGTTCCATGCAGGCTCCCTGGTTGTCAGTTATGTCTTTATGAGCTCTTATGGACCCAGAATAGTTGATTCTGTGGGTTTTCTTGTTATGTCCTTGACCCTTCTGTCTCCTACAATCCTTCTTTCCATTCTTTACCAGGATTCCCCAGCTTGGTTTAATGTTGACTGTGAGTCTTTGCATCTGTTTCCATTAGTTGCTGTATAAAGCCTCTCTGATGACTATTGGGATAGTCACCAATCTATGAGCATAGCAGAATATAGTTAGACATCATTACATTGATTTTTTTCTCTGTTAGTCTTTGGTTCTATCATTGCTTCTATCCTATCCTTTGGTTCTATCCTATCTCTGGGTCATCCAGCCTCTGGGTCCTGGCACTCCAGGCAGTGTCAGGGGTGGGCTCACACACATGGCATGTGTCTCAGTCTGGACCAGTTATCAGTTGGCCACTCCCACAATCTCTGTGCCTTCTTTACCCCAGAACATCCCATAGGCAGGATGGGCTGTATGTCAAAGTTTATGTGGCTGGGTTGGTGTCCCAATACCTCCACTGATAGTCTTGCCTGGTCACAGGAGATTGCCAGTTCAGGCTCTTGCCAGGAGTCTGTGTTTATCCTTGTACATCACTGGGAGTTTCCCTTGCACCAGGTTTCTACCTAACCCTGAATGACCCCCTTTCCAGTCATCTCTTTGAGTACTCTCCCCCATCTCACCCTTCATATTCCCATTCACTCCAACCCCTAGTCTGCCCACATGATTTCTTCTATTTACCCTTCCCAGGGATCTGAGCATCCCACTCGAGCCCTCCTTGTTACCTAGCCTCTCTGGGTCTGCAGATTATAGCATAGTTATCCTTGACTTTATAGTTAATAACTACTTATAAGTGAGTACATAATCATGTTTGTCTTTTTGGGTCTGGGTTATTATTTTGGGTCTGGGATGATTTTTACTAGTTTCATCTATTTGCCTGCAGATTTCATGATGTCATTGTTTTTAACAGCTGAGTAATACTCCATTGTGTAAATGGACCACATTTTCTGTATCCATTCTTTAGTTGAGGGACATGTAGGTTGTTTCCATGTTCTGGCGATTATGAATAAAGCTGCTATTAACATGGTTGAGCAAGTCCTTGTGTCATGATTGAATATCCTTTGGATCTTGAAGTAGATCTATTCCAAATTTTCTGAGAAATTGCTATATTTATTTCCAAAGTGGTTGTATATGTTTGCACTCCCAACGGCAATGGAGCAGTGTTCTCCTGACTCCAATCCTCTCCAGCATAAGCTATCATTAGTGTTTCTGAGTTTAGCCATTCTGATAGGCATAAGGTTGAATCTCAGTCTTGTTTTGATTTGCATCTTCCTGATGGCTAAGGATATTGAACATTCCTTTAAGTGTTTCTCTGCCATTTGAGATTCTTCTCTGTCTAGATATGTACCCCATTTTTAAATTGTTATTTGTTTTTTTTTTATATTGTTTCTTGAGTTTTTTTGTATTTTGGAGATTGCACCTCCACTGGATATGGGGTACATATCTAGAATGTTTTTCCATTCTGTAGGTTGCCTTTTTGCCCTTTTGACAGTGTCCTTTGCCTTACAGAAGCTTTTCAGTTTTGTGGGTTCTCATTTATTAGTTGTTAATCTTAGCATCTGAGTTATTGGTGTTCTATTCAGGAAGTTGTCACCCATGCCAGCGGGTTCAAGGTTACTCCCCATGTTCACTTCTATCAGGTTCAGTATAATCAGATTTATGTTGAGGTCTTTGATCCACTTGGACTTGAGTTTTTTGTTGGGTGATAGATATGGATCTGTTTGTGTTCTTGCGCATGCTGATATCCAGTTAGACCAGCTCCATTTGTTGAAGATGCATTTTCCATTGTATAATTTTGAACTCTTTGTTTAAAATCAGGTGTCCAGAGGTGTGTGGATTTATATCTGGGTCTTTGATTAGATTCCATTGATCCACCTGTCTGTTTTTATGCCAATTCCATGTGATTTTTTATTGCTATAAGCATCTCTACTTTTTAATCACAGAATTATGATAAATTTTGAGTTCTGTGACCTTGGAAGGGGAAAAGTTGAAGCAGGCCCTCATTTAGCTCAAAATGGTCTTGAACTCCTGATATAGCTGAGGATGACCTTGAACATCTGATGGTCTTTTTTTTTTTTTTTTTTTTTTTTTTTTTTTTTTTCGAGACAGGGTTTCTCTGTATAGCTTTGGAGCCTATCCTGGCACTCACTCTGGAGACCAGGCTGGCCTCGAACTCACAGAGATCCACCTGCCTCTGCCTCCCAAGTACTGGGATTAAAGGTGTGCACCACCAGTGCCCGGCCCTGATGGTCTTATTACAAGTGGTAGAAGTGCTTACAAGTGCTGATTATAGGTGTGCAGCAGAACACCACTGCTTGGTTTATGAAATACTGGGACTGCTGGGCAGTGGTGGTACATACCTTTAATCCCAGCACTTGGGAGACAGAGACAGGTGGATCTCTGTAAGTTTGAGGCCAGCCTCATCTACAAAGAGAGTTCTAGGTCAGCCAGTGCTATTATACTGAGAAACCCTGTCTTAAAAAACCAAAAAAGTACTGGGGACTGAACATGAACATAGCTAGTAAGTACTTTGCTTACTGAGTTGTATATCTGGATCATCAAGCTCTAAGTCTTAATGTCTGTCATGAGCATTATCCTGTCTTTACTCTTGCTGAAGGAAGACTTTCCATTCTGTGGCTATGGAGATGCCATACACCTGTCATTTGACACTGGAAAGCTGAGTTCTAGAGGTTTATTTGTTGCATATATCCAGACCTGTAGGGAGAACAACATGATCACATAGGGTCAGACAGAAATTTTTATGAAAGACTGAACAAATAGGGATACCAGACACAGGCTTCCCAGGAACAACAGTGTGAGTGTGTTCTGTTTGATTTACCTAAATAACTCTGCTGGCTGTCAGGGAATTGAAGACATATGATTAGACATAGTGTGTGGCTCCACTTATCAGGGGAATTTGGTTAGAAGACTCTATGTCAGAATATTACAGAAGCCATTCAAGGCTGGTTTAGGCTTAGATAGAAAGGAGAGGTTGAATATGTTTCAGGTCTTACATTGCAGCAGCATCGGCTTAATGCTACAGCTGCATATTTAAAGGATGAAGGTTACCAGCAAATCCACAGTACAGTGAACATTAAATGTTATAAATTATGAGACTCTGCTGGATGTACTGGGCCTCCTACTATGAGCTTATATCTTCTAATGTCTACTTTTCTTTTAGAGGTGCAAGTGTTCAGTATTTATCAGTACATGGATTATAATTTAATCAGTTTTTAAGGCCTTGGCTAAGTGAATATTTGGCCCTGAATAACAATTTTTTGTTACATTTACCATGGGTGTTGTGTCTTTTAAACCACATTCCAATGACTCTATATTTACTATTTGAAATTTTCAGGCTGATGTGGCCACTGTGTATTTTATAGTTTAGATGATTCTGGGTGTGATTGCAAGGAAAGCCATTATGAAAACGTCCTATAACCTAAATGATTGTCAATGTATAGAAGCTAAATTTAGGATAGACATTTCAGTTTCTTAAGTACTACTTGGCTTTCTTGAATTACAATTGTGCTTGAATTACAATTGTCATACAATATGTATGGCAGTAAAATAGAATCTTAAAGAACTCTATTCTTAGATAATTATTGCCTCTCTTAATTCAATAGCCCCAGGGTATTGACTAAGACTGAGTTTAACACATATGATTGCCAATTTTAAGTCTTTTGGAAAATGCTTAAAAGTTTTTTCATTATGCCACATTGACTCTGACTCCACTTCCTTTGAGGGATTCAGAAAATTCAATGGATTCTCTTGTCATACAGAGTAGAAGCAAATTGAAGTAGTAAAATCAATGCTATAAAGGACTTACTAATAAACATATGTCAGAAATATTAAGTTACACAAAGTGGAATTTAGTAAAGGAATGCTGCTTCCAATATGACGGCAAGACAAGTAGTGTGCCAACCAGGTTGGCTAGAAACTATAGGAATGAAAATTCTGTATTATAATGGAAGTTTACTGTTGCTGAGAATGTTTTTGCTAATATTTATATACAAAGGTTGACCTGCAATTAAGCTTAATACCCATAACAAAAGGAGATACCCCTGACTTACAACTATTAGCCCACACCCAAATCAAAGAATATGCCTCTAAGGGGACAGCACAGGGTCATAATTATCAACAAGTCCTGATCTGTCATTAAGCCCCCTGTGCTCTCATTAGAAAAAACATAATTCTGGTAGGTTGTCAAAGTGAAGTTGTTACCAATTGTTCAAAAACAACAGGACTTGTGTACTTAAGAAACAGTTCTGGCAATATCTGCTATATATAAATATTCTATCTGCTCAAGTAGCCAGACCTGCTACCTCATGTGTCTGTGAAAATTGTTCTAGTGTAACCTGGGCCTGAGACCTAAAAGAGATTTAAGTATGACAGTATATATGGACTGCATAAGCCAAATGTTCAGATAAATGAGTAAAATCTTTTGTTTGTGGCCAGCTCTTCTTTGAGCATTAGCCAGAGCTGGACAAGTGCAACAATTGTTAAAGAGCTTTTCCTTTATTGACCTCTAAATGTGAGGAGTGATTTCTCAGTGGGAAGGCATATTATTTATATAACAGTACAATTTTTGCCCAATGATAGCAAAAATCCTTGTTTAGCTTAACTCCTATTTATCAAATTACTTTTAAAAAATGATAACAAATTTAATGGAATTTAAAATTTGTACCACGTCATCTTGTCCACAAAAAGTTGAATGAATTCAGCTGTGCAAGTTCTATAAAATCCACAGTCGAGTTAGCGCATATGTGACCAGTAAGCAGAGCTGTGACTGAATTGAGCATTCTGGATTCTCTAGTTATGAACTGTTCTTTTATTGGACAATAGCAATGACCAAGCTGGGCAAGTTAGGCAAACACTCTACCACTGAGCTACTATTTAGTCCAAATTCTTCCTTTCTGAGAGATGGCTCAGCAGTTAACACTGGCTGTTCTTCCAGAGGACTCAGGTTCTGTTCCCAGCACTCACATGGTGGCTCCCAACCATCTGCAACTCCAGTTCCAGGGCATCTGACTCTCTCTTCTGGTCTGTCAGCATCAGGCATGCATGTGATTTACAGACACATTTAGGCAAAACATTCATACACATCCAACAACAAAATTAAAATGTCTGTCTTTATTCCCATAAAGAGGTAGCAATAGCATGAGACATTTTAATCTGTTTATGAGGCAGGGTGTGTTTGTTGTCTGTTCAATATCTATTCTCCCCCTTATGCTATCAATAATGATACCATGTTAGATCAGGACTGATTGAGGGGATGTAGAAATAAAAGAAAGAGGAGCCTGAACTCTTCAGAACAATTCAATGACCAAAGTCTCTCCATGGGACTGGAGACTGTTGGCATGTGGCACAGGGGACTTGGGGGGGTTATAGGACAGAAAAGGGGAGTTTGGGGGTGGAAAGTCTGCAGGTCAGTTCCCTGCAGTCTCAAGGTGGTACATATGGAGGTTGGTGTAATCGTCTTAGCAGAAGCTTGTATGATCCTAAATGCACATAGGTTAAGTGGACTTTTCTGTCTGGAGATTCTCAGTACACCTGAGGCTTCAGGTCACTAACCCTTCAGGTCAGGTGTCAGTACTCTCTGTAGATTACAAAATTAAAAAGATAGGAAAGGTGGCAAATCAAACAAAGCCAAAGTTTATTAAAAACAATTTAAAAGAAAAACCTCTAGGCAGGCCAACTGAATTTTAGTGGCTGCCTGGAAGAGAAGAAAGGATAAGCAAAACAAAGGGACACCATTTGAAGAACGCCGGAGTGGAGGGTTAACTACACCTCTTAAAAACTAAGGAAGCACAAAAGTACCAAAGAAAACAATCTTGGGTTCTGACCAGCATCCAAAGGAAAGAGAGATGGTAAAAAAAAAAAAAATGGTTGCACGTTTGTGAATCAGGACTCAGGTGGACACACTGGTTGAACTTCACAAGGTTGTTAGTGACTGTGCCAGTGGACAGGAATTTGAAAAAGAAGCATGTTATCTCACTGAAATTATTACTCTGCTGTCTCTTTGCAGGGTTTTAGGCCAGCCCTTCTTCCTGAGGGTTTTAGTTGTCCAGGCAACTAAATTAAGACCTTTGTGTTTCAGGTAGCTTGGAATTTTAGGTTTCCACCCAGGCCAGAGATTTTCATCTATTTGAAGGACCAGAAGGAACTAGTTTTTCCCCTTAAAGTTGCTGTGTTAGTAGAGCCCTGATTTTGTGTCTACTAGAAGGACTACCTCTCTCCTATATTTCCTGGCAGACTGCCAGTCTTGGGTACAATTTATCAAACTTTCTTCATCATTCCCTCTTATTGCCTCAGTAAGTTTTACATATCTCACATCAACCAAAAGAAATTAACAGTTTTTAGCAGTTCCATTCAAGCAAAAAATCTCTACCTTCTAAATAAGTGATAGCTATTTTAGGAGCTAATTAGTACTGACTTAAAGAAAACCTGTTTAGAGACTGAGGCAACATGTACAAGGCCTGCACAGGTCAGCACCTGGTCTTTGGCTTCCAGTTTAGTGTTTACTGGATTCCTGAGTATGCAAATGAGTGGGCTGCTCATTCTTGGGCTTCTCTTAAGCCCCTTTCCTTCTGTTGGTTTGTCAGGTCCAACTTCAGTGTGATAGTTTTTGCTTATCTTATTGTATTCTTGTGAAACATTTAATTATGTAAAGATGTATTTTATTTGTTTATGCTGCAGAATATTACTTTAACTGTGTAAAGGTGTATTACATTTGTTTCTGCTGCCTTTGTTAATGATGTAAAGATATGCTACATTTGTTTATGCCGAATTTGTTTAATTATGTAAAGATGAGTTGCTGTTTCACCTTGCTTGTCTAAGGCACCTGATTGGTTTAATAAGGAGCTGAACAGCCAATAGCTAGGCATGGAAAGGATAGGCGGGGCTGGCAGGCAGAGAGAATGAGTATGAGGAGAAATCTAGACAAGGGAGAGGATGGAGAAGAGAATGAGAGAGAAAGAGAGGGACATACCTGGGGTCAGAAGCCAGGCAGTCACCAGGCTGTCAGCCAGCCAGCCATGGAGACAGCAGGGAAGTAAAGAGATACAGAAAGAAAAACAGGTAAAAAGTCCCAAGGCAAAATATAGATGAAGAGAAACAGGTTAGGTTGTAAGAACTAGCAAGAAACAAGCATTAAGATAAGGTCGACTTTTTATAACTAATATTAAGTCTCTGTGTCATTATTTGGGAGATGGTTGGTGGACCAAAAAAAAAAAACTGCTACATATTTTACTTTGTTATGTTTTATTATTATCTCTTAGAAGCCAGCTGTTTTCCAAGGAGAGACAGAACAGAAGTGGATCCAGATGGGAGGGCAGGTGGGGAGGAACTTGGAGTAGTTGAGGAACTGGAAACCGTAATCAGGGTATATTATGTGACAAAAGACTCCATTTTCAACAAAAGGGAAAATAAACCCTGACTAGTTTAATTTTTGACCAGAATAATTACTTATCAATGGGAGGTTTGTATCTTAATCATGGCACACAATTTTAAAATCATCTATTTTTTGTGTGTACACATGTATGCGTATGAAGTACATACGTGGATGGTGTAAGCTACCACTCTCTGCTTTGTTCCCTTGAGGCAGAGTCTTATGCTGAATTTAGAGCTTTCATATTTCATCTAGATTAGTAGTCAACAAACCCAAGCTACCCTTCTGTCTCCAATCCTCAGTGCTAGGGTTACAGATGGGTCAGGGTGACACCCAGCTTTTATTTAAGTGTGGGGTCCTCATGTCTATACAGCAAGAACTCGTATCTGCTGAGTTGCCTCCACCACCACAGCTGTTTCCTTCTTGGAATCAGATTGGCTGGTGGACACAGCTGCTCTCATTTCTGCCCCACGATTTTCATGCAGTGCTTTCTTTAAAAACAAAAAAATTCACCGGGGCTGGATGGTTCAGTGGTTAAAAAGCAATTCACTGAAAACAGAGTTTTATAGGATAAGTTGTTTCAACCTACCAGGGACAATATTGAGCCTGAGACTGCTTGGATTTTGCACTTAATCAGTATCTAATAAATGTTTTCTTTGAAAATGTAAACTATCCTGTCATAACCCCCATAAATTTGATTCTATATCATGAGGTAGTTTGCTACAGAGATGGGAACTATGTGTGAGACATAAAGAACACTTGGAAGCATGCAAAACTCAGAAGGCAAGGATCGTTCGCATTTTCTCCATCTCCTGTTTCACTCACCAATGTGCCTTTGCTATATCTAAATTGCCTTGTGGTAAGATCCATGGGAAAAACACAGAGTCAACTGACCTGGGCTCATGGGGACTCATGAAGACTGAACCATCACAAGAGATTTTGTGGGGGTCTGACCTGGACCCTCTGCACATATGTTGCAGTTGTGTGGCTTGGCTTCTTGTGGCACTCTTGGCAGAAGGATTGGGGGCTGTCTCTGACTCTCTTGCCTGCTCTTAGGACCCTTTCCTCCTACTGGGTTGTCTCATCCAGCCTTAATAGGAGAGGAGGTGCCTAGTTTTGCTGCAACTTGATATACCATGGCTGTCTGATATACATGGGAGGCCTGCACTTTTCTGAATGATCTGAATATAATCTTAACTGCTTTGCTATAAATTTTTCTGATTTCTCTATTGCCCATCAACCCGAGCTTGACATTTCCATATATTTGACTGCCATTTTAAAGGATCACTCAATATTTAGAATCCTAGAAGGTCAGGATGAGTTTATTAGGAATGATGCTTTAAATATTCTCCAGAAGAAGAAAACACTCAAGTTTCTGAGTCCTGGTGGTGGATTTGTACAACAGTGAAGTATTGCTGCAAAAGATCTAAATTTAGTCCTGGGCTTAGGAACATTAGTTTAAAGAAATGCACTTTTAATGGACAACCTGACTATCTCCATTTAGAACAGGCTCTCCAAACCTTTTCTTTGCAAGACAAGAATTGTAAGAACACTGGATTGGTGCCATTGAAATAAATGAAAATGCCAGTGTCCATCCACTCGGTATTAGCAATCTTGCTGCTTTTCAATTTCACTTTATGTCTTTCTTCCATGGGCTTTTGCTGTCACCCAATATGAAAGGTCCAAGGACAAATGCTTTCACTGTTACTTTAAAATAGGGCCCTGGGTATGACTTTTCAGATGAATTGAAGAGTACTTTGCTCACTTAATGACAATAGAGAATTCATTGGGAATAGTGCTTAGTAAAGGAGTAAGAAACACAAAGAATCTATTCACAGTTTGTTACCATTTAAACACCATAGACAGGCACTGGACTTCCTAACTTCTCCCCTTTCCAGCCTGATTCCAAAGAATGCTTTGTTTTCTTATCATTCTTCAGTCTCTGGGCCACAGTATTCTTCCCTCAGTCCAAATAGAATCATATGATACAATTTACAAGGAAACTGGACTGAACTTCACTGAAACTTGGAAAGTTTCACTTGTGTGTGATTTAAATACCTCCTGTTATTTAGATCCTTTACTCTTCACCATTGAATTCAGACAAGAGAACAACCTTCATGATCAAAGGAGGATCTAAAGATGTTTTGATGCCCACTATGCGTAGTGTTCTAGAAAGTGTTTTCTCATTATTTTACTTAACTTCACTGTTACCTTTTTAATACAAAACTATAATATATAAGGCAGAGTGGAATGGAAGACAATGTATGTATACGTGTATATACACACATACATTGTACTTAACAAACATTTACAAGTTATCCTTCCTTTTAAAGAAACATGTTTGCATGCTCTTCTTTGATCATTCATCATGGTAGCTGCAAGTGTAAAAGGCAAGGTGTGTTTTTCAGATCTCCTGTAAGCAGGGCTGGCATTGTGTCAGAGCTCAGAAGCCTGTCACAAAGCATGTCCAACAACCCCATTTCTACGGCAGGTGGCTGTTTCCAGAAGGGTATTAAGGAAAGCCCACCCTCAGAAGTTATGGAGCTCTTCTGCTGCTGATGGTTTGGTCTCAAAATTCCACTGCAGACTCAGAAATCTGGATCATTGCATAAGAACCTTCCTTTAACCTTCCTGTTGTGTTCTTCCTTTAATCCTTCATTTTATTGGGGTCACACCTGCCATGTTCTGGTGTCTCTCCTAGACTCTCTTACTTCCCTCCTTACTGTTGCTCACAGGACTTTTATTTATCAATCCCAGATCCCTCTCCCTCCCATCCTTCCATGCTCCCCATCGAACCTCCCATCCCATCCCCCACAAATCCCATAAAAATCTCATCTCAACCTGCATTTGCTTAGTAATGGGGCATGCCAGCCTCTGCCCTCCAACATAAAAAAGACAACTTGTCACATCTTGTTTCCTTCAATGCAAAGAAGACCCAGTGGCTAGAACACTGCAATGGTCAGAAAGATGCTTTTTTCTTTTTCTTTTTCATTTTCTGACTACATCGAACAAGGTCCTAAGCACCAAGCTTTGAAGTCCATCACTGTTCCTAGGGGCTGCACCAGATACTTTATTTTGGGTTTAATTTGCTTTGAGAACTCACTTTCCTCCATTTGCAGCCTCAGTACCCAGTTTTAGTGGTTGTAAATTAAAGTACACATGAGAGAAGGGCACCAGACAGTGTTATCTTAAGGTTTAATGCTCAGGTCAGTCTCTTAATGTACATGGTTGATTTTTATAATCTTTTGCTTAATTACCTGGTTCATTACCCTAGTAGCTTTCTTTGCCAGCATTTAAATGGTGAGAGTATTCTCAGAAGCCTCCCATGGGAAGCTGGAAGTAAAGGCTCTTTGCCTGCATAATGCAGTGCTCCTCAGGTCTGATAGTTATCTACCTGCAGTGTTCTTTCTGAATATGTTCATTGTTCCACTGCACTTGCAGTATTTCTGTGGTTTTAAGGACACAATGATTTTGTTCACATACTGAATTTTTAAATATTTCTTTTGTCATTTCAATGAGATTCTGGAGGAATGAAGTATAGCATAAATCTTTTTGGGCTGTCATTTTACACACCTTGTACATGGATGCCTGTTTATAACAGTTGGTAACAGCTCAGAGTTTCTGCTGATAATAAAGTTATGCCCAAACTAGTCATCTCCTGTGCAACCTTCTGATTTTTTAACTGGGAACCTCACATGACATGACAAACAAAACTGCATCAAATCACACATACCAAAGGGGTTCTGTAAGTAATATTTTAAAATTACTTTTCACATTTTCTTCATACCTCCTTTTCTCTTGTTCTATCTTCAAAAGTAATATATTGAAGAAATCCATCATTTTATTTTCTGGTGGCACCCTCTTCTTGAGTTGAATTTTAGGAATATTTATTACATCATCATGTCTTTCACTATATAGTTTGCATATAATGTCCCCCAAATTCCTGAAACAACACTGGAGTTAATTGAAGAACATACTCCAGTGTGTGTGTGTGTGTGTGTGTGTGTGTGTGTGTGTGTGTGTATGTGTGTGTGTGCGAGTATTTTACAGATAACTGACAAAATCATTGTATTTCACTCTTTTTTATGAATTTTATTTAAATTAGAAACAATCTGACTTTTATTTATCAATCCCAGATCCCTCTCCCTCCCATCCTTCCATGCTCCCCATCGAACCTCCCATCCCATCCCCCATCCACTCCCCAGGTGTCGAAGGCCAAAAGGGGCCTCATATTGAATCAAGAGTTAATCATTGTTAGATGACCAGAATCGCTTCGACTACAAGATGTTTTTTCCGGTTAAGCTGCACAATACATGTTGCAAAATGTTCTCCCTTTTCTCAGAAATAGCTGCAGTTCGCTAACAATGGGACCATGGGCTAAGATTTACCTTGCCTCTATTTCCTCTTGAAAATTTTCCATTCCTCCTGCTCCCTTACCCCGCCCTCCTGCTCCCTTACCCCGCCCTGAGTAAAAATCCCCTGCATATAAGCAAGCTTTACATTTCAATAAACGAGACCTTGACATTGCACAGACGGACTCTTGTCCTTTCTTGCGCCGCAAGGTCTCCCTCCTCTCTCGCCCTCATGACCCCTTTAGGTGACAACCCCCTCGAGACCCGCGAATAACCTGGCCTGCTGGACGGGTCAAGTGGCGCCCAACGTGGGGCTCGAGGTACGGATTCTTCATCGGAACGGAGACCCCCACCCCAAGGAAACCTCGGTAGTGCACACCGACAAAAAGTCTGCTCGCCGAATTGCGACGGACGCTGGTCTGGGAAAAGTTCTCACCGCTCATGAGTGACTGATTCCCTGGTAAGTCCCCCCTATTCCGTTCGATAATATGGGCCAAATTGTCTAAGGAAGTCAAACACTTCCTTTGGGGAAAGAGGAGTTTGAATAAAATTTAAGGACTTGATTCAGTTTTTTGCCTTTTGTCAAAAAAAAAAAAAATGTCCATGGGTCATTTTAAAAAGCCCAGACATTCATCCCTAACTTGGAAAAAGGTCAGAGAAGGACCTTAACAGATTGCTCATAGAAAAGGGAGCTGAGGCAGTTCCCTCACAGACTTTTAGTTACAGGCCTTGAGCCTCATTCTCCTAAAAACCTTAAAAATTACCCTGTCTTTAGTCCAAACCCCAAACTAAAAACAGATAGTAGAAGCTTAGACTGCTCAAGTACAGGAGATTTCAGAGTTTAAACGTTTTAAAAGGATCCTTCCCGCTTACAAAAGCCACTGCCATGATGCAGCATTTTGAGTTTCGCAGGGGCTTAGGAAGACTAGGTGCGGCCTCGCATACACGCAGGCCCTCAGGAGATATCTAGGAATGTAATGGAGAACAAAAAAAATCCGCGCCTACTTAGAGATGGCTAGATAGTAAAGAATATACAGGACAAATAATTGGGATGAGCAGGGAGAGAGAGTTAATAAGTACCAAATTGGAGAGCCTTCACCTCCTTCTTTCGTTTTAAGCTGGAAATTCAGAAAGGCAAATACTCAATGGTAAAATTCAGCAAGAGCTAAGAGACTTAAAAATTTTAACAAAATTGCTTACATGAGATAAGAAATTTACAGGTTTCTTGGGTCAGAGAAAATGGCTCAGGGGAACATAGCAGGATACATGTGCCAATACCATTCAAACAGCTCTAGGAACTATTAATGGCTTGTGTCCAGTATAGACCAACAGAGGCTGATAGGGAATATTACTATAGAAGCCTCACCCCTAGGAAATTAAAAGCGGATAACCAAGGCCTGCCGGTCAAGAGGAGGATATTTGTTATAGAGACCAGGCAGGGACCTAGGGAGTTGATTAAGAATTGATTTCTAGGCCTATATGGAATTTTACAAAAATGTTAGAGACACAGATGTTGGGAACTTTGATTATAAAATAGCTAGCCTATGATAATGTTGGTAATGCATGCCAGACCACACTAAGGCCTCGCAGGAGGAGGACTGATATGGTAAATTTATTAAGAATTTTTCAGATATGGACCTAGCTTACACTCAGGGATTATTGATGATGGCTGCCTTACAGGAAATTCAGTTAAAAATAAGTTATTCCTACACAGAAAGCAAGGCACAGGGAGGAAAAAATGCAGAGAGCCTTCGAGAGGTTGCTTTGGACATTTTCAGAAAGAGCTCCAGGTCAGACAGAGTCCCAACAAAAGAAAGAATAAGGGATCATGCTTATGCCCAAAATACAGCCACAGATTTTTCAGCGGCCCAGAGGGCATGGTCGAGCTAAGGCCAAGGTCAGCCAGCCATGGCAGCGGCCAGGGTCTGCCGGCCCTCAGCCAGCAGCTTGGTACCACCTCATGCTGGCATCTGCGGCAGGCTAGACAAAATGGCTGCCGGGCTGGCGGACAGCCTGCCTCCACGTGGTAACTTCCAGCCTTGGGAGATGCCGCCATAGTTGATGGCTAATTAATACATATATAAATACTATTGATACAGCCAGACAGAAACTTTTTGAGACTTATAGAGAAAAAAGGACAACATATTTAAGCTTAGAATTGTTCAAATTTTGGATGCTCATATTTCAATAATTGGCTATAGCTACTATATTAGAAATTTCAATTAGGGATTTTTCTTTTCAACAAATTGATCATAACCTAGGCAAAAGGAGAAATGTGAGACGTATGCAAGTTATGAATGAACGGTGTGGCCACACCTGGATGTGTGATGTGATTGTGAATTTATGAATGCGGATGAATAAAAATGCCTAAATTGCCTTGGATATGATTAGAGGTATTTACATTGCCTCAGATATTGTTTAAATAATATCAAAATCACTTTGACATTGCCAAAAGGAGCATCCAGTCAGTCAGTCAATGTCTTAGCAAAAAAAAAAAAAAAAATTTTTTTGATTTTAGCCCTAGGTAACAGTCAATTAAAAAGTTAACAAAAGCCTATAGCGTTAGCTTAGAGGCATGAGGATTCTATGGATGATTCTATAAAATTTGGCAGATGAGAGGATACAGGTCTTACTAAATTTTTATGGTTAAAAAAGAAAATCTAGAAAATTAAAGTTAAAACATGATTTTAAAAAAGCTTTATAAAAGGCCTCAAAAGAGCCAACCTGTTAGATTCACAGCTTATATGTTTTTTCATATGCAAATTTAAGCCAGGTCAGCCAAGATGCAAATGAGATTTTATCAGCTTGTCAGCCTCAAAGGTTAGGTTAGAAAAGGCTACTCAAAAACTCTAAATAAATCTAGAAAATTATTAAAGATATATGTTATATTCTAAAAAAAAAAAAAAAAATTTAAGGCTTAATAGATAACAATTAAAAAAGATAGTTTAAAAATCTTTAAATAAATTTTTTAAAAATTGTTATAAAATATTCATTGGTTAAATGCCTTTTTTGGGACATCTAATGATGATTTAAATCTTTTAAGTAAAATTCTATAAGGAGATAATAATCCAGATATACCCAAACAACTAACTAGAAAGGTAGACAAGTTCTATTATTGGAGGAGGCGATTCAGCATCATCAGATATATTGACTATGCAAAACCATTACTATGGTTCACCAGCCTAAATATTTTAAACCCTTATTTTAAAGCATTAGCCTACATGGTACAAAAATGCCATATAGATTTCAAAAAATATTTTAGAAAAAAACCAAGTATGATACATGTCTCCGACTCTAAGCAACAGTTTAATTGATGGTTTCAAAACAATGAGTCATATGCGATTGCCTTTGCCCAATTTTTAGGAAGAATTGATAATCAGTTTCTAGCTCATGGACTGTTACAATTTACACTATAAATTCTTTTGTATTTCCAAAATTGTAAAAAGCAGTCCTTTAAAAAAAATGCTATGTTAATTTTTTCCAATAGTCTATTGGGAGAGTTACTGACAGTCACTATATATTTAATGCTTATAAGGTAACAAAAACAGTCCCATACACAGGGTCTAGTAATAGTCAAGTCAAAATATTATTTAAGCAAATTCAAAATGATATTCACCTAAGAATCATGTTTATGGGTCACAATGGGAACCTATTAAATAGGCCTTTCCCTGATTACTAGCCAAATGAAATGAATTATCTGATTAACAAAATCAGTTGATTTGCCTTAAATAAAAAAAGCTCGACAGGCTTGTAACTTTTCTTCATCATAATAACAAAAGTCTAAGTAAGAAATTTGGCTTAACCAGCGAGACTGCTGGTCAAATCATCAAACAATATAAAAAATGTTTATAATATGGCTATGGCTAATTTAAGGATAAATCCTCAAGGCCTGCTCCCCAACCATTTATGGCGAATGGATGTGACTCACATTACAGAGTTTGGCAAGTTAAAAATGTGCCACTCCACAAACAGGAGAAGCCACCAGGCATGTTATAAGTCACTGTTTAAGATGTTTTGCTTGCATGGGAATGCCAAAAGTTATAAAAACAGATAATGGGTCTAGATACACTAACAAAGCTTTCCAGCAATTTTGTGCTTAATTCCCGATACCGGTGCTACCAGAACAGCCCATATGGCCTAGTCCCGCCCAGTTCGCATGGACCTGCCTGTCGAGCCCGAGCCCCTAGCGGCAGGGACGGTTGGGCCTTTGGGGATGCAGCATGCTGCTTGGAGTGAAACACCTGCCTCCGTGCTTTTATAGCGGCAATGAGACATGAGGCGAGCCCGCAGCTCGGGCAGCAGCGGCTCCTGAGCCGGCGGGACGCACAGGCCAGGCATTGGTGGCGCACGCCTTTAATCCCAGCACTCGGGAGGCTGAGACAGGAGTTCTAGGCTGTAATGCGCTATGTCTGCACTAAATTCGGCATCAATATGATGACCTCTGAAGGAACCGGCTTCCCTTTTGGCAGCCATAATGGTTGAACATGTGCTTCTATGACCTTGTCCTAGAAACCAGAAAGTCAGATGCCTGTCTTGTGACAAGGAACCAATCAGAAGTTAGCTGGTGGTGCTATGCTTTATGGCTCTGGGTGTGCTTTACGGACAAGCACACAGCAATGACGTAGAGAGCATAGCAACCACCCTGGGAGGGCCTATGAGCCATAACAACCAGTTGACCAATCAACACAGGGCAAGCCCTCCAAGCCTGGAGGCACACCAATCGTAAGCCTGTGCGTACCCCTAGACACTCCCCTTACGCTGCCCTATAAGATCTTTTGGGAGACCCAAGGAGCCGTCTTTTCTAGCCGTCAGCCATGGCGGGTGGGTGAAAGACCCGAGCTAACATGGGGTTAGTTCGTTAAATTACAATAAAGCCTCGTGCAGTTTGCAGCAAGCTCTCGAATCCGCCTGGTGATTGGGGTGACCGCGAACCTGGCCTGAGACCCCGGATACTTGAGTTTTCGGGGGTCTAACACCTCCAGAGAATGGGCGGCCACCAGGTTGCCTAAGGAGGAGGAATTCTATACCATACATTGTCTATGCTAAATTTCCTCATGTATGATCCTACAGAAAAATCAGCCTCAGATCGCCTCTGGCATCCATAAATGGCTCAAAATTATGCTTAAGCCTTATAAAAAGATCCCCTAACTTACAAATGGCACGGACCAGATCCGGTCCTCATCTGGGGAAAAGGACATACATATATTTTTGATACTCAGGCCAAATATGCTAGATGGTTGCCTAAATGCCTTCTTAATCCACCCAGGGAAAGCCCCTGAGGAGCCTTCTAATTCTGCTTAATTCTAGATAAAAGATGCTGTCTTTTTGGCTACTTGTGTGTTCCCGCCTTCGATTGCCATTGCCACTGGAAGCCCTTATCAGATCTACAACTACACCTGGATGATCATCAACCCTGCCAATGATGCTGCCAACTGATGCTGTCAATGCCTTCACAACTATTGCGACCACCCCCTCCTTTCCCCCCCTAATAGTTGACTTATATACTTTAGCCTTAGGGGCCTCTCCAGACTAGGGAACCCCTGACCATTTTCCCCCCAGGAGCTCCCTTTTCCGCTGACCTTATTCTATCCTTAATTAACCCTACTGTTCAGGCCCTCCATCAAGCCAGCCACTCCCTTATAGAGGACGGTTGGGTCTGCTATTCTTCCACCCCTCCCTTTTCTGAGGGAATTGCAGGCATTTAATTTCTACCTTGCCAGTTCTACTAGATTGACTACTTAAACTGTCACCCTTACCTTTTCAGAAACTAACCAGATTCATTAAGTACCAGATTGACGCCTCGAAAAACCGGTTTTGGTTCACTACCATTGCCTAGCGGCATTAGATTCTGAGCTGCCTGACGATAATAACCCTCCCCCCAGTCCTAAAGGACTGGATTTTTCAGGCCTTGAACATCGAACCTCCCGATTTCCTTGGCCTTGGAGCCGTCCATGACGGGAAATATTGTGGTGCCGCAAGCCAGATGCCGACCCTTCCCAACGGCTGTAGCGTCCTCCATGACGGGTTTAGCGTGAGACTGACCCCCAGATGCCCACTCCAAAGCACTCCCGAGCTGCTAGCCTTATAAAGGGTCATCGGAGTGCTGGGGACAGGTGCATCTCACGTAGCCTAAGACAGAGGCACTACCCCTCACTGTCATATAAATGACAATATCATAAAACATAGGGTCCTGGATGCGGGTGCCCATCACGTAGCCTAAGCCAGATGCTCCATTTTATTATACTTAGTAGGGGGAGATGTCAGAAGCCAGCCTTGGCGACCCCATACCTAGTTAGACGCCAGAAAGTCTAGCTTACCACAGGAGATTCCGGATACCTGCCCAAGGAACAACTAACACCTATCCCCTCCCCCATTTCCTTAGCTAGTGCCTGAGATAAACACAGGAAATTCAGAACATACCTGAGAACAATTAACTCATCCCTCCCCCCACTTCCTCTTTCTCTGCTCCTCTCTTCTCTTTAAAAAGCTCCTTGGTTTCAATAAAAATTGGCCTTGACAAAAAAAAAAAAAAAAAAAAATCACTGACCTCTCTATCCGAGGTGGTTTTGCAAAATAGAAGAGGGCTGGATCTCCTGTTCCTTAAGGAAGGTGGCCTTTGCGCTGCTTTAAGGGAAGAATGTTGTTTCTATGCTGACCATACTGGCATTGTCAAAGAGTCTATGGAAATCCTGAGAGAACGGTTGGCTAAAAGAAAGAGAGAGTTTGAGAACCAAAAAGGATGGTTCTCAAATTTGCTACAGGGATCCCCCTGGTTGTCTACTTTACTCCCAACTATTATAGCCCCCTTAATTGTTTTCCTATTGCTTCTTTCTTTTGGCCCATGGGCCCTTCAACGGCTAACCCAGCTTATTAAAAGACAAATTGATTCGGCCTTACCTAAAAGTATTTCGGTCCATTACCACAAATTAGTAGCAGCTGACCCGGGGGAGGAGCGAGGGTCGCAGCAAGAGCTCAGGTTCAGTAATCAAGGACTCAGGTTTAATAACTCAAGATTGATGCAGCAAGGGAGTACTCAATGACGGGAGTATGCATAGGTCCTGGAACAGGGGGCAACAACGTACAGAGGTCGTCAAGACCGGCTCAACAAGGCACGTTGCCTGTCCAGGGGCGCAGCCTATGCGGCCTAAGACAGGGGCTCTCTTGATAATAAGATTCATCATCCCTTTTTGTATACAGAAGGGGGAGATGTCGAAGGCCAAAAGGGGCCTCATACTGAATCAAGAGTTAATCATTGTTAGATGACCAGAATCGCTTCGACTACAAGATGTTTTTTCCGGTTAAGCTGCACAATACATGTTGCAAAATGTTCTCCCTTTTCTCAGAAATAGCTGCAGTTCGCTAACAATGGGACCATGGGCTAAGATTTACCTTGCCTCTATTTCCTCTTGAAAATTTTCCATTCCTCCTGCTCCCTTACCCCGCCCTCCTGCTCCCTTACCCCGCCCTGAGTAAAAATCCCCTGCATATAAGCAAGCTTTACATTTCAATAAACGAGACCTTGACATTGCACAGACGGACTCTTGTCCTTTCTTGCGCCGCAAGGTCTCCCTCCTCTCTCGCCCTCATGACCCCTTTAGGTGACAACCCCCTCGAGACCCGCGAATAACCTGGCCTGCTGGACGGGTCACCCAGGGAGGGATCATCAAAATCTGTCATGTCATTTGGGGCAGAGCCTAAGCCCTTCCCTGTGTATCTATGCTAAGAGAATATCCCTCCATGGGAAACCGGCTCCCAAATCCATTCTTGCACTAGCGATACATCCTGGTTCCACTGCCAGAGGCCCCATAGACTGCCCAGTGCTCCTAGCTGACACCCACATTCAGGGGGCCTGGTTTGGTCCTATGTTGGTTCCCCAGATGTCAGACTATGGTCCATGAGTTCCACTTGCTCAGATCAGCTGTTTCTGTGGGTTTTCCAGCATGGACTTGACCCCTCTGTTCCTCACTCCTCCCTTTCTGAAACTGGATTCGAGGAGTTTGGCTCAGTGCTTACTGTGGATCTCTGCTTCTGCTTCCATCAGCTACTGGGTGAGGGGTCTAGGATGGAATTTAAGGTAGTCATCATTCTCATTTTAGGGGAAGGGCATTTAAGGTAGCCTCTCCATTATTACTTGGGGTCCTAGTTGGGGTCGTACTAAAGGATCTCAGTACAATTCCCTAGTGCTAGATTTCTCTTTAAACCTATAGTGGCCCCCTCTATTGATGTGTTTCTTTACTTGCTGTCCTCTATTCCTCTCCCCACTCAATCTTCCTGATCCCTCATGTTCTCCTCCTCCTTCCTCTTTCCCCCCTCTTTCTTTTATCTCTCTCCCCTCCCCCATGCTCCCCATTTGTTCAGGGGCTCTTGTCCCTTTCTGCTTCCCTGGGGGACCTTTCACATCTCTCTTACGGTCCTCTTTGTTTCTTAGCTTCTCTGGAGGTGTGGATTGTAGGCTGGTAATCATTTGCTCTATGTCTAATATCTGTATATGAGTACATACCATGTTTGTCTTTCTGTAACTGGGTTATCTCACTTAGGATGGTTTCTTCTAGTTCCATCCACTTGTCTTCAAATTTCAAGATTCTATTGTTTTTGTCCACTGAGTAGTACTCCATTGTGCAAATGTTCCACATTTTCTTTATCCATTCTTTGGTTGAGGGTCATCTAGGTTGCTTCCAGGTTCTGGCTTTTACAAATAATGCTGTGATGAACATAGTTGAACAGATGTCCTTGTTGTATGAATGTGTTTCCTTTGGGTATATGCCCAAGAGAGGAATTGCTGGATCTTGAGGTAGACTTGTTCCCATTTTCTGGAGAAAACACCATACTGATTTCCAAAGTGGTTGCACAAGTTTGTACTCCCACCAACAATGGAGAAGCATTCCCCTTTCTCTACATCCTTTCCAGCATAAACTGTCCTTGGTGTTTTTTCATTTTAGCCATTCTGACAGGTGTAAGATGGTATCTCAGAATTGTTTTGATTTGCATTTCCTTGATGGCTAAGGATGTTGAGCACTTTCTTAAGTATATTTCATCCATTTTAGATTCCTTTATTGAGAATTCTGTTTCATTCTATACCCTACTTTTTAGTTGAATTATTTGGTGTTTTGGTGACTAGCTTCTTGAGTTCTTGCATATTTTAGAAATGAGCCCTCTGTCAGATGTGGGATTGGTGAAGATCTTTTCCCATTCTGTGGGCTGCTGTTTTGTCTTGTTGCCTGTGTCTTTTGCCTTGCAGAAGCTTTTCAGTTTCAGGAGGTTCCATTTATTAATTGTCAATCTCAGTGTCTGTGGTACTGGTGTTAGGATTAGGAAGTTGTTTCCTGTGCCAATTTGTTCAAGGGCACATCCCACTTTTGCTTCTAAAGAGGTTCAGTGTAGCTGGATTTATGTTGAGGTCTTTGATCCATTTGGAGGTAAGTTTTGTGCAGGGCGATAGGTATGGATCTATCTACAGTCTTCTACATATCATCATTCAGTTTTGCCAGTGCCATTTGTTGAAGTTTTCTTTTTTCCACTGTATAATTTTAGCTTCTTTGTCAAACATCAGGTGTTCATAGGTGTGTGGGTTAATACTAGGGTCTTCATTTCGATTCCATTGGTCTACCTGTTTGTTTTTGTGCCACTACCAAGCTGTTTTCATTACTATAGCTTTACAGTAGAGCTTGAAGTCAGGGATGGTGATGCTTTCAGAAGATGCTTTATTGTACAGGGTTGTTTTGGCTATCCTGGGTCTTTTGTTTTTCCATATAAAGTTGAATATTGTCCTTTCAAGGTCTGTGAAGAATTGTGCTGGGATTTTGATAGGGGTTGCATTGTATCTGTAGATTGCTTTTGGTAAGATTGCCATTTTTGCTATCTTGATCCTATCTATCCAAGAGCATTGGAGATCTTTCCATTTTCTGGTATCTTCTTTAATTTCTTTCTTTAATGACTCAAAGTTCTTGTCATACAGGTCTTTCATCTGTTTGGCTAGAGTTACCCCAACATATTTTATGTTGTTTCTAGCTATTGTAAAGGGTGATTCTATCTGATTTCTTTAGTTTAGAAGTGGAGGATTTATCCTAAATGGCCCAATTTAAGTACTTCCTTAAAACTAATAATTGAATTCTGTAGGATATTATCTAAAAGATTGTGAAAAGAATACATGGCTGGTGATTTGTTCCCATAGATTTTTGACTTGAATATATGCTACTCCTGTGACTCACTTCTTCCAGATTTCCTACACACACACACACACACACACACACACACACACACAATCACACACCATTAATTTTCTATGATATTGTACCTTTTTCTAGGTTGAAGATAAAATTTCTCAAAATTAATTTTCTTGGTACAAAAGAAGCCAAAACTTCTCTTAGTTTGGTTTACTATTTAGTGACTAGCATATATTTGAGCTAGATTGACTACCCTTAAAAGAATGACATGGTTAACATTAATGATGAAACTGAAAAATCAAAGCTATAAATCTAGTCATTTGTCACATTGACCTCTGTCACCTTTCGGAAAAATCTTCTAGGAATTCAAAATTTGCATCTCAGATTAGAACATTTGGCTGTAAATAATATCAAGGAAACAATTCCTTATAAAGTGGGTACTTTAGGAATATACTGATCTGTGGGAACTTGACAATGGGTGATATTACATTTTCCACTTGTTTTAAACAGCATTTCATAAGAATCTCAAAAAATTAAATGAGTCATGTGTGATGATGTACACCTATAATCCCAGCACTTGAGAGGCAGAGACCAAGGGACTATGAGCTGGTAGCTAGCCTGGGTTACATAGCAAGACCTATTTCAAAATAAGCACAATGACAACAACAACAACAACAAATCCAAAAGTAAGCCTGGATAAAAGCTTAGCTGCTTTGCCTTTATGTAAGACTTTGCATTTTGGTAGCACTGAAAAAGTAGTAAATTTAATTATGCCTAGTATATTCATAGAACAGCAATTTTTGATGTTGTATTCATTTAAAGTAAAGAATTGACATTATTACTGAAGTCAAATACTTGTTAATTTAAAGAAATTTAAATCTATGCGTGTAGTTTCTTATCTATTGTACCTATCTTTCTTAAGTGAATCTGTATAATACAAAAGCAAAGCTACCATTTATCATCAAAAGAAGGGTTTGTGTTATTAAATATTTAGTATGCACTGGTTCTTGTCCAAAATATAGTATAAATATTATGTGAGTCAATCTTCTCAACCCCTTTATGAAGTGAGATTCATCATTGTTTTGATTTTAATATTTAAGAAGGGGAGGCTTAGCTCTTTTGTTCATGTTCCTGAATCTATTTAGTCACTTATGGAGAATTAGAAATAGGCAACCACCCTGCTAAGATCTTTGCTTCAAAATATTTATTTTGCTTGGCCTTTGGAAACTAAGATCAAATCAGTTTGTCTATATCTTCAGTATAAGCAGGCTATTTCAATAGATGACTTTTTTGTTATAAAGAAATAAATTCAGTTAAAAAGAAATATGAACATGAAATTATGCCTGGAGCAGTCTGGGAAGATGTCACAGAAAAGATAGAACTTGAGCTGAATCTTCCTGCATGAGTAAGTCTTTCTATTGCTAGAGCAGGGGTTGGTGGTGCACTTGAACAAAGTCTGTGACATTTTAAAAGCTTATGTGAGCATTGTACATCGGAGAAAGAAAAATAATAGATGTTAACGTTTAGAAGCAGAATGGCTTCTTAAAAAAGCAAGTCCTGTAAGTTTTAGCACTCTCAGTCTCCCCCAGTCTCTCTCTGAAATCACACACACACACCCTGCCATCCTCCTCCCACCACAGAAGTTGTCTGAGACAGAGATGTTCAGTCTCCTGAATTGCCTAGAAATGACACCTCTATTTTTCCCCCTGTTGACAGCCTGCCACTGTTTTTTTTTTCCATTTCTTCACAGTGAAATAATTTGGTCTTTATTGGACACTCTTAAAGGTTTAGAGGCCAGGCTCTGTCCAGCAGAGTGGCTGCAGTTTTCTCTTATTTTTATCCTTAACAACACAATTACAAATACATGGTGACTGCACAGGCTGTCCCTGACACTGATGCGAGGAGAAATATGCAGCAACCTGGCAGACCTGAGCATTTGTAACCGCAAGTCACCTAGGGTGAGGAACATCCAACTCCAATTGAGACAAGTAATGAGCAGTAACATTTTCAGGAGACGCCTAAAGAAACCATGCCCCCAGGAGAAATCTAAACTGTACTGTCGACAAATTATTTCCCCAGTCTTCTTTTTAGTTGTTGGAAAATGTAAAGCTAATAAGAGGACTGATACAGTGTCCTGGTTTTGAAACACTAGTAATACTTTAGATTTATAAATTAGAACATTTCTGGAACTATTGTAAGGAATGGATTTTATCTTTAGCTATATCCATGCAATTAAGATGTTAATGAGTAATTAAAATGATTTGTTTCCTATTAAAAATAAAAATATATATTTTGTAAAAACATTCATATGGATGAACAGAAGGGAGGCAGAATGCTATTTTTCATAGTCCTGTTACCCAGGGGAAATTTTATTAATATTTGATGTGTTTTTGTAATATCTTTATGAATGATGATCAATTTTAGCATTGACATATTTTGACTACATTATAAATAGACTTTGGTTTATAGAAGTATAATGGTGAATAGCTTGATAATTGTCACATTTCCTGACAGAGTATTCTTTATTTAAATCTTGTCTCTCTGTGTATGGGTGGTACACGCATGTGTGTATATGGGTTCATATGTTCATGTACACATGTTCAGAGGCCAGAGGCTGATGTTGGGTGTCTTCTATTGCTCTCTGCCCTATTTCCTTGAGACAAGATTCTCTCACTGAACCCAAGCTTGTTTTTCAAGTGTGGCTGGTGGCCAGCAAGTTTCCCTGTCATCCTGTTTTACTTTCTGTTAGTTCTGGAGTTACAAGTATATGTTGGTGATTGTTTGTTGTTTTACAGTGGTTCAGGAGATCTTAACTTAGGTCCCCATGCATGCGCAGTAAAGTGCTCTCACCTACTGAGTCATCCATTAATCCCCTGAAAGAACATTTTTGCTTTGGTAGTTGATAGTCATAATCAAATAAATGGAATTTTGCCCATTGTTATGACTTTGGTACAAAGTCATAAAGTCTGTCCCTGCAATGCTTATGTTTTGAAGATTTTATTCTAATGCCATATTCACATGTGAGGAACCATTTTGCCTTTGTTTTTAAATATTTTTTTTATTAGTTCAAGTTAGGAACAAGCTGGCTTTACATGTCAATCCCTTCTCCCTCTCCCTCCCCTCCCCCTAAGCTCCCCACCAGGCTGCCCCCCTGCTCCCCAGGGAGGGTAGGGCCCTCCATGGGGGATCCCCAAAGTCCACCACATCACCCTGGGCCCGGCCTGGGCCCTCCCCCTTGTGTCCGGGCCCAAGAGAGCATCCCTTCATGTGGGATGGGCTCTCAAAGTCCCTTCTTACACCAGGGAAAAATACTGATCCATTACCAGGGGCCCCATAGAGTGCTGAGGCCTCCTCATTGACATCTACTTTCAGGGGTCTGGATCATTCCTGTGCTGGCCTCCCAGACAGCAGTCTGGGGTCCGTGTGCTCCCCCTTGTTCAGGATAACTGTTTCTGTTTGCCTTTGTTTTTTTTTATATAAATTTTTATTTAAATTAGAAAAAAATCTTATTTTACATATCAATCCCAGTTCCCTCTCCCTCCTATGCCCTCATGTTTCCTACGACATCCCCATCTCACATCCCATCCACTCCCCAGGGAGGGTGAGGCTTTCCATGTTTGATCATCAAAGTCTGTCACATCATTTGTGGCTGGGTCTAGGCTCTCCCCTGTGTATCTAGGTTGAGAGAGTATCCCTCCTTGGGGAATGGTCTCCCAAAATCCATTTGTGCACTAGGATAAATACTGATACACTACCGAGGCCCCATAGACTGCCCAGGCCTCCTAACTGACACCCACATTGGGGATCTGATTTGGTCTTATGCCGGTTCCCTAGCTGTCAGACTGGGGTTGTGAGCTCCCACTTGCTCAGGTCAGCTGTTTCTGTGGATTTCCCCAGCATGGTCTTGAACCCTTTGTTCATCACTCCTCCCTCCCTACAGCTGGATTCTAGGAGTTCTGCTCAGTGCTTAGCTGTGGCTGTCTGTTTCTGCTTCCATCAGCTACTGGATGAGGGCTCTAGGATGGCATGTAAGGTAGTCATCAATCTCATTATAGGGGAAGGGAATTTAAGGAAGCCTCTCCACTATTGCTTATATTCTTAGTTGGGGTCATCCTTGTGGATCTCTGGACATTCCCCTAGTGCCAGATTTCTCTTTAAATCTATAATGGCTCTCTCTATTATGGTATCTCTTTTCTTGCTCTCCTGTATTCTTCCCCTGACTCAATCTTCCACTGAGATAGACAATTAATAAATGGGACCCCCGAAACTGAGAAGCTTCTGTGAGGCAAAGGACACAGTCAGCAAGACAAAATGGCATCCCACAGAATGGAAAAAGATCTTCACCCCACATCTGACAAAGGGCTAATTTCCAAAATATACAAAGAATGCAAGAAGCTAGTCTCCAAAACACCAAATAATTCAATTAAAAAGTGGGGTACAGAACTAAATAGAGAATTCTCAATAGAGGAATCTAAAATGGCTGAAAGACACTTAAGAAATTGCTCAACATCCTTAGCCATCAGGGAAATGCAAATCAAAACATCTCTGAGATACCATCTTACACCTTTCAGAATGCCTTAAATCAAAGACACCAAGGACAGTTTATGCTGGAGAGGATGTGGAGAAAGGGGAACACACCTCCACTGCTGGTGGGAGTGCCAACTCATACAGCCACTTTGGATTCAGTATGGTGATTCCTCAGGAAAATGGGAACCAATCTACCCCAAGATCCAGAAATTCCACTCTTAGGCATATACCCACAGGATGCACATTCATACAACAAGGACATCTGTTCATCTATGTTCATAGCAACATTATTTGCAATAGCCTGAACCTGGAAGCAACCTAGCTGCCCCTCAATGGAAGGATGGATACAGAAAATGTGGTACATTTACACAATGGAGTATTACTCAGAAGAAAAAAACAATGAAATCTTGAAATTTGCAGACAAATGGATGGATCTAGAAGAAACTATCCTGAGTGCAGTAACCCAGTCACAGAAAGACAAACATAGTATGCACTCACTCATATATGGATGTTAGACATAGAGCAAAGGTTTACCAGCCTGCAATCCACACCTCCAGAGAAGCTAGGAAACAAGGAGGACCCTATGTGAGACATACAGGGTCCCCTGGAGAAGGGGAAAGGGACATGATCTCCTGAGCAAATTGGGAGCACAGAGAGGGGGGAGGAAGTTAGCTGAAAGAGAAGGAGAGAAGCGGAGTGGGGGAGTACATGGGGGATCAGGAAGATGTAGGGAATTTTGAGAAGTGATCAGATCATGCCAACACTGACCTCACTGATGGATGAATCCATTGATAGAGTCACAATGTCATGAAATTATTGGGAGTGGTAGAAACTTTCAGAGTTACATCCCAGTTACACAAAGTACACCATTAGGCTTCTATTTTGTTCTGAGTCCTTTCCTCCCCTTTCTTCCTGTCCCTCTTATTCTCCATGCTCTTCCTCCTCCTCCTAATTCCTCTCCCAACCTCTCAGCTGGCATGAAGTGATCCTCTTTGTTCTTTTACATGCTCTCATCAGCTTTATGGTACCCCTTGCATTATACCTGAATTGACAGTGCTCAAAACCATAGACTGAATCAGGTTTTAATCAGGTATTTTGGCATCTTGACCAAATTACACACAGATAATCTCAAAGTTGTACTTCTACTGTTGCTACTTTTAGTTAAGCATTAAATGAGGATTCATGTTTTAATATGTTATAAATTCACATATAATTCTATCAGCATCTGGTGACAATAGAAATTTATTGAAAAGTTGCTACAAACTGACTATTGATTTGAATCTTGCTGTCACTTCAGAGATAGGTAGACAGAGCCTTGGAAGTCCAGTCCTTTGGGTATACTGTGTGGATCCCTCTTTAGGCAGTCTCCCATAGACATGTGCACAGGCCAGCTAGATCTGTATGAAATTGACAATTGAAACTAACCATCACAAGGTTGCTCTGGTGCCTTCATTGATTCAGACCTGAAATTCATCCTTCTCCCTAGGCTTACATAAAGAGAATCAACAAAAACTACAATCCTCCCTCAAGCCTTTAACTGCTTAAATTTCACAGGGAGGGTATGTGTCTGTAGGAGGCATTTGTAATATGACATTCTCATTTTTGTGGTAAGCATTCTTCATCTACTCTACAAATAATAATTTTTCATAGACTATATCACCACCCCCTGCTTTACTAAATTCTCAAGTCCATTGCCAAGTTCCTTCTCTTTCATTATGGTTTTCTTCTGTGCTTATTTTCCCACATTGTCCTATGTAACCCCAAATTATTATCAAATTTTAAAGGGAAATTAATTCATGTTTTTTTCTATCCTAATCTCACTACCTTCTTTATCCAGACTCATCGAAGAAATAGAAGTATAAATGTAAATGCCCATGTGTTCTTTCTATATTTTAAAGTAAAATAATTTTCATATTTACATAACTACCAAGTACTTAGCTCTAGTTTAATAGTTAATATAATTAAATTAGTTAATATGATTATTCTCTTCTCTCCTATCTTCTTCCTCTAGTGTTCTTCTGTTTACTTTTCTCATGCAGTTTTATAAAGATATTTTCTTTAAGTCTTGTAAACACATGTGTGGTCCCCTTTTTCCTTGTGGTCTGTTGGCCCCCACTCCACAAGGACAAAGGGGATAGACAGCTTGCAAACATGGTGGAAATAGCTTTCCAGGACATGGCATCAGTGAGACAGCTCAACCTTTTCCCACAGTATAGAGCATATATAAGATTGGCGTGGTATCTGGGGGCAAAACTGAAAAATTTGCATTTAGGTGGCATGCTCCTATCATATAGCTGGATTAGTGGCAGCACGGCCCTATGAGAATAGCTAGAGCATGTTACTTAATTACCATGTGGGCAGCAGGGAAGAGCATTTTCGTGGAACTGTGTCAAGGGTCATCCTTCAGATAAGTTAGGCATCCAGGCCTAGAGAATACCCCAGATAAGGCTTGGTAGAGAGCAGGAAGCTCCTGCTAGAGCAGGGGAAGAAATCCTTCATACAGTGCCTAGCCTGAGAAAAGCTGCTAAGCTGTGGTAGACTGCAACCTCTGACCATCAGGGCCTCCCAACAAACATATTCTTTAATAAAGAATAAGCAATAAATCACATTGGGAGTCAATCTTGTAGATTTCTTTTAATCTTGATATTTGTCCTGGATTAGTGATACACACTTTTAATCTCAGCACTTGAGAAGCAGAGTTAGGCTAATCTCTTGAGGTTAAGGTCAGGCAGATCTAAACAGTGAGACTCTGAAAAGAAACAAAAAAAGTAATGTTTGTCTACTGTGGCCTAAGTATAGCAAATGATTTCAATGCTTCCTTGTAACTGAGCAACTGGATCTGTCAATCATAACATCTGAACTTCCAGCCAGAGGCTGAAAGTTGTCAAAATATGGCCTTGTAAGTGAATCCCAACCACAACCAGTCTTGTTACTCTCTGTCATTCTTTTCTATGGCTATAACTTGCAGGTGGGTCACACTGAACTATCTTTGGTATGAAATGATGCCCTGGTATGCAGTCTCACATGGGTGAGTAAATAGTAACACTAGTCTTGAGTTCCAAAAAATGCAAGAAACACGGGCAATTGAGGTGTGCAGTAAGGCTTGCATGTAGAACTGGAATAGGAAGTTGAAAGAGTGAAGACTGAAGAAAATACAGGACCCAGATCAGGGTCCAGGTCATGGTGGGGGGCGCATTTATAAACTTTATTAAAGGATGTATATTCTGTTTTCAGACAGTGATGAACCAAAGAAAAATTTAGGTGGAGCTATACACCTTTGGGTTTTAAATTTGCTGGTGGCAGTATGACAATATTTGTCAAACACATTACTCTGAAGTAGTCTTGACTAACGTTTATACATTCATATTCTCATTTCCCTTACAGGGGAATAGGAAACAGTTCACTTTGCCAAGAACTACACGAAACTTTGGCCCGTCTTCTCACTGCCTATCATCTTGTGTTATTAGTAGAGAGTAGTGGGGCACGTGTAGCTCTATCTATGGATAAATCCTTTAGTATATTACCTGTAAACTTTATTTTCAGTTTGTGTAAAACTAGAGATACACTTATGAATTATCTTTTATAATTTTTAGAAAACAAATAGATTAAGAATAAATTATGAGTTACTGTAGAGAGCTGCAATGGGCTCCAGCCAGAAATAACCTCAACTATGTTCCTGAAATGTCACATGATCTGAACTAAGGAAACATTTTTTTCAGTTGAGCTAGAGTCATGGTAAAATGTGGTGTAACTTGAGGCTGAAATTAAATAATTTGATGCATAAGTCAAAAATGGTGTTGACAAAACAGGAAAAGGTGACAGTATTCTGCAAAAGAGCCAACTATGTTGCTAATAATATGTGCCTTATAACTCTCTGTGGAAACTAGAGCCAGGGTATCAAACCTGAAGAGTAACTGGAGAACTGATGAAGGTTCACTGCTTGAGAAAGAAAGGATTCTAGAAGGACTCAGTGGGTGGGTGGGTGGGATTCCTACACAGGCATGAAACTTCACCCATTGGAATTCTACTAGGTCCTCACAGTATCAAAGGAAACCTGATGCTATGGGTGAGGGCTGGGGAGTGTTCTAAAATATGCCAGACTGTTCTGTTCTTAACAAGGTCTGTCTTCAGCAGGAACAATTCAACCAGACAAACCTTTGTGCATTTAATTTATCATGACCTAATTTCCTTGATGGAAGGCAAATTCTTAACTTCAGTCACCTGCTAGCTTTTCATAAACTAGACTAGAAATGTCTAACTGGAGCCTGTTCTGGCTTCCATGCCAGCCTACCAAGAAATAATGGAGAAGAGTGTGTGAAGTTCATTGTGCAGAGACATGAGTCCACTGCAAGACTGGGGCCTGATTATGGGAATACAGATTTCTTTTCCATTAACACATTAACACAAAAGTCTAATTACAGCAGTTGTTAAACCCGGTATGATGTGTCTGACTACTGAGAAAACTTTGAAACATTAGAAACCGTACTGAAAGTTCAAACCACATAGTTCAAAGAGGCAGAACAAATATGGGAAACATATTTAAATATGGCATGATGCTGGAAATGGTTAGATGGGGGGGATTTAAAACAACTGTGGTGAACATACCAAGGCCTCTAATGGATAATGCAGACAGCATGAAAGAATAAATGGGCACCATTAGGAGGGAAATGGAGATTATTACAAAAGACTGAAAGCAATGCTAGGGGCAAAAAATGCTATAACAAATTAAAAATGAGGAATGTGTTTAAAAGGCTTGTATGCAAAATGGATATGGCTGGGGGATTGCCAAAGCTTCAGGCTATCATGATAAAATCTCCAAAACTGAAAAGGAAACAGTAAAAAAACAAAACAAAACAAAACAAACAAACAAACAAAAACCCTATAAGCTGAGGGAATAGAGTATCCACAGCCAATGGGATGGCTATAAATACTAGATGAATAAAGATACTAAAACATTTTAAATGATAATAACAAAGAATTTCACTAAGTGCCTGTCATGTAGTATAAACCACAGATGTATAAGTATAGTGAAAACCCAGGAGGATCATTGCAAAACACAAAACAAAACCCCACATCTTTGGTGTATCATTTCAAACCACAGAAAACTAACGTTAAAGAGGAAATTTTGAAAGATTCTAGAACAAAACACAGTATCTGAAGATAAGAGATGAACTGCATATCATTTTTATGCAAGAACCATTCAAGCAGACAAAAAGAGAACTAAATAACATGGGTGACAAACAGAAAATAGTAACAAATATGATACCTTCTTAATTCAATGATATCAATTAATGCTTTGAATATCAGTGTTCTAAATGAACCAACAGAAAGGCAGATTATTAGAATAGGTTGAAAAATAGGATCCACTATAAGAAATCCATTATAAGTAAGATGACATAGTAAGAGTAAGTGCATGGAGAACCATATTCTGTGATGGGTTAATCAGAACGAAATTAGAGTAGCTATGTTAATTTGAGACTGAACTGACATTATAACAAGGAGAGTAATTGATGGGGAATGTTTCTCTGTGTATATGCTTCTCTTTATTGGTTGATGAATAAAACACTGATTGGCCAGTAGCCATGCAGAAAGCCTAGGCAGTGCTACCATATGAGGAGAATTCTGGGGAGAGGAGGCAGCAAGAGAGACACCATGTAGAGGGAGAAGGAGTAACATGCCAGGGCATTACCAGGTAAGCCAAGAGCACGTGGAAATTCTTAGATTCCTAGAAATGGGTTAATAATTAAGAGAGAGCTAGCCAGTAAGAATCCATAGTCTTCAGCCAAACAAAACAGTTCATAAATTAATATAGGTCTTTGTGTGTTTACTTGGGGCTAATTTGTTTCGGGACCAGGCAGAAGAGAGACTTTCATCTACAAGTAATCAGTGATAATAGGGCCATTATGTAAAAGGGATATATCCTCTAAAAAGACATGATTCTTATTGTGTGTGTGCCTTACAGCAGTGTTAACCTATGTGGATTGTATGGATTCAGTGCTAAATTCTCTATTGTTGTTGAAGATGTCAGCACCTCTCTATCGAAAAGTGGCAGCAAGAAACCATGTGAACTCAATAACAAAGTTTTCAAATCCTTATAATGAGTGTCTGCAGAGTACCTTATCCACAGCCTGTGGAATACAGTGTTTCTGCCATAACAAATCATACTCTTGGTCATAAAGCATACTATAACAAATATGCAAGAATATAAATCGTAAAATGCTTTCAGATGACAATTGAACTAGAAATCAGTAACTGGAAGACAGGTGGAAAACTACCTTATTGTTTGCAAACTGAGTAACATACTTCAATACATCAATAAGAAAAAATATTTTAAAGAATTTTAGAGTGTATTAAAATAAATAAGTAGTACAACCTGTCAGAAATTGAGAATTTGATATTAACAATGCCTAGGAGGAAACTGACAGCATGCATGCACACATTAGACAAAAACAACCTGAGGGAGCAAAAAAGAGGGACCCTCAAAACTTCTTGGCAACAATATGGAGAAAATCCTAGATGAAGGTGAAGGAGCATGGGGGGAGGGGAGAGGGAGTTAGGAAAAAGAGAAGGGGAGAAGAGGAGGGGTGAGAAGGACATGAGGGAGCAGGAAGATTGAGTTGGGGGAAGAAGAGAATGAGAGCAAGAAAAGAGATACCATAATAAAAAGAACCATTATAGGTTTAAAGAGAATTCTGGCACTAGGAAAAGGTCCAGAGATCTATAAGAATGACCCCAACTAACAATCTAAGTCCTTCTCCAATAATGAGAATGATGACTACCTTATATGTCATCCTAGAGCTTCCATCCAGTAGCAGATGGAAGCAGAATCAGACACCCACAGCTAAACACTGAACTGAACTCCTGGAATCCAGTTGCAGAGAGGGAGGAGTGATGAGACAAGGGGTCAACACCAGGGTGGAGAAACCCACAGAAACAGCTGACCTGAGCAAGTGGGAGCTCATGACTCCAGTATAACAGCTAGGGAACCAGTATAAGACTGATTGATCCAGACCCCCCTGAAAGTAGGTGTCAGTTAAGAGGCCTGAGTATTCTATGGCGCCTCTGGTAGTGAAATCAATATTTATCCCTAGTACACGAATGGACTTTGGAAACCCACTCCTTATAGAGGGATACTCTTTCAGCCTAGACACACGAGGGAGGGCATAGGCCCTGCTCCAAATGATAAGACAGACTTTGAAGATCCTCCATGGAAGGCCTCATCCTCCCTAGGGAGCAGAAAGGTGATGGAATAGGGGATTGGGGGGAGCAGGGGAGGAGGGGAAGGAGAAGGAACTGGAATTGACATGTAAAACAAGCTTGTTTCTAATTTAAATAATGAAAAAACCAACATGAATACTGTTTGGAAACAGAGCAATAATACTGCCTCTAATCACAAATGGTGTTAATCCACTGGAAAGCTTAAATCCAAAGAAAGACTCCTGAACCCAACTAACAATTACAGAGAATTTTCAGGACCCAAGGTAATTGAACAAGAGTCAATTGTTCTCCAGAAATGAGTAAGCCAGAATAAAAAAATCAAAGAAAACCAACAAATGCCATTTTTTCACAAATCCCATTTATATTAACCCACAATAATGAAACATTAGATAAAAGATTAACTAATATATGCATGAGGGAAACTATAAAACTCTTATGCTTTGCCTGGATTTTGGACTTTCAAATAAGTGTGAAGGAAATCGAGGTATATTCTGTGTCAATGAATAGAAAGGCTTAATAATGTAAAGTTTGAGTTCAGCATAACTCTGTAATCAGTGCAGACCTAGTCACAATGTGTGTGTGTGTGTGTGTGTGTGTGTGTGTGTGTGTGTGTGTGTGTGTGTGTGTGTGTGTGTTAATATCTGTTATAGATATGGGGTAAAGTTTATCTAAAGAGACAGATGGCCAGAAAAGCTAACACAGAGGGCAATGATATTCCAGGGTGGGCTGAGTCTTACTCATGTTTGTACATATTGTTTGGAGACACAAGTTGATGACCAAACTGATTATTTTAGTTCTGTGTTACTAATGCACAGGAGTTGTTAGGGGTCTAAATTGACAGCTTTGACCCGGGAGTCACCATCACATTACCATTTTAATACAGCATCAATTTGAAGACAGAAAATTCCTGGAGGACATTTTGTCTTTGAATGAAAGGTATGAAGCTTATGTGGAAAAAAATCAAAGTAAAATTTTAAAGCATCATTTAAGCATTGAAAAAAATTCATTAAATCTCTGTCTTAGGATTCATAGAGGCAAACTTTTAAATGTTTTCAGATAGCATAAATAAATATATGACTACTCATTACCTATAGAAAATTATATATCCATGGTATTTACAGATTCCATCTGTATTGTGGTGTACTATTATTATATCGATTATTGAAATATTTCATACATTGACTGTATTTATTATATATAAACTTGAAATTGAATTCACTTTCTTTTTTGCTAATTAATCTTTATTTAAAAAGGGTTTTTCTCTAGTCAGCAAAATAAGCTAGACAGTATTAGAAGGGCAGCAACAGATTTTAAAAAAAGCTAGTGACCAACCCACATATAATCTGATAAGGAATTTAGGAATGAAAAGTAAAAGAGACAAACAGAAGGACGCAGAAACTTATTGACATTCTTATGTTAGTTTTATCAAGTTAAACATAGACTTTTAAATTAAATCAATTTATTTATTGCATCTTGATGTCAGCCTCCCTTTCCTCCTCTCATTCTCCTCCCACCCACTCCATCCCCTTCATGCCCCCAAATCCACCCGTCCTCATTTGCTCAGAAGGGGGCAGGCCTCCCATGGGCATCAGCAAAGCATGGCATGTCAAGCTGCCGTAAGACCAAGAACAGCCCCCTGTATTCAGTCTGAGCAAGGCAATCCAGCGTGAGGAATAGGTTCCTAAGAGCCAGCCAAAGCATCAGGGACAGTCCTGCTCCCATTACAGGAGTCCAACAAATATACCAAGCTATATAACTGTCACATATATGCTGAGGGCCTAGGTCAGTCCCATGCAGGCTCCCTGTTTGTTGGTTCAGACTCTGTGAGTTTTCATAAGCCAGGCTAGCCTTTTTCTGTGGGTTTTCCTGCAATGTCCCTGATCCCACCCCTGGCTCCTACAATCCCTCCTCTCTCTCCTCAGCAGTACTCCTTAAGCTCTTTCCTATGTTTGGCCCCATGTCTTTGAATCTGCCTCCATCAGTCACTGAATGAAGGCTCTCATGAAAACCAAGGTAGTCACCAATCCTATCACAGGGTATCACCATTTCAGGCTATGCATCCATTGCTGCCAGGAGTCTTAGCTGGGGCCATCCTTGTAGACTCCTGGGAGTTTTCCTTGCATTAGGCTTCTATCTTATCCCAACAGCTCCCCTCCTGTTTCTAGTCATCTCTCTCAGAACTCTCCCCTTCTGCCCACTTGCAACCTGATCCTCAAGTTCCTATGCCCACCTGCCGTGTCCCCCCTCACCCCCTTCCACACAGGAGATCTCTATTTCTCCTTCCCAAGGAGATTCATAAATGCCCCCTTGGGCCTTCTTGTTGCCTAGCCTCTCTGGGTCTGTGGATTTTAGCTTGTTTATCCCTTACTTTAAAATTGATATACACTTATGAGTGAGTACATAACAGGTTTGTGTTTCTGGGTCTGGGTTGCCTCACACAGGATGATATTTTGTAGTTCTATCCATTTGCCTTCAAATTTCCTGACATCATTATTTTTAACAGCTCAATAATACTCCATTGTATATATGTACCATATTTTTTTTATACATTGTTGGAGGAGATTTGCTTGTGTTGATTGCTCTGAGGCTACAAATGGAGTTTGACTTAGGTTCAGAGGGCAAAGTCTACATTCAGCTGACCAGCATGGACCATAGAGTTCCCTGGCTGACTCAGAGGGAGACAGAAGGGCACATAGGGGAGGAAGAGGAGGCACCTAGGGGTAGCCTGGCCCTTTCATTCTAGGAAGTACAGAGAGAAGGGTGGTCATGTCTGCATTGCTCCATGGATCTGTCAGATTTATTCCCTAATATTTACTCTTGAGTTTTATTCTTTTTAAATAAAATTGATAAGAAGAAATCCCAATATCAGGACCACAGAAATCCCTTCTTTGGTTGAGGTGCATCTAGGTTGTTTTCAGGTTCTGGCTATAACAAATAAAGCTGCTATGAACATAGTTGGGCAAGTGTCCTTCTGGTATGATTGAACTTTCTTTGGGTATATGTCCAAGGGTGATATTGCTGGGTCTTAAGGTAGATTGATTTCCAATTTTCTGGGAAACTGCCATATTGGTTTCCAAAGTGACTATACAAGTTTGCTCTGCCATCAGCGTGTTTCCCTTGTTCTACATCTTCTCTAGCATAAGCTTCAATTTGTGGTTTTGATCTTAGCCATTATGACAGGTATAAGATGGAATCTCAGAGTCATTTTGATTTGCATTTCCCTAGTGGCTAAGGATGATGAACATTCCTGTAGGTGTTTCTCGGCCATTTGAGATTCTTCTATTGACAATTTTTTGTTTAGGTTTTCCCATTCTTTCTCATTCTGTAGTCTGCTGCTTTGTTCTATTGACAACGTCCTTTGCCTTACAGAGGCTTTTCAGTTTCATGAGGTTCCATTTATTAATTGTCAATCTTAGTGTCTGTGCTACTGGTATTCTATTCATGAAGTTGTCTCCTGTGCCAATGTGTTTAAGGCTATTTTTCCGACTTTCTCTTCTATCAGTTTCAGTGTAATTGGATTCATTTTGAGATCTTTTACCCACTTGGACGTGAGTTTAATGGAGGGTGATAGATAAAGATATATTTGCATTCTTCTACATGTCAACATCCAGTTATGCCAGCACCATTTGTTGAAGATGCTTTCTTTTTTTTACATTGTATAATTTTGCTTTGTCAAAAATCAGGTGTCCATAGATGTGTGCATTCATGTCTGGGTCTTTGATTCAATTACATTGATCTACCTGTATGTTTTTATGCCAATACTATGTTGTTTTTATTATTTTAGCTCTGTAGTATAGCTTGAAATTAGGGATGATAACCCCAGAAGTTTTTTTTTCTTTGCACAGGATTTTTTTTTAATTTTTAAAACATTTAAAAAAATTTAAATTAGAAAAAGCTTGTTTTACATGCCAATCCCAGTTCCCCCTCTCTCCCCTCCTTCTCTGCCCCCCACTAACCCCTTTTCCCATCCCCTCTTTGCTCCCCAGAAGGGCAAGGCCTTCCACGGGGATTATCCAAGTCTGTCATATCATTTGGAGCAGGGCCTAGAACCTCCCCCATGTATCTAGGCTGAGAGAGTATCTCTCTATGAGGAGTGGGCTCCTAAAGTCCATTCATGTACTAGGGATAAATAGTGATTCACTACCAGAGGCCCCAAAGATTACCCAGACCTCCAAACTGACATCCACATTCAGGGGGTCTGGATCAGTCCTATGCTGGTTTCCCAGCTATCAGTTTGGAGTCCATGAGCTCCCCCTTGTTCAGGTCAGCTGTTTCTTTGGGTTTCTTCAGCCTCGTTTTGACCCCTTTACTCATCACTCCTCCCTCTCTGCAACTGGATTCCAGAGTTCAGCTCACTGTTTAGCTGTGGGTGTCTGCAAATAATTGTGTTGAAATTTTGATGGGGATTGCATGGAAATTTTAGAGTGTTTTTAGTAAGATGGCCATTCTTACCATGTTAATCCTATTGATCCATGACCATGGAAGATCTTTCCATCTTCTGATATCTTCTTCAATGTCTTGAACTTATTGTCATATAGGTCTTTCACTTACTTGGTTAGAGTTACTCCAAGATATTTTCTATCGTTCTTGGTTATTGTGAAGGATGTTGTTTCTTTGCTGTCTTTCTGAACCCTTTTATCACTTGTATATAAGAGGGTTACTATTTTTTTTTTGTGTTAATCTTGTATCCAGCCACTTCACTAAAAGTGCTTATTATACTATCATGTCATCTGTAAATAGTGAAAGTTTGACTTTTTTCCAATTTATATCCCCTTGTTCTCCTCCTGTTGTCCTATTTCTCTAGCTAGAACTTTATGTACTATATTGAGTAGATATATAGAGAATGCAAGACTTGTCTTGTTCCTGATTTTAGTGGAATTGCTTTCAGTTTCTCTCCATTTAATGTGATGTTGGCTGTCAGCTTGCTGTATATTGCTTTTATTATATTTATTTTCCTTGTATCCCTTATCTCTCCAGGACTTTCTCATGAATGGATGTTGGAATTTGTCAAAGGCTTTTTCAGCATCTAAGAAAATAATAAGTGTACCTTTTTCTTTCAGTCTGTTTATTTGGTGGATTACATTGACAGATTTTCATATGTTGAACCATCTCCACATCTCTGGGATAAAGCCTACTTGATGATGGAAGATGATATTTTTGATGTGTGGTCTGGGTATCAGGGTAACTGTGGTCTCATAAAAATAATTTGGCAATTTTCCTTTAGTTTCTGTTTTGTGGAATACTTTGAGGAGTAATGGCATTAGCTTTTCTGTGGCATGTCCAGTAGAATTCTGCACTGAAATCATTTGGCCTTGGGCTTTTCTTGGTTGGGAGACTTCTATTTACTTAGGGGTTATAGGTCTGTTTAAATAATTTATCTGATCATGGTTTAATTTTGGTATGTGGTATCCATCAAGAAACTTGCTCATTTCTTTTAGGTTTTCCAATTTTGTGGAGTATAGGTTTTTGAAGTATGACCTAATGATTGTCTATATTTTCTGTTGTTATGCCCCCTACCCCGTTTGTTTGAGTATTCTCTCTCTGTCTTTTATTTAGTTTGGATAAGGGCTTGTCTATTTGTTGATTTTCTCAAAGAACCAACTATTTGTTTTTTTTTTGATTCTTTGTATTGTTCTCTTTGTTTCAATTTTATTGATTTCAACCCTCAGTTTGATTATTCCCCATGGTTTACTACTCTTACATGTGTTTGCTTCCTTTTGTTCTAAATTTTCTAGTGTGCTGTTAAGTCACTAGTATGAAATTTCCCCAAATTCTTTATGAAGGCCCTTAGTGCTATGAACTTTCCTTGTATCACTGGTCTTATTATTTCCCAGCATTTTGGGTATATTGTGCATTCATTTTCATTGGATTCCAGGAAGTCTTTAATTTCTTTCTTATTTCTTCTTTGACCCACTGGTAATTTGGTTGAGTGTTGTTCAGTTTCCATGAGTTTGTAGGGTTTCTGTGTTGTTGTTGAATTCCAATGTAACCCATGGTGATCAGATAAGATCCAGGGGATTTTCCAATTTTTTTTGTACCTGTTAAGACTTGCTTTGTGTTCAAGTATGTGGTCAGTTTTGGAGAAGGTTCCTTGAGGTGCTGAGAAGAAGGTATATTCTTTGATGTTTCTGTGAAATGCTGTGTAGATATCTGCTATAAGTCCATTTGAGTCATAACATCTGTTAGCTCCACTATTTCTGCTTAGTTTCTGTCTAGATGACTTGTCTATTGGTGAGAGTGGGGTATTGAAGTCTCACTCAATGTGTGGGGTTCAATATGTGATTTAAGATTTAGTAATGTTTCTTTTACAAATGTGAGTGCCCTTGTATTTGGGGCTTAGATGTTGAGAATTGAGACACCATCATGGTGGATTTGTCTTTTGATGAATGTGAAATATCCTTCTCCATCTCTTTCAATTATTTTTTTTGAAGTCTGTTTTGTTAGATAGTAGAATAACTACACTAGCTTACTTCTGTTTGTTTGGAAAGTCTTTTTCTGACCCTTTACTCTGAGGTAAGACCTGTCTTTGATGTTGAGGTGTGTTTCTTGTATGCAGCAGTAGGTTAGGTTCTGTTTTCCTATGCATTTTGTTAGCCCGTGTTTTCTTATTGGTGAATTCAGCCATTCTTCATTGTTATTGAGAGATATTAATGATCAGTGATTATTAATTCCTGTGTGTGTGTGTGTGTGTGTGTGTGTGTGTGTGTGTGTGTGTGTGCGCGTGCTTCCTTTTGGTGTGAGGTTATTTATTGTCTGTGTTTTTGTGGGTGTAGTTAACTTCCTTAAATTGGAGTTTTTCTTCTATTACCTTCTGTAGACCTGGGTTTATGGATAGATATTGATTAAATTTGATTTTGTCATGAAATATGTTGTTTTCTACATCTATGATGATTGACAGTTTTGCTGGGTATAGTAGTCTGGGCTGGCATCCATGGTGTCTTAGAATCTTTATGAGGTCTGTCCAGGCTCTTCTGGCTTTTAGAGTCTTCATTGAGAAGCTGAGTGTAATTCTGATAGGTCTGACTTTATATGCCACTTAGCATTTTTCCTTGGCAGCTTTTAATATTCTTTCTTCATTCTATATATTTAGTGTTTTGATTATTCTGTGGCAAGGAAAAAAATTGTCCAGTCTATTTGGTGTTCTGTAAGCTTCTTGTACCTTTACAGGTATGTCCTCTTTTAGGTTGGGAAATTTTTCTTCTATGATTTTGTTGAATATAATTTCTAGGGCTTTGAGCAGAGATTCTTCTCCTTCTTTTATTCCTATTGATGGAGAATGTACTTCTGTGTATGTTTATCTTATTGTTGAATAAAGTACTTTTTGACCAATGAGGCAGCAAGTTAGGTGGGATGAGGAGTCAAGGAGGATTCTGGGAAATGTAGTAAAAAGAAGTCTTGCGATCCAGGCAGGAAGTGACATGGCAGGCAGACTCATATATAAGCAAGGACAAGAAGAAAGTCATCCCTTTTCTCTTGCTCCTCCTGGTCTCTGCTCTAGAGTCACCATGTGATCCACCAGCAAGAGAGGGCACCAGCAGAAGGCATTCTTGATAAGATAAGTCTTATAAAATAGATTTATGATAATTAAGACTGAGCTAGCATATGAGAAATCCTAGTGATTGGCCAAGCAGCATTTGCACCTAATATAAGTCTCTGTGTGTTACTTGGGACCATAACGTGGTGGTGGGCAGAACTTGGGAAGCCTGGCAGAAAGCACCCACATGGCAGCAGGGCTTGGGTGGCAGTGGTGGAAAAACTTATTGTTACATCTATTATTCTTAGATTTGGTCTTTTCAAAGAGTCCCAAATTTCTTGGACGATTTATGTTAGGAAATTTTTAGATTTAATATGTTCTTTGACCAATGAATCTATTTCCTCTAATGTCTCTTCAATGCCTGAGATTCTCTCTCCTATCTCTGGTATTCTGTTGGTGATGCTTGCATCTATAGTTACTGTTTGCTTACCTAGATTTTCCATTTCCAGAATTCCCTCAGTTTGTATTTTCCTTATGACTTCTATTTCCATATTCAGGTCTTGAAGAGTTTTATTTGCTTCAGTCAACTGCTTGTTCTTCATTTTCCTAACATTCTTTAAGACATTTATTGCTTTCCTCCATTTTCTTGGTTGTCTTTTCATCCATTTCTTTAAGGGTTTTTTATTCATTTTCTCTTTAAGAACCTTTGTCATCTTCATAAAGCTAATTTTCTAAGGTCCTTTTATTGTACTTTGGCTACATTAGAATGTTCAGGTCTTGCTGTGATAAGATAGCTGGGTTCTGGTGGTGACATATTATTGCTCTTTCTGTTTTTGATTGTGTTCTTACACTGGCATCTGGGCATCTGGATTTGGGGTGATTATAGGTCTAGGTGTTGATTCCTGTCTTTGTGTTTGTTAGATAGGTGTTTTGTTCCTTGGTTCCCATTTTCTCTCTGTTTGTTTGGCCTAAAAAGCTAAGTGTTCTAGTGACTGATGCATCTTCAGGTCTAGTAGAGTGTCTCCCCTGGGGTTCCAGTGTCCTTGGTTGTCTTGACCTGGTTTGACCTCCAGTAAAGCCTTAGCCTTCTTGGGTCTCTAATCAGTCTTGCCAGTAGTAGAGAAGCTAGGGCTGTTCTTTCAAATGGTGTGGACTGTATGTGGGCCTATGGTATCTGTTCTTCCAACTGGACTGTGCCTGGGCCTATGGACTCTGCTGCAGTTCTGGAGAAGGGCTGCTTGTCAACTGGTGAGGGTAGTTGTGGCTGGTGTGGTCTGTGTCTCAGTGGAGGGAGTCTTCTGGGGGTTGGGAGAGGACCCAACTGTGGGACTGAGGACTAGCTGGGATGGTGAGTTCTTGGGGAAGGGTCACAGGGGCAGAATCCAGGGAGGTATGCAGTTCCACTGGTAGGAAGGTCTTTTACCCATTCTGGCTAGTGTATTCTGTGCCTCAGTGGCAGAAGTCCTCTGGGATTGGGGTAGCAGCCCAGAAGTAGCAGGGCCATGGGGATGGCTTTGGCCTGTGCAAGGGTTGCATTGGATAGAATTGAGGTAAATATCTTTTAGTAATATTTACAGACAAAACTCTCTGACTGGGGGTAACCTTATGTTTTCCTGATGAAAAGAATATAAGGTAACAGTTTAGTCTTGATGTTGTGGCTCCTTATGTAATTCATGTTGGCTGTTAACTCCTTAGGTAGTCCAGGGTGGTCTCTAACTTGTATTCTGCTTCAGCCTCTGAATCTCTTCTTGGGAATAGTTATGTACCATTATGGTCAGCTCAGTTCAGATTTTCTTTCTTTCTTTTTGTTTGTTTGTTTCTTGTTTCTCTGAGGCAGGTTTCTTTATGCTTCCCAGACTGGTTTGGAACTCACTATGTAGCCCAGTTTGTCCTTACACTATTCTGCTTCAGCTCTCCAAGTGCTGGGATTACAAGCAGAAACTACTATGTATCATTTAGTTCAGAACCACCCCTCCCCAACTCCCGCAAACATCTGACAAAAATCATGTCAAAACTCATGAGGAGAATTTACAATGAACCTTAGCTGCATTAGGAATCATTTCCTAGTGCATCAAAATAAATGTCAATTTTCAGCAGCTAATCTTTTCCAAGCCAAAGAAGCATGATAAACTCAACAACATGATAAACCCAGGAAATAGTGAAAACACAAAAGGAAAATCTAGGCATGGGCCATGGTTTTGGTGGTTGTTAGAGTGGTTTTATTAGTAGAGAAATCTGCCCCTAATTAGAACTCAGTTGATTCAAATGTAAAACCCTATGGAGTTCAAGCCAACTGAAATTCCATTTCACTCTTGGCCAACAGAGTAGTGCTGAAGAGAAGCTGCGAAGCACAGATTCATGTGTCTGTCATTTAATTCTCTTCTCCCACCTGCACACAGCAAACAATTCATCACAGTTTCGAATGGCAGTTTCACCAGCTGTCAGCCAAAATGGAGAACACATTTAACTCTTTGAAAGTACTTGATTCACTGTGTGCTTTCACATCAATCATACATTCTGTCTGTCATTCTTATTGGCCATCTAGCATTTTGCTCCCTCTGTAAGTAGAGTGGGTATTTAGCTTAGCCAATTGTCATGGCACTGGGATAATAGCTGCTATTTGAATGTATTACTTAAAGCTGCTGAAACTAAAGGGATGAGAAAAACTGCCCTGAATTCCCCTGTGTATCTGATAAGATGACAGAGCTGGGATAAGAGAATGGTCAGTAGAATGAATGAGAGACTTCAGAGTTCTACCTTCATAGATGAAATGAATGGTTCTTCCTGCTTTTGGTAGTATGACTTTAAAAAAAAGTCTCTACATTTTAGTCTCTCTATGCCTATAATGTCTGCATGTATTTATATTTTGAACACTGGGAATTTATTTTACAATAGACAATGGTGGTATCACAGTTAACAAAACAGCTAGGAAAGTTGACTAGAAAAAGATGATAGCATAGACAAGGAAGGAAATCCATTTATAATAAACACATTTTTTTCATTTTCTTTCCTTTTTTTTTCAAAAGGCAAATGGTGTATTTAGTAAAAACAAAGATATATAATCAGATTTCACTACATTAACAAAGCACTTTTGCTTTCTTTTAAGGTAGCTCTAAAAATTAGATTCCTACCCTCCTAAACATGCCTTTACCTGTTATAGGAAGCTGAAGCAAATATATAGAGCATAACTATCCATTTTAATAGGACTCCAACAAAATTTTATAAAATATTGAAGTTTTATTTTTAAACACAACTCAAGCAATTTTTATTTTGAACTCTACTCTTTTTTAATACTTCAATTATGATGATTGTACTCCTTTTATTGAAAATATTTTTTTTCCTTTTCTTCCCCTTTTTATTGAAAGTAGATTTCCCCCCTGGCATAATCTATTCCCATTATTCTTAGATTTCCTGGATGTTTTGTGACACACTTTTTTAGATTTATCATTTCTTTGAGTGAGGTATCTATTTCTTCTAGTATATCTTCAATGGCTGAGTTTCTCTCTTCCATCACTTGTATTCTGTTGGTGAGGGTTGCCTCTGTCTTTTCTGTTCAAGCTCCTAAATTTCACATTTCCAGATTTCCCTTAGTTTAGGTTTTCTTTATTTATTCTCTTTCTACTTTCAGCTCTTGAACAATTTTATTCATTTTCTTCCACTACTTGTTTGTGTTGTCATAGTTGCTTTAAGGGGTTTGTTAATTTCCTCTTTAAGGATCTCTATCATATTCATAAGGGATATTTTAAGGCTTTTGTCTTGTGCTTCAGCTATGTTGGAATATTTTGGGGTTACTATGGTAGGCTTGTTGGGCTCTAATAGAGATATATTATTCTGGTTGCTACTGATTTTATATATATGATTGAGTCTAGTAACTTAGATTTGGGAGATTTTGATTCTTGGTGCTGATATCTGGTCTTATCTTTGTTGGGTTGTTATTTTGTTCCTTGGTTTCTATTGCCCTCTCTAATTCTTAGTATAGTGTGGTGATTGTGTATTGTCTCATAGGAAATTATTCTGTGGTCCTAATATGTGTGGCTACTGCCTGGGTGTGTCTGGGTATGTTTCAAGGTATTTTTGAGCTGACACTTAAGAATGAGGATGGGCTGGGAGGAGAGTCTGAGGGGTCCACAAGAGGAAGGAAAGCAGGGTGTTCCACCACAATCTGCTTAGTCCCCTGGGGATGGGGGCAGAGAGTGAGTAAAGGCCACAAAAGGTAGTCTGCTTTAGAGCTGGGGATGAGACTTGGGAATTAGATATGAGGGAGAGAATGGAGATTGAAGATCTGAAGCTTGCCTAACCTCTTTGCTAGCCTACTTCTTTCTCTGTCAGGTTTGGCTGGTAGGTTCCCAGAGAAAGCCTGTTGGAGTTAGAAAATGGGATAATAGGATGAGTGGGAAGGAAGATGGGAGAAAAAGGTTTATGTGGTATGCTGGAGATTCGGTTACAGATAAAGGGGAGGCCATAGCAGATGTTATGCTATAGAGTTGGGGATAAGACTGAGGAATTGGATTTGGAGGAGAAGATTGAAAGAGATCTGCTATCAGCCTACAGATTCCCTTGCTTGAGTGGTCTGTGAGTTCCCAGGGAATGCCTGCTCAAATTAGGGACTGGGGTAAAGCAATGAGGTGGGGGAAGGAAGTTAGGAAAGGAAGATCTATGTGATCCACTGGAGGTAGGGCTAGGGGAGGTGGTCTGCAACAGACCTGCTGATGAGACTGGGGGATTGGATTTGGATAAGAGGGATGGGGAAGATCTGAAGTTAGCCCACCTGCTCACCTGGCTGGAGTCAATTCCTGTGTGTTCAAACTGAGAAACCTCTGGGAGAGATGATATTGAAAACTATAAATGATTATTAGAGCATAATTCACATGGAATAGTTCTCTAAAACTTGCATTTGTTTTGAGATTTATTCAATGAATAGAAAATAATTCATGAAAAGACTAGAAAGAAGAAGAAACGAATAAAATGCATTTTAGTAATAAATAGGGAACACAGAAAGGTCCAACACTTTCAAGGAACTGATATAGAAAGAAGCTAGAATATCCTGAACTCATCTGCCGGATATAAACAATTGTGGAGGACGTGACCATTAAGAATTTGAAATTTCATTTCCACATGGAGGGATACTCTCTCAGCCTAAATACACAGGGGAGGGCCTAGGCCCTGCCTTAGGGAGTGGGACGGGGACCAGGTGAGAGGGAACTGGGATTGATATGTAATTTAAATAAAAATGTTTTAAAAAGAATTTGAAATTTCATCTTAAAGATGAGAACCAGATGTCATGATGCATTCCTATACTCTCAGAAAAAAAAAAAAACTAGTTGGGAGAAGATGATAATCCTGGTCCCATCAAATGAATGATTCTTGGTTATCTAGAATTTGGTACAAGTGTCAGAGGCATTGAAGAAATATTGAGTGATTTTGTTTGATAGAAAAGCAAGTGAAATTCTCATAAATGGAACATTCAGGAATAGGCTGTTGCTATGGTGGATGCAAGGCATAGTAATTATTTTAGTGGAGGAGGGGAGAGATTATACCAGAAGAGCTGAACTGATTTTTGTGCACTATAATTTCTGTTTTAAATAAAGTAACAGTAGCAACTGTGATGCTATCCATTTCCCTAACTCAAATGTCTATAATTAAGCAACTTACTTCATCTATTCCTACTTATTATGAATGTCAGAGATTTTAAACCTTAATAGCGTTCACAATGCTTTTCAACTGAACAAAATTTAATAGAAGAGAATAAAAATATCCCAGGGATATCCAGGAGCTAATGAATAGATGGCGTGCTCCTTTTCCTTATATCTTTATTAATAGATACAGAGACAATGAGCTTTATCTGGTGCTTTTCTGTAGAAACCTTAAAGGTCCTGGTTTTGTTTTGTTTTGTTTTTGGCTGACGTTATTAGTCTCACTGTTTTAGTGTTCTACAGCACAAGAAATACTTAGAGAATTTCATTGGAATAATGAAATGACACAGAAATCAAGTAATAATGGGTTGGCCAAGGAATCTGCACATTTTTTTAAATAATAAGATTTATAAGATTAAAAAAAAAGAAATAGGATTCTGATCAGGGATGGAAATTGAGATATGCAATTAAAATCCTTCTCTTTCAATATGAAAACGTGTAAGTAGAGTGTATTGAATATTGATAACTTCATCTTGAGCGAAACAAAAATAGGTAGTTTATAAAAGATACAGGTGGTTAAGGGCAGACCCAACTCTGAACAACACTAATTGTTTTGTTTCTCTGTATTCCTCAGGTTGAACATGGCTGCATTCAATAGTAAAAATCAAACTTTATGATGAATTAATTGATGTTCAACACTAATTAGCTTCTTAACCATAAATCATTTTGGTCAAAGAAAAACATTGAAAGCCTAGCATCACATTTTATTTGATTATTTAAAAACCATTATTTATAGCATATTCATTTTATCATTCCCACTAATATAAGTGATTTAAACTAATATTAGGATATTGTCATTTCAATTTGTCTTTTAACATAGACTCTCACTATATTGGTCAGACTGGCCTTAAATTCAGGCCTCAATCCTCCAAATATCTGGAATTACATGTATCTGGAACTACATCCGATTTTGCATTACCTTTTAATCAAGAGCTTAAATAAACTGAAAGCAGATAATTTGATCTTATTTAATAGTGATATCATTTTAATTGCTACCCACTTAATGTATGCTTTTATATTATTATTGTTGTTGCTGTTGTGCTGGTGATTAAATACACGCTCTCATCCATAATAAGCATGTATTTAACCATTGAATAAATTTACCACCTCTAACATATCTATAATCTTTGGGCCAGGGCTTGACTGCTTACTAAATTGAATAAATGTTAGAACTTTGAAAAGTTCTTGGTTCTCTCAGTTGATAGTTCTCAGAAAATTGCAATTGCTTTAAAGATAATATTAAGGCAAGATGTGGTAAATCTTGGTAAATCTGTCACTCAGGAAGCCGAGGAAGTAGGATTGCTGTGAACTCAAGGTCAGTCTAGGCTACAGAATGTCTTCTTTTATATATATAAAAATCAAGCTCCATTAATTTATATAAAGTAGATAAACTCTTTTACATCATCTGATTCATAAATGTTACCTAAACCAGGTTGTTAGGCCTTACTGTTCTTAAAAGTTTGGAAAAAAGTTTAAGAGGTTTTGCTAAGACACCAACAGCTGACAAGTTCCTATCCTTTAATTTAAAATTGCTTCTGAATTGACTCTGATTCCAGCATTGCATTGGTCTGTTTTACAAACGAGTAATGGTGAGATAAGAGGATTAAAACTTTTGGAGACATACTTGGCAATAAACAATATTAAATCTTTCACTAGGCTACTGACAGCATTTGGACAACACACAGATCAAATCTTAAGGCATTCTGAGTCACAGAATTGAATTAAAGGGACCAAGCAGTAATGTAAAATGGAGTACCGGTTTCAACACACCTGGGCTTTCTCTGCCTTTGAAGACACGAGTCTTTATTTTTTAGAAGATGAAAAATTCCACATGTGATCATCCTAACAATCAGCCTTCCAGCTGACAAAATTCATTACAGAGAATGTACACAAATGATTTCTCAATTTTATTTAGTCTGCATTTTCACAAACCCTCAAAGGCTGTCAAAGCTGTATCTGTCATCAGAACACTCAAGAGATTAGATAGAAGACTTTAAACAACTTTGAATAATGTAAGACGCAGAAAGGTGTTCAAATTCTGAGAGTATGTTTTCAGTCAGTGTTCTTGTAAGAGTGTTGTTTCTACCTCTATACCTTTAAATACATATTTTAAATTAAATAAGTACCTACCCATAGTTTAAGCTGTCAACTTTTACAGTTGACATGTTTATGCCTGTCATTTTCCAACACTGTCTCCTATCTTGCTACTGGCATCTATTATATAGTGCTTTGATTGCTTCTCCATACAGCTGGTATATAATTCTGTGTCACAGTAATTTGGTAACTTTTATACATGATTTTACAATCTAAGAGTTAAGCTCACTGTCCTTTCCTACCTTAATTACTTAGTTTTCTTGAACTTCTGGTGTCCAGGTTAGAAAATAATTTAGAATGTTTTATGAATATGGATTAATCAGTCATAATTAATTGTTGACAGATCAATGTAATGGATTTTAGCTGTTTCTAACTCCCCATTACCATGTTTTACTTCCCCCACCCCATTAAGTGTGGAAACTCTTCTTGCCCCAGTATGCCCACCTTGTATATTCTCATCTTCTTTTTTCATGTGGTCCATTGAAATTTCATAGGGGTCTTTGTTACTTTTCTATTGTTGTGATAAAACAACACAACCAAGGCAACGTAGAGGGTGTTTAATGTGGGCTTAAAGTTTCAGAGGGTTAGAGTGCTCAATGACAGAGCAAAGGCATGGTGACAGAAATAGCTGACAGCTTATTTGATCCACAAGAAGCAGACAGAGAATGATAGACAATGGGGATGGGAGAAGTTTTGAAACCTCACAGCCTGCCTCCAGTGACATTCATCCTATGATAAACCTTACATCTTAGTCCTTCGCAAACAGTAGTATTCAAATATATGAGCCTACAGGGCATTGCCATTCAAATCACCAAAATAGGGTCACATGGGTGTGAGGTTGTTTACCAGACCTCAAAAAACTTACAAATGCCTACACTACTCTGTATTTTTGTCCATTTTGAATTTGATATTGGATAGATCCTTGAGAAGAATTTAATTTCTCTCATTCCAATATACAAATCCATCCCTTGAAATAATACATTAATAAAACATTTTAGAAAAACATAAACAACATTTTGCTATTTAATTAGACATGATCATCCTAAGGCAAAACTGTGAAGTAGGTGGAAATTGTCATCATTGTGATAGTTATAAATAAGAATAAGGTACCCAGCTTTCCCCAGACGTCTAGGACTTTGAGTGACAAGCTCCCTCCTAACCACAATACAGGTTCCATGTTCTGAGTCTCCTCACACATTCTTTCATGTCTTTACCCATAAAATATACTCTGACTCATATATTTTTTCCAGCCTGATATTCTGAATAACACATTCTGTTAATGCAGAACTAAGATCTCTACACAGGATTTGAGGAGTTATAGCATTCTCTAAGCAGACACATTATTGCTGTCATGGCACAGAATTATTTTCGGAATGCTCCCAACCGTAATGCATACGTTTTTCTGTCTAAAAGAGTATTGAATTGGAACTCATAAGATTAACAAGAGCAATAAGATAGCAGATACATTGTTAAATTTCTTTAAAATGGGGTGTTAGAATCATTTTGGAAATATATGTTTTTCTAACAGTATCTGTTCCAAAGAGCTTATTATATTCATTAGTCATGTTAAGGACTACTGTGTACTTTGCCTTTGCACTTTGAAGGACTACAACAAAAATTGCTTTCATTTGTAAATGCAACCTGAGGAATTTGTAGTTAATGCTTATATTGTTAGAAAATATGATAGAATTTTGTTTTATATAAAGGAGTTTATTTAAAATTGCTATTTTAATATTAAAAGTATGGAATGGAACTAAGGAAAAGTGATACTATTTACAAAATATTTCTAAGTGCATAGGTGATTAAAAATCTCTTTTTGTTCCTGAATATCATTTCTCCTCATAAAACCAATGAATTTTTATAAAACTCCCCAAAATAAAAGATGATAATAAGCATTGTGGAACCTAGTCTCCCAGAAGTTTTATATACATAAAAATCAGGTTAGAAATGGCTTTTTGAAAATACTATACATGGTGTTCTATAATTTTGTTTAATATTTACTAAAATTATAGCTAATAATAAATTTTGTGGAAGGTAATTGTAGTGGTTTGAATGAGAATGCCTGCCCCCTTAGGTTTATATATTTGAATTCCCAGTTGGTGGAATTGTTTGGGAAGGATTAGGAGATATGTCTTTGTTGGGTAAAGTGATTCATTAGGGATGGGCTCTGTGGTTTCAAAAGATTTCACTCATTTTTGGTATTTCTCTCTCTGTGTCTACTACTTGTGATTCAAGATGTAAGCTCTCAGCTATTCCTACCACCAGCCTTTGTTCTGCCATCATTGACTCTAACCTTTGAAACCATAAACCCCCAATTAAATTCTTTTATTTTTTATAAGTTGCCTTGGTCATAGTGTTTTTACCATAGCAATGGAAAAGTAACCAAGACAACAATAAAATATTTTCTATTATATAATATGATTTCATAGGCATATGCATACACTATTAAATAAAAAATATAGAAAAATAAACATAAGAATTATATCTAATAAAATATCTAATAAAATTGATTGATGAGCCTCTCATTATCTTGTTTAAAAAACATACTTTAATTTTAGTCAGTTATGATCTTTTTGTGATACAGTAGACAATGAATATATGTCTTGACTTTTACTGCATTAAAATTATGAGGTTTTGTGATTATAATATTTTGATGAAGCATAGGAAACTGTTGGAATTATCACTTTATGGACTAATATGAAATTGCTTCTTGTACCATTGTTGGTATAGTCCTACAGTTGAGGCTGGATGTTTCTAGATTTTCATGAAGAATAATCATTTTCATTTTGCTAAAGATTCGATTTCCTGATGAAGATGAAAAGTTGAGATCTGAGAGGAGATGTAAAGGAAGGTAGTATGATACTTTCCCATCATCTAATGTTTGGTAATGTCAGGGATATCAAAAGAAACCAGCATAGGACTATTCCAGACTCCCTGAATGTGAATATTAGTTTGGAGGTCTGGTTAATCTATGGGGCCTCTGATAGTGGATCAGTATTTATCCCCAGTACACGAATGGACTTTGGGATCCTATTCTACATAGAGGGATGCTCTCTCAGCCTAGACACATGGGGGAGGGCCTAGACCCTGCTCCAAATGATGATAGACTTTGAAGATCCCCCATGGAAGACCTCACCCTCCCTGGGGAGCAGAAAGGGGGTGGGATGGGGATTGGTGGGGGTAGGGGAGGAGGGGAGAGAAAGGGAACTGGGATTGACATGTAAAACAAGCTTTTTACTAATTTAAATTAAAAAATGGAAAAGAAAAATGTATCTAGAGAAACAACAGTATCCTACATGGGGGCTTGTGACTAAGTAATTGTCTAGAATCTATTGTCCTGTATCTTCCATTTTCTTTTTTTGATGTTTCCTTTGAAGTGTATGCAGAGCACATTTGAACAGAAGCACCTGTGTGTCAAAACATAAGCATTTCAGAAATATCTGTGAAGTGTTTCTGAGCTGCTAGTTTATCCCTTCTCTCCTTTCTAATTCCCCTCTTATTGTCCATCCCATGTGACACAATAGAGAAAGGTACAAATTTGCTAGGAATTTTCCAGAGTTGGTGAGTATGTCTTCAGGAGGGTGTTCCATACTAGAAACATGGTGACTAATTAGTAGATGCTTAAAAATGACTTGAAATTTGTTTCTTTACTTTTAAAATGATATCTGTTCTAGAATATAGAATGGAGGGGCCACTCTAACACTTGTTGGTATCTTCAAATAATTTACCAATGACTATGGATTGGTCAATCTTGAGCCTTATAATCTCTAGTTATTCATGGGAGGCAAAGGATTGTGGTGGTGAGGTATGCTGGCTAGTTTTATGTCAAATTGATACAAGCTAGAGTCACCTGAGAGGAGAGAGCCTCAACTGAGAAAATGCCTCCATAAGATCTGACTACAGGCATGGCAGTGGTAATGAATTCCTTTAATCCTAGCACTGGAGAGGCAGATGTAGATGGATCTATGTGATTTCAAGGCCAGTGTGGTGTACAGAGTGAATTTCAGGACAGCTAGCATGGTTACACAGACAAACCCTGTCTCAAAACACAAAAACCCAAAAGAAAACAAAACTAAAGATTAGATTTCAGGCAAGTCTGTAGGGCATTTTAATCAGGGATTGATGTGTTAGGGACCAGCCCATTGTGGGTGGGGATATCCCTGGGTGGGTGTTCCCAGCTGCTACAAGAAAGCAGGTTGAGCAAGCCAGAAGGAGCAAGCCAGTAAGCAGCACTCCTCCATGGCCTTGACATCAGCTCCTGCCTCCAGGTTCCTTCCTAGCTTAAGTGCCTACCCTCACTGCTTTTGATGATGAATTGTTATGAAGAGCTGTGAGTGAAACAAACCTTTTCCTCCCTCAAGTGGCTTTTGGTCATGGTGTTTCATCATAGAAATAGTAAGATCATGGATTGTTCCAGGAAGAGTTGGTGATAATGAAGCATTCATTCTTCTATCCTTAACTTCTGTCCCTATGTCAGATATTTATAATATATTGTAACCCTCCTCAACAAATTTAAATGTGGCCAAGAATTAATTCTCACAGTGTACAAGACACTAGACCACATTTTTGAAGCTATAACTGAAATATAAGGGAATTGGTTGCTATATCCAGCTTAAAGAGTCTATGAACTCTAAAGCAATCAAACTCAAACCCTTTGAAATTAACATTCCACTAAAAGTGTTAGGTACTTGGGTTTCTTGGGGTCTGGTATGAACTTCACTTTCCTAACCCTAAGCACCTTAGACTGCTAAAGTTTTACTCCTGCCTATTTCCTCATAAATCTCTGTGTCATGACATGGCCCAACAGTAACAGTTCTAGAATAATTAATATACTCATTTTTGGTATTAGCATTCATTGTATTCCTTAATCCTTATTCCAGGAAAAAGTCAGGTGAAGTTTTTCCTATATACAAGGTAAGTATTGCTACATGTTATATATGAGGTAATCCAGAAGAAAGAATATTTCACCTTAAGCATCACCTTCTTAATAAAATTCCATCTTAATGTTGAATTGAGATTGTGAGTATAGTGCATATAATGCTGAACTTTATGAAATTATGTTAATCAAAACACTGAGTATATTAGTTAATTTTGGTCAGTTTGATTAAGTCTTATAATTCACTAAAATATGATAGTATGATAATCAGCAACTACATAAATTTTATCAATCTGTACTAGAATTACTCATCAGACTCAGTAAATCCTAGACCTCCACATAATAGCTATGCTGTTTAAAGAGGCAGTCTTGAGTTTATGGTCTTAATTGCCACAATACTATTTGAACAGTCATATACCTGTAATCCCAGGTAGAATTACTGTACAAATATCACCAGAGACGCAGTGTTTATTTTTCCTTAAGTGATTATTTGGAAATTTTTGACTGCTTCTCACATATTCAAATTCAAAGTTGCTTCACATTTATTTTACAAGGCTAAAATTCATATTGAAGATTCTCACTTGAGGTTGTCTTTCCTAGAATGATAGGAAACATTATGAAATCCAATCACAATATTTCCTGGTGTTTGTTTTGAGTTCTTAGTAGGAAAAACAAAATATAAATTTATATGAACTATGGATATGTCTTAGTTAGGGCTACTATTGCTATGATAAAAAACCATGACCAGGGCAACTTACAGAAGAAAGAGTTTTTTGGGGGGCTTGCTTATAATTTCAGAGTGTGAGCCCATGATCACCATGATAGGAAGAATTGCAGGAGGTGTGAAGGTATAGTGCTGGAGCAGTAACTGATAGCTTAGATCCTGATCCAAAGGCAGCAGGCACAGAGGGGAGAGAGGCAAAGGCAGCAGGCACAGAGGGGAGAGAGGCAAAGGCAGCAGGCACAGAGGGGAGAGAGGCAAAGGCAGCAGGCACAGAGGGGAGAGAGGGTGGGAGGGAGGAGAAGGAGAGAGGGAGAGGGAGAGAGAGAAAGAGAGAGAGAGAGAGAGAGAGATGGGCATGTGCCTTTAAACTTCAAAGCCAACCTCCAGTGACACACTTCTGACAAGGCCACACCTGCTAAACCTTCCCAAACAATTTTCGTCACTAGCAACCAATCATTCATATAGATGGCACCTGTTTTGGTGGCATTGGTGTCTGACACATTAGAAAAATTATTTTGTCCTATAAAAATGAACTGTATGAAAGTGGGTTTTTACAACAAATATTGAAATGATGTTTGAATTGATTATGGGCAGATGCTAGCAATTTTATAGCATGGTAACAAATATATATTTACTTAAAATGGCATGCCTTGAAAGAACTTAGAATAAAACAGAGTGACATATTAAAGATCTGATGGAAAGACATAAATTTTGTTAAGTAGTTATTTTAACTTTTTATAACATAGAAATTACCACGACTTTATGTGCTTTTAAATTGCTACACAGGCTGAAGTAAAAACAGATTACATTTACTATTCTTTCAAGAATATGTTGTATGATTTTGCTTTCAATATACATTGCAGAAAAATTTTGAAGATAGAAAACAGGTGTCCATAAAACCTACACATTTGTATAAAACTAGGAAGCTCTCAAGAGTTATATTTTGGCAGCAGTGCAAAGGATATTTATAGTTTTCAAAATTTTGGGCATGCCATAAAGGATGTTATGTACTAGAGTTTGGAAATATGAATTGATCTGTGTTCTAAAAAGATAGCTTGTCTTTCCTAAAAGTTTTCATTCACAATATTTATTACTGATTTTAACATTGCTGATTTATGTTATTTTCATAATTTTTTAGGGGGGTAAAATTGTAGTTGGTTAAATAGTAATGGAAAATTTGTCTTCTGTAAATGTAACAGAAGTGTAGATCTGTATATGTTTTAAAGTGCTACTTCCTTGAGACATATAATCTTTCTGGAATTGCTAGTCATTAAAGATCCACCTGATCTGTCAAATATTTTAATTCATGGTCCATTCTATTTTAAGAATCTTTCTGGCCCTGCCTTGGGCCCAACTTCTGCCTGCCCAATCTGGGAACCCCTGACCAGGGGTCTGCAGGCAGATGAACTCAGCCCCTGAGGACCAAGCAACCCAAAGTCTGCTGACATCTCTGCACTAGTCCTGCTCTCACCCACCTGGAGAGCAAGTGCTTAGAACCCACCTGCACCCACCTTGAGACCCACCAGAGTATTGGAGCCATTTGCACTCAAAGGAAGAGAACCTTGGACCCATACATACCAGGAAAGGAAGAGACACCACCTTCACCCATTGGAAGAAGAGATGGGAAGATGACAATATAAGAACACATCCAACAACATGAAAACCAATATGACACCATCGGAGACTAGGGACTCTACATCAGCAAGACCTGAACATCCCAACACAGATGAAGCAGAAGAGAGCAATCTTCAGAACAACTTCATGCAGATGATAGAGACCCTAAGAAAGGAAATGAGAAAATCCTTCAGAGAAATGGAAGAAAAAACAAACAAAAGATGCAAGAAATCAAGGAAAGCCAAGAAAATACAATTAAACAGCTGAAGGAAATAGTTCAAGACCTGAAAACTTAGAGACAATAAAGAAAATACAAATTGAGGAAATGCTGGTAGTGGAAAAGCTGAGTAAACAATCAGGAACCACAGATGCAAGCATACCCAAAAGAATAAAAGAGATGGAAGACATAATCTGAGACACTAAGAAGATAAACTAGAGGAAATAAATTCATCAAGCAAAGAAAATCTTAAGTCCAACAAATCCTTAATACAAAATATCCAGGAAATATGGGATACCATGAAAAGACCAAACCTAAGGATAACAGGTATAGAAGAAGGAGAAGAAACCCAGCTCAAAGGTGCAGAAAACATATTCAACAAAATCATAGAAGAAAACTTTCCCAACTTAAAGAAATGCCAATGAAAGTACAAGTAGCCTACAGAACACCAAATAGAGTGGAGCACAAAAGAAAACTCCCTTGTCACATAATAATTAAATCACCAAACATACAGAATAAAGAAAGAATATTAAAAGTAGCAAAGGAAAAATGCCAAGTAACATATAAAGGCAAACCTATCAGAATTACACCAGACTTCTCCATGGAAACTCTGAAAACCAGAAGGACATGGATAGATATTCTACCAACTCAAAGAGAACATGGATGCCAGCCCAGACTACTATACCCAGCAAAACTTTCAATCACTATAAATGGAGAAAACAAGATATTCCATGACAAAATCATATTTAAACAATATGTAACAACTAATCCAGTCCTACAGAAAGTACTGGAAGGAAAACTCCAACCCAAGGAAATTAACTACCCTCACAAAAACATAAGCAATAGATAATCCCACTTTACCAAAACCCAAAAGCAAAAGCAGGGTAAATCCATATACAATGCCACTACCAACAGCAAATGAAAAACAAACAAGAATAAGCACTCAATGGTCCTTAATTTCCCTCAATATTAATGGTCTTAACTCACCTATAAAAAGGCACAGGCTAACAAAGTGGATACGAAGACAGAATCCATCCCTTTGCCGCATACAAGAAACACACCTCAAATTCAAAGACAGTCATTACCTCAGAGTAAAGGGTTGGGATAAGATTTTTCAATCAAATGGATCCAGGAAACGAGCTGGGGTAGCTATCCTAGTCTGTAACAAATTAGACTTCAAACTAAAATCAATCAAAAGAGATGAAGAAGATAATTTCATCTTCATCACAGGAAAAACCCATCAGGAAGAAGTCTCAGTTCTGAACATCAATGCCCCAAATAAAAAGGCACCAACGTCCATAAAAGCAACATTATTAAAACTCCAATCACAAATAAGATCTCACACATTTATAAAGGGAGACTTCAACACCCAACTCTCACCACTAGACAGGACCACCAGACAGAAACTTAACAAAGAGACAAAGGAAATAACAGAAGTTATGAACCAATTGGGATTAACAGACATCTATAGAAATTTCCATCTAAATACAAAAGAGTATACCCTCTTTTCAGCATCACATGGAACCTTTTCAAAAATTGACCACATACTCGGCAACATAGCAAACCTGAACAGGTACAAACAAATTGGGATAACCCCTTGTATCTTATCAGACCACCATACTTTAAAGTTAGAATTCAAAAACAACACAAGTTTCAGAAAACCTACCAACTCTTGGAAATTGAAAAACACACATTGCAACATTCCTGGGTCAAGGAAGAAATAAAGAATTAAAGAAAAATTAAAGACTTCCTAGAATTCAATGAAAATGTTGACACAACATACCCAAACTTATGGGACACTTTGAAAGCAGTACTAAGAGGAAAGTTCATAGCTCTAAGTGCTCACATGAAGAAACTAGAGAACAGTCACACCAGAGATTTAACATCACAACTGAAAGCTCTTCAACAAATGGAAGCAAATTCATCCTGGAGGAGTAGATGCCAGGAAATAATCAAACTGAGGGCAGAACTCAATAAAGTTGAAGCAAAGAAAACAATTCAAAGAATCAATGTAACTAAGAATTGGTTCTTCCAGAAAATCAACAGATAGACAAACCATTATACAAACTAACCAAAAGACAGAAAGAGAACATGAAAATTAACAAAATCAGAAATGAAAAGGGGGACATAACAACGGACACTGAGGAAATCCAGAGAATCTTCAGGTCATACTTTGAAAACCTGTACTCTACAAAATTTGAAAATTTAAAGGAAATGGACATTTTTCTGGATAGATATCACTTACCAAAATTGTATCAAGAACAAATAAGCAACTTAAACAGACCTATAACCTCAAAGGAAATAGAAGCAATCATCAAAAGTCTCCAAATCAAAAAAATCCCAGGGCCAGATGGCTTCAGTGCAGAATTCTACCAGAAATTCAAGGAATAGCTAATGCCAATACTCCTCAAATTGTTCCACACAATAAAAGCAGAAGGTTCATTGCCAAACTCTTTTTATGAGGCTACAATTACCTTAGTACCCAAGACACACAAAGACACAACTAAGAAAGAGAACTACAGACCAATATCCCTCATGAACATAGATGCAAAAATCCTCAATAAAATATTGGCTAACCAAATCCAAGAACATATCAGAAAAATCACCCACCATGATCAAGTAGGCTTCATCTCCAAGATGCAGGGATGGTTCAACATTCAAAAATCTATCAATGTAATCCTCCATATATACCAACTGAAGAAGAAAAACCATGTGGTCATCTCTCTAGATGGTGAAAAAGCCTTTGACAAAATCCAACATCCCTTCATGATAAATATCTTGGAGAGATTAGGAATAACAGGAACATACATGAAAATAATAAATCAATATACAGTAAGCCAACAGCCAACATCAAACTAAATGAAGAGAAACTCAAAGCTCTTCATCTAAAATCAGGATCAAGACAAGGCTGTCCACTCTCTCCATATATCTTCAATATTGTCCTTGAAGTTCTGGCAAGAGCAATAACAAAACAAAAGGAGATCAAGGGGACACAAATTGGAAAGGAAGAAGTCAAGCTTTCACTGTTTGCAGATGATATGATAGGCTACATAAGTGACCTGAAAAACTCTACCAAGGAACTCCTACAGCTGATAAGCACCTTCAGCAAAGTGGCAGGATACGAGATTAACTCAAAAAATCTGTAGCCCTACTAAATATGGATGATAAATGTGCTGAGAATGATATCAGAGAAACATCATCCTTTACAATTGCCACAAACAACATAAAATACCTTGGGGTAACGCTAACCAAAAAAGTGAAAGACTTTTATCATCAGAATTTTGAATCTTTAAAGAAAGAAATTAAAGAAGATACCAGAAAACGGAAAGATCTCCCATGCTTGGATACGTAGGATCAAGACATTAAAAATGGCAATCTTACCAAAAGCAATCTACAGATTCAATGCAATCCCCATCAAAATCCCAACACAATTCTTCACAGAACTTGAAAAAACAATTCTCAACTTTATATGGAAAAACAAAGTCCCAGGATAGCCAAAACAACCCTGTACAATAAAGGAACTTCCGGAGGCTTCACCATCCCTGATTTCCAGCTCTATTATAGAGCTGTAATCCTGAAAACAACTTGCTATTGGCACAAAAATAGACAGGTAGACCAATGGAATTGCGTTGAAAACCAAGATATTAACCTGCACACCTACAAACACCTGATTTTTACAAAGAAGCTAGAGCTATATAATGGAAAAAAGAAAGCATCTTCAGCAAATGGTGTTGGCATAACTGGATGCTGGCATGTAGAAGACTGCAGATAGATCCATACACAAAACTTTAAGTTCAAATGGATCAAAGACCTCAACATAAATCCAGCCCCACTGAACTTATTAGAAGAGAATGTAGGAAATACCCTTGAACGAAATGGTACAGGAGACTGCTTCTTTAACATAACACCAGTAGCACAGATACTGAGATACACAACTAATAGATGGGACCTCCTGAAACTGAGAAGCTTCTATAAGGCAAGGAGACAGTCAATAGACAAAATAATCCAATGAAAATGTGGGGTACAGAACTAAATAGACAATTCTCAGTAAAGGAATCTAAAATGGCTGAAAGACACATAAGAAAGTGTTCAACATCCTTAGCCATCAGGGAATTGCAACTCAAAACAGCTCTGAGATACCATCTTATTCCTGTCAGAATGGCTAAAATCAAAAACACTAATGACAGTTTATGCTGGAGAGGTTGTGGAGAAAGGGGAACACTCCTCCACGGCTGGTGGGAGTGCCAACTTGTACAGCCACTTCGGAAATCAGTATGGCGATCCCTCAGGAAAATAGAATCAGTCTACCACAAGATGCAGCAATTCCACTCTTAGGCATATACCCAAAAGAAGCACATTCATACAACAAGGACATTTGTTTAATGATGCACATCACAGCATTATTTGTAATAACCAGAACCTGGAAACAACCTAGGCACCTCTCAACTGAAGAATAGATATAGAAAATATGGTGCATTTACACAATGGAGTACTACTCAGTGGAAAAAGCAAACAAACCAAAAACCAACCAACCAAACAAACAAACAACAACGACAACAACAACAAAACAATGGAATCTTGAAATTCGAAGGCAAATGGATGGAACTAGAAGAAACCATTCTGATCAAGGTAATCCAGTCACAAAAAGACAACAGGGTATTTACTCACTCATATGTGGATTTTAGACATAGAGTAAAGGTTTGCCAGCCTACAGTCCATGCTGCTGGAGAGGCTGGTAAACAAGGAGGACCCTAAGAGAGACATACATGGTCCCCTGGAGAAAGGGAAAGCTCAAGATCTCCTGAGCAAATTGGGAACATGGGGGGGAGAAAGAGGGCACTAGGAGAATGAGAAGGCGAAAAGAGGAGTGGTGAGGAAGACATGATGGGGTAGGGAGGTTGAGTTGGGGGAAGAACAGAAGAGAGCAAGATAAGAAATAAAAGAATAGAGGGAGACATTATAGGTTTAAAGAGAAATCAGGCACTAGGGAAATGTGTGGAGAGCGACAAAGATGACATCAACTAACAATCTAAGCAACAGAGGAGAGGCTACCTTAAATGCCCTCTCCTGATAATGAGATTGATGACTGATTCATATGCCATCATATAGCCTTTATCCAGCATCTGGTGGAAGTAGAAGCAGACACCCACATCTAAACCTTGAACTGAACTGAAATCCAGTTGCAGAGAAGGAGGACAGATGAGCATAGGGGTCCATACCAGACTGATGAAACCCATAGGAACAGCTGACCTGAACAAGGGAGAGCTGTTGGTCCCCAGACTGATAGCTGGGAAACAAGCATAGTTCTGATCCCATCCCCCTGAATGTGGGTGTCAGTGAGGAGACCTTGGAAATCTATGGGGCCCCTTGCAGTGGATTAGCCCAAGCATAGGAATGGACTTTGGGAGCCCATCCCACATGGAGGGATACTCCCTGAGCCTAGACATTCCCTAGGCCCTATCCCAAAGAATATGACAGACTTTGAAGACCTTTTATGGAAGGCCTTGCCCTCCATGGGGAGCAGAATGGGTATGGGATAGGTAAGGTGTTAGTTTCAGGTACAGGGCAGAAGGGTGGGAGAGGGACCTAGGGTTAACATAGAAAATAATCTTTCTAATAAAATTAAAAAAATAAAATAAAATATACAAAAATAAAATTTAAATGGGTATGAAAATACCAAAAAGAATATTTCTGTTCAATGTTTCATTCTCTAAAATTTGACTCTCTTGTGTGTTTGTGCAGTCATAATACTTAGAGCAGGGCTTCTTGAATGTTTCCCCTCAGGACACCTTATGCCAAGGAATTAAATAATAATTTATTTGGAAGTAACTTTTTTTCTTTGGTTTTCAGACAGAGTTTCTCTGTGTCTTTGGAGGCTGTCCTGGAACTAGCTCTTTTAGACCAGGCTGGCCTCGAACTCACAGAAATCTGCCTGCTTCTGCCTCCCGAGTACTAGGATTAAAGGTATGTGCCACCACTGCCTGGCATGGAAGTAATTATTTGGTATACATATAATTTTACCATTTATTAAAAGTTAAAATAAATTTCACACTAATAAGATTGAAGTGTTTATTTACTTTTTTATGTGTTTAAAAAATTAAAATATAATTGCATCATTTCCCCCTCCTTTTCCTCCCTCCAATGCCTCTGAGTACCTACCTACTTTCAAATTCATGGCCTTGTTTTCATTGTTTATATATATGTTTATATGTGTAGTCGTTTATATATAACTTATATATATACAGTTATATATATATATATATATATATATATATATAATCTCAATCATTGTTATTTCTATTAAAACTGGAAACTTTGTATGTACAGAAGCACAATTTCTAAATAAGGGTTCCCTTTTACAAACAGGATTTGACCTTGTCTAAATCATTGATATTTCAAATTTTACACAACTTAGAATGGTTATAGAAGAGTCTCGGTGAAGGAATGTTCCTATTGGGTTGGCCTGTGGGCATATCTACGATGAATTGTGTTGATTAAATGAACTGCTATGAGAAAGTGCAGCTGATGGTGAGTGGCAGCTGTCCCAGCAGGTTGTCCTGACTGTGCAAGAGTGGGTAAACGAAGCTGAGCCAAACATTGAAGCAGGCAGCATGCAAACATTTATTTGCCTTTGCTTTTGCCTGTGGATCTGATGTGACCATATGCTTCAGGTTGTTGCTGATCCAACTTTTCCTTGGAAATGTGCTATAACACAGAACTGTGAGCTGAAATAAAACCTTTCTCTCTTAGGTTGTTCTCTGTCATGCTATTTTTTTTTAACCATAGTAACAGAAGGTGCCTCTAGAGCAGAATATTTCAAATGTTTTATATGGTTGATTGATTATTTTGGTTTATAGTCATCAATGCTGAGGATGCCACTTCTTATAAATGCATTGTAAAAATTGCTTAGGACCATTTCTGAGACATTTGAACATTCTTTCCTGATCCAAAAGCCAAAATGCTTTTAACAGCAACTCAAAAGCAAGTTTTAAAATTGTGTTGTAGCTCAATACAACCAAAAGGCATCCTACTTTGATACATGTTGAAGAACAACAGAATAATACTGTCTTTGTTTCCCATAATTAAGCCATTGTATCTCTATTTAAAAGAGCCATCTTTGTACACAGAGGAGCACTTATTTCACACGCAATTGTCTTACATCTGAGATGAGGTGCTCCAGGCTTCTGGTTAGCATTGTGTGGCCTGGTGGTGAGCTCAGTGCAAAATGCATATGTTGTTCTTTCAGAACCAAGGCTGCAGTGAAGACACATGAGGCAACAGGTGTGAACACTGCCAGAAATAACTTGGATTCATTATGCTTTTGATTTTGTATATATTTTGGTTTTTTTCATGTTCTGAAGCCATTTCTGTTGTCAGAATTTTTTGCAACACCTATAAAATGTCAGAAATCACATTTAAAAGAAACTGTACTATAGAATTTTATAATCCATTTATAATCCCCTATTATTGATGAATAAATTTTCTGGAATTCTATGTAATTTGCATCTTTAAAGTTTTTAAAACACTAATATACTTCTCTGGACATTGCAATTAGACACTGATGTTTGACTAATGACATACATTACCTTGGTTTTATTCTTGCCTCAGTATAGTAGAAAGAAAAAAAAGATTCAGTGTTTTTAATTAATCTAACAAAATTTTAACAAAAGTTATTTTCCTAGATAAAATATGTGTTTACCAAGTAAAGGCAATTAATGCTTAACTAAGGAGATACTTTATCATAAAAATATTTAAGGATTTAAATTATATTTTTGTTTATTTTTAAAATAACATCTAATATGTCAGTACTAGCCTCTTCTTTATAATGCTTTAAGTTAATTAGTTATGGGTATTTGGGGATTATATCATTGTTTTATATTTTACAATATTTCTTTGCAATGAATTTATAAAATCATTCTTAAGACTTTGGAATTTTTTACAAGGACTATGGAGTGCTGGTGAAGAACAGGAACTACTCTGAGTTTGCCTCAGCCAGTTTTTCTCAACATCATAACCATACCTTGTGATAAGAAAGAAACAAAATCAGTGTATTTGTGTAGCCATTAGACTATAAGGTTACTTATCTAAATGATGTTTCATCATTACAATATTGCTTCGGAAAGGTAGGCAGGATGCTTCTACTAGCTGAATAATAAATAGTTATATTTTATATCCAACAGAACCACTGAAATCAAGATTAAAAAATCAAGATCAAGCTAGTGTTTTTGGCCAAAACTCTTATTTAATTAAACTTCTTATTTAATAACTCACTATCTTTTAACAGGGAATGATAGTATGTTCAAATATGGGACTAAATATTTTCTTGGTCTGAGAGTAAAATGAATAAAAATGAATCAATCAATTCCCAAATAAAAGGTGTTTCCAGTCCATTAAATCTAGGACAATCAGTGCAGTTCAGACCATGTAGCTTTTTCTGAAAGTTCTACACTACCTAAAGCTAAGTGTGTTGGCTAGGCATAGAATTTAGTGACAGAGTTTGATTAGCATAGGCAACCCCCAGCACATTACCTCAGATAACAAAAATAACTAAGTCACTAAATGTTCTCAGGTACAACAGCAAATATATGAGTAGTTATTGAAATGGTGTCAATACCTTATAGAAACATTGAAGTTTCTGTCCATTTTGATAAAATTCTGAAAATCCACTGCTATTACTTCTGGAATTCACCCTCTGAAGGGGAAGATGTTGGAGGCATTTGAGTGAAATGTTTATTTTAATTAAACATAGGATTTTATATTCCACAAATACATAAGTTAAAAGGCAAAAAACAGGAGCTCGAACAAGAGTGCTGCTCTTTGATGAGTCACAGTGTATTTAGTCAAAAGAGAAGAAGCTGCCAAAAAAGTACAGAGAGAATTTATTTTTAAGAACTTGCCTTAGTGTTAGCTCAGATGATCAAAGCCAGTGACTGTTAAGATGTACTTGAAGCCTGGTTCTGGCCATTATGCAGCCATTTACCCCTCAGTGACAACTTGAGAGCTAGAGCCTCGGGGTGTTCTGGGTGCTGGCTTCCTGCAGGGCCATGTTTATGTTGTAGCGGAAGCTCAGGCAGCTTGGAAGGCTTTCAGTGGTTCTGTTGGGTTGAGGATTAATGAGGTTAAATTAACTCAGTCACTTAATGCACATTTTATTGAAGTTCAAGCTGTTCAGCCTATTGCAGTTAATATGAGTAGCCCAGAATGTTGCCAGTTAAATGTAAGTTACACATCAGGGATGCCAGCATCATTAAGACAGGAAGACAGCAATTGTATTGGGTTATGGAATTTATTAAAAAGGCATCCTAATTTTTTGACACGTGTCTCTTTTCTTTCTCCAAAATGTCATTCATCAGGGGATTTTATTGTTACTTGGGGTAGGATGATGATCTTAGCTGTAACTTTCATCTTAATTTTAGAAAAAGTGCTAACTTCAGATATATGAAGTGGGTGTCATTTTCTTTCCCCTGAGAACAGTACCTATAAGTATATATTAGGATAGATAGTTTCCTGAATTTCTATAGCCCCTGAGAAGGTATGCATCAGATACTGGGGCAAAACTTGATGTCTATTCCCTGACTAGTGAGCATATAATATGTACTGCTGCTTAGGGTAGTGCTGTGGATAAATTGTTGTAGCTTTCCTAAGTTTAATGTGTTTAGTTTCTGTATTTAATGTGTTTGCATATGCACACATGTGCCTATGCTAAATAATCATGGACTCTATGATTTCTTTTAATGCATCCAAAGGTATATTACTGACTCAAAAAATTCATTTCTAGATTAGCAGAAAGAAAACTCTTATGTGGTGGAAGCTAATATTTATATGAATTACTCCATTTTTATTTTAGACGACAAAGACAGACTTGGTGCATGATAAATGGAAATAACCTTCTCTACTAAAGGGCACCAAATATTACAGACTTTATTAAGATTTCTCTGTAAGATACTGTGGACCTTTTATGACATATATAGTTCTTTTTCTTTCTCATTTACTATAGGTGTGGTATGGGACACCCATCTCTATGCCATGAATATGTGTTGCTTTTATTGGTTGATGAATGAAGTTGATTTGAACAATGGCCAGGGAGAGTATAAAACAGGTAGGAAATCCAAAGAAAGATACAGAGAAAAAAGTAGGCAGGGTTAGGGGATGCCATGTAGTGTACAAAGGAGTAACATGCTGGAGCATCATTGGTAAATCACAGTCTCCTGGAAATACATAGATTAATAGAAATGGGTTAACTTATAAGAGAGAGCTAGCCATGGCTATGTATGAACCATTGGCTAAACAATTGGAATTGACATATTAGCCTCTAACAGTTGTAGGAACCCCGGGTAAGGGAGATAAACGGGTCCAGAGAGATCAGGTGAGACAGAGAAAAACTTCCAACTACTTATGTGAAACTATCATTTTAAATATTAATTTATTTTTTAGGTTAGAAATAATAACAATATAAATGATACCTGCAGAGAACTCATATATAGACACAGGTCTCTCTGTCATACACACACATATGCACAAAGATACACGCAGAGAGAGAGAGAGAGAGAGAGAGAGAGAGAGAGAGAGAGAGAGACACACACACACACACACACACACACACACACACACACACTATGGAAAAGTGCTCATGGCAAGGTACCAGGAGTACTTGCCTGGTACCAGTGCTGGGTTGAACTTGGCCTCCTCTCTCCTTTAACCCAGCACTGTGCTGGTTTGGAAATAGAGCTTGGCCTTTCCTGTTGGGAAGAGGGCACTGAGAAGAGCTGGCTGTGGGCAAGAGACTTTATAGTTGCCAGTAACCACTACAGTTTTATTGCTCTTGCCATTTCCCTGTGGCTATTTTCCAATAACCCTCCAGCTTAAAGTCACAAATGGTATTTATTTAATACAAGTTTTTATTAACCGCTCAGTGCTTTCTGGGCTCTTTAAGGAATATGTTGGACTCTGGCCTTTTAGTCTATTTGGTTTAAGGGGGAAAAAGAGAAAAGAGATAATATTAATTCGATGGAAGTAGAATTTGAAGAGCACATAGCGAGGGGCCTGAGTGCCAAGCAGAGAAATATCAGAGAAGATATGAGATATGTAGAAAAATATGAGAAAGCCTTTGGACTATGATCATGATTTATGCAGGGGAGGTTCTGAGGGTAAAAATGGAAGGCCAAGTATAGAAACAATAAACAGAACCAAACCTTGGGCCTAGAACCTAGAAGAGAAGACTGGCTGATGAGAGTGCAGGAGGTGAGGGGAGAGGCAAGTTAGTGGGAACGGTGTTTGTCTGTCAATGCACACTGCAGTGGGTATATTTCTTAACTTTTGGAGCCTCAGTCTCCTCCTCATTTTTTCTATTTCTTAACATTTTAGTAAAATGTACATATCAAAAGCATAGAAGTATGTGTTGTATTCCTAAGAGTTTATCCACTTCCTCTAGGTTGTTCATTTTGTTGGTGTACAATTCTTCAAAATGCTTCCTTCATAATTCTTTGTATTTCAGCACAGTTGGTAAATGTTTCATATTTCACTTCCAAGTGTTGTCATTTCAATCGTTTTTTCTCTAGTCTGCATTGCTAAGTTTAAAATATTTTCTGTAAAATATTTTCTGATAAGCAACTTTTAAGTATTCATTAAATTATACAAATTTTTCTATTCTGTATATTATGTCTTTAATTCAAGAAGAGTTCTTTCCTTCTGCTAGCTTTGGATATACCACCTCTATCTTAAGATAGTCCCTTAAGTTACAGTTAAGTTTCTAACTCATTATCTACCTGGTTTCAATGCATTTAAGTATTTTTTTCCATTCATTTATTTAGCTCATAAATAAAGTCATGCACAATTATGATACAGAATACAGTATGTTCACAATGGCATGGCTAAATTAAACCAATTAACATGTTATATCACACATATTCATCAGTTTTGTTTTGAGAACACTTAAAGTATACTATCTCACAACTTTTAAAGTATAGCATATTGTTATCAACCATATTTATCATGCTCTCAGTAAACCTGAAGACATCACAGAGTCCATGCCTCTTGTCCAACTGCAGTTTTATATCCTTAAACCAATCGTTTCCCCATTGTTAAAAGACCCACATTGAAGCCTAATAGCCACAATTCTGCTCTCTGCTCCCATAAGTTCATCATTTCTAGGTTACACATAAAATTGAAATTGTGTGACATTTGTCTTCCAGTGTGTCACTTATTTTTTTTTTGGCAAGCATATAACTTTACTACTTACTAAAGATGAAATCAAATTTGCATGCACAGGTGAGCACTCACTGAAACACCTTGGATTCATCACATATTTGAGTTTCAATATATATATATATATATATATATATATATATGGCAATATGTTATGCATCAATAGCAGCAACAGCTTTTCCAGGTTCTGCAGTCATTTGAACAAAATTGTAGAGACATCCAGCACACTCCATTAAAAAAAACAAAAAACAAAAACAAAAACAAAAACAAACAACAACAAAAAAGTAAAAAACAAAAATCCCAGAAAACAGCACAGTTCTGTTACTCTTGTGGTACTTGGCGCCATTTTTTTTAATTAGCTTCTCAAGGCAAAGGACATAGTCAGCAAGACAAAACAACAGCATTTAAGTCTTTAAATGGACCTGTTAGCTGTGCTTTGGAGCCTTGAAGTTTTGTATGTTGCATTTTTATTTTCATTTGTCTTTGAGTATTTACCAGTATTTGTTATGATTTCTTTTTCAATCCATTGCTTTTTAAATGTGTTAATTTCTAATATTCTGTGAATCCCTTAGTTTCATGTCTGTTGATTTCCATATTCATGATATTGTAGTCTGACCTTGTGCTTGGAAAGGGTGCATGCTGCTTGCAGGGTGGAGGATTCTGCACATGTGTTATAGACCTACTTGCTTTACTGTGCTGAAATCCTCTGTTTCCTTTTTTACTTTGGTTCTGGCTGCTCTATCCCTCCCTGGGAATGGTGTATTGGACTCTCCCATACATTGTAAATGGTTTATTTCACTCATTGATTCTGTCAGTTTTCATCTCACAAGTATTGGCTAGGCAAGTAATTATTTGCAGCTACTGTGTCTTCTAGCTATACCGAACCTTTATTATTTTTCAATATCCCTGATTTCTATCAAATGTGTTTTCAAATCTAGAGTCTATTCTGCTATTCTGCTGGAAATTATAATCTCTTCATTGCTATTTGCCTAGATTATATTTTTTAGTTCTTCACTTCTGAATTAAAAACATATCTCAAATGATATCTTATAGACAGTGTGAAGAAGGTTCATGTTTTTATCCATTTTCGCTCACTATATCTTTTGTGACTGGAATATTTAATTCATTTACACTTTAAGTATTTACTGATGAAGAGGGACACACTCCTATGATTTTACTTGTTTTCTATACACCTTTTTTCTTTGTTATTTCTTAGTTTCTGTTTTATTGCCTTCTGCTGGGATTCACTTAAATTTCTCTGTATTTCTTTTATAGATATATAGTTTACTTTGTGATAAGCGTGGAAAACACCATTAATATATTAATTTTATGCCTCTCTAATCTGCATTCATGCTAACTTAACTTCAATAACATTTCTTTTTTAGCATTCTTTCCCTTGTCCCTTGCATATATTGATTTTATAAAATCAGATGTTTGTCTATATATATGCCCAATCTTAATTTTATAACCCTTCTAAATGCTTTGGTTTCGTCAATTATGCATAAAACAAATGTGGAACTGTAAACTAAAGTTATCATACTATTAGCTCTTAGGCTAATTAGCTCTTTTAAAATTTTATTTATTTATAAATAAAGTTTTTTTTTCATTTTACATACAAACTACAGTTTCTATTCCCTCTGCTCCTCCTGCTATCCAGCAACTTCCTCCCCCCAGCTACCCATCCACTTTTCAGTAAGGGTAAGACCTCCTATGGGGAATCAACAAACTCTGGCATATCAAGTAAGGGAAGGATCAAGCCCCTCTCCATTGTATCTAGGCTGAGCAAGGTATCCCACCATAGAGAATGGGTTCAAAAAAGCCAGTTCATGCACGTGGGATAGGTTGCAGTGCCACTGCCAGTAGCCCCTCAACAGATCATGCCACATAACTGTCACCTACATTCAGAGGGTCTAGTTCAGTCCTATGCATGTTCCCCAGCTAGTAGTCCAGAGTCAGTGAGCTCCCACTAGCTTGGTTCAGTTGTCTCTGTGGGTTTCCTCATCATGATCTTTGCTCATATAACCCCTCCTCCCTCTCTTTTACTGGACTCCAGGAGCTCAGCCCAGTGCTTAGCTGTGGATCTCTGCATCTGCTCCCATCAGTTACTGGATGAAGGTTCTATGACATTTAGGATGGTCATTAATCTGCTTATAGGGGTAGGCCTGTTCAGACACCCTCTCCACTATTGCTAGGAGTCTTCACTGGGGTTATCCTTGTGGATTCTTGGGAGTTTCCCAAGCACTATATTTCTCCATAACCCCATAATGGCTGCCTGTATTGAGATTTCCCTTTCCTTGCTCTCCCTCACTGTCCTTCCCCCAAGTCAACCATCCCATTCTCTTATGTTATTCTTTTCCCTCCCCTCCACTCCTCTGTCCCCTCCACCCTCCAAATTTAATCAGGAGATATTATCTATTTCCCCTTCCCAGTGGCATCCATACATGTCTCTCTTAGAGTCCTCCTTGTTGCCTAGCTTCTCAGAGTCCCAACAGCCAGTCAGCAGGTAAGACTACTGCAGCCAGGCCACTCCACCACCAGCCTAGTGACATCAAAGACTAATTAGTTCTTAAAAATACTTTTATTAACTATTTTGATGGGAGAGAAACTTGAAGTAACAAAATTGATGCTATAAAGGATTTACTAATTAATGTGATTAGGAGATAATAAGTTATACAAAGTAAAATTCAGCTAAAGGAATGCAATACACCTCCAATACACCTGGAAGATTAGTAGTGTACTAAGCCAGACTTGTCAGAAACTGTGAGAAAGAAAGTTCTGTACCACAATTGAAGTTTAGGGTTGCTGGGAAAGTTCCTGCTAAGGGTTATTCACCAAGTTTGACCTCTTATGCTCCATTCCCATAGCATAAGACCACAATCCTGACTTAGAGCCAGCCATAAAGTTATCACCATAGCAAAGAACATGACAAAGGGGCTGCTTAGGGTGGCAGCCACCACTGAGTTCTGGTCTGCATGAAGTTCCCTGTGTTCTTACTAGAAAAAGCATAATTTTGCAAGGCGGGCAAGACTAATCTGGGTAGCAAGTATTTGAAAAGGGCACCACTGGTGAACTTCAGAAATAATTCTGACAATATTTTTCTGTTCAAATCTCCCATCTGCTCAAATGGACCAAGTCTCTGTTTCAGTCATTTTATGGCTGTTCAGTCCAGGGCTCCTGAACTGTCTAGGTCTCTTTGCTGAAATGTTGATTGACTTGATTTTGTGCAGGGAACTACAGCAGCTGAGAGTTCATAAGTGCATTGGTCCTGTCATGTTTAGATGTCCACTTCTCCCTGACTTCTGGTTCTCATAATCTTTCTGTCTCTCTTCCAAGATGGTCCCTGAACCTTAGGGGAGTGTGATAGATGGGTCATTTTTGGCTGAGTACCGAACTGATACTTACTACCAGAAACTAGTTAGTTTTAGGGCTAGGGAAATGACTTAGGCAGTGAAGCTCTTGCATCAAAAGCATGAGGACCCGAGTTTGATTTAAAAAAAAACAGATAAAAAAGCTGAGTGTATGCTGGGCATTGGTGTCACATGCCTTTAATCCCAGCACTCAGGAGGCAGAGGCAGGCGGATGTCTGTGAGTCCAGCCTGGTCTCCAGTGTGAGTGCCAGGATAGGTTCCAAAGCTACACAGAGAAACCCTGTCTTGAAAAACAAAACACAAACAAACAAACAAAAAAAGCTGAGTGTTGGGGTACATGTATACAATCCTAGAACTAGGGAGCTGGAAAAAGACAAGCTGGTGGTGGAGGGCAGTGTGGTTTATGGAACTAATGCTAGGTCAGGCAGGGCTACACAGAGAAGCCCTGTCTAGAAAAACCAAAAAGGAAAAAAAAAGGTGGTAAAGGTGGTTGGATCCTGAGATGTGACAGTGAGGGCTATCCTCCAGTTTTCACATACATGTATGCACCTATGTACATACACATGTACCTATCCACATATCACACACACACACACACACACACACACACACACACACACACACACACACACACAAGTTTCTAAAATTATGTCAAAAATAATCATGAAATTACAAACTTGTTTTAATAACACCAATTCCTTGAGATGACTTTGTATTTTTTAGAATATTTTTTTCACAGCACCTTAAGTTGCTGCTTAGCATTTTTTCATTTTAGCTTTAGAAACTCCTTTGAGCCCTTTTCAAGGACAAATCTACTGTTAATTAAGTCCCTGAGCTTTTGTTTGTATGGAAAAAGTTAAATTTCCTCCTTTTTCAAGGAAAGGCTGGCCAATTGCAAGCTAATTGGTACTTTTTTCTGTCTTTGCATTTTGATTCATTACCTTCTGTCTGACAAGGGTTCTGATGTGGTGCCTGCTGCTGATCTAAGTGAGGACCCTTTTCATGATCTGTTGCTTCTTGCTGCTTTCAAGATTCTCCTTCTGTGTTTTAAGGGTTTGATTATCAAGAAAATAAAGAAGGGGAACACTGTGGGTGGAAAAAATTTATACCAGGAGGGCAAGAAGGACTAGGGAGATGAGGTGAGTGATTTGAGGAGCATTAACTGGAATTAAAAATATGGTGCAAAACAAGATATGCCTGGCAGTGCAATAGTGGCTTGGCTGTTTGGGGATAGCTCACTATCCCCCCCGAAAGGAATCACGAGTCTCCTCTCAGGTGAAACAAACACTGCTAAGCAAGCCTGGCTAAAAACTCAGGCAAGGAGAGGTAGTGGACCCTAGAGACAGCCAAGAATGGCTTTCTCTTACACAGTTTTGTGGGAATGCCATTCATTTTGGCCTTCAAGTGTTCTAGAAACATTTGAAATATTGTTCTGTCATTTTCTTTCTCTCTCTCCCCTCCTGCTTTTTACAGGACCTCACTGTGGAGCCCTGGCTCCCCTAGGACTCACTATGTAGACCAGGCTGGCCTCACAGAGAACTACTTGCCCTCTGATTCCAGAGTGCTAGATTAATGACATGGACCAACATGTGTTCTTATATCTGATTTTTGGAGCTCTGTTATAGTGGCCCATGTAGCATGTTTGAGAAAATAAACAAATATAATTTGGCTATAGTTGTTATTAAGACATTTATTGCCACTTTCCAGTAACATCTGTAACCACATTAGTTGTTTTGGGGAGACAATCAATCAAGGTAGAATGGCTGGATCCTGCCTCAATAATGGACATTGAATGTGTTTTATTGAGGACTTTGAGTTCTCAGATCAGTAAAAAAATAACTGAGTAAATAAGTAGTTGACTCAGTTAAGTTTTTGTTTTGAAAAGATTAGTTTACATTGAATTGAAACACAAATAAGCATGAAGAGACTTCTCATAAACTTATTACACCAATGGATTGGAGAGGTTGCATTGTAAATAGAGATTTTGGATAATTTAAAATACTTTACAAAGGGAATTTGACAGAATTGTAAGGAACCAAAGAGGAAACCACTCTACTACCCTATGCATTGTGTTCCTAGATGAATGGTGCTAAGTCTGCAAGAGAACATATTGGTCCAGTCATGTTTAATCCTAGGAGGCTGGGAAACATTGGAGTGGCGATGGTATCAGCACAACTCAGGCACTGTGAGGATGCTTTGTTGACCAGACCAGTATGTCTGGGGTTGTACTGAGTGAGAACGGTTCTGATGGTTTCAAGATTAATAATATCTATACGCAGCAGTCTCTAAGTGCTTTAGTCTTAGCAATGGCCAAAAATATTTCTCTGGCTATACATGAGTAATTCATAGACTTGAAACTTCCCTAATTCTTGGAGATATAGTTTTGTTCATTTTTCTGGTCCATTCCATCTTTCTCATCAATAATGCCTTATTTTTTTTTTCTTTAAAGGGTTCATATTACTTTCATTTCATTTATGTGGATTGTTTTAGAGATGGAACTCTGTTGACATTATCGTGAAATGGTATCGAGTTGGAGATACCGAGAAACACACTTAGGCAGTGAATGCCAAGACAGTGTGTTAGAAAAAGAGAGTAGATTTCCCTATATAGTGATGATAAACTGTTGGTAGACGAGGGCTGGAATTATGGCAGACAGTACTGGCTATAAGGCTCTTCCTGTCTCTCTCTTTCTCTGTCTCTCTGTCGTGTGTGTGTGTGTGTGTGTGTGTGTGTGTGTGTGTGTGTGTGTGTGTATGATGGATATCCTGGTAGACTAGAGAGACAGTATGATTTGGGGACTAGATTCTGGTGAATGAATGCAGACTACAGAGTCAGAAAGAAACTGCATTTTTTGGTCTTGGTTTAGCCACTGTAATGCAGACCAGGTGCTTAAATCTTAAGGATTAAAATTTGTCTTTATTATCTAGGACAGCTTTATTTAATTTGGTTAATTACAAAATTCTAAGTTATAACTGGTCTGTTGGATTTATGTCTGTTCTTCAAGGTAGAGGTAAGGTTAAATAAGGAGTTAGTTATTGATTGAATGTTGATAAAAGATCACATATGATTTCTTCTGCAATTTTTCTATATAGTTGCTGATTGAAGGTGAAGACCTGTGATTTAACAGCTCTTTGAGTTAACAGAAATTGAAAAGATAAATATATAATTGTCTGGCAAATATGCAGAGTGATGCCTTCAGAGAGTCAGCAACTGTAGCACAGATACTAATACAGCCTTGGTAGGGTGACCATCTCTTGGTGTCAGATCAATCTCACTGTTAAATAATTACTTAGTTTGTTATTTATTCATTTTAACAAATATTCATTCTTCCTCTAGTAGTTTGTTAAGTAGTCTGATCTATTTGGAGACAAAAGTAGATACTTTATGCCCTTCAGAGCATTAATCAATGATTATGTTACAATTCACTAAATAGGGGCGATTTTTTTCATGCTTTTCCTTTTATTGAACATAGATTATTTTCTCATATAATATATCCTGATTATACTTTCCCCTCCCTCTACTCCTCCCAGTTCCTCTCCACCTCTTATTCCCTCAGGATCCACTCCCTTTTTGTCTCTCATTAGAAAAGAATAGGCTTCTAAGAGATAACAACCAAACACACAAAAAATAAATTATAATAAGATGAAGCAAAAATGATCATACTGATGTTGGACATGGCAACCCAACAGAAGGAAAAGAGTCCTATGAGCAGGCAAAAGAGTCAGAGACTCACTCACTCTTACAGTCAGGAGTTCCATTAAAATACTAAGCTAAAAGCTGTAAATATATACAGAGGACCTGTAGCCACTGTGATTGCTGCTTCAGTCTCTGTGAGCTCATATGCACCTTGCTTAGTTGATTCAGAGAGCCTTGCTTTCCTGTTGTCTCCTATCCACTCACAATCTCTCTGCCTCTTCTATAGGATTCCTGAGCTCTTAGGGGGAGGAGTTAATTGAGACCTCCCATGTAGACTCTTTCTCCACCTAATGTCTGACTATGGGTCTCTGCATCTATTCTCATCTGCAGTTAGAGGAAGCCTCTCTGATGATGACTGGATTAGCATCTGTTCTATGAGTACAGCAGATTATCATTAGGAGTTATTTTATTGATACCCCTGCCTTTTTTAAGACTAGTGGTGTTTGGTTTTTTTTCTCATGTCCCTAGGCTATCTAGTCTCAGATTCTTGGTTACCTGAGTAGTTTGTGTATGCATTCCTTCTGGTGGAGTATCCTTAAGTCAAATTAGACATTGATTGGCTACCCCCACAGGTTATGTGACACCATTACTCTAGCATATTTTTCAGGAAGGACAGATGGTAGTTCAAAGATTTTGTGGCTAGGTTGGTGCCCATACTGTTCTTTCAGTAACTTGCAAGTACCATGCTACACTAAAGAGGCTAGAATGTTTATGTGGATGTTCCATGTAGCCACCAGCTGAAATTCTCCATGTTCAATGAGATATGTGGGTGTTGTCCTTGGCAATGGGGCTACACTGTCAGTTTGCAGAGGGCAATTTTTTGTGTTAGAAACAGCCTGAGTTGTTTGGAGATTTCTGTGGGATCCTCCCGGCTACCAACTCAACTGAATACAACCCAGTACCATCACTGAAAGTATCACTTGGTTACAAGAGGTGGACAGCTGAGATTCTAGAAGCCCCCAAATTAGGAGACCTCATTAGGACCACCATCACATATTTTAGGAAGTTTTCACTATACTAGGTTTCCACACCACTCTCCAAATGCTCCCCAATTCCAGCTATTGCTCCCCATACTTTCTCCCTCTGCCATATCTCCCCTGACACCTGATCCTTTGCTTCCATCCTCCCTTAGCCCCAGACTGCCTGTAAAATCTATTCTATTTCCCCTTCCCAGGAAGATGCATTCATCTCCCAGACCCCCCAAGCTCCTCCATGTTACCTAATCTCCCTTGGTCTATGGGTTGTATGTAGCTTGGTCATCATTTCCTTAATGTTTATTATCCACATACAAGCAAATACATACCATATTTATCTTTGTGTGTCTGGGTTATCTAACTCAGAATGATTTTTTTCTAGTTCCATACACTTGCCTGAAAATTTCGTGATGCCAAGTTTTTAAAAAGTTGAGTAATACTACATTATGTAAATGTACCACATTTTCTTTACCCATAATTCTGTTGAGGAGCATATTTGTTTTTTCAGGTTCTGATTATTATGAATAAAGCTGCAATGAACATGGTTGAGTAAGTGTGCTTGTGGTAGGATGGAACATCCTTTGGTTATATGCCTAAGAGTGGTATATCTGGATCTTGAGGTAGATAGATTCCTAACTTTCTGAGAACCACCATATTGGTTTCCATAGTGGCTGTGGAAGTTTATATTACCACCAGCAATGGAGGAGTGTTCTCTTTGCTTCACAAAGTGCCCATCAAATTCCAATACAATTCTTTAAGGCCTTGAAAGGACAATTCTCAACTTCACATGGAAAAACAGAAAACACAAATAGCTAAAATAATCTTGAACAATAAAAGAACTTCTGGAGGTCTCACCATTCCCAATTTCAAATTGTTCTTCAGAGTAATAGTAATAAAAAGGACATGGTATTATCATAAAAATCATGTATACTGCTGGACAAGATCAAATCGAAGACACAGACATGAATCCACAAAAAAGAGCAATCTACAGGTTCAATGCAATCCCCATCAAAATCCCAACACAATTCTTTACAGACCTTGAAAGAACAATTCTCAACTTTATATGGAGAAACAAAAGACCCAGGATAGCCAAAACATTTCTGTACAATAAAGGAACTTCTGGAGGCATCACCATCCCTGACTTGAAGATCTATTACAGAGTTATAGTCCTGAAAACAGTTTGGTATTGGCACAAAAATAGACAGGTAGACCAATGGAATAGAGTTGAAAACCCTGATCAATACCCACACATCTATGAACACCTGATTTTTGATAAACAATCCAAATTTATACAATGGAACAAAGAGAACATCTTCAACAAATGGTGCTGGCATAACCGGTTGCATATATGTAGAAGACTGCAGTTAGACCCAAGCCTATCACCTTGCACAAAACTTAAGTCAAAATGTATCAAAGATCTCAACATAAATCCAGCTACACTGAACTTATTAGAAGACAAAGTAGGAAATACCCTTGAATTAATTGGTACAGGAGAGAGCTTCCTGAACATTACACCAGTAGCACAGACACTGAGGTTTACAATTGATAAATGGGACCTCCTGAAACTGAGAAGCTTCTATAAGGCAAAGGAGTCAGTCAGCAAGACAAAATGGCAGCCCACAGACTGGGAAAAGATATTCACCACCAACCCTGCATCTGACAGAGGGCTGATCTCCAAAATATACAAAGAACTCAAGAAGCTAGTCTCCAAAACACCAAACAATCCAATTAAAAAGTGGGGAAGAGAACTAAATAGACAATTCTCAGAGGAATCTGAAATGGCTGAAAGACACATAAGAAAGTGTTCAACATCCGCAATCCCTCTCTTAGGCATATACCCCCCAAAAGCACATTCATACAACAAGGACATTTGTTCAACAATGTTCATAGCAGCACTATTTGTAATAGCCAGAAACTGGAAGCAGCCTAGATGCCCCTCAACTGAAGAATGGATAGAGAAAATGTGGTACATTTACACAATGGAGTACTACTCAGCGGAAAAAACAATGGAATCTTGAAATTTGCAGTAAAATGGATGGATCTAGAAGAAACCATTCTGACCAAGGTAACCCAATCGCAAAAAGACAAACATGGTATGTACACACTCATATGCGGATTATAGACATAGAGTAAGGATTACCAGCCTACAATCCACACTGCCAAAGAAGCTAATAAACAAGGAGGACCCTAAGAGAAACATACATGGTCCCCTGGAGAAGGGGAGAGGGTCAAGATCTGCTGAGTAAATTGGGAGCATGGGAAGAGGGGGGAGGGAGCTAGGAAGAAGACGGATGCAGAGGATATGAGGGAGCAGAAAGTTTGAGTCAGGGGAAGAACAGATGATAACAAGAATGGAGATATCATAATAGAGGGAGACATTTTTGGTTTATAGAGAAATCGGGCACTAGGGAAATGTCTGGAGATCTACAAAGATGACACCAGCTAACAATCTAAGCCACGGAGGAGAGGCTACCTTAAATGCCCTCCCCTGATTATGAGATTGATGACTGACTGATATGTCATCCTATAGCCTTCATCCAGCAGCTGGTGGAAGTAGAAGCAGACACCCACAACTAATCACTGAACTGAACTGGAACCCAGAGGCAGAGTAGGACGAGTGAAGAGCACAGGGGTCCAGACCAAGGTGGGGAAACCCACAGAAACAGCTGACCTGAATATCCGGAAACTCTTGCTCCCCAGACTGATAGCTGGAATATCAGCATGGGCCTGATCCAGACTCAGGAATTGGTTTCTGTGAGGAAACCTCAGAAATCTATGGGACCTCCTGTAGAAGTTCAGTACTTATCCCTGGCATAGCTGTGGACTTTGGGAGCCCAGTCCATATAGAGAAATACTCCCTGAGCCAAGACACACGGGGGTGGGCCTAGGCCCTGTCCCAAAGGATACAATAGACACTGATGACACCCTATGGAGGGCCTCACCATCCAGGGGGAGCAGAAAGGATATGTAATAGATAGGGTTTTAGTTGCGGGGGAGGGGGTGGTGGGGAGGACGGGTGGGAGAAGGGAACCGGGAATGTCATGTAAAACAATCCTGTTTCCAATCCAAATAAAAAAAGTTGGGAAAAAAGAATTTGAGACAGCAAATAAAGACACACATTCTAGGATCTTTCTCTCAAAGAGAAAAGTGGGAATTGAATCTATCATCTATCCTATCTATCTATCTATCTATCTATCTATCTATCTATCTATCTATCTGTCTATTATCTATCTTCATCATCATCATGATCTATCTATCTAATCTATATTTATATCTACATTTATCATGTATCAATTATTTGTCTTTGCTTTACAAACAAGAATCCCCACCATAAACCACTTACATTGCTATCTTGCATTAGATTAAGGTTTTATGATGAGTCTCACAAACAAAAAATTATCAGAATTTTCCTCTAGATAATTATTACAATATATGATACAAAATAAGAATCTACTTGCCCCTCAATAAATTTTCATGGGAACTGGAGCATTATGGGTATTTTTCTTATTTGGAGAGGAGGATTCAGTCTTACAATGTTTTATTATTTTCATAAACTGTCCAAATATTAATGGAATATATTAGAGTTTAGGTTCTATATAATCTTCTGAAGCAATAGTGAAGTCTATTTGGTAAGCTCCATACTTTTAGTGCTAATTTGTGCTAAAAGTAACAAATCACAGACTTTTTGGGAAGCAAGGCCTCCCAGGTAACATGAAAACAGAGAGATAGATATACAACTATGTCTCATGTATGCCATTATCATTACTGTTTGATAACCTGTAGCTGGGCATAAGAAATTGTCTTTAATTACAGATGAAACTATACTTTTGGCAAGTGCTCCAAGGTTTAATAGTAGCTCGTTATGAGCTGGATATACCAATCTGCCAACTTGAGGTAGTTAGTGAAAATGTTTCAACTAGGTCTCAAATGATAATGATCAGGGATAAAGGGAATTAACATATCTTTTTAAATATTCTTCTTTTAAAAAAAATTAAATTAGAAACAAGCTTGTTTTACATGTCAACCCCAGTTCCCTCTCCTTCTCCTCCTCCCCTGACCCCCACCAACCCCCATCCCATCCCATATCTGCTCCCCAGGGTGGGTGGGGCCTTCCATGGGGGAATCTTCAGAGTCTGTCATATCATTTGGATCAGGGCCTAGACCCTCCCCCGTGTGCCTAGGCTGAAAGAGTATCCCTCTGTGTAGAGTGGGCTCCTAAAGTCCATTCATATACTAGGGATAAATACTGATCCACTACCAGAGGCCCCATAGTTTAACCAGACCTCCAAACTGACATCCACATTCAGGGTGTCTGGATAAGTCCTATGCTGGTTTCCCAGCTATCAGTCTGGGATCCATGACTCCCCCTTTTTCAGGTGCGCTGCAATTCACACATCTTATACAAACTTTACACAAGAAATCTCACTCAAGAATGTTTAAGCAGAAAACAGACTCTAGGATTAGCAGAAATATATTAGAACTGTTTCACTATGTGTAAAACACTCTTAAAGCTTAATAAACAATTTCATTATTTCTTGAAACAAAATTTTGACTAGACTATGGCCAATTGGTCGTGACATCGATTACTGACTTTTAACATCAAGTAGCTTAAATTAATACTGATTTCTTTCCCAATGTGTATTAGTTGTTTTGGTGGCTCAATGTCAGTCTTCGCTCCTTAATTGATCTATTTTTTTTGACCAATGGTTGATTGGAGGCCAAGTTAGTTAGTTCATGGCTTTCCCATTGGTCTTGATAGAATTGGAAATAGGCTAATTAAGTGACTTTGGGCTCTTTCATTTGATAATTCTAGGAAGCAATATTTACATTACCTTAGAGAGACGTTGTTTGCTATCATAAGCACCCTACATTAATGAGGGCAGCTAGCTTAGGGAAGTAAAAAGAGACAAGCATGGAGCTGCAGGGGTTGAAGACAGAGTGGGAGCCCAGCATAAATGGGGCCTGAATTTCCTCACCTCCATACTCTATGGACTGAACAACAACATTCATTTAATTAACTTCACAGGGGTTAATTAATGATCTTGCTGATACTTGCAAGAGGAAACTTTCTAACTGATAGTATATATGTGGCCCCAAAAGGAGATAAGCAATGTGCCTGTTGATTAAGGGGAAAAACATAGAAAGAAAATTTCAGCAATTTAAAACTACGTATCAACAAAAACTTGAGAAAAGAAAAAGAGAGGTATATGATAAATGTAGAGGCATTTGATTCTTAGGAAAGGGTAATGATGATATTAGGAGTACCACTAATGAAAACAGAGACTTTGAGTCTTTCTGTACTCTGAATTTCATTGAATTCTTTTACACTTTCTCAAAACATTAATAGAGCAGCACTGCTTCAATGTTGGTTAATATTTTGATGATATTATAAGGGGGAAAATAGTTTAGTAACTTTTGGCAGCTCTGGTTACAGAGTTCACGTTGCACCTTGTAATTTAATAAAGATTTGAAATTTTGATAAACAGAAAAATGCTTTCAGATTAGTTTTTTGTTAAAATAGTTTCAAGAAGTCGGGAAATGTATGGGAAGACTAATGATGTTCAAGAAATTTGAAATTACTGAAGTTCTACTTCAAAAAAAGACCAGATAATATTAAAGATGAGTTATAGGAAACAGATAATTCTATTAGAAAGCCATCAAATTTTTATTTTCTTATGCTGTTCTCAAAGCTGATATCATTAGATAGGCTATTTCTTGAATGCCATAAAAAATACCTCAAATTAGCCAGGTGTTGGTGGTGCATGCCTTTAATCCCAGCACTCGGGAGGCAGAGGCAGGCAGATCTCTGTGAGTTCGAGGCCAACCTGGTCTCCAGAGCAAGTGGCAGAATAGGCTACAAAGCTACACAGAGAAACCCTGTCTTGAAAAACCAAAAAAAAAAACCCCAAAAAAACCCCCAACAACCTCAAATTGCAAATTATGCTCAACTTTAGATTTATATGTAGTATTTGTCAGCATAAAAAGACAAACTTTGTCCTCTTGCTGGGTATCAATACAATCTTACAATCATTTTATGTAAAAATCACTGTTCTGTTTTAAGACCCTCTGCATACATTTCTGAAATGTAGTTTACTTTGATGCTGAATGATGACCTATGGACAGAATCTCAATCTATTAATAATAAAGGCATGACACTTGAAGACATAACACAAAAGAATATGCAACTACAGTGGGACAATATTCTCTCCTGCCAAGCAATTCCACAGCTCCCCCTCCCCACAGACCCAAGAGCAATGCCCTCATCTTGAATTCTGGTGGGTAGTATAATTCCAATAGAGATAGATTGGGTAAAAGGAAAACCCACGCATTCTATGAATGCCATTATACCCTGTGTGAGTTCTTCAGCAACACGAAGGGAAAAGCCATTTCATTATTCCAAAAGTGAACATTTAAATTCAATTTCTTTCCTTAGATATGCTGCTTTTCAAATGACTGACATTTATGTAAGTGCCATCATTTTAATTTTGTGTTTATTAACAAAAGAATTTCTTAAGGAAAATAGCTAGGCTATTTCATAGGTATATATTAACTTGAAATAATCTTTGCACAGTGAGGGATCATAATCAGTTGTTATTTCAAGATTGTGGTCTATACCAATTTTATCCTTATATTTTTAACCTGTGTTATTAGAATCACACCCAAAGACCTGAGATAGACAAGATGTATCACCTCATTTGTTTCTCCACACTTCTAAACCTGTCACTGGATAAAAGGAGATTTAATTGGAATGATATGATTTCTTGCTCACCAAGAGTTGTCAGTTACTGTGTGTCCTATACTTTCCAGGGCTTTGCCAATTGCCAGATGGGGGACTGTTCTGATACCAGGGAAAACTACTGATGTCAAAGCAAATGGATCTCTGACTTTAAAACCATGTCATATTCTGCCTCACTATTTTCATTTAGTTTTAAATTTTATTCTTTTTTTATATTTAACATCCTGCCTGCACTTCCTTTTTGCTTCACTTCTACCAGTCCCTCCCTCCCCCAGATTCACTATTCCTCTATTTTCCTTCAGAAAAAAGCAGACCTCCCAGAGATAACAATTGCACAAGACATAACAAGTTATAATAAGACCTGGTACAAACTCTCATATTAAACCTGGACAGACAACACGGTAGGAGGAAAAGGGTCCTAAGAGCATGAAAAAGAGTCAGAGACACTCCCACTGTTAGGAGTCCTATAGGTACAGCAAGCTACACAATCATAACCTATATGCAGACGACCTAGCTCAGACCCATACAGGCTCTGTGATTGCTACTCCAGTCACAGTGAGCTCCTATGAGCCCTGTTTAGTTGATTCTGTGGGCTGTGTTCTCATGGTGTCCTCAGCCCCTCTGGCTTCTATAATTCTTATTCCCCCTATTTTGTGGAGTTTCAGAGCTCAGTCTAATATTTGGCTATCGTTTCTGTATCTACTCTCTTTTTCTGCCAGAGGAAACCTCTCTGTTGACAACTGGACAAGGCACTGATCTATGAGTATAGAAGAATATTGGAATCATTTCATTGATATTATTATTATTATTATTATTAATTTGTCAGTTGGGTTTGGTTCCATCCTAGGTCTCTGGGATATCTAGCCTCTAGTTCCTAGCCATCCAGAGTTAGGCATGAGCTCCTTCTTATGGAGTAGGCCTCAAGTTGGACCAGTTATTGGTTGACCATTTCCCAAATCTCAAGATAAAATTTCCTTAGCACATTTTGCAGGAAGAACAAATTGTAGGTCAAAGATTTTGTAGATGGGTTGATGTCCCAGGCCCACCACTGGATACCTTGCCTGGTTATAAAAGATGGCCTATTCAGGCTCCATATCCTTGTTATTAGGAGTCTTTGCTAGGGTCACCCTTGCAGATTCTAGGGAGTTTCCACATTGTAGGTTTCTACATTGCCCTCCAAAATGACCCCAATTCCAGTTATCTCTCTAAGTACTCCCTTCCTCCACTTCTCCATCCCCTACCTGACCCCTCTGTTCTCATCCTCACCTGCCTCCAGTCAATCCACAAAATTTATTTTTCCCCTTCCCAGGGAGATCCATGCATCTCCCCCTTGAGCCCTCCTTCTTACTTAGCTTTCCTGGGTCTGTAAATTGTAGCATGATTATTTATTCTTCAGATAAAACTTCCCATCTCAAGTCTTTGTGAGTCTGCCTCACTTCTAACTGCTTACCTTTCAATCCCTTCAATGTCTTAGAGAAGAGGCACATTTAACATGTTGCAGTTTCCAATTATATTATTATGATGCCTCAAAACAGACACAGACACTTGGCCATATCTTAGTAAGACCCCTAGGTGAGGAACACAGCACCAACAATTTATCTTTTTTTTTTACTTTCGTCTATTTGAATTAGAAACAAGATTGTTTTACATGTCAATCCCAGTTCCCACTCCCTCCCCTTCTCCCCTACCACCCCCTCCAACTAAAACCCTACCTATCACATATCATTTCTGCTCCCCAGGGAGGCTTTCCATAGAGGGTCATCCTTTGGGATAGGGCCTAGGCCCACTCCCGTGTATCTTGGCTCAGGGAGTATCCCTGTATGTGGATTGGGCTCCCAAAATCTTATATGCCATCCTATAGCCTTCATCCAGCTGCTGGAGGAAGTAGAAGCAGACACCCACAACTAATCACTGAACTGAACTGGAATCCAGTTGCAGAGAACAAGTGATGGGCAAAGGGGTCCAGACCAGGCTGGTGAAGCCCACCGAAACAGCTGACCTGAACAACGGGGAGCTCTTGGTCCCCAGACTGATAGTTGGGATACCAGCATGGGACTGATCCAGACCCCAGGAATGTGGGTTTCAGTGAGGAGACCTTGGAAATTTGGGGGACCTCCTGTAGTAGTTCAGTACATATCCCTAGCATTGGTGTGAACAATTTACCTTTTAGCCTACCTGGATTTGGAAGTAATATTAGACTATCTTCATTTGGAAGATGCAGAGTTTCTGGTGTATTCTAATGTAGACATATAGCACACATTTTAGATATTTTAGTAGGTATGATTGATTTGGTACAGGGCTTATTGAAAAGCACTTGAAATTGTTCTAAAAACTTAGTCTCTATAAAAGGAAATATCTACTGAGCAATCTTTATCTACTTTCTATATTCAAAAGAAAAAGCAGAAACTAAATGTTTCTAAAAGCAGCAACGGCTTTAAATGCTGAGGGATCTGGCTTTCTGTTCTTTATTACTGACTCCAATTTTTAAAATCAATCTTCTGGTCTCCTTAGATGAAGTATTTCCTCACCCTGTTACTCTTACTTCTAATTCTTGAACTTCCTACATACTACCTTTTTCTCATTTCTCTTTTTTTGTTATACAAATTATTAATATTTTTCATTTCTCATTACACCTTGAATGGCTTTTTTAATTGTGCCATATTTTATCAGTTGTCATCTGTGGTGGCTTGAAAGAAAATGGTCTCCAAAGGGAATGGAACTATTAGGAGGTGTGGCCCTGCTGGAGTAGGTGTGGTCTTGTTGGACAAAGTGTGTGGCTGTGGAGGTGGGCTTTGAAGACTCATATGGTCAAGCCATGTCCAATGAGACAGACCGCTTCCTGTTTCCTCTTAGTCAATATGTAAGAACTTTCATCTCCAGCACCATGTCTGCCTGAGTGCTGCCATGTCTCACCATGATGGTAATATACTGAACCTTTGAAAAGGTAAGTCACCCTAATTAAATGTTTTCCCTTTATAAGAGCTACTATGGTCATGGTTTCTCTTCACAGCAATAGAAACCCAACTAAGACATCATCATTTCAGATTTTACATTTATGAGCTATTACACATACTGTTATGGCATGACTATAATTATCTTAGTAGTTTAACAATGATGGCAGAATAATTCTTAAATGAAATCATTATGAAAAATATGTATTTATGTATATATTTTGCTATTATTAATTTGCACTACTGAAGAATAAACCTAGTATCCCATACATGCTAGGCAAGCTAACACAGGTGCATCTTGAGTCAGTCTAGTCCTTTATAAAGAGCATAAGAAGATCATTACTTTTAATTACATACCAAATTTCAACAATGTAATTTCTTAAAGGTCAGTTGTGATGTGGAATGCAAAACCATATTAATGACTGACTTTTGCTTTGCTTCATTAAAGCTACTGTTCTCTCTTACATTTTGAATTGATCTTTGACTCATGTATGATTCTGTAATATAATTTATTGACTTTTATCTTTATACCTTTTGTATTTTGCTTTTTATTGGCATGAAAATTTATTTCAGTCTTTGATGAGAGAAAGGGATCTATTTTTACTCATCTTCATATATTTAGGAAAATATTCTACAATAAATAGTAGGTACTTCATGGAATTCTAGTTAGGGCATATAGTTATGCTTTCCTATACTAAGTACACAGTGTGCAAACATGAGTACAAGTGTGTGCATGTGCATACCCCCCATACCCTTCTTCATTTAGATATATTTAGGAACACAAACACTATTGCATTGCAGTTTTTTTACAGTATTCACTAGAGCAACCTATTTATTACATTGGTTAATATTAATAGGCTCAAGCAGAAAACCTATGTGCCAGACAGGGAGCCACTTTGTATACATTCTCATGATTCTTACCTGGTGATGACTAATGATGCATGTTCCAGAATGCATTATTCAATTTATGTGACATGCTATTCTGTATACATTTTTGTTTTCTTCATGTAATTTATGTATATGTATACATATTCAATTTCATACATATATATTTGATTTAAATATTTTTATTGATAATAAATTCCTCTCCAATACAATATATCCTGACCACAGTTTCTCCTCCCTCTACTCCTCTTAGTTCCCCCTGTCTCCCTCTTCCTCAGATCCCCCCCTCTATTTCTCTTCAGAAAAGAGCAGGCCTCCAAGAGACAACAACCAAACACAACATAAAAGAAACAAGTAGACAAGGAAAAAGCCCACATATGGAGGTTGGAAAAGGCAACTCAAGAGGAGGAAAAGAGTCCTAAGATCAGGCAAAAGGCAGAGCCATACCTGCTTCCACTATTAGGAATACCACACGTACACTAAGCTAACAGCTATAGCATATATGTAGAGGAACTGATGTAGACCTATGCAGGCTCTACTTTAGTCTCTGTGAGCTCATATGAGCCCTATTTAGTTGATTTAGTGGGTCATGCTCTTCTGGTGCCCTTCTTCCCCTCTGACTCGTACAATTTCTCCCCCCCTTCTTCCATGGGTTTCCCAATCTCAGAGAAGAGGGACTTGATGAAGAGCTTCAATTTAGACTCTCTCTCAGTATGCTGTCTGTCTGTGGGTCTCTGCACCTGCTTCCACTAGAGAAGCCTCTCTGATGATACCCAGACAAGGCACCTATCTGTGAGTATAGAAGAATATCATTAGGAATCTTTTAATTAATTAATTAGTTTTTCCATTTGAGTTTGGTTCTACCCTAGGTATCTAGGCTATCCAGTCTGGTTCCTAGCCATCTAGGTAGTATAGGCCATGGCCTCCCTCTTGTGGAGTGGGCACAGTCAAGTTAAATCAGACATTGGTTGGCCACTCCTACAAGTTCTGTGCCACCTATGCCACAGAACATTTTGCAGGCAGGGCAGATTGTAGGTTAAGGGTTTTGTGGTTGGGTTGATGTCAAATTCCTCTTACTGTATCCTGCAGAGTACCTTCCTGTGCCAAAGAGATTAGAAGGTAGGGGTGAAGGCACTGTGCAGGCATCAGCTGGCCCTTTCTACATTCAATGATCTGTATGGATATTGTTCTTTTTTCAAGGGGACAAGGGGGAGCAAGGGGGCCCTACTGTCAGTTTGCAGAGAGTAACCATCTGTTCTAGCATCAGCCTGGACTGTTTTGGGATCTCCATGGGTCCCCCTTGGCCAACAACTCAACAAAATTCTACTTAATCTCAATCACTCTAAGTCTTGTCTTGTCTTGATTAGGGTCACCTTATAGATTTCAGTAAGTTTTCACTGCATTACGTTTCCACACCACCCACAATGCCCTCCAATTTTAGCTGTCTCTCCCCACACTCTCTCCCTCCATCCCCCATCCTTCCTACTCTGTCCCCACATAACTCCCGCCTACCTGCAAGATCTATTCTATTTCTCCTCCCCAGAAAATTCATGCTTCCCCATTGGGCCCTCCTCTTTATCTAACTTTTACCAATGACAGTGTGTGTGTGTGTGTGTGTGTGTGTGTGTGTGTGTGTGTGTGTGTGTATCACTAAATAGAAATCAACGAAAGATGTATCTGTGATTTCTACTTTATAATTGCATAGTTAATTAAACTTTAACTTTTCTGTTCTGCGTGCTAAACCATGGAATGTGTGTTTTATGTATTTTGCAGTTTTAATCATTACTTTGTTCTATATACTCCCATATATATATATCTGTAAAGATATCACAAGGTTTTTAGACAGCTAACCTAAAATCTAGGTTTATTGCAAACCACTATATTCATTTATTGCACATTATTTCCCCTTGAAAGCAATATTACAGTTGTTTTTTTAAAGGAAATGCTAACCTATATTCAATTTCAAGAACCTAGTGGTATTTTACTTACTGACCTTGACCTATCTCTATCTGCACTTTTCAGGGTTCTTCATCAACAGTACATTCCTATATTTAAAGGAGCAACAAAATTCTAAATCAGCCAAGGATTAATCCATAAAACATAAGTCATTAATGATAATGAATTACAAATTCAATATTCATAATAAATAAACATATTCAATAATGTAAAATGAAACTTTGATAAAAATACATTTAAAATATGAGTATTGAATTTCTTCAAGTTAAATCTATAAAAATCAATAATTCTAATATGTATATTAGGAGGACTGAAGGAAGGAATTAATGACCTTATTTTAAATTTTTTTTTCCTCCATTTCTTCTCCTCTACTCTTCATCTTGTGCTCTTATTGTGGCAGCACCCACTTCCCTACCCTCATGCTCTCAATTAGCTCGGGAGTTCATGCCATTTCCCATTCCTGGGGTCCATTTATCCCTTAGAGTCATTCATGATTTCTAGTTTCCTTGGGGTAGAGGATTATAGGCTGGTAAACCTTTGCTCTATGTCTAAAAATCATATATGAGTGAGTACATACCATGTTTGTCTTTTTGTGATTGGGTTACCTCACTCAGGATGGTTTCTTCTAGTTCCATCCATTTGCCTGCGAATTTCAAGATTCCATTGCTTTTTTCTGCTGAGTAGTACTCCATTGTATAAATGTACCACATTTTCTCTTTCCATTCTTCAGTTGAGGGGCATCTAGGTTGTTTCCAGGTTCTGGCTATTACAAACAATGCTGCTATGAACATGGTTGAACATATGTCCTTGTTGTATGGACAAGCAGTATTTGGGTATATACCCAAGAGAGGAATGGCTGGATCTTGAGGTAGATTGATTCCCATTTTTCTGAGCAACCGCCATACTGATTTCCAAAGTGGTCTTACAAGTTCACACTCCCACCAGCAATGGAGGAGTGTTCCTTCTTCTCCACAACCTCTCCAGCATAGGTTGTCATTGGTATTTTTGATTTTAGCCATTCTGACAGGTGTGAGGTGGTATCTCAGAGTTGTTTTGAGTTGCATTTCTCTGATGGCCAAGGATTTTGAACACTTTCTTAAGTGTCTTTCAGCCATTTCAGATTCCTCTGTTGAAAAATCTCTGTTTAGTTCTGCACCCCACTTTTTAATTTCATTGTATGGTGTTTTGGTGGCTAGCTTCTTGAGCTCCTTGTATATTTTGGAAATCAGACCTCTGTCAGATGTGGGGCTGGTGAAGATTTTTTCCCATTCTGTGGGTGGTCGTTTTGTCTTACTGACTGTGTCCTTTGCCTTACAGAAGCTTCTCAGTTTCAAGAGGTCCCATTTATTAATTGCAGACCTCAGTGTCTGTGCTTCTGGCGTGATGTTCAGGAATCGTTCTCCTGTGCCAATTTGTTCAAGGGTTGTTCCCACTTTCTCTTCTAAAAGATTCAGTGTGGCTGGGTTTATGGAGAGATCTTTGATCCATTTGCACTTAAGTTTCGTGCATGGTGACAAGTATGGATCTATCTGCAATTTTCTGCATGTTCGAATCCAATTGTGCCAGCACCATTTGTTGAAGATGCTATCTTTTTTCCATTGTATGGATTTAGCACCTTTGTCAAAAATAAGGTGTTCGTAGGTGCGTGGGTTAATATCTGGGTCTTCAATTCGATTCCATTGGTCTATCTGTCTATTCTTGTGCCAATACCAAGCTGTTTTCAGAACTATGGCTCTATAGTAGACCTTGAAGTCAGGGATGGTGATGCCTCCAGAGGATCTTTTATTGTAAAGAGTTGTTTTGGCTATCCTAGGTTTTTTATTTTTCCATATAAAGTTGAGTATTGTTCTTTCAATGTCTGTGAAAAACTGTGTTGGGATTTTGATGGGGATTGCATTAAATCTGTAGATTGCTTTTGGTAGAATTGCCATTTTTACTATGTTAATTCTGCCTATCCAAGAGCACGGGAGATCTTTCCACTTTCTGGTATCTTCTTTAATTTCTTTCTTTAAAGTCTCAAAGTTCTTATTGTACAGGTCTTTCACTTTTTTGGTTAGTGTTACCCCCAGATATTTAATGTTGCTTGTGGATATTGTGAAAGGTGATGTTTCCATGATTTCTTTCTCATTGAGTTTATCATCTGTATACAGTAGGGCTACAGATTTATTTAAGTTAATTTTGTATCCTGCTACCTTGCTGAAGGTGTTTATCAGCTGTAGGAGTTTCCTGGTAGAGTTTTTCGGGTCACTTATGTAGACTATCATGTCATCTGCAAATAGTGAAAGTTTGACTTCGTCCTTTCCAATTTGTATCCCTTTGATATCCTGATCTTGTCTTATTGCTCTAGCTAGAACTTCAAGAACAATATTGAAGAGATATGGAGAGAGTGGACATCCTTGTCTTGTTCCTGATTTTAGAGGAAATGCTTTGAGTTTCTCTCCATTTAGTTTGATGTTGGCTATTGGTTTGGTGTATATCGCATTTATCATGTTTAGATATGTTCCTGTTATTCCTGTTCTCTCCAAGATCTTTATCATGAAGGGATGTTGGATTTTGTCAAAGGCCTTTTCAGCATCTAGTGAGATGATCATGTGGTTTTTCTTTTTCAGTTTGTTTATATGGTGGATTACATTGATGGTTTTTCGTATATTGAACCATCCTTGCATCCCTGGGATGAAGCCCACTTGATCGTGGTGGATGATTTTTCTGATATGTTCTTGGATTCGATTAGCCAATATTTTATTGAGTATTTTAGCATCAATGTTCATGAGAGATATTGGTCTGTAGTTCTCTTTCTTATTCTTATCTTTGTGTGGCTTGGGTATCAAAGTGATTGTAGCCTCATAGAAGGAGTTTGGCAATATCCCATCTGCTTCTATTGTGCGGAACAGTTTGAGGAGTATTGGTATCAGCTCTTGTTTGAATTTCTGGTAGAATTCTGCAGTGAAGCCATCTGGTCCTGGGCTTTTTTTGGTTGGGAGGCTTTTGATGACTGCTTCTATTTCATTAGGGGTTATGGGTCGATTTAAATTGTTTATCTGATCTTGATTTAATTTTGGTAAGTGATATTTATCCAGGAAACTGTCCATTTCCATTAGATTTTCGAATTTTGTGGAGTACAGATTTTCAAAGTATGACCTAAAGATTCTCTGGATTTCCACAGTGTCCGTTGTTATATCCCCCTTTTCGTTTCTGATTTTGTTAATTAGTGTGCTCTCTCTCTGCCTTTTGGTTAGTTTGGCTAGAGGTTTGTCTATCTTGTTGATCTTCTCAAAGAACCAACTCTTTGTTTCATTGATTCTTTGTAATGTTTTCCTAGTTTCTACTTTATTGATTTCAGCTCTCAGGTTGATTATTTCCTGGCGTCTACTCCTCCTTGGTGAGTTTGCTTCTTTTTGCTCTAGTGTTTTCAGTTGTTCTGTCAGTTCTCTAATGTGACTTTTTTCTAGTTTCTTCATGTGGGCACTTAGTGCTATGAACTTCCCTCTTAGGACTGCTTTCAGAGTGTCCCATAAGTTTGGGTATGTTGTGTCTGCATTTTCATTAGAATCTAGGAAGTCTTTAATTTGTTTTTTTATTTCTTCCTCAACCCAGGAATGGTGCAATTGGGTGTTATTCATTTTCCAAAAGTTTGCAGGTTTCCTGCCATTTGTATTGTTGCTGAATTCTAGCTTTAATGCATGGTGGTCTGATAAGATACAGGGGGTTATTTCAATTCTTTTGTAATTGTGGAGGTTTGCTTTGTTGCCTACTATGTGGTCAATTTTGGAGAAGGTGCCATGTGGTGCTGAGAAGAAGGTATATTCTTTTGAGTTTGGATGGAATGCTCTATAGATATCCGTTAACCCCAGTTGGGCCATGACTTCTTTCAGATCCTCTGTTTCTTTGTTAAGTTTTTGTCTGGTGGTCCTGTCTAGTGGTGTAAGGGGGGTGTTGAAGTCTCCTACTATAAGTGTGTGTGGTTTTATGTGTGGTTTGAGCTTTAGTAATGTTTCTTTCACAAATGTGGGTGCCTTCGTATTTGGAGCATAGATGTTCAGGATTGAGATTTCATCTTGATGGACTTTTCCTGTGATGAGTATGAAATGCCCTTCTTCATCTCTTTTGATTGATTTTAGTTTAAAGTCCATTTTGTTAGATATTAGGATTGCTACACCTGCTTGTTTCTTGAGGCCATTTGATTGGAAAATCTTTTCCCATCCTTTTACTCTGAGGTATCGCCTGTCTTTGAAGTTGAGGTGTGTTTCTTGTAAACAGCAGAAAGATGGATTCTGTCTTCGTATCCATTCTGTTAGCCTATATCTTTTTACGGGTAAGTTAAGGCCATTGACATTTAGGGATATTAATGTCCATTGTTCGTTGGTTCTTGCTTGGTTTGGATTTATTGTTGGTGGTGTCATTGTGTGTGGATTTTGCTCTCCTGCTTCTTTTTGTGTTTGGCAATATTAGATTATCTATTGCCTGTGTTTTTGTGCATGTAGTTATGTTCCTTGAGTTGGAGTTTTCCTTCCAGAACCTTCTGTAGTGCTGGATTTGTGGATATGTATTGTTTAAATCTGTTTTTGTCATGGAAAATCTTGTTTTCTCCATCTATAGTGATTGAAAGTTTTGCTGGGTACAGTAGTCTGGGTTGACATCCATGCTCCCTTAGTGCTTGTAGTGTATCTATCCAAGACCTTCTGGCTTTCATAGTTTCCATTGAGAAGTCGGGTGTGATTCTGATTGGTTTGCCTTTATATGTTACTTGGCCTTTTTCCTTTGCAGCTCTTAATATTTTTCTTTATTCTGTAGATTTGGAGTTTTGATTATTATGTGTCGGGGGGACTTCTTTTTGTGGTCCAGTCTGTTTGGTGTCCTATAAGCTTCTTGTACTTTCATAGGCATATCTTTCTGTAGGTTGGGGAAGTTTTCTTCTATGATTTTGTTGAATATGTTTTCTGTACCTTTGAGCAGTGTTTCTTCACCTTCTTCTACACCTATTATTCTTAGGTTTGGTCTTTTCACGGTGTCCCATATTTCCTGTATATTTTGTGTTAGGGATTTGTTGGTCTTGAGGTTTTCTTTGGTTGATGAATGTATATCCTCTAGCGAGTCTTCAATAGCTGAGATTCTCTCTTCTGTCTCTTGAATTCTATTAGTTATACTCACATCTTTAGATCCTGCTCGTTTATCCAACCTTTCCATTTCCAGCATCGCTTCATTCTGTGTTTTCTTTAATGTGTCTAATTCAGCTTTCATGTTTTGAACTGTTTCAAGAGCTTCCTTCACTTGTTTGGTTGTTTTATCTTGGGTTTCTTTAGCTTCTTTAAGAGATTTGTTTATTTCTTGAATATTTTGGTTTGTCTTTTCCTCCATATCGTGTAATTTTTTGCTTACTTTTTCTTCTATTTCTTTAAGGGATTTTCTTGTTTCCTCTTTGAAGGTCTCTATCATCTTGCTCAGATAATTTTTGAGGTCCATCTCTTCTTCATGCACTGTGTTGGGCTTTTCAGATCTTGCTGGAGTGGAGTCCCTAGATTCTGGTGGTGTCATATTGGTCTTTCTGTTGTTGAGCGGGTTCTTATTCTGTCTTCTTCCCATATCTTTTTCCAGTGAGTGCAGGTAGGATCTCTCTATCTCCTCTTGTTACTCTGTAGTGTGTGTGGGCCAGGAATTCAATGTCCGAAGCTCTGGATGGTTTTGCCTCTCCTCGTAGCCTCCTCACTCTGATGGCGTTAGGCCTCTTGGTGGATCGGTCGCCGGGAATGGAATGAAGAGTGGCCTGTACCCAGATTCGGGGAGCTCCTCCCTGCCTGGACGTGTCTGTTTCAAGCAGGGACGAGCCTGGAGGGATCTGGGTGGATGGCGCTTAGGACAAGAATTGGGTAAAAGCAGGGGGTGGCTCACCTGGTCTGCGGTGAGTCCACGGAAAGGGAAGGAAGAGTGTCCTGAACCAAGCCAGATTCAGGAAGCTCCACCCTGCCTGGGCATGTCTGTTTCAAGCAGGGACAAGCCTGGAGGGATCTGGGTGCATGGCGCTTAGGACAAGAATTGGGTAAAAGCAGGGGGTGGCTCACCTGGTCTGCGGTGAGTCCACGGAAAGGGCCCTTATTTTAAATTTTATCCAGAAGAAAAATGACCAATCAAAGTGATGATAATTTTAGAAAAGAAGGATCATTTCTACCAAATATTTAATTTATGTATGTCTTGATGAAATAAGTGATACTAGTTTAGAAAAAAAATCCCATACACACATGCATACATACATGTATACATATATACATACATACATAATACATGTATCCCAAACAGTGGCACGTTTGGGTTCCATCTTGTAGAGTGGGCCTTAAGTCAAATCAGATATTGGTTGGTTACTCCTCAAGCTTTGTTCTGCCATTACCTCAGCATATTTGTAGGCACAACATTGTAGATCAAAGGTTTTATGCCTGGGTTTATGTTTATGTCTCTCTATTGTTAGCCTGCATAGTGTCTTTACATATCAAAAATATTAGCATATGGGGGGTGAAGGTTCTAGGCAGGCACTAACTCAATCCCTCCATCTTCAATGAATTGTGTACATGTGGTCCAGTAATGGAACCTTATTGTCAGTTTGTGGAGAGCAACTTACTGTCTTGCTATAGCTTGGGTTGTTTGGAATTTCCACGGGACCCCTTTGGCCAACAAATCAACTGGATGTAACTCAGTCCAGGCACTGGAAGCTTTGTTTGGTACCAAGAGATGGTCAATTGGGGCTCTGGCTCCTTTATTATTTGGCTACTTCATTAGAATTGCCTACATATATTTTAGAAGTTTCCACTGCATTAGGTTGCCCTGCTGCCCTTCAAATGCCCCTCAATTCTAGCTGTTCCTCTCTGCACTCCTTTCCTCAATCCCATTTCACACACCCCCACCCCGGCCACCTGATGTTTCCTTTCCCACTCCCCACCTTGTCCCAGTCTACCCATAAAAATCTATTCTATTTTCCCCTCACAGGGAGATCTTCATATTCCCCCTGCCCCACCCCCATCCTTTCCTCTTTGTGGAACCTATTTGGGTCTATGAATTGTAGCTCAGTTGTCGTTTATTTAATGGTTGATATAAGTGAACACCTAGCATATTTATTGTTCTGAGTCTCAGTTACCTCTCTCAGAATGATTTTTTTCTAGTTCCTTCCACTTTCTTGAAAATTTTATGATGCTATTTTTTAAAACAGCTGAATCTGTACACATTTTCTTTATCTATTCTTCTGTTGAGGAATATCCAGGTTGTTTCAAATTCCTGGCTATTATGAATAGAGAAGAAATAAACATAGTTGAGCAAGTATGCTGGTGGTAGAATGGAGTATCCTTTGGGTGTATGCCCAAGAGTTGAATAGTTGGTTCTTGTGGTAGATCAATTCCCAACTTTCTGATGAACTGCCATACTGATTTCCATAGTGGCCATATAAGGTAGCACTCCCACCAGAAATGAATGAGTGCTTTCCTTCATTCATGAGCTGTCACTTGTGATATTAATCTTAGCCACTCTGACAGGTGTAAGATTGAATCTCAAAGCGGTTTTATTTGCATTTCCTTAATGGCTAAGGATATTGAATCTTTCATTAAGTGTTTCTCAGTCATTTGAGTTTTCTCTTTTGAGAATTCTCTGTTTAAATATATACCCAATTTTTATATTGGGTTATTTGGGTTTTTATATCAGGATTTTTGAGTTCTTTATATATTTTGAATATTAGTTCTCCATCAGATATGGAGATAGTAAAAATCTCTTTCCATGCTTTGTCTAAATGACCATGTACTTTGCTTTACAAATGCTTTTCAGTTTTTATAAGGTCCCATTTATTAATTGTTGACCTTACTGCCTGTGCTATCAGTGTTCTGATCAATAAGTTATCTCCTGTTTCCTGTGTTCAAGGCTATTTCTTACTTTCTCTTCTATTAGATACAGTGTATCTGGATTTATGTTGAAGTCTTTGATCTGCTTGAACTTGAGTTTTATGCAGTATGCTAGACATAGATCTATTTACATTCTTTTACATGCATATATCCAGTTTGAGAAGCATCACTTTCTGACAATGTTTTCTTTTTTTCCATTGTATATTTCTGGCTTCTTTATCAAAAACCAGGTGTCCATAGTTGTATGGATTTAGGTCTGGGTCTTCAATTCAATTCCATTGATTAATGCATCAGTTTTGGTGCTAATACCATCCTGTTTTTATTACTATGCTTTTTTTAGTACAACTTGAAATCATAAGTGGTGAAACCTTCACCATTTCTCTGATTGTTCATGATTGTTTTAGCTCTCCTCATTTTTTTTTGTGAAATACACAGCTGAAAATTGGCCTTTTAAGATCTTTGAGTAGCTTTGTTGTAATTTGATGACAATTGCAATGAATCTGTAGACTGTTTTTGGTAAGATGGCCATTTTTACTATGTTAATCATATCAATCAATAAGAATGGGCAATCTTCCCATCATTTACATCCTCTCCAAAGACTTGAAGTTTTTATCATATTTCTTGAAAGTGTTTATTAGCTGAAGTATTTCCACAGTGGAACTATTACACACACACACACACACACACACACACACACACACTCATATCATCTTCAAATAAAGACGCTTTAACTTCTTCCTTTCCAACTATATCCTTTAGTTGTCTTAGAATGCTAAGACTTTTTCCTTTTTAAAAAAATTTAAATTAGAAAAAAAAAGCTTTTTTTCATGTCAATCCTAGTTCCTTCTTCCTCCTCTCCCCCCTGGCTCCGACTGACCCCCTATCCCATACCCTTTCTGCTCCCCAGGGAGGGTGAGACCTTCCATGGGAGATCTTCAAAGTCTGTCATATCATTTGAAAGAGGGCCTAGGCCCTCCCCCATGTATCTAGGCTGAGGAAGTATCCTTCTATGTGGAATGGGCTCCCAAAGTTCATTCCTATATTAGGGATAAATACTGTCCAACTACAAAAGGCCCCATAGATTGTCCAGGCCTCCTAACTGACACCCATGGTCAAGGGGTCTGGGTTGGTCCTATGCTGGTTTCCCAGCTGTTAGTCTGGGGTCCATGAGCTTCTCCTATTTCTATGTGTTTCTCCAGCCTGGTCTTGACCTCTTTGCTCATCATTCCTCCCTCTCTGCAACTGGATTCTAGTAGAGCAGCTCAGTATTTAGCTGTGGGTGTCTGCTTCTGCTTCCATCAGCTACTGCATGAAGGTTCTAGGATGGTATGTAAGGTAGTCATCAATCTCATTATCAAGGGAGGGCATTTAAGGTAGCCTCTCCACTGTTGCTTAGATTGTTAGTTGCTGTCATCCTTGTAGATTGCTGCACATTTCCCCAATCCCATATTTCTCTTTAAACCGATAATGGCTTCCTCTATTATGGTATCTCTTTTCTTGCTATCCTCTGTTGTTCCCCCAACTCAATCTTCCTGCTCCTTCATGTCCTCCTTTCCCCACCTCTTCTCCCCCTTTCTATCTCCTAACTCCCTCTCCCCTCTCCAAATGATTCCAATTTGCTCAGGAGAACTTGCCCCATTTTTCCTTCTCCAGAGGACCATGTATGTCTCTGTTAGGGACGTTCTTGCTTTCTAGTTTCTCTGGTGGCATTGATTGCATGCTGGTAATCCTTCTCTCTTTGTCTAAAATCCATAGATGAGTGAGTACATCAATTTTTGTCTCTTTGCAACTGGCTTACCTCACTCGGGATGGTTTCTTCTAGTTCCATCCATTTGCCTACAAATTTTAAGACTCAATTTTTTTCCCCCTGCAGAATAGTTCTCCATTGTGTAAATGTACCACATTTTCTTTATGCATTCTTCAGCTGAGGGGCATCTAGGTTGCTTCGAGTTTCTGCCTATTACAAAAAATGCTGCTATAAACATAGTTGAACAGATGTCCTTATTGTTTGAATGTGCATCTTTTGGGTATATGCCTAAGAGTGGAATTGCTGGATATTGTGGTAAACTGATTTCCATTTTCCCGAGGAACCACAATACTTATTTCCTTAGTGGCTGTACAAGTTCCTCTAAGTGGCAGTGGAGGAGTGTTCCCCTTTCTCCAAATCCTCTCCAGCATAAACTGTCAGGGGTATTTTTGATTTTAGCAATTCTGAGAGGTGTAAGATGGTATCTCAGAGTTGTTTTTATTTGTGTTTTCCTAACGGGTAAGGCTGTTGAGCACTTTCTTAAGTGTCATTGGGTCATTTTAGATTCCTCTTTTGAGAATTCTCTAGTTAGGTCTGAACTCCACTTTTTAATTGGATTATTTAGTGTTTTGGTGACTAGCTTTTTGAGTTCTTTGTATGTTTTGGAAATCAGCCCTCTGTCAGATGTGGGGTTGGTTATTATCATTTCCCATTCTGTGGACTGCCATTTTGTCTTGTTGACTGTGTCCTTTGCCTTACAGAAGCCTCTCAGTTTCAGGAGGTCCCATTTATTAATTGTTGATCTCAGTGTCTGTTCTACTGGTGTTAGGTTCAGGAAGCAGTCTCCTGTACCAATTTGTTCAAGGGTACTTCCCACTTTCTCTTCTAGGAGGTTAAGTGTGATTAGATTTATGTTAAGGTCTTTGATCCATTTGGACTTCAGTTTTGTGCTTGTCGATAGATATGGATCTATCTGTAGTCTTCTACATGCCAGCAACCAGTTATGCCAGCACCATTTGTTAAAGATGCTTTCTTTTTCCATTGTACAATTTTAGCTTCTTTGTCAAAATCAGGTGGTTTTAGGTATATGGGTTAATATCAGGGTTTTCTTTTCAATTCCATTGGTCCGTTTATTTTTGTGCCAATACCAAGCTGTTTTCAGGACTATAGCTCTATAATAGAGCTTGAAGGCAGGAATGGTGATGCCTTTAGTAGTTCCTTTATTGTACAAGGTTGTTTTGGCTATCCTGGGTCTTTTGTTTTTCCATATAAAGTTGAGTATTATTCTTTCAAGGTCTGTGAAGAATTTTGCCAGTATTTTGATGGGGATTGCATTGAATCTGTAGATTGCTTTTGGCAAGATTGCCAATTTTTACTATGTTGATCCTACCAATCCAAGAGCATGGGAGATCTTCCCATTTCTGGTGTCTTCTTTAATTTCTTTCTGTAAAGACTCAGTGTTCTTGCTATACAGGTCTTTAACTTGTTTGGTTAGCATTACCCCAAGATATTTTATGATGTTTGTGGCTAATGTAAAGGGTGATGTTTCTCTGATTTCTTTCTCATTGCATTTACCATCTGTATATAGTAGGGCTACTAAATTTTTTTGAGTTAATCTTGTATCCTGCTACTTTGCTGAAGGTGTTTATCAGCTGTAGGAGTTCCCTGGTAGTGTTTTTCAGGTCACTTATGTAAACTATCATATCATTTGCAAATAGTGAAAGTTTGACTTCTTCCTTTCTAATTTGTATTCCCCTGATCTCATTTTGTTCTCCTATTGCTCTAGCTAGCACTTCAAGCACAATATTGAAAAGATATGGAGAGAGTGGGCTGCCTTATCTTGTTCCTGATTTTATAGGAGTGGTATTGAGTTTCTCTCCATTTATTTAGATGTTTGCTGTTAGTTTGCTGTATATTGCTTTTACTATGTTTAGGTATGTTCCTGTTTTCCATGATCTCTCCAAGAACTTTATCATGAAGGGGTGTTGGATTTTGTCAAAGGCTTTTTCAGCATCTAGTAGATGATCATGTGGTTTTTATCTTTTTCAGGTTGTTTATATGATGGATTACATTGATATATGTATCAATGTCCCTGCATCCCTGGGATGAAGCTTATTTGATCATGGTGGGCAATTTCTCTGATGTGTTCTTCGATTTGATTTGCCAATACTTCATTGAGTAATTTTGCAGCAATGTTCATGAGGATATTGGTCTGTAGTTCTCTTTCTTAATTGTGTTTTTATGTGGTTGGGTACCAAGATGATTGTACCTCATAAAAAGAGTTTGGAAATGACTGTTCTGGTTCTATTGTGTGGAACAATTTGAGGAGTATTGGTATTAGCTCTTCCTTGAATTTCTGTTAAAATTCTGCACTGAAACCATCTGGCCCTGGGCTTTTTTTATTTTTATTTATTTTTTTTATTTTTATTTTTTTTTGGTTGGGAGACTTTTGATGATTGCTTCTATTTCATTAGGGGTTTTAGGTCTGTTTAAATTGCTTATTGTTTGGTAAGTGATATCTATCCAGAAAATTGTCCATTTCCTTTAAATTTTTGAATTTTATGCAATACGGGTTTTCAAAGTATGACCTGAAGATTCTCTGGATTTCCTCAATGTCCATTGTTATGTTCCCTTTTTCATTTCTGATTTTGTTAAATTGCATCTTTTCTCTCTGTGTTTTGGTTAGTTTGGATAAAGGTTTGTCTATCTTGTTGATTTTCTTAAAGAACCAACCCTTTGCTACATTGATTTCTTTGACTGTTTTCTTTGTTTCGACTTTATTGATTTCTGCCCTCTATTTGATTATTTCCTGGCTCCTTTGGGGTGAATTTGTTCCTTTTTGTTCTAGAGCTTTCAGTTGTGCTGTTAATTCTCTAGTGTGAGTATTCTCCAGTTTCTTTATGTGGACACTTAGTGCTATGAACTTTCCTGTAGGGGAAGCTGTAGCCATGCCTTCTTAGGGGCTGGCTACAGGAGTACCTGAGGGCTTGTGAGGGCGTAGTCAGAGTGAGTAGGGGGACTGCATTTCGGTTTCGGTTTCTCTTTGCTTCTTGCTGTACAGACTACCACCGGCTGGCTGGTTTGCTCTGTAAGTAAGGCTTTTCCCTATTAAATACCCTTATATTTCTACCTGACTCCGTATTGGTAATTTCCCACTATATCTGGTTGTCAGAAGCGGGATATTGGAAACCCACACCCCATTTGGGACAGGCTGTGGGTTCCATCAGGCCCGCGGCCTAGGCCCGGAAAGCACCCTCTCTCCACAGGCGTTCCCGGCTAGGAGCTGACCCACAGCAGCTGAGCTGCTCAGAGCCATCCACCCAGTTTCTAGCTGCCTAGAGGTGAGTAAGTTTCAGCTTTCAGCAGAGGCTTCCCCTTGCCGCTGAACGGGAAAGCCAAAGCTGAAAAGCCGTATACTCTCTAAGATAAGCGCAGGCGCTTTTGTGACCTCTCTCCACTGCTGACCGACTGCTGCCAAACGCCTCGGAATAACTGAAGGCCTGTGCTACCTGCTGGTCAAATATATTTACTGCATCTGGAGTAGAAATCAGGTAAAATCATGGCGGAATATTTATCATTTGCTAAAATTGGTAATGTTTTTGCTTATTACGTGAATTCACTGTTTGAGGAGGATGCTAATTTGCCAATTATTGGCCTATATGCTGTCATGGCAGTTAGCTTGCTGGTACAAATAGTATTACTAGCCAGAGGACTCAGGAATAGAGATAAGGATAACCTCACCACCTGCTTACAGGAAATAACAGCTTTATGATTAGGTCAGACCACAATTGTGCAGCAAATGGAACAGAAATTGGATGATAAGCTTGGCTCTGTGTCCAATACACTAAAGACAGAGCTGTCTGATGAGATATAGCGTATTTATGATAAGATAAACACAGAGAGATCCTCCATGTCTGAGGCCTTAGAGGCTAGGCTGTCAGAAGACCATGACCAGCTAAAGAATATCTGTAGCCAGCTAGAAACTCAGATAGGCAATGTTACTCATCAACTAGATGCAACGGTGCAAAATACCCAGCATAGGGTTGAAGAATTGGACAATGCCATTCAATCAGTTATTGAAGCATCCAAGGTAGCAGATCAGAAATTTGAGTCTAGATTTGAATGTTTGGAAGATAATTTACAGTACAGGGCTGACAGATTACATAGGTCCATACGGTCGATTGCTGAGGACTCAAAATCAGCAAATCATGACCTGGAATCTAGACTCCAATACCTAGAAGGCAGTTTCCATGCCATCCAGATGCTGTCTAAGGATGATCGTATGAAAGACCTAGAAAAACATGTAGATGAGCAGTTAGAGCAATTTACAGATTCACTAACGTGCTTGGAATCTTTTATGATTAAGGAGATTGAAACTTTTCAAAAGGATATCATTGCTAGGCTTAAAGATCAGTGGGATGCCTCAGAAGCAGAATCACTCCAATCCCAGGCACCTACTCCACCCAGGTATTGTGACTATTCTTCTAAGGTTGTTACTCGTACACCATTAGTGTACCCAGCTACCATGGTAGAAAATTCAGCTTCTAAGAAACACCCTCATGGACGAATGGTTTATGAATGGCAACCTATACAGCCGAAGGATCTTAAGAATATTAAAGAATCAGTTGTCTCATATGGTCTCCATAGCCCATACGTAAAACAGCTATTACATTCATGGGCAACCTTTAACAGGGTGACACCCACAGATTGGGAACTATTGGTAACAGCTGTACTTGAGAATTCATGCCAAATCCAGTGGAAGGCATTGGTAAGGGAAGAGGCAAAGCTCCTTGAACGTCAGGGCATAAAGGAAGGTTTTGAAGCCCCTCTAGATAAGCTTCTTGGTCAGGGTATTTATGCTGACCCACAGGTTCAGGCTGAATATGATGACGATATACTGTCTCTTTGCAGGAAAGCAGCATTAAATGCCTGGGATAAGGTTCGTGAGCCAGGAGAACGTCTAGAAGCTTATACCAGAATAGAACAGGGACCTACAGAACAGTTCCAGGACTTCTTACAAAGGTTAACTAGGGCAGTAGAATTACAGGTAACAGATCCAGAAACAAGACAATCAATTATATATACAATAGCTTATGAAAATGCAAACCCTATATGCAAAAGAATACTCAAAAGTCTTGGCCTCAGAAATGGCCTCTTAGAGAGGCAAATGTACAATTTTTAGGAATTGGAACTCTATCTAGAGTTCGACAGAGTGTTAACTCAGTGGTCTGCATTGGACCGGAAGGACAGAAAGGGATACTGAAACCATACGTGGCAGATATAGCTATAAATCTCTGGGGTTGTGATCTCTTACAGCAATGGAATACTCAGATTAATATTCCTCCAGTGTCAGATACAAATTATGTACAATCTTTAGATAGTAGAAAAGATCTGGTAAGACGCTATGGAAAACGGTTACCAACCATCCATGCTGTACAGAAACTAGGTACAAATGATGGACCTTCAGAGGAGCCAAAGGCCCTGCCATTGAAGTGGCTTACAGATGAACCAGTTTGGGTAGGACAATGGCCTATGACCTCTGAGAAGCTAGAGGCTTTAGAAAAGTTAGTACAGGAACAGCTAGATGCTGGACACATAGAGGAATCTACCAGTCCTTGGAATTCTCCTGTATTTGTCATCAAAAAGAAGTCAGGTAAGTGGAGAATGCTGACAGACCTGAGAGCTATAAATAAGGTAATTCAACCAATGGGCTCTCTGCAACCTGGAATGCCATTACCTTCCTTAATACCTAAAGGATGGCCTATCATAGTCATTGATCTAAAAGACTGTTTTTTCACAATACCGTTACAGGAAAATGATAGAGAAAAATTTGCATTTACTGTACCAACTCTTAATAATTCACAGCCAGTTAGGAGATATCAATGGAGGGTTTTGCCACAAGGAATGCTAAATAGCCCTACTTTGTGTCAACACTTTGTACAGCAACCTTTGGGAATAATTCGGAAGAAATTTTCACAATCTCTTGTTTATCATTACATGGATGATATTCTTTTATCAGATTCTAATAAGGAAACTTTGGAACGTATGTTTGAAATGGTGAAGGAAGTTCTGCCTCGTTGGGGATTACAGATTGCACCAGAAAAGATACAAAGAGGAAATTCTATTAACTATTTAGGTTACAAGATAGACTTACAGAGAATCAGACCTCAAAAGGTACAAATTAGGAGAGATCGGTATCAAACTCTTAATTCTCTTCAGAAATTATTAGGGGAAATTTCTCAATTACAGACAATTATTGGTGTAGAAGGACATGACTTAAAGCATTTAAAAATGGCCCTTAAAGGTGATAAGGACCTAAACAGTCCTAGAATATTATCTGATGAGGCAGAAAAAGAGTTACAATGGGTAGAAAACAGAATATTGAATGCACATGTAGATCGGATAAACCTTAATTTAGACTGTATTCTGGTTATCTTGCCATCCAGAGAATACCCTTCTGGAATTCTGATGCAGAGGGAAGACACTATATTGGAATGGATATTTCTGCCACATAAACAGAATAAAAAGTTAAAGACATATATAGAAAAGATTTCTGATTTGATTTTAAAGGGTAAATTAAGACTTCGCCAGCTGACTGGAAAAGATCCAGCAGAAATTATAGTACCTTTAACTAATGAAGAAATTTCTTCCTTATGGAAAGATAATGAATATTGGCAAATAGCTCTTACTGACTTTTTGGGAACAATTAGCAACAACTATCCCAAAACTGACAGAATTAAATTCATAAAAAAGACAGTCTGGATTCTTCCACGTATTGTAAGACAAACTCCCATTTCTGGAGTTCTTACCTTCTACACTGATGCCAACAAATCAGGTAAGGCAGGTTATAAAGCAGGTGAGGTAAGTAAAGTAGTTCAAAGTCCATATACATCTGTACAGAAGGCAGAATTATATGCAATTCTCATGGTACTTAAGGATTTTACAGAACCTCTTAATATAGTTACTGATTCTCAGTATGCAGAGAGAGTCGTGTTACATATTGAGACTGCAGAATTTGTTCCTGATAATACAGAATTAACTTCTCTGTTTTTACAATTACAGGAAACTATCAGAAACAGAAGTAATCCTATGTATATTACACATATCAGATCCCATACGGGTCTGCCTGGCCCACTAGCACAAGGCAATGATGAGATTGATCGTTTATTAATTGGAAGTGTGCTAGAAGCCTCAGAATTTCATAAGAAACATCATGTAAATAGCAAAGGTTTGAAAAAGGACTTCTCTATCACTTGGCAACAAGCCAAGGAGATAGTGAAAAACTGTCCTACTTGTTCCTTTTATAATCAAACTCCATTGCCAGCAGGTTGTAATCCTAAGGGCATTCGGAGAAATGAGGTTTGGCAGATGGATGTCTTTCACTTTGCAGAGTTTGGAAATTTGAAATATGTGCATCATACCATAGACACATTCTCAGGGTTCCAATGGGCTACTGCTCTTAACTCTGAAAAAGCTGATTCTGTTATTATACACCTGCTAGAGGTGATGGCAGTTATGGGTATACCTGCACAAATAAAAACTGACAATGCTCCAGCATATGTCTCTACGAAATTGGAACAATTTTTCAAATATTATAACATAAAGCATGTTACTGGTATACCACACAATCCTACAGGACAAGCAGTGGTTGAGCGATCTAATAGAACACTTAAGGAGATGCTCAACAAACAAGCTTGGAAGACTAAACCCCCCAAACATAGGTTGCATAATGCTTTATTAACACTAAACTTTCTTAATGCCAATGAAAAAGGACAAACAGCTGCAGAAAGACACTGGACTACGGAAAAAACTGCTGAACTCAATCAGCCAGTATACTTCAAAGATGTACTAACCTCTGCATGGAAACCAGGACATGTATTACGTTGGGGTAGGGGTTTTGCATTGGTTTCTACAGGAGAAGAAAAACTTTGGATACCATCAAAGTTGATCAAGATTCGACTGGAAAAGGAAAAACCTCTCGACGAGGACAAATGACAGGTATTCTACTAAGGTATATCTTATAAACTAAATAGAAACCTCCCAAAGGAAAGGGAAGTGTTTTGCTTTTATCTTCACAGGAAAACTCATCTTCAGAAGGCAAAGGACACTGCATGGGTAGATACTTAAGAAGAAAAGGTAGCTATAACCATCAAATAGAAGGAATGTGCCATACGGTAAACTTTACAGCTGTCTCTCAAAAAACTCTATTTCTCTTTATTTCCTAGTCCCTATTCAATTAAACCAATGCTGGATTTAGAGGTGGATTTGGCTTTCCTCCTCTAAAATCCAAGCACATTATTTAACTAAGCTTTAGTGTTTCTGTGTTGTATCAAGAAGCCAATTGATGTAATACAGAATAAAAGAAGAATTTGGGGACTGTCTTTGTCTTTTCTTGGATCTTTCTCTCAAGGTGTACACCCTTTCATAATTGTTATGCTCTCATGGTTGCATTCCTCAGCATGTGTACATACACAAGCAAACATTTCTCTGCTAACTGTTTATGTTTGAGTCCCACACAGCCAATGAAGACCTGCCTGACAGCAATCCCTGGACACCCTGGAAAGAAAATGGGCCACAGCTCCTCGACTGCACTGGATCCAACTTGCTCCATTTCAACTGACACTCCGGCCAGAGGTTCGGGTACTGACTTCAATCAAGTTGAGGATTTCAAGCGAGATCTTCAATCAAGTGAATCCCATCTAACATGGACTGGATACTAACATTTTCTTTCTACAGGACCCCACATGACTATCATCGTCCCATTTCAGCAAGAAGTAACTTGGAAAATGCTACGCCCCGTTTCCCCATTGTTGTCACTTAGGATAGTGTATATACCTTGTTAGGAATAGCTTCATACTGTTAAGTTTTAATCCTCTTTTAGACTAAAAGGGGAATTGTAGGGGAAGCTGTAGCCACGCCTTCTTAGGAGTCCTGAGGGCTTGTGAGGGCGTAGTCAGAGTGAGTAGGGGGACTGCATTTCGGTTTCGGTTTCTCTTTGCTTCTTGCTGTACAGACTACCTGGCTGGTTTGCTCTGTAAGTAAGGCTTTTCCCTATTAAATACCCTTATATTTCTACCTGACTCCGTATTGGTAATTTCCCACTATACTTTCCTCTTAGTGTCCCATAAATTTGGGTATGTTGTTTCTTTGTTTTCATTGAGTGCTAAGAAGTCTTTAATTTCTTTCTTTATTTTTTCCTTGACCCAGGAATGTTGCAATTGGGCATTATTCAATTTCCACGAGTTTGTAGGTTTTCTGTAGTTTGTGTTGTTGCTGAATTCTAACTTTAAAGCGTGGTGGTCTGATAAGTTACAGGGGTTATTCCAATTTTTTTTGTATCTGTTGAGGTTTGCCATGTTGCTGAGTATGTCGCCAATTTTAGAGAAGGTTCCATGGGGCGCTGAGAAGAAGATATATTCTTTTGTGTTTGGATGGAATGTTCTATAGATGATTGTTAAACCCAATTGTGTCATAACTTCTATTTGTTCCTTTGTTTCTTTGATAAGTTTCTTCCTCTCCTCCTGGGTAGGGGTCCAATGTTCTTTTCTGGTGGGTGCTAGCAGGTCTAATACTCCAATGGGTCTCAGGATGGGTGCACACTCATCTAAGACACTCCCTCTCCCAGAAGGTGGAGGTGGGACTAGCACAGCCATGTCAGCAGACTCCATTTAAGTTGATTTTGGCCATGGGCTTGTTGTAAACTGTTTTTTTTTTTTTTTTTTTAATGTTTTGCTTGTATCTTGTCCATCTAATCTCTCCAGACTTTTAACAGGATGGGGTACTGAATTTTGTCAAAGGTCTTTTCGGCATCTATTGAGATGATTATGTGCTTTTTCCCCTTAGTTTGTTTATATGGTGGATCACATGTATTGATTTTCATATGTTGAACCATCCCTGCATCTCTCGGATGAAGCCTACTTGATCAAGGTGGAAGATCTTTTTGTTATTTTCTTGGATTCTCATTGCAAGCATTTTATTGAGTATTTTTGCATCAGTGTTAATGAGGGACATTTGGTCTGTAATTCTCTGTCATTGTTGGGTCTTGTGTGGTTTGGACATCAGGGTAACTGTGACCTTGTGAAATGAATTGGACAATTTTCTTTCTGTTTCTATTTTGTGGAATAATTTGAAGAGTATTGGCTTTAATTTTTCTTTGAAAGTCTTGTAGATGTCTATGCTAAAACTCTCTGGCTCTGGGCTTTTGTTGGTTGGGAGTCTTTTAATGATTGCTTCTATCTCACTGGTAGTTATAGGTCTGTTTAAATGGCTCATCTGATCTTGATTTAACTTTCGTACATTATACTATGGAGAAAATATTATTTCCTTTAGATTTTCTGGTTTCGAGGATTATAGACTTTAAACGTATGTCCTTATGATTCTCTAGATTTCCTGTATGTGTGTTGTTAATGTCTCCCTTTTTATTTCTAATGTCAATTTGCATACTCTGTACTTGCTTTTTAGTTATTTTGGATAAGGGTTTATCTAGCTTTTGATTTTTGTTAAGAACCCACTCTGTTTCATTGATTTTTTGCATGGTTATCTTTGCTTCTATTTTATTGATTTTATGTATGAGTTTGGTTATTTCTTTTCAACTACTCTTCTTGGGTTTGACTTCTTACTTTCTATAAGAAACCCAGTTTACAGCAGCTATGCTGTAAATTGTTAGTTCTTTTATAATTTTATTAGGCATTTAGGGCTATGAAGTTGCCTCTTAGAACCATTTTCGTTGTATACCATAAGTTTGGGTATGTTGTATATTCATTTTCATTTAATTTTTAAAAATTTCTAATATATTTCTTAATTTCTATCCTGACCCATTTTTTTATTCAGTAGAGACTTGTTTAATTTCCATGGGTTTGCAAGTTTTCTGTTGTTTCTTTTGTTGTTGACATCCTGCTTTAATCCATGATGACCAGATAGAATACAGGTATTTATTTTGATTTGCTTTTATCTTTTAGTACCTAATTTGTGTCCCAGTATGTAGTCAATTTTGGAGAAAGTTTGTGAAGTGCTCAGAAAAAGGCATACTCATTCATGTTCAGGTGAATTCCTTTGTAAATTTCTGTTAGGCTCATTTGGTTGACAAATTCAGTTACTCCAGCATTTCTCAATCTCGTTTTTATCTGTGTGACATTTTATTGGCAAGAGCAGGGTGTGAAATCACCTACTTTCAGTGTGTGTGAGGGTCAATATGTGATTTAAGCTGCAATTGTGCTTCTTTTATAAACTTGGACACACTTGTGTTTGGGGCATAGATATTAAGAGTTGAAATGTCCTCTTGGTATTTTTTCTTTGATTAGTATACATTTCATTCCCTGTTTTATTTTTCTGATTAGTTTGTGTTTGAAGTCTACCTTATCAGATACTAAAATGGAGACTCTGGCTTGTTTTTTAGTTCCATTTTCTTGGAATATTCTTTCCAATCCTGTACCCGAGAGAATGTCTATCCTTGACGTTGAGATATATTTGTGGGAGAAGACAGAGCCTGATTTCACATTTTTCTGTTAGTCTGTGTCTTTTTTTTAATTAGGGAATTGATTAATATTGAGAGCTATTAATAGCCAATGATTTTTGATTTTTGTTATTTTTTATTTTTTGTTGTTGGTGGTTGTGTGTGTGTTAGTCTGTGTCCTTTTTATTGGGGAATTGATTAAAATCGAGTACCATTAATGGCCAATGGTTGTTGATTCTTTTTATATTTTTTTGATGGTGGTGGTGTGTGGTGTGTGTGTGTGTGTGTGTGTGTGTGTGTGTGTGTGTGTGTGTGTGTGTGTGTGTGCTTGTGTGATTCCATTCCTTTGATATTGCTGGTCTGAGATTATTCATTCCTTGTGTTTTCATGGTTGTAGTTAACCTCCTTAGGTTGGAAAATTTGTACTGTAAACTTTATAATTTTTCTTTTTGTGAGTCCAATGAGACCTTGTAGCTGTTATAGTAATTCCCCTTCTTGTTACTGTGACAAGCAAGTTAGGGAAGGGAGGCTTTATTTTGGTTCATAGTTCACAGCACAGTTCCTTATGACAGGGAAAGCATGGCAGCAGGAGAATAAGGCACATGGTCACTCAAATCTACAATTAGGAAACAGAGAGAGATTGAAATGCTGGAGCTCAGCTAACTGTATTTTTTATTTAGTTCACACGCCAGCTTGTCCTTGTCCCACCTCAATTAACAATGTTTAGGAACCATCACAATGATGCTGAGGGATTCATTTTCTAGGTGAGTATAGATCTTGTCAAGTTGACAGTCAATAGTCTCTCACCAGCTGCTTTCTTCAATTGTGTTGCACAAAACTTCCTTTGAAAACTATGAACTATTTTTGAAACGGTGGCATCAAGACTAGAAACCATTACTTGATATCAGCATTAATACCAGTATAGTGCCATGCCCTACTCATTAAAGATGAGGCCCACTTATCTTACTGCCCTTTCTACTATGCCACTCTCATTTCTCCATATTCTATCCACAGTAACCTTCGTTTCATTCTTCAAATATAGCAGCCACAGAGATTTCTCTCAAGTAGAAGGTTTCAACCACATCTTTGATTGACTGTGCTTGCCTTTCAAGCAGAAGCTCAGATAGTTATTTATTATGGCCATCTTTTGAAGGATATTTATATGCTGTCTACCTCACAGGCAATGAACAAATTTATGAGAGGATATGTAGTACAAGATACAGGTGTAGCTAAGGACTTTCTAAAAAGGACTGCAGTTAGTCAGGAAATAAGACCAACAGTTGGCAAATGGGATATCATGAAGAGATAGCCTACCCAATGGAAAGAAAATCCATGCATGTATATATATGCTCTGACAGAAAATTAATATATCAAATACACTAAGAAGAAAAAAAGAAAACATCAAGGAAACAATCCAATTTAAAATGAACTGTAGATTTGAAAAGAGAATTCTCAAAAGTAGAAATAAAAATGGCTAATAAATATTTTAAAGGTGTTCATCATTATTAGTCACCAAGGAAGTGAAAATTAACATAAACTTAGTATCACTTGAGAATGGCTAAAACTAAGAAATGAAATAAGAACAACAATAAAATTCTACTGAGAATATGTGGAAAGAGGAAACTGTATTCATTGTTGGGATATGTAGGAATGTAAACTTATGCAACCCCATATGGAAATCACTGTTGTGGTTCCTCAAAAATCTAGAGATAGAATAACCATATGTTGCAGTATACCACTCCCAGAAAAGCACCCACCTAGAAGATTCTGTAGGATCTTTCAGATACTTGGTCTTCCATGTTCATTGCTGCTCTAGACACATATGGAATCTTCCTATCAGATGACTGGATAATAAAAGGTGGTAATAAATCTTTTAAGGAAAATAAAATTTGCACATAATTGAATAGAACTGTAAATATTAATAAGGGTAATACAGGCTCAGAAAAACCCACATGTGTATTTTTCATACGTGGATCCTAGCTTTGAATCTTTAGATTAGTGTTTTTAATTTGGAGTATCTGCAGAGGCCAATAAATTAGGAAGGGTGGGGTGCCTTAAGGGATGGAGTAGTAGAACATACATGATGTAAAAGTAGAGAGTACTTGGGTAAAAAGATTTAAGCAGTGATGGTGGAAAGATCGGGAAGATGAGGGCATAAGAAGGTTACACACACACACACACACACACACACACACACACACACACAGACAGACAGACAGAGAGAGAGAGAGAGAGAGAGAGAGAGAGAGAGAGAGAGAGAATTGCATGAAAAAACTATATGCAGACTTAGTACTTTGTACAGTTAAAAAGTTAAGTTAAAAACAAAAAACTTGGCAGGACAATATCCTGCAGATTGCATAACTCTTCTCCTAATAGGCACTACTTAAAACAGTGATTCCAGTGTCAAGTAGGAGATGCCTCCTCATGAGTTGTTGGTCAAGGAAGTCATGGAAACTCCCTATATAACAGGATCTGACTATCTTTCTTTGTTGCTCTCCAGATGTAGACAATAATCACTATTGCTGAAGACATCACATACCTTGATTGCAAGCTATAGAGAAATCAAGCTTGAACTAGCCTGGAATTTTCCTTCCTCTGGTTAAGTTTGCATAGTTCCAGGGATGCTATGTAGGCTGCAGAGAACAAGAAGACACAAATATGCTGAAACAGAAGGCAATTTATGAACTATCTTGTCCACTTGCAGGGCCAGATGTGTCAACTGGTGCAACAGTGACATCATTGGTATGGGGTAATCAGCTACTCTCTGATTGTATTAGAGTGTGCTCCACAGATATGTATTTATTTCTGATACTATACACTCCATCAAAAACCCACAACTTAAGAGGGCACAGGTCTTATGGGAAACTCCTAAGTGTTATGTAGCTACATAGCAATGACCCCAAACTGCCTGCTTTTTTCTGATAAACACAGACAAATGCTACTCTTATGCTTAATCAAAGATGCTTATCTTTGTAATTAGCAACAGTGAATGCAGAGACTCATGGCTGCTGAAGGAGTAGAAAATAGGTTATGATTGAGTGCTGCACATTAAATGAATCATTTATGCCACCCCTCTAAGGCTTGGCGAACACAGAAGAAGAGAAAGAGAGAAAGAAGTAAGCAAGAAAACAAACAAGAACATATCAAAATAGAAGAACCGGGAGATGGGAGAAAGGCTGGGAAATGCTATCTTCTAGGAGTGACACAGTCATTACAATCATGATATCAAGTCTATGGTTACCACCATGGGACTTGTATAAAACTGGGGCTCTCATCAGTCAAATATAGATTGGAGAGCGGCTCATGGAGGTCCTACCACTCCCTGCTAACTATTGACTAATTGTGGATTCATGGGAGCCACAGTTATTAACATGAATGTGAGAAACACCTTGTAGGGATGGCACTGACAGGGGTCACTGGGGAGGGAGATAGGAGAAACTGTTGGATGGAAGTAACTAGAAGGAATTATACACATGTAGGACAACAAAAGAAGAAATTAAATATTTAAAAGTATAAATATATATGAAGTGAGTTTGAAATTAGTTATAACTCATCAAATTTGATCAAATACATGTTTACATTATATAATTAAGTTTTTCTCAAGAAAAATTTGGTAGACTCAATACATTTATAGATACATATAATACATATAATTTATCTACATTTCCAGAATGATATATAATTAGCTGTATTTTTAAGAGAAATTTAAAAAATTAACTATAATTAACTACAATTTTAAGAGAAAATTGAAGATTTTGTCTATAGTTAAATAAATTTACATCATGTTTCCTTATATTTAACTTGCACATTGAACAAAGAATAGGTCATGATTCTATATCACAAAGGTACTTTTGCAAAAAAATGTGTGGTTTTAATAAATTTGATATACTGGCAATGGCTTTTTCTTCACACCTCTAAATTATTTTCAGGTGGCATTGTGTCACTTAATGCTTCTATTTTCTTGGCCAGTATTTGCAAAAAGTGACTTCACGGATCCTTTTCAGACTATTTGTTGCTTTAAAATATATCCAAGGCTTTATGAGCACCTACATTCTTGTAGTTGCAAAGAAACTGAGAGATGATTTGCCTAGTGCTTTTGTTCAACTCACAAATATTTCTATAGCATTAATTTACTCATTGATTCAACAGAGTGTCAGAGGGGGGCCTACATTGTTTTGAGCAGTCTATTAGGCCCCAGCAATAACAAATACCAAGACATATAAAACTGAAGGACTGTTTCCTTAAAACCATAAATTTCCTGCAGCCCACACAGGGATTATGTTCATATCATGATATGAAAATAATTCCAGGCACTACAGAGAAGATGAATACCTATTTTGATTGGAGGGACATAAAAGATTTAGAGAGAAAGTTGATGTTTTATCATAGATAATTTTGTCTATTATTATAAACCACTGGTTAATATTAAGTTAGTTCTAAATGCTAATCTATGACAGCCTTAAATTGTAATCATTGGTCATTGCTTTGTCATGGGAGGGCCTAATTTCCTCTCCAGTCCAACAATTCCCTTTCCTACATCAGATCTTCTAACTGATAGTCGATCATTTCCCTTATGTTTTGTTTTCTTTTATTTGTACAACTATTAAGAAGTTTTTAAACATAGATTTTGTTTTTATCCCCTTTCCCTACAGCACTCAAATCTTTGCTCACAGCAAACATTTACTGCTATGGTTTGTCTTACTTTTATATATTTTAGATTGACCTTCTAATAAATATTTTTTATGCGTTTCTCCCCCAGAGTCACAGTTTTAAAATACTTCAAGTACTGTAAGCAGTGAAGAGTGGTGTACTTTAAAAGGGGTGTAAACAAAATAAAATGGCTATAAGGTAACAGCCAGTGTGCAACAAATGGAGAATGTGTCCTTCTCTTGAGAAATCAGTGAAGAAACTAGAGTTATTCACCCAGGAGGAGCAAAGACTAAGATGACTTCCAGAGAAGCACTGCCATGTAGACAAAACTCACCTGACATGTTCTTTCAGGAGCTATCAACACTTCATCACTGTCTCACTGAGAAATTAGGGCCAATGCAGCAGGGAAATGAAGACATTCATTTCATGTATCATATACATGTTTGTGTATGTGCACATGCAGGCGAGTATGTCTGCAAATGTGAAGACCAGAAGTTGATACTGGGTGTCTTTCTTTCTTCCTTCCTTCCTTCCTTCCTTCCTTCCTTCCTTCCTTCCTTCCTTCCTTCCTTTTTTGCTGTTTTTATTTTTTTTTTTTTACTTTTTAAATTTAAATAAAGAACAAGCTTGTTTTGCATGCCAATTCCAGTTCCCTTTCCATCCCCTCCTCCCCTGACCCTACCAACCTCCTGTCCCATCCCCTTTCTGCTCCCCAGGGAAAGTGAGGCCTTCCATGGGGGATCTTCAAAGTCTGTCATATCATTTGGAGCAGGGCATAGACGCTCCCCCGTGTCTAGACTAAAGAGAGCATCCCTCTATGTGGAACGGGCTCCCAAAGTCCATTCGTGTACTAGGGATGAATACTGATCCACTGCCAGTGGCCCCATAGACTGCCCAGGCCTCCCAACTGACACCATGTTCAGGGGGTCTATGTAGGTCCTATGCTGGTTTTCCAGCTATCAGTTTGGGGTTCATGAGCTCCCCTTGTTCAGGTCAGCTGCATCAGTGGGTTTCTCCAGCCTGGTCTTGACACTGGGTGTCTTTCTTAGTCACTACCTCATTTGTTTCAGGCAGGGTTTCTTACTCATGGAGTCTTGACTAGGCTAGACTTTCTGGCCAGGAGGCTCCAGGGACCAACCCTGACTCTGCTTTCTGAGAATGGAGATTATAGGCATGCAGTAGCAACACTTTTTGGGGGATACTAAGAACTGAACTCTAGTTCTCACACTTATGCAGTGGACATAGAACCATCTCCTGCACAACCATCTCCCTAGTCTAGAAGACCATGTACTTAGTTTATTTTTGTTGAGGTCTATATCTCAGCTGTAATGATAGTCCTGGACATTCACAAGTATATGTGGCAAATCTTTGTGTTTTGTGTGTCCTACGAGATGTATGATACCAGATAGATATCTGAAAGTCTGTTGAATTTACTTCCACTTAATTTTGAGAATTTTTTCATGTTAACTTGTTCATTTTGAGAGTATAGAAGAGTCAGGTCATTTGCAATTCTTGTTCATTCAGGTCAATACATATGTTTTTAAACAAAACTATTTTATTTTGGATTATGTATATATAATTGTGTTTGTATGTGGGTATGTGCTTGTGACTGTGGGTGCCCATGAATTTCAGAAGAGTGTCAGTTGTAAGTCATCTGACATGTGTTCTGGGAATGGAACTACAGTACTTTTAATTCTATTTTAGTTTCAAATTTTGTTTTTTTACTACTAAACTTCATTGTCAATGTCAAAAATTCTTCAAGCATAATATATAATCTCTATTTGTTCTTATATATAATCTCCTTGATAACATCATTTTATTTTTATTCTTTTTAAATTAAATCTTGATCTGGACGCTGATGGCATATACCTTTAATCCCAGAACTTGGGAGGCAGAGGCAGGCAGATCTCTGTGAGTTCGAGGCCAGCCTGGTCTACAGAGCAAGTACAAGGGCAGGCTTCTGACTACAGAGATAAACACTTTATCACCTCCAAGCCTCCAAAGTTTTGTATCTTTTAGCAATAGCAATTCCTTGTATTGAAGCAGGTGGACTAGAGGCATAAGTAATTGTAAACCATTTGCTAAAATCTAAGGACACACTCTCAGACCTGGTCCTTGCTTAGACAGTGTCAGAGTCCAGATTCTAACAATAGCAAGTCCTAAAAAAGAACAGCAGCCAGCTGGCAGGAGCCAGGGGAGGGCAACTGACAATGAGTAGTTTCAGGTTAGGCATTAGCTGTACAATTGTGGGTAAATCAACCTAGTTGATTTGGTTCCTCCTTTTGCAGATTAATTTGCATATAGAAAGCCTCCAAGATACTGACAGCTTTTTCAGATTTCTACTTCTTTCAGATCTATGGTGTATGGTGCCACTGGCAGGTGAGTGGGTCTTTGTGACTTTTGTGGTAGTGGATTGCAAGAAATGTCAATCGACATCACTCTATTTCAAGTTGAGATATTGAGATTGTTAGCAACAGTAGATTGTCTAGCCTTTCTCTGACTGGTAACAATGTCTAAAATTCTATTATGTGAGGTTGAAATGTAAACAAAAGTCTGAGGTAGGCACTATGTGGAAAGTGTAAACAGCTAAAATAAATGTTACTTATTTCAGAGTTCTGGTCATGATCAGTCACTTGTAGATAAAGTTGAGAAGCAGTGTTTAAATATGTCAAAAGGACTTTCAATACATAAAAATGGGGTGCAACCCTAGTATCAAAATGAAACAGCAAAGCTATCAATCTTGAAGTAATTAAAATGTTTCTATTTTATTTATTTATTTTTTTGGTTTTTCCAGACAGGGTTTCTCTGTGGCTTTTGGAGGCTGTCCTGGAACTAGCTCTTGTAGACCAGGCTGGTCTCGAACTCACAGAGATCTGCCTGCCTCTGCCTCCCGAGTGCTGGGATTAAAGGCATGTGCCACAAACGCCCGGCTCCAGTTCTTTTGAAACACCATTTATAAAGTGGAACACTCACACATATGATTTAAAATCAGTGCATCTTGACAGCACCATAGCAGTTAAATGTGGCTACTTGCTAACTTGAAAATTCAAATTCTAGACTGATTCAATATAAAATGGCTTTTTGGGAGGGATAGACAGTTTAATGGTTAAGAATGCTTGGTGCACTTTCAGACTTGGGCCAAGTTTCTAGCTGCAGTGTAAGGTGGCTCATAACCACCTGTAACTCTAGTTTCAAAGGATCCAATGTCCTCTTCAGTCCCTCTTCCCCACCTGTACCAGGTACACATCACACATCACACACACACTTACACACTCAACAGACACTTAACTAATACAAATTAATCTTTTAAAAAGGTGTGCCTAGACACTGTGTGTGCATGAATGTCTAGGTCAGAGGTTAATGTCAAGCGTCTTTCACTGTCACTCTCCACTTTATTTTTATTTATTTATTTATTATTTATTATTTATCCAGTTTCTAACTCAGCTCGGAGGTTCTTGGCTTGGTTATATTGGCTGGTCTGCAAGGTCCTCTGGATCCTCCTGGCTCAGCATCACTACTGCTGATATTTTGGGAACATACTGCTGTATCCATTTTTTTTTAAAATGTAGGTGCTAGGTATCCAAACTCAAGTTATTCATGCTTGTGAAATAAGCTCTTTGCCAACTGAGCCATCTCCCCAGCTCCCCAAAGTAGTATTTTCTTGGTCAAAAATGTACTATTTAATTTCATATTCTATATGACACATAGGTGCATATAGTGGGTTGTCTTTTTCTTAAAATTCACTTCCCGTTTACATACTTGTTGCCTATTGATTCTGCTCGGATAATTATTCTGGATGAGGAGGAACTGCTGTGAGATATTGGTGTTTCATCCACTTATTTATATGGTTTTCTTTGTCTTAGAAAGATTATGGTATACCCAGAAGAGCTCCTTCCATGTAGCTGCTAATTCCACATAGCTCCTTTTTTATGACTCCTTTGTTTCAACAGATGGGCCCTTAGCTCACCCTGTGAAGGTACAGGGATTTTGAAAATTACACAAAGGCTGTTTGTTGTTATAAATGTGGGAATTGTAAAAAATAAAATTGGCAAGTGTAAAAGGCTTCTTACTGTGTCATGACCAAAAATCAATTGGCGACCACACACGCTGGTTCTGAGCACTTCCTGCCAGTGCTATTCCATGTTGTATTACATGAGTTTACTGCAGCCATGAATCCACAACACTGTTGCGACACACAGTACCAACACACACTGCCTGAAATGTCACAACTGTTGGTTGTGAACTGTGGTATTTCTTTCAATACATAAAAGTTTTCCACTCTTACAGAAAATAACAACAACTATGGTAAAACAAAGCCTTGATATTTCCCCTGATTTCATTACTCAGAATATATCAGATTAGTATATTATTTTTAGTATACTAAGATATTAATTTAGAGTGCTTGGTTTTAAAAGTTACTGCTTGGGCCGGGCATTGGTGGCGCATGCCTTTAATCCCAGCACTCAGGAGGCAGAGGCAGATGGATCTCTGTGAGTTCGAAACCAGCCTGGTCTACAAGAACTAGTTCCAGGACAGACTCCAAAGCCACAGAGAAACACCCTGTCTCGAAAAAAAAAGTTACTGCTTGGGTAACATGAAAAAAGAACTAAATTGAACTTTGTCTTGGGATTAGGATAGAATTTACAATCATTTCTGAAATGTATGTAAACATATTTCAGTCATTTTTCACTGACTACTTACATTTTGCACCATGGCATCCTATGTGTTAATTGTGAAATCAAAACATCAATTCATTTTTAAAAGTGTTGAAGATACTTTTTAGTATCAAATATTCTGCCAAAATTTAAGTCTTCATGAGTAGTTGCACACCCATCTCACTCATATGAAACCTAGTTTCCTTGTTTACTAAATGGTAAAATTATGTGTACTCCATTTTAATAAAACAAATGTATGACTTATAACCAGCAAATGTTTGCTTTGTATTGTTATTTTATATACCAATATACTTAAGACTAAAGAAATTCAAAAGTAGAAAAAATTTAAGAAGTCCTGTTCTAAAATTGAAATATGTACACATCTGCCATCTTAGCTAGTTACCCAGCATTTGTCATGTATTCCCACTCAAATGCTGGGGATACTGATGGAAAAAATAATATGTGTATCTGGAATGAAAAGGAGAATAGGGACATACTGATGAGGTTTGTTATGATAATGGGGCATGAACCAGTGTTTCCCATTGAGCTACATGACTAGACAAATTAGAGATTAGAGAAAGAAAGTCATGCAGTAAGACAACTTTCAATATTTCTTCAGTGCTTGTGTTGTGTTAGCGTTTCTTTTTTGCTGCTAAAATATTTTCCAAGCTACACTAATATGAAGATTTTTCAGCAATTTCAAGCCGTGGTGCTTCTGAACACATGTTTTCTCTTCCACTACTCAAAGGAAACCATGGGAACACAGCATCCAATATTGTTTGACAGGAACCTGGTTAGCAGATCACATGTGGTGTGCTTGTTTTGTTCTATAGTTGTTTCCCCTGTGCTGTGCAATTTATCACAAGGATTTTGAGGGCAGAAAATGTCACAAAGCAAATATACAAAATTAATGCTTAGTTTACTTCATTGCAAAGGGCAGGTAGTGAACATTGAGGCAGAACATTGGCAACAAGAATCCCTGGGTGCACAGCATTTTCACCTAACGAAGCTCAGAGTTTCAAGTGCAATATGAAGTTTCCAAGTCACTGAAAACTATCTTGTTTAATTTTTGAGTCTGCTAATAGTCACAAATGATGTACTTTACATAATCTATCAGTTAAAGCTGAACTTGTTTTTTTTTAATTAATGAGAAAAAGCAGCAGAAATACATCAGCATTTTCAGAACAATTTGGAACAAAATTTTTGAGAGCATCAGATTCATTTCCAATTGATATTTGTTTCTGGGGCAACACACAGAATAAGGGGCCCATGTTCCTTCTTACATGCTTTGCTTTGTAGCCAACAGTGATAGCATTCATTCATTTTTTAAAAAGAGACTGAAGAGACTTGGTGGACATCTCTCATACAGTTTATTTTTTTCAGAAGCATTCAATCACAAGAAGAGAAATATCTGGAGATTCTTCACTTTTATTCCTCCTTCATTTGTCTGCCTTTCATTCCCAAGGCATCAATGGATATTTACAACCTAAAATCAGTTTACTTCTGACTAGGGAATTTAAATTCTCAGACTTTTGATTTCTTCTGACTGGAAACATCTACCAATAAGCAATGAAAATTATGTTCCACCTGTTTACTAGGGATCCAAACACAACCTTTGAATCTTCCTTCATATTGACAATGGATGGATTATAGCAGTACCTGGTTTTAAAAATTCTACATATAAATTATGAAATATTTTATTTTATTTCGGGGATGAGCATTGAACCTAGGGCCTTGCTCAAGCTTGTTAAGTACTTTAACTCTTGGCTATATACCCAACTCAAAATGACTTTTAAAATGTTGTTTTTTTCATTTTTGTTATATATTTGTTTCTTCTATTTCTCTTTCTCTCTTCTCTCTCTCAGTCTCTCTCTCTCTCAGTCTTTCTCTCTCTCTCTCTCTCTCTCTCTCTCTCTCTCTCTCTCTCTCTCTGTGTGTGTGTGTGTGTGTGTGTGTGTGTGTGTGTGTGTGTGTGTGTGCGCGCGCGCGCGCGCTCGCGCGCGTACATGGGTATGGGTATATATGTGAGCAAGCATGTGGTAGTTTAAGGTTGAATGATGTCAGGAATCTTCCTGTATGGCTTTTCCACAATACTCATTAATGCAAGGTCTCCCAATCAAACCCAGAGCTCAAGGAGAGTGCTTTTCTTACCAGGTAGGCTAGTCTCATTAGCCAGCTTGTTTCAGGATGCCCTGTTTCCAGACCTTCCCAGGCTGGAATTATGGGTGGGTTATAATGCATATATAACTTCAGTTCTCTTGTTTTTGTGGTGGGTTTTTTTTTTTTTTTTAACTGCTGAGCCATTTCCCATCCTGTTTGTTGTTTTGACTCTGGGCTCTGCTTTGTTAAAGACTAGCCTGGAACTAATGACTTTCTTGCCCTAGCCTTCTGAGTGCTGAGATTAGGTGTGCCATCATGCCCCATTATATGTGAATGTTCTAAGATAAGTGCACAGGTCATCGTATGTGTTGAAAAGCAAAGGAAATAGAACATAACAATTGAGTTAAACATTTCTCTAGCAGTTCCCAATCCCGTTCTTTCCTTGGGAAGCTGATACTGTTTCTGAGTCTCTCTGTTCTCTGACTTCCAGTTAGGTTTTCTGTTGGCAAAAGTTCTACTGGGAAATAGAAGTTGAAGTGGGAGGTATGGTTAGTCTGCCTCAGGGCTGTTTTGTCTCTTACACACAGATGACTGCTTGTTTCAGAATGGGCTGTTCTGAATGAGTTTCTTATCTTCCTGGTTTTGATAAGCAGTTCTACTTTCCATCTCACTTATTTTCTGGAACTGTAAGCTCCCATTAAATACTTTGTTCTATAAGCTACCGTGTTCATGGTATCTCATCATAGCAGTAGAAAAGTGACTATGACATTTTCTTAACATTCCTGCAGTTCTCTGGGCCTCTCTGTTCCCAACTCAACCTCTAGATTTTGTTCCTAATTTTAGTAAATCCTTCCCAAGTTACCTCATTTTGTGTGCAATACAAATATGACAGAAACATTTTAAATAGCAAAAATGAGTATTTCACAAAAAGAAGTAACAGCCCAAATCTTAGACATGGTGTTGTAATTCTGTAATGCTAGCCCTTGGGAATGGGCAAAAAGAGAATCAGGAGTTCAAGGTCATTCTTAGCCAGTTATAGACCAGCATGTATAAAAAAACAAAAACAAAACAAAACAACAAAAATAAAACAAAACAAAAAAAACAAGCTAAATCAAAATCTAAATGCTTGATATGACAACTAAAACAAGTGAAAATGAAAGAACAGAAAGTTTAAAAAAAGGACCCAGTAACCACACATACAAAATTCCATTTTCTCTCGAATTTGCCCTGGATTCGAGAGAAATCCTGAAGTGCCTGTTCAGTTTTGTGTAAACAATCTCTCCAGGACTTCATCAGTACTTTTTTGTTTTTCCATATAAAGTTGAGTATTGTTCTTTCAAGGTTTGTGAAGAACTGTGTTGGGATTTTGATGAGGATTGTGTTGAATCTGTAGATTACTTTTGGCAAGATTGCATTTTTACTCTGTTGATTCTACCTATCCAAGAGCATGGGAGATTATTCCATTTTCTGGTATCTTCTTTAATTTCTTTCTTTAAGGACTCAAAGTTCTTACTCTACAGGTCTTTCACTTTTTTGGTTAGTGTTACCCCAAGATATGTTATGTTGCTTGTAGATATTGAGAAGGTTCCATGTGGCGCTGAGAAGAAGGTATATTTTTTCATTTTTGGATGGAATGTTCTATAGATGTCTGTTAATCTCAATTGTGTCATAACTTCTGTTAGATCCTTTGTTTCTTTGTTAAGTTTCTTTCTGGTGCTCCTGTCTAGTGGTGAAAGAGGGGTGTTGAAGTGTCCTACTATAAGTGTGTGTGGTTTTATGTGTGGTTTGAGCTTTAGTAATGTTTCTTTTACAAATGTGGGTGCCTTCGTATTTGGGGCATAGATGTTTAGGTTTGAGATTTCATCTTGATGGACTTTTACTGTATGAGTATGAAATACCCGTCATCTCTTTTGATTGATTTTAGTTTAAAGTCTAATTTGTTCTATAGTAGGATTGCTACACCAGCTTGTTTCTTGGGTTCATTTGATTGGAAAATCTTTTCCCAACTCTTTACTTTGAAGTAACGCTTGTCTCTGAAGTTTAGGTATTTCTTGTATAGAGCAGAAAGTTGGATTCTGTCTTGGTATCCATTCTTTTAACCTGTATCATTTTATAGACAAGTTAAGACCATTGACATTGAGTGATATTAATGTCCATTGATTGTTGGTTCTTGTTTGTTTTGCATTTGCTGTTGGTGTTGTCATTGTGTGTAGATTTTGTTCTCTTGTTTCTTTTCCTGTTTGGTAAAGTTGGATTATCTATTACCTATGATTTTTGTGAGTGTAGTTATCTTCGTTGGGTTGGAGTCTTCCCTCTAGGACTTTCTGTAGTGCTGGATTTGTGGATAAGTATTGTTTAAATCTGGTTTTGTCATGGAATATCTTGTTTTCTCCATCTATAGTGATTGAAAGCTGTTCTGGGTATGGTAGTCTGGGTTGGCATCCATGTTCCCTTAGTGTTTGTAGAACATCTGTCCAGGACCTTCTGGCTTTCAAAGTTTCCATTGAGAAGTCAGGTGTGATTCTGATAGGTCTGCCTTTATATGTTACTTGACCTTTTTCCTTTGCTGCTCTTAATATTTTCTCTTTATTCTGTAATTTTGGTATTTTTTTTTTATTATGTGGCGAGGGGAGTTCTTTTTGTGGTCCAGTCTATTTGGTGTTCTGTAAGCTTCTTTACTTTAATAGGCATATCCTTCTGTAGGGTGGGGAAGTTTTCTTCTATGATTCTGTTGAATATGTTTTCTGTACCTTTGAGCTGTATTTCTTCACCTTCTTCTATACCTATTATTCTTAGATTCGGCCTTTTCATGGTGTCCCTTATCTCTGGACATTTTGAGTTAGAGATTTGTTGGACTTAAGATTTTCCTTGGTCATCCATCCTTAGATCCTGATCGTTTATCCAGCTTTTGTATTTCCAGCATCCCATCATTCTGTTTTCTTTATTGTTTCTATTTCAGCTTTCATGCCTTGAACTGTTTCCAGTGCTTCCTTCACTTGTTTGATTGTTTTTGCTTTAGATTCTTTAAGAGAATTATTTATTTCTTGAATTTTTTTGTTTGTTTTTTCTTCTATTTCTTTAAGAGGTTTTCTTGTTTCCTCTTTAAGGGTCTCAGACATCTTCATGAAGTAGATTTTTAGGTCTGTCTCTTCTTCTTCCTCTGTGTTGTGCTTTTCAGATCTTGCTGGTGTGGAGTCCCTAAATTCTGGTGGTGTCATATTGGTCTTTCTGTTTAGTGTGTTCTTATTCTGCCTTTTTCCCATCTCTTCTTCCAGTGGGTGCAGGTGTGGTCTTTCTATCACCTCTTGTCACCTGGTGTTGTGTGGGGGCCAAGACTTCAATGTCTGTAGATATGGATGGTCTTGCCTCTCCTGGTAGTCTCCTCACTCAGGAGAGTTTGGGGCGGCAGAGGGAGAAGGGAGAGTGAGGTATTTCCAGACTCAAGGAGGTCCTTCCTGTTTGGGCGGGTCCACTCTATACAGTGGGGTTTGCTCTCTGCAGCTGCAGGCCCAGAGAGCTCCTGGGGTGATGGGGACCTTGGGGAGGAGTAGGGCTCAGGAGATATCAGGGAGGTGGAGGGAGAAGGAAGAGAGAGGTATTTCCAGACCCTTGGGTTTACTTCCAGTCTGGGCGGGTAAACTCCATGCAGTAGGGTTTGCTCTCTGCAGCCACTAGCCCAGAAAGATTCTGGGATAATGGGTACCTTGGGCAGGGGAAGGACTCAGGAGTGGTCAGGGAGGTGGAGGGAGAAGGGACTGGACACCAGTTTCAGTGCCCTTACTTTGAAGATATTATTAAAAACACATTCTTCATTCTTGATACTACCTGAAATTTTATAAGGAAGTGTCTGAGTTTGTTCTTTTTTTGTAGTCCATTTTCTTCTGAAGCCTTGTCTTTTGTTACTGCTGGGAAATGATCCTTTTTTCTACGAAAATATATTGTATCCATTTTCTTGCTATGGAATTCCTTTAAGATAAATGCTGAACTCCCTGAATTAAACCTACAGGCATTTTTTTTTCTCACATTGTCTATCTCTGTCTTTTTGATCTATGTTCTAGGAGATTGCCTTATGTTTCCTCTTGCCATATGAGACATTTTAAATTTTAGGTGTTATTCTTTTATTCTCCTCAGATTTTTATTTTATGATTTTACCCTCTCCTTAGGATCCTGTTTTTTGATTTATGAAAGTAATATTTTCTCAAATATTTGTGAAGCATATTAATTATACTCCATTTTTCTGTTTCTCTTGTAGTTGGTTTCTGTTTGGCCTTGGCCATTGTCTTGTATACTCATATACTACTGGCTTAATCTTGTTTATTCATATTTTATTTTCTTTATTCTTCTCTCATACAATACATGCCAATTGCAGCCTCCTTTTCCTCCTCTCCTTTCCATCTGTTCCCAGCTCCCTTCTCCCCCAGATCCGCTTTGCTCTGATTCTTCCCCTTCAGAAAAGAGCAGGCCTCCCAATGTTGTTTATAGGGCTCTCTCTCTCTTTCTATCTATCTCTCTCTCTCTCTGATTTTTTATTTTTTCCTCCCTCCTTTTTCCTCTACGTATTTGTGAGGGAGTATGCATACCCCTACTCACTTGCATTCACTCTGTTTACTGGTATCTTTTTGGTGTTATTGGCTAAGCTGCCATTTAACACCGAATTGAATATGTTTGATGTGAGTCTTGGGATGATTTCATTCTCTTTTCAGATGGCCAGATGTGGGCTTCCATATGTGAGGATGAGTAGAACTCTTTTTTACACTGCCAATATTTACACACAAGCATTAGAATTCTCTAGATTATTTTCTTGGTTTTTAACAAAACATTAGCCTCCATATGCTTATCTGCCAACAGATGATAGACACTGGAATTCTGGGTGATGGGAGAGCCTTTCTTTTCAAGTCTTTTCTGCTCTTTCCTCTGTGCTGGGGTGGCTGAGGTGATTTCTCATCGTGAGTATTTCCAGATGAGCATGAGGCATTTTATTGCCATAATCAGTTAGCATGTCTCTCTCCTGCCCTAGCTTATGAACTCTTGGTCATGACAAGGGCAATCTATTATTAATCTTTCTGTCACCTGTTTTTCTTTCCCTGTGCTATACCAAAGAATGAAATTCTGTGACACTAATAGCATTTGTTGCTGTTAATGCAGACATTTTACATTGGTATTGCTTAGCAAACTACTTGGAATAATGTTTTGCTCCTTTAATGATTTCTTTGCACTGCATTTTGAGGATTTTGCACCTTAGATTAAAAAAACCAAATGCTTCTTGGTATTTATAGCTATCTTTTCTGTATATGATTTCTCTTGTCAATGCTTCATCTTTATAAGCCTCATTTGATTCAATTCATTTGTCATCAGTTTGGAAAGAAAAATCATAGGGAAAAATTTCCTTTTTATTTCCAAAATGAAAGAAAGAAAATTATCTTCACACAGGTCTTGGATATCTGAGGACAAAAATTCCCTTAAGAGATGACTCTTAGCTGTGGCAGACTTCAAGTTAACATGGTCAGGTGCTTTGTCCAAATGAAACTTGCTGCTCTGGTACAGGCTGTGCAGCCAGGAAAGACCTCTGACTGTCCATACAGTCTGGATGACTCATCTTCCTTGACAAAGACAGAGTATCAAAATGCAGAGATTTTTGCCTGGTAGATGATTCTTTGACAGCTGTATGTGCTCTGGAACTGGATGGAAATTTCAAGGCTTTGTGGAACATACATTTATTATTATTATTATTATTATTATTATTATTATTATTATTATTATTATTGGTTTTTCAAGACAGGGTTTCTCTGTGGCTTTGGAGGCTGTCCTGGAAGTAGCTCTTGTAGACCAGGCTGCTTTTGAACTCATAGAGATCTGCCTGCCTCTACCTCCTAAGTGCTGGGATGTGCCACCACCGTCCAGCCATACATTGCATTTTAATTCACTCAACTTAGTGTTCCCTTATCTCTTTATACATATGTTTATATATGTTGATCCCTAACAAATGATCTTTTACACTACATTCCACTTAAGAAAGTGCTTCTGGAGTTCTTCTTTTGTGGCACCCATTTCTGCAGATTGTAAAACCTATCTATTGAGGATGACTTAGACTTCTTCATTATGCTGCTATACTGACCTGAAAGGTTTTCTTGTATCTTAGATAAAAATAAGATATAGCATCTTGCATTTGTAGACATGATTGATCATTTGGCACCTTATTCTCTAAAGATTATAATCCTCAATATGTAGATTCTAGCTATGTTTAGACCTAGCAAACTAATTCTATTCATGGCCAAAAGAATATGCTTTTACTTATTGAATTGCATGAGTCAAAGTTGCCTTTTTCTTATTGAAAGTACTGAATATATTCCTCTATAGCCTTCCCTTCACCAGACATTACTAGAAAATTGCCAGATCTGTTCTTTATCAGTCTTGATACAATTGTTTTGGTATCATTAAGTCATGATTCTGCAAAAATCATTGAAGCTAAAAGACCCCCTAAATGTATTGTTCTTTTTTCATGATGCTGATTCACACTAAAATTTGTCATTCATTTATTGGAAGAATGATTTTTCTTTTAATACTTTTTGAAGCATGCACATACGCTTCTGCTTTTACAAAATTTTATGCATATACAAGCACATAAAAAACTGACTGAATGCTGCACATCTCAAAGAACTAACAACTTGCAAAGTGTCTGTAAAGAAAAACTCCCCTCCATTCTCAATTCCCTGAGCACTGTTGTGGTAGTGATTTCACTTCTCTGTAATCCATCCTTGTCCTTATGCTTCAGTTCCCAAGACTTATCCAGAATTCAAGAGATAAAGAAAATCTTTGTGGTTTTTTCTCTCTTTTATAGTGTTGTTTCTGAGTCTTGATTTATTTTGTGGTGAATGTAAAGCAAAAACATAACAAACCCACAAATATTTGAATACAAGCCAAGTCCCAGAAAGAGTATTGGTTGCTAAATTCATCGTTTTATATTATCATCATATGTATGACTGAGAAATTAAGCATTACAATATGACTATACAAATGTAAATTTATTTTCTGCTTTTTTATTGGAATAAAATGACTGAAACATCTCCTATTTACTTGTAGTTTATAAACAGCTAACATCTGAATAGTTTTCAAAAAAGGTAATGAAGTATTAAATATCTCAGCTTTGTATAAGATGGAGTTGTTTAAAGGATACAATATTTGATGAATATGAAGTGTCCTCTATTTCTTTTGATTAATTTTAGTTTGAAGTCTAGTTTGTTAAAGTAGCGGCACCAGCTTGCTTCTTGGTTCTGTTTGCTTGGAAAATCTTTTTCCAACCCTTTACTTAGAGGTATTGTCTATCTTTAATGTTGAGGTGTGTTGTTTCTTGTATACAGCAGAAGCATGGATCCTGTTTTCTCATCCATTCTGTTAGTTGGTGTCTTTTTAATTGGGGAATGGAATACATTGATATTTAGAGATACTAATGTTCAATAGTTGTTAATCCCTGCTATTTTGTTGGAGTTGTTTGTGTGCATCCCTTCTTTTGGTTTTGCTGGTGTGAGAGTATCTATTGTCTGTGTTTTCATAGGTGTAGTTAGCTACCTTGGGCTGCAGTTTTTCTTTTTGTAACTTCTGTAGGGCTGGATTTGTTTAAATTTAGCTTTGTCATGGAATAACTTGTTTTATCCATCTGTAGTGATTGAAAGTTTTGATGATGTAGTAGTCTGTGTTGTCAACTGTATTTTACAGTCTGTAAGACATCAGTCCAGGCCCATATGGCTTTTAGAGTCTCAATTGAGAAGTTAGGTGTAATTTTAACAGATCTGCTATTATGTTTCATGGCTTTTTGCCTTTTCAGCTTTTAATATTATTTCTTTGTTCTGTATTTTTAGTGTTATTATTATGTGATAAGGGGACTTTTCTGGTTGACTCTATTTGGTGTTCAGTGAGATTCTTGTACTTTTATAGGCATCTCCTTCTTTAGGTTAGGAAAATTTTCTTCTGTGATCTTGTTGAAAATATTTCCTGGATCTTTGGGCCCAGAAAATATTCTGGACTCCTTCTTTTCCTTCTTCTTTTATTATTCTTATGTTTGATCTTTTCATAATATCTCAGGTTTCCTGGATGTGTTGTGTCAAGAATTATTTAGATATAACATTTATTTTACTGATGTATCTATTTCTCCTATCATTTCTTCCATGCCTGAGATTCTTTCCTCCATCTCTTGTATTCTGTTGGGGATGCTTGCATCTGTATTTCCTGGGCACTTACCTTCCCTTTCCATTTTCAGAATTCCACCAGTTGTGTTTTCTGTATTGATTCTATTTCTGTTTTCAGGCCTTGAACAGTTTTATTCATTTCTTTTTCCTGATTGATTATTTTTATTAGATTTCTTGGCTTCCTTTAAAGGATTTATTCATTTTTTCCAATTATTAGTTTGTGTTTTCTTGTCTTTCTTGAGAGATTTATTCATTTCCTTCAATTATTTGTTTTTTCCTGGATTTAGTTTTTGAGACAGGGTTTCTCTGTATAACAGCTTTGGCTGTCCTGGAACTCACTTTGTAGACCAGGCTGGCCTCTGCCTCCCTAGTGCTTGGATTAAAGGTGTAGGCTACCACTACCCAGCCCTTTCCTGGATTCCTTTAAGGGATTTATTAATTTCATCTTTAAGGACCTTTATCATCTTCATAAAGTTGGTTTAAAGTCATTTTCTCGTGTTATAGTCAGGGCTGGCTGTAGTAGGATAGTTGGGCTCTGGTGGTGATGTATTGCTCTGCATGTTGTTGATGGTATTCTTACTGATATCTGAGAATCTGAGTTTGGAGTGATTAAGTCTAGGTGATGATTTCTAAGTTTTTCATTGTTGGATAGGTGTTTTGTTCCTTGGTTTGGTTTCTGTTTTCTCTTTGGTCTTTTGGTCTTTGTTGCCTGGATTTCTGGCAGCCAGTATGACCTCTGCTCCTGTTGGATCCTGAAATTGTGCAAATAATGGGTAACTGACCATGAACATCTATTAACCAGAGTGACTTTAATAAAAACATTGCAGGGAACAAAAACTTCTAAATAGTTAGGGTACAGAGAATTATTTAACTCTATAACCCTGAGAAGGGACTATAAGCATCTTTTTTACAGCCAAATGTTATACACAGGGGAGAGAGTACATATGGGATTTAGTGTGTTTCTGACAGTTTGGTGTCTATAGACTTGAACTAGGGATTTTACAGCGGCATATCTGATATCAAGATGTTTACAGAGCCATGGGTTCATTTAAATTGCCTTTCCCTTGTCTGGGAAAATGCAGGGCCGAGGTTTAAAGTTACTATCTGTCTTAATACACTCAGAAATATGCATAAAGGGTATAAGCATATAATTCTTTTCATATTCCTAGACTCTTTAGCTCATTGGGGGTCTCTGTCCAAGTTGGGGGCTGGGAACCAGTGATGAGGAAGGGAGTGGGCTTTACGAATAATATTGTGTGGCACTAAGAGAGTGGATGAAGTACATCAGTGGGCCACCTATCTGGGGTTTTGGCAGAAGGTGTGGTCTTTTGCCTAATAGATGTCTCCACCTGAGTTGAGGAGCTTGAGTCCTGGTGACTGTCATGGCCACTAGTTCTACAGTGAGTCTCTATCTGTTTTGTTTGTTTGTTTGTTTGGTTGGTTTTTTTTGATAGTGTGGCCTGCACCCTTGCAAAAATGTAATTCTTAAGTGAAATGAATGTTATAACTATCACATACATATACCTTCATGTACATTTGATATGAATGGTTATCCCTGCTCCCCCTAACAATGATTACTAGTCCCCACTGGAAGGAAAAACACAATGAGGCTCATTCTAGGACAAGTATATTCAGTACCATCTTTTCATTTTAGTATGTGTAAATTCATATATCATCTCATAGAAAATCATAAGAAACTTGACATCTTGGTAGAAATATGTAACTATATTAAGCCATCTAAGTTGACAGCAAAGACAGAAATCTAAAAATATCTAATTACAATCATATAATGACTTATAGAAATTTGATCTTAGATTTTTATTTTAAAAAATGGAATTGTGATCTGGTGGTTTGAATGAGAATGGCCCCATAGGATGGTATATTTGAATGTTTGATCTGCAGTTGGTGATTCTGTTTGGGAAGGATTAGGAGGTATGGCTTTGTTGAAAGATGTGTGTCACTGAGATTTGGCTTTAAGGTTTCAAAAGCCCATAGCATTCCCAGTGTTCTCTCTCCTTCCTGTGTGTGTGTGTGTATGTGTGTGTGTGTGTGTGTGTGTGTGTGTGTGCGCGTGTGTGCACACACGCATTCATGTGTGCACGTGTGTCTTGTCAATCAGCTATAAATCTTCAGCTACTGCTCTAGCACCATGCTTACCTACCTGATGCTATGTTCCCCACCAAGATGGTCATCCTTTGAAAGACTCATCCTTTGAAACTGGAAGCCCCCACTAGATGCTTTTCTTCTCTTGAACATGGTGTTCACAATAATACAAAAGGAACTAAGATACAGGGCATCTCCCTGCTTTCTATTCATACTTAGAAGGGAAATTTGATAGCTCAGTAAAATAATGATAACTACAAGGATACAAATGTTAATGTCTTTTGGCACCCTTCAATACACTTGAACACACTTTCAGTGGCACACTTAGAAAACTGACCAGTTAGCATCAACCAGACAATAGTATGGTAGATTTAAGAGAGAATGGTATTTTTTAAAATGTCTCTCAACTAGAGAACTTAAAGCAATGGGAAAATGTAAAAATGTTTGAGAGGACTACTGTTGTCTTAGTCACATAATGGTAATTTAATTGGTTAGACATGTACTTCAAAGGGTAGATAAATTTGTTTAATTACATTCCCAATGTTTCCAATGAAATTGTTGTGAATAACTATAGGGCAGAGAACAGGGTTTAAAACATTCTTCACTTATTTTTCATTGTATAAAATTAATGTTAACTATTATTTATATGGATGTATAATTTTAACAACAGCATACAAACTATTTGGGAATAAACCTAACTAATGTGCTAAAATGTTTCTTTTTTTGTTTTTTTGAGACAGGGTTTCTCTGTGTAGCTTTGTAGCCTATCCTGGCACTCGCTCTGGAGACCAGGCTGGCCTTGAACTCACAGAGATCTGCCTGCCTCTGCCTCCTGAGTGCTGGGATTAAAGGCGTGCACCACCAATGCCCAGTTCAGCTAAAATGCTTCTTAATATTTGACCTTCAAACCATCAAGAAACAGAAAGCAGACATAGGGAAAAGGAAAAACATTTCAACTTCATGGACTCGAAGATTTAACATTATTAGAATGTTCCTTCCACAAAAAGTGGTCTACAATTCAATATGTTCCCTAACAAATGTCAATGGCATTCCTTACAGAAATAGAAAAAATCCTAAAATGTATTGAAATCATGAAACATCATGAATAGTCAGGCATTGTTGTACAAGAAAAGCAAACTGGAGAGAATTACACTTTTTAATTCCAAAATATATCACAAAGGTATCATAACCACCCAAGTAAATGGACCAAAGGAAAGTAGGAAGGGAAACAAAACAAAGACAGACATACAGACAGAAATAACCAAAAACATATAGACAGACAGAAAGAAAGAAAGAAAGAAAGAAAGAAAGAAAGAAAGAAAGAAAGAAAGAAAATAGTAAAGAAAGAAAAGGATTAATTTGGCATTTGCTTCCAGAGCAAAAGTTCCTAGTGGTGGGGTAGGCACAGCAGCAAGTGGCCTAAGAAGGAAGATGGCTGATCACATTTTGTCACCAGAAAACTAAGAGAGCAAACTGGAAGTGGGGCAAAGGCTATAAACTTTCAAAACCCATCTCTAGTGAAGCATTTCCCTCAGCAAGCCTCTCTGTCCTAAAAATTCCTCAACTTCCCTAAACTTTACCACCACCTGGGGGCCAAGTGTTCAAATACACGGATATATGGGCCAGTGGGAGCCGTCTTCTTCTTCTTCTTCTTCTTCTTCTTCTTCTTCTTCTTCTTCTTCTTCTTCTTCTTCTTCTTCTTCTTCCTTCTTCTTCTTTCATTTCACCACATTTGGTCCCTTGGTCCTGAAAGACTCATCAGTATCTTATGATTTGAAAATGCATATATTCTAAATTAGAAATCCCCAAATAATCTTAACACTGTTCAAAGTACAAAGTCCCTTTGGAGACTGAAGGTAATCTCTTAACTGTGATGCTTTGGGAATTAAAACAAAACAAAACAAAAAAACCAAAACTCAAATTATATATTTCTTATATCCAATAATAAAGAATACACACTACCAATCCAAAGGGGGAAGAAGGAGTTTCTTGCCGCTTAATTTAGCTTCAAATAAATTCTCAGGAATGGACATAAACAGTCATATTCTTTGCCTAGATGTCATATGAATGGCATCTAGCCTATTTTCAAATACAGTCTTTATTTCCCTCTGAAACCTACTGAGCCAGGCTTCCATAGTCCACATACTTTTAGCACCTCTATCTTCCATAATCCTACTAGAATGGTCAGTTATTCTCTGACTACAGCATTCAATGTCTTTTCTAGTTCAAAGTTCTGAAGTCTTCTTCATTCATCTAAAACACACACACACACACACACACACACACACACACACACACACACACACACACACCACAGTCAAACTGTGTACATCAACATCTTGAACTCTAGTAATAATTTCTGTATTAGTCATTTCTTTTTGTTGCTATGATCATACACTGTGACCAACAGCTGCTTGTTGAAGGAAGATTTTATTTCTTGGTTTTTGGTTCTAGAGGGAAAGTCCATAGAGGCAGGGGAGGCATGTCAGCAGGTGCCCAGAGTGCTAAGCTGGTGGAAGTCACTTCTGTTCACACACGGGATCAGAGCACAAACTAGAAGTGGGGTAAGGCTATGAACTTCTGTAGTCTGCCCCCAGTGATGGACTTTCTCCAGCAAATATTCAGTTTCTAAAGATTACTTCTCCAAACAGCACTACAAACTGGGAACCAGCTATTCAAATACACACATTTAGAGGGGACATTTCTCTTTCAGAGCACAGAGATGTGATGACTCTGTGATGAAATAGGGAAAAGATAAAGCATTAAAAGTCCTGACAAAGAAAGTCAGTTCAGAATGTGAGACACTGAGGATGAGCTCAGATGGAAAAAATTGTAACTGCAGGAAGGAAACGTGAATGCACAAGCGAGATGCATGAGGGAGATTTTTACAGGGTAATGCTTTCAGAGAGAGGGAGACAGATGATTAACATGGTTCATCCAGGCAAGGGAAAAGGAGTCAAGGAGAAAAATTTAAGATCTTATAAGGCAAAAAGAAAAAAAGGAATCCTGAGAACACAGAATCACACCTATCCAAAAGCCTGGCTAATAAAGGAAGTGTTATCTGCTACACTAATGGAAAAAGTCTTCTTAAAGTAAAAGACTGTCAGCTGTTCAGAGAACATTATCAAATGCAGAGGCAGAAGTCATCTTTATATAGCTTCAAACAAAGAAAAACGTTGGGTATGAGCATTCAAATATTTCATCTGAAAACAAAACAAAACAAAACAAAACCCTCCCGGAATTATTATAAAGCAGAGCAATCTCATGACCACAGCAACACCTAACACTGTAAACAAACATCTGCAGACTGCAAACGAACTGAAGCTAACCTTGAATCAGAAAGTCAAAAACCAAACTGCAAATGAGCAGAAGTTGGAGGAAAACAGTTTTATGTGTAATGGAACCCAGGCCATTAAAAGGAAAAACATAAAATATTTAATAATAAATAAAACAAAGCATCTGGGAAAGGCTTATGCTGCACTGTAGCCACACTTACAAAAGGGTTAGAGGTGGCTTGCTACATGCGCTGGCTTCACTTGAGTCTCCAGCTATTTGCATTGCTTTTTAAAATTTATTATTATTATTAGTATTATTATTATTATTATTATTATTATTATTATATTTGAGACAGGGTTTCTCTGTTTAACATTCCTGTTTGTCCTGGAACTTACTTTGTAGACCAGGCTGGCCTCGAACTCACTGAGATCCAACTGCATCTGCCTCCTGAGTGCTGGGATTAAAGACAGGTGCCACCACCACCTGGCTTGCCATCTGCATTGACAACTGAAATGTTTGCAACAGATTCTTGCTCAACTCTGTACACAGACATGATAATCATTTAAGTAGTTTCTGTCTAAACATCAGTGATACAAGTTTAATCAGTACTAATTACCTAACCACACTCATCTCTCCTCAAGGCTGAGTAAGCATGATAAGAGCAAGTACACCTGACAATGTCAAGATTCCAAGAATAGTGAGCCACCCTGTTAGAACTGAGGCTGTCTACCCATCAGGAGCAATGACTTCACAATGGGCATACAAGTTGACCTCATAAACATGAGCAATTCTGTCCTAGTAGGGATAGACCTGAACTTGTCGGAGCAAGAATTTTCCCAGAGCCAGCAGGACCATCAAAACACAACTGAAGTTCCCTTCAGACAGTTTATAGTATACTTGCTCCTCATCCCCCAAAGCAGCCAAGCTTTTATTATTTTTATTCCTGAAGGTCTTAGAAGTGATTCAAAGGCAGGACTAAGCTTGCTGGACTCCTGTTCCTTCCCAGGGTGGCTATACTAAGTGAATCCCTTTTGATGACTTCCCACAATTCACTTTTATCTCCACGGACTTCCAAGGCAATACAGAATTGAATCTGGTCTGTTGGGACACCAGCACCAGGTTTCTGGCCTACGACTCCATTGGTGGTCCTTTGCTCAAATGAAGGAAACTACTCGAGTCATGATAACAGAAAAATTACAGGATGCTCTAAATTTAATTCCAGGTGTCAGAGAATTGAGTGCAAAAAGGAGCAAGGTGAATCAACCAGCAGCTGTCATGAAATGTGGATGTGTTCCCATTCCCGAATGTAAATTTGACTTAAGCTCTTATATTTGGAGCTACTATGTTGTGTATGTCCAGTTTCCAGGCTGTTGATAACAGTCCAGAACCATCAAGTACTTCTTGTCTGTGGCTCTTGTGTCTATGGGCTTTCTCTGCTGACTGTTATTTCTTCCTTATTATTTGTAACCAATGCAGGCTCAATGACTGTAACTTAGGCTGTCTCTCCTAAAAGTGTAATGAAAATCCTCTTAGCTCTTGGCCTTTTAAACTTTTCAATGCAAGTTAGATTTGTTGTCAAAAGTTGTCAAAACTCATCCTAGAACCTGGGCCTTCTTTTACTAGCCAGCGTCTGTAATAACTCATTTGACTTAAGCAATCCTGAGACCTCAAGCTTTTTGTTGTGACTGTCACGATGATATATTGAGGTCCCCACTCTCAATATAGGTTGTAATAGGTTGGATAAACAGGGAGACTGTGTGCTAAGTGAATTAAGTCGTACAGAGAGAAATTCTATATGATCTCCCTTTTATGAGGTATTTCATATAGTCATTTATAGAAATAAAATAGAGTGGTGCTTTCAAAGATAGAAAGGGAACTGACTAACATTCAGCAAATACAAAGTTCTATAGATCATTGTATTTTATTCTACTCTTAAATAGCAATGTAGTATTATATAATTAAAATATATTAAGAGCATATCTTATACTACATTTTTGTCATAATACTTTAAAAATATATATTAATAGAAAAGAGATATGTCACTGAAAAGATGAAAAATATGAAATGCCTTTCTTGGTATTACCTTTGCTCTAGTCCCAAACAAGAATCATGTCTCAATGGTTGTGAGGGCAAATCATCTAAGACACCCTGTGGCACAGACAGGCCCTAACACACTTAACCCTGGGGCTCATCACCTTGATGAGAACAGGAGCCAGGAGTAAAAAGGTAGGCCAGGAGCATAAAGCAGATGTTCTGAGAATGTCTTTGATGGAGACCTGGAACACCAGAAGAGATTTTGATTTCGACTTCCTTGTTATCTTTTCTCCTAAATGAACAGAAACTTTATGTGAGATGTTACAGAAACTGATAGGAGGCACCTGGCCACCTAATGCTGGGCCAATTGGACTGACAAGATTGTCTCCCTCTCCATACCTCTTTCTGCTCTAAGTCATTAAAAAAAGACCCAAGACTATTACTCAATGGTGTTTTAGTTTCTGGAAACTCCTCCTGCTATACTAGAGCTCTGTTCTGTCTGTGTCTCTCTCTCTTCTTCTCTTTCTAGTTCTCACCTATGCATTTGTAATATTCAGAAGTTCATCCTCTACAGTTCTTGGATTTTGTTTTACAAATTTGTGAGTCAAAAGCCCAAAAACCATAGTCTTGGGGGTGTTTTTGATGACATTCAGTTTTTCATGATCCTAGTTCCAAAAGCCAGGCTTTCCAAGAGTTGGAAAAGACTCCATTGTTCTCAAAGGCACTTTAGTTCTTTTGAACCAAGCAGAGTAAAGCAGTAATTGTCATAGAAAAAAAAACTTTAAATCTGACTGGAATCTGAGACTCAGATAGAAAGAACAGTTTTCTATAGACTATCCATTAACTAGTATGAAATAAAGGGGGGTGGAAGTAAGCAAGAAAGAGAGAGAGAATTGAAATCAAAATGAAAGAAAGTAAAACAAACTGTCTACATATAGAAAAACACAAAACTGATCAAAATTTCACAATTGGACTTAATTGGAAACTAAAATTTATCAACACAATGTATACAACAAAATATAACAAGGGCATTGACAATCTTTTATGCCTGTATGGAATGAGCCCTAAAATATGATGAAATATATTAATTAACAAGAGGAGGTAGTGATTGATAGCTCTGTTTACCATTGAGTTTCCTGGTCACTTCCCATCATTGGTTTCCCCAATACCCTTCTTCCTTCACCTCAGAAGAAGATACGTAAACTAATTCTAATTACCTCTTTGAGATTTACTCATTTTTCTATGTAAGTAGCATGCATATGTGGGAGTCTCTCTCTCTCTCTCTCTCTCTCTCTCTCTCTCTCTCTCTCCACACACACACACACACACACACACACACGCACACACACACACACACACACTCATTTCTGTTTATTCTCTCATTAATCTGTTCTTCTTCAGTTCCAATTAAGAACTCAGAAGGGTAGCAACTAATATCTTCTTATAAATCAGACTGGATTAGGACCCATCCTAATGGCCTCATTTGACTTAATTACTTATTCAAAAGCCCTGTCTCCAACTGTAATCACACTCTGAGGTCTCCAGCATTGGGGCCTCAGCATATGAATTTTGAGGGGATTTAATTAAGTTTACAGAATATCTCTTTTAATAAACTGCTTCTCTTTCCTTTTACTGTTCGAGGTCCTTCTCTCTCTTCTGTAATTAATCTCTTTTCCCTTTCATTATTAGAATATAAAATCAAACTTCCATCTTAACCATCTGGGAAGAAGTAGATAAGTACTACAGTACTTTTTTGATTATAAAATCTACAGTGAATGTGTGTGCCAACACTAGTATCAATGCACAGTGCTACAGATACACAGTATTGATATGTGTATTATAATTATTTTCCTGTGTGTGAACATAGAAGCTCTTTTATTTGAAGCAGCCCAAAGACATAAAGATACCAAAACAAAATGTAAATCATCTAGCTAGCTTATTACACAACTCTAAACAGTGAGTGATAATAATATAAAACAATCCAAGTCACAATGAGAGAATAATAATGCTTAATTATGCATGTCTGGAAATTGCTTGATTTGTTTTCTGGGGGAGAGCAGAAATTCTCTATTCCATTTATAAATACATAATGGCCAATCTTATCTTTACCTCTTACTGGGCCACATCTGCAGAGAATTTTGACTATTAGAATCTAGGCGCTCTGATGTCATTAACTGTTCCCCTTTCCCAGTCACTAAGTAAATTCTGCTCAAAGACTGCTCACAGCTCCGGTTTCTCTGTGCAAATGACATGGTCATCTGCTTTAAACTTTAAAAAAAGCATCCAAAAGAACATTGGTCCTATGTGGCTCTTTGAATTTGGTCAGGGTCCATCTGGCAAGAATTGTGAATGGATAGATTTCCACATATTGGCTATAATACTTGCAAAAGCCAACCTGTAGGTGATTTTACTATCTGCAGATGGGAAATTTGACTATTGCCACCTGTTCTTATCTACATCATAATTCTTATGAAGTATTTCTGTGAATACTTGAGCCTTGAAAAATTTACCAGTGCTTTTATTATAATAGAAACAGTTCATTTATAATAGGCAAACAAATGTTTTCTAATTTATACCATTATTAGACACAATTTAAATATTTATCTTAAAATAGTTATAGTAAAACAACACCAACAAGGTTGTGATGTGGGAGTTCTTCAATTTTCTCTCTGTCTCATAGAAAATTAGCTAGCAGATTTCCATGGGGAAAAATAACAGCCTAATTACCCTAGAATTCGGGAGTGAGGCCGAGTCATTCCTTTAGACTGCTGATTTGAAATAGAACATAAGATGATTAGTTCCATTTCCCTCCCTTCTTCAAACTGGCATTGGACCATACAGAATTCTAGATCTGGAGTTTCTATAATGGGAAGCTGAGTTAAAGGTATGTGTTCATGTTCCCTGGCATTTTGGGACTTCTTGCAAAATACTTCTGCCTCATCCCATTGGAACTATGAAAGTAACAGAAGTGTTAGATTGTCTGGAGTCAGTAACAAAGAATAAGAGCAGGAGTCACAATGAATGGCATTTGGATTTTGGTACTGGCTTTGCAGTAAAATTAATACAAGTAGTTCATCCTAAAGACCCAATAGTACAGTACTCAGGAGGCAGAGGCAGGAGGATCTCTATGAGTTCCAGGCCAGCCTGGTCTCCAGAGCGAGTGCCAGGATAGGCCCCAAAGCTACACAGAGAAACCCTGTCTTGAAAGACCAAAAAAAAAAAAAAAGACTCAATAGTAATATTCTACTGGAGGAAACGTAGTCCATGAGTCTTCTGGGCTCTAATTACTTGCCTTCCTTATAAGATAGTTCACTGACTTTGAAAAACCTTTAGGGGAAAGCTACTGAAAACCAATGATTACCAGATGGACCCTTTGATATAATTCAACCCAGAAGCTCAGTGGAAATTATCAAAGCATATCCCATTGTATACAAAGAACATACTATATATATGCTAAGAGGCGGGCTGGAGAGATGGCTCAGCCATTAAAGGTTAGGCTTACAACCAAAAATATATGCTAAGAGGCAAGTCCAATCCTATACTTGTCTGCAGCATGCTTCTATTTCTATTTGTCTTATATGACCAAGTAACAATCCCAGAGATCTCCCATAACCTTGAAGCCCAGAACTCAGCTCTACTTAACTAAGGGTTATAAGCAGCGCTGTTGTTTATCCAGGAAAGGCAACTTAGAACCTACTCCAATGGTCCCTTTCAAACTTGCAGTATGACTAACTGTTCAGTGCACATTAGAACACCCCAAATGGCTGATGCATACTAAAAAACCTGACATCAAAGTCTTCCCTTGTATATTAACTAAGAGTCAGTCCTTCTACAAAACTAGACTACATGAAGTGGTAAAGTTTTCTTGTTATAAAAAAGTACTTTCAAAGTCTAGAAGAGATTTCCATCTCCTAAAGTAATCTGAACATGAAGATAAAGAAAGATGTCTTAACTTTTCAATTGCTCTGACAAAATTCCATGACCAAGGCAATTTTAAAAAAGGACATGTTTAGTTGGGCTTACAGTTTCAGAGAGTTAGAGTCCATGATGACAGAGGAAAGGCATGGCAGCAGGAACAGCTGAGTGATCCCATGTTGGTCCACAACATGAGGTGAGAGAGACAGAGACAGAGAGATATAGAGACAGAGAGATACACAGAGTTGTCTTTTGAAACCTCAAAGCCCACACTTAATGACACATGTATTACAACAAAACCAATACTTTCCAAACAGCTCCATCAACTTGGAACCAAGTATGCAAACATAAGAGCCTATGGGGGCCATTCTCATTCAAATCACCACAGTAATTAATAGAAGTTTCTCAGTAGTCACACCATCTGCTTATTATTTTATGTTCTTATTTTCTCAGGACTGGGGATTAGATACAGGGACTTCTACATACTAGGCAAGCTCTCTACCACTGATTTGCACTGTTAGCTAACATAGTTGATGTTTATTTTCTTGAATTATTTTCAGTTCTATTGTGGCCAGGGTCATTTACTTTCAGATTGTGATTTACCACAAACAAAAAAGTGAAAGTTACAAGATGGCTGATGCAGTGTGAAAAATGTAAATTTCTTGTAATGTCATTGGGAGCTCTTTTGAGGACTTGAGGAGTCCTTCCTTCCTAGCCTGGGAGTACCTGCTTCCCTTCCTGTCTGTTGCCCAAAAGTAAGGGGGAGAGATAAACTGGTAGCCCTGGGATAACTGTATTTCCACTTACACAGCCCCTGATCGACTTGCCTATCTTCGGCAAGCCAGGGAGACATAGGCTTAGGGAGATCTGGATTTTTGCCCTGATGTTGTGCAAGCAGCTTCAGCATTTTGGCATGGACATGCACCTTGTAGCAATCACATTACTGCATCATGAATTTCAGGCAGCTGAAACTGCCCATTGGTAGGCTTTTGCAAACACTGTGGTAAGTCACCTGCAGTTTCAGTCATCGAAGTTTCCTCAAAGTTTTCAGTATGGCATATTCCACTGTGGATTGTACATTACCCCATCACCAAGTGATATGGTACAGTTTCTGAACTAATCAGTCATGGAGAGAAACTCCATATTCTTGGTATGAATTACAAATTGGTTTCTTGCCCAGTGACAGCTTTTCTTGTGAGGTGAGGAAGACATGTTAAGTAGTACTGAAATTGCAAAGTGACTGATGACAGAAAGGCTTGATATGTGCTACTTCCATGTAGCACTCATTATTCCTTACTTGTGAGGATTATAAGCCAAATATTGATTTGAATATGTAATCTATTAGTCACATGACCACTGTAACATTTAAGTATATCATTTATCTCTTACATTATAGTAATATCTAAAATGATTTTCCATCTTTCTGACCATCTAAAATATACAAGATGAGGATTTAGAAATATGTCAGACATTTATATTGCGATTTGTAATTATAGAAAGAAATTCCAACTGTTAAATGACACTAAATTTTCGTTTATTCATTCATTCTTTCAGATTAATTTGGTATATATTTAGGGTCTGCAATAGCTATAGTGTTATAAATTGAAACAAAGATTTGGATAAAGATCAGTGTGAATTTGGAAGGAAGGAAACAGTGGAAGATATGACAGCCAACATAATTTCTTCATAAAGGAAGGCAATACTGTTCTAAGGCCAGATGTCATGTAGCTGAAGTGTGATCCTAATAGTCTTATCAATAAAAACTCAGAGTCAGATATCGAGGTAAAAGCTGAAAGATCAGAGAAGCAAAGGAGCAGCCACAGTCGCCTCTTACCTCTGTGAATCCTCAGACCCAAAGGGCTGAGATCCTGTCTACGTGCTGCCTCATCATTTCCTGTCTATGCCCCATGTTGTCACTTCCTGTCTTTTCTCTGTACAGACCTCCAAACCTCTATGGTTAATTAGTGGTGGCTCCCTCCCTCTGATCTCCAGGCAAGCTTTATTTGTTCGAACACAAACAAAATATCACACAACATGTAGCCTTATACTTTTTTAAAAATTTAAGCTTCATCAGATCTTGTTTAACATTCTATCAAATGGCTACCACTTTTTTCATGTTCAATATTAATGAAAAGTCTCTCTTCACAGAAATGGAGTATTTTGAATTAGAAAAATTTCCCCTGGAGGCTTACTGGCTAATCCTGATGGAGCAAAAGTAACACTGGATGGTGTTAAAACAAGAGTTCCTACAGAGGAGTGACTACAATGCCATTGCCATCAGAATCAACTTCACTGCAACATAGGATGGGGGACTGTAGTGCTTGTTCTCCAATACCATGCTGTTTCCTCATTATTAAAGGAACAGAACATACTGAGCGAACACTGAAAGATTGTTGAAATTATGTATAAATAAATTGCTAAGGAAATAATACGAACCTTGGAAAAAGCAAGTTAATGCAAAATGTCTCCCTACAGGTTGGTGAAAACTTGAGTGATTTTAAATGTGGTAGTATAAATATAGTAGTTTATGAAAATAAAAAATGAGAACATTCTAATTGTGAAAATCATGAGCTCAGAACAGGAAAGAATTTCAAATGTTTTCCTAAATTTAGTATGAGCATATCTGAAAACATGAGGTAGAAATAATCTGATTCTTCAGAAATTAATCCAAGAATATGAATTTCAAAATATCCATTATAATCTACTTTGCTCTTTGTAATCATTTTCCTCCAACAAATATCTTAATTAAGTTTTTTTTTTTTGGTTGGGATTGAAAATGTTTTCTTCTTTGCTTCTAACAAAAAAGCTATGTTGTAATCTATACTTTAAAATCTTTCATTTGAAACAAGTTATTTTATCCCTGAGGCAACTGGAAAGATAGGAAGTTTGGATTTTCTAAAATTTCAGCATAAATTATGGAATGAAAGATGGTTAAGTACAGGCATACTGTTTCATTAATGTGAGTTTTCACTCTTCCAGGGCCTTTTCTTGAATGAGAAGCAGGTGAATCAAGGTCAAACTCTAAACAGGCATGAGTGGATGCTATTCTAAGGATTAGTAATGTTCAACTACAAGAAGGAAAGCAAAATCCAATTACCATGCAGAACCAAACTGTCCAGCATACACTATATGTCAGTTCCCTGAGCTACTACACTGCTTTAACCAGCAGGGATACTTGTGCAAAGCTGTCTTTGGTACTCCAGTGGGAACTGAAATGCTAAATGGTCTTTTCTCACTATTTGTTATTTGCTGAACTATTAATATAATCATAACTATATATTAACATTTACATGTGTTACTATAATATAGTTTTACACAATCACTAGGAACAAACCTTTAAGATATATCTTATAAGGTAAGATGCATTGTCTTAAATAACAAAATCTTGTAATTGCTATCGGTTTTATAATAATACTTTCAGACATGATTTTGAAGGTGATTTATATGGCAATATCTTGGAGTCATAAGCACAATTAATGTTTCATGTTGATGGTCACTTAACTATGCTACAAATAAAAAGAAGCAGTGAATTTGAAACAATTCCATAAATCGTGAACAATATCAACCATGCCACACAAATGAGCAAGTGACAATTACATACAGAGTGTTCATTGTCTATGCTTATATTCTCAGTATATTGTAAACAAAGATGTAAAACCCAGCTGTAAATTGCCCTGCAGTTGTGACTTCTGTTGTTTTTCTTTGAAAAGGAAATTAGAACAACAAGAAAAATTCTTTGACTCATTCTCTGTACCATCTTGAAAGTATATCAAAAATATAGTAAGATGCTAGAGAAATGATCCATTATGTACAATGTTTGCTTCAAGCTTGAGAATCAGAGTTCTGTGCTTAACACCTCTGTGTCAAAGCCTGGCATGGTAGAGGACATCTAATCCAAGTATTGAGGGGTAGAGTTAGCAAGTGTAATAGACAGGCCAACCAGTCCAGGCAAAATAGCAAGAGCCAGCCAGGTTCAGTAAGAAATCCTGTGCCTGAAAGTTAGGCAGAAAGTGACTGTGGAAGCTTCTAGACATTGATTTCTGGAGTATGCTTCTTGCCAAAGTATTATAAGACGTTTTAAAAATTTGGGTGACTCTTTTAGCATATACTTGTTTATTCTGGAGACATTGATGAGAGTAAGGAAGAGAAGAAACGGAGTAAGAAAATGCCTAGACTTCATGTCTCTAAGACAGGATTTTTCCTCACTCCTGTAAGATACAAGTTGTGCCTCAGTCTTTAATGTAAACCACCTGCCCACATGTTTTCTGATAGCAACATTGTAGGAGAGTAAGAAATTCATAAGATTGTTCAAGATGTCTTTAATCTCCATTGATGGAAGTGCTGTGTCTCACTTCTATCATCCCACTGGCTGGAACTTAGTCCTTAGCGCCACATTCTTGGAAAGGGATGTTAGGAATTTGATCTTTGTTTGTCCAGGAGGAGACAGCAAGAGAATCCACGCCTATTGTTGAACCTATTGAAGTCTCATGCAGGCATGTTCCTCCTGGTCTCTCTCTCTCCCTGTCCTTCATCCTCTCCCTCTTCCTCTCCTTCCTGTTCTCCCCCTCTCTCCTTCCTCTCTTTCCTTCTTTCATTTTTTTCAGACATGGTTTTACCATATAGTTCTGGTTGACCCAGAACTCTAGCTCTTCCTCAGCCTCCTGAATGTGGAGATTACACGTGCATGCCATTCTTCACTAACTTTATGTGGCAAATTCTTTCTCTCTCTCTTTCTCATTCTCTCAATCTCTCTCTTTCTCCCCATCACACACAGGGCAGTGGCACACAATTCAATGTATTTGTGTAACTATCTCATGACATGCAATATCATTATTTACAATATTTCTAATAGCTCCATCATTTCAACTAATCTATTAATTGATTAATTCCTTCTGTTAAATACCAGGTTTTTCAATAAGCGGATGCAAATATTGAGCTGCATTCAATGCTCAGCTGAACTCAAGTGTAAGTACCATAAAAATCTATATCCTGGGTTATGACTTAAAGATAAATTTATGTTGCTAGTAAGAGTGACACACTTTCATGCTGGTTTGTTAGCTCTAACAGTGATCCATGTGTCCAGAGTAAGACTATGCTTTCTTTATCAGGATCTCTTCCACTCATGAGCTCAGGCCAAGTAGTTTCCAGTAATTTAATTTTTAGGCATGTTAAATACAGTCCTATCAATGAGTTTGATGATTATCATGTGGAATAAAATGTGAGTAGTTTTATATGGTATCTTTTCGGCAAATATCTATAAGTTCTAGCAGTCAAACCTAGAGTCACATGTAGGAGGAACCTTAGAACTTTCTCTATCAGGTTAGCCTGTGGCCATGTTTCTGGGGACACTTTCCAAATTTCTAATTGATATAGAAGACCCAAGCCCACTGTGAGCAGTGCCATCCTTGCACAAGTAGACCTGTGCTGTCAAAAAAAGGTAGGTAAGTAAGCCAGAGAGATCAAGCCAATAATAAGCATTCTTCTGGATTTTGACTCAAGTGACTGCCTTGAGCACCTGTCTTGGCTTCCCTCACATTTTCATTGAAACCTAGTAGATGAAATAAACCTTTCCCCCAAGTTGCTTTTGGTCATGGAGTTTGTCATAACAACTAAGAAGCAAGCCAGATGCATTTAGGTAATACATTTACACACATTTGTGGATAATTTATATTCTTCCTTCATATCTAGCTCCAGAAATAACTTATTTTATGGCCAGTGTGGGTAGCACAAGTCTGAAATCTGTTAATACTCCCAGGGAGAGAGTGGATTGGGAATTCAGAATTTTGATTATGTTCGAGGTGGTGGCTAGGACTTTTCCAATTCTGTAGGTATATTCTACATGAATCTGTCATATCATGCCCTTTGCTCAAATACCAAGCTCTAGGAGCTAAGGGGTATTGCTAAACACAAGTATTTCTATGAATGGTAAGCAAGGAAAAACTGTGTGCTGTGTAAGGGACAAATTTGTAGATTGTATGAACCCATCATGCTGTGAACATAATAAAAAAAAAAACGAAGTTACCTCTCCTACATTGCTCCTATGTTAGTCCCATTGTGTGCCTCATAGAACAGTACAAAAGCAGCATGAGGCTCTATTCAGTCATCTCCATAACCCAAGCTGAAAGAGATGCACATGATTTTGTAATAGTAAAAATTCTTAATGGCATTTTTCTTTTGAAGGTTGGTATAGTAGGTAGACCTAAAAATACACCACATGGGCCTCATTATTTATTTGAATGATGTCCAAAGTGGATGCTGTGGTTTTCCAGATTCTTGTTCCAGTGGCTGTAAGTGCCTCTCTCTTTATTCTTTGCTTCTTCATGCATGCATGCATGCTTTGACAGGCATCCTGGGGATCACCGAGGCAGCAGATGGTCTGTGTTCATTTCCCTCAAGCATAAAACAAAATTTTTATACTTGTTGTCAGGACCTTAAACTGCACACTGCTCTGCTTATTTTCATCCTCTACACTTACTGTAGGAACTGAAATGAAAACTATTTGTATAAAAGGTTTGAAGAAGAAAAGATCAATTAAAAAGGGAAAGTTTTCAAGTGAAACCAAATCTTATGTAAAAGTCACCGTTTCCTTGGTTATCATAAATGTTATTTATTTTCATCACCATTGGTAACACTAGTCAGTGTTAAGGTTGTACATTTTATTCAAACCAATAAATAAATATGCTAATTTTTAACTAAATAAAAGAATATAACTGGTATGATTAGCTTTAATTGTCAACTTGTCATAATCTAGAAAGTCTTAGAAAAAGGAGTCTCAATGCAGGACTTCAGTTGTCCTGTGGGTATTTAGTGAGGGATTGTCTTAAGTTAATTGATGTGGGAAGGCACAGCCCAGTGTGGGTGGCACTAATCCCTAGCCAGGAATTCTGAACTGCATTCGAGTGAAATGTGAACAAGAAAGAAAGCAAATGCACATGGGTACATTCATTCCTGTCTGCTCTTATCCATGGCCAGGATATTACCAGCTGCTTCAAGCTCCTGCCACTCTCACTTGCTGTGGATTGTAACCTGGAAATCTAAGGCAAACAAATACTCTTTCCTCTTAAATTTTTTTTGTCACCTTATTTTATTATGGCAACAGAAATGAAACTAGGATGATATCAAATTAGAAATATTTACATTCTAAAAAGGGAAATTTCTCATGATTCATAGTGATAACAACTATTGGAATTTGAACTGGGCTAAATCCACAGTATATCAAGTTAACTATTTCATCTGCTTTCACAAAATAGGGTTACCAGTGTCACACATATTTGTTATGAGAGCTTCTTCTACCCAGATATGGAACGTGGAATGTGGAATATTAGGTTGTAGATGCTTGAGAAGTTTCACATTCAAGGGAAAGAGCCCATAAAGCTTTGGAAGAGATAAATAAATCTGCCAAGCTTAAATGGATTCCTTAATTTGAATTTTCTACTGTCTTTTTAGTTTTAACTTTACAGTTTCAAGGTAAGCTTTTAAAATAATGTCAAGGAGTTATGAATTTAACTCCAGCCAAGAAGTTTCTAGGGGAGATAGGAGTAGTGAATAAATGTTTAATGGATGAGAGGAAGTGTGTGATGTGCAGAGGACAAGCAAGCTGCAGCCTTCCCGCTGATTTGTGCATCTTAACTCTGTCCCAAGCAGCACCCATGTAAATCTGAGCAAAGTTCTAGCAAAGGGTTTGCTTTTATAAAAGCCACCACATGTGATTTTCATTTTGACATGTGCAAATGATCACATTAGAGTGCACACTTTTATCATTTGGCACTAGGTACTTTGTATTAACAGTGATAATTTCAGACTTTCAATCTCACAGATACAGATTTGACTATTAATAAGTATAGTTCAGACAACATTTGGAGAATGGTCATTAGGTCAGTTAAATAAGAAGGATCAAGAGCATATGGATGTATAATTGTCTTCCTAATACCTAGTATTTAACTTCTGACAGCTATGTTTTCCATTTTCCTCTTGTCTTTGTTCATTCTCACTAGATTTAGTAAGAGCTGACTTGGATACTACCTAGATCTCTACTGTACAAAATCCTAGCTTAAATATTGCTTCTTGTGTTTTGTTTCCTGTAATGCAATACTACAAAATAAATAAAAGCATCTTTTAAAAGCTTAAAAATTATAACTTAAATTATAATTATTCAAAACTATATTTTAGTTTTTCAGTGACATTAGACATATTTCAGGTATGCCTTACTTACTGGTACCAATGGACAGTTCAACATTAGCCTATCCTCTGGCATGGAAGGTTCTAAAGTAGATACTACTGCCTGCAAAGGGTGACGTTTCTTCCTTCACAGCAGAATAAGCACCTACTCAGTAGTGTGCCCCAGCTACATAAGTCCTCTACACTGAGCTATATATCCCAACCTTGCTATACTCTGTATTTTGAGACAGAGTCTCACTGAGTTGTTCAACTGCCTTCACTCATTCTGCTGCCCAGGCAGGACCTCATTTACAATCTTTATGTCTCAACCTCCTGGAAGGTGGGATTTTGTGTCACCAGGCCCAGTTCTACCATAAATCTTAAAGAATCTATGTGCTGACAGTGCATCCAGGCACTTCTGTGCTTACATTGTTTGTGCTGTTTAGATGCCTGCCTCAGTGCCTTCCCTTTGACTCTTCTTGCAGTGCCTTCTGGGAAGAAGCTGCCACATCAGGGAGCTTTGACTTACTTTTTCTGTCTACCTGTGAGTTCATCTAACTCTCCCTTGATTGCTTTGTTTTTATGATGTAGAATGATTGTCTTAAAGCATGAACTCACTACTATCTTGACTGGAATTTGATTGACTCTTGCTTCCTTTTTCACTTTTATTCTTAAATTTGAGCTGACAAGCCTTGAGTCCTAGATGGCAATCTAGCTCTCTTTTGTGCTGAAACCTTGTGTCCTGCATTTTGCAACACTAAATATGCTTGGGTGCTGTCTCTGTGCCATGTCTGTGTATCCCAGTGACACAGGAAGTGGCAGGTGTCTTTGTTTGACAAAGGCCCTTTCTCTTGCCTGCCTCAGGTGAGTTTTAACTCAGGAACAAGGTTAAAAACTCACAGCTACACAAAATTACCACTTACTCAGTGGCTTATGGATTTTTTGGCTCCTGGCATATGTATATATATATATATATATATATATATATATATATATATATATATACAAACACAAATAAAATAATAAAATTGTTATAAATAGTTGTAAATGAAACTAATTTTACAGTGGAATGATTTCATGGTATATCTTAGAGTGGTAGAATGCTTTCTTTATGTGTACATGTCCCAGAATTTCCTTTTGAGCACAGAAAAAAATGGATTATGTCAAAAGTAATCATAATGTAGAAGTTTCATCAAATTATATTATATGGCATTTATTGCACTCATTAATATGTATTTTTAGTGAAAATCATAAAGCAGTTGGCCTTAGTTTGAAGTATAAGATGTGTAATAGACTATAAATAAAAACTTTAATACCCATTTGAGAAATTGAATCTCATATTTCTTGTGTTTTGGCTCATGTCTTAGTCCATTCCTCATCATTATAATGAAATACTTGGGATAATATAGCTATTAAGTAAGGGAGTTTACTAGTTTTGGAAGTTCAAGGCTGTAGCATCTACATTGGCTCAGTTCTGATGAAGGCAGTTTCAACTATGTCACATGATGGCCAGTAACAACTGTAGGAGCGTGGGCAGGAGCAAGAGATTGCATCATGATGCTGTAGGAATCCAGACAGACCTGAGTGGAGCTGGACTCAGGATTTCACAGCCAACTTCCAAGGAGAATCATTAAATTATTTCAAGAAAACTAACTTAATTCCCTACAAGTACAACCCCTTCACTAGACTAAAATATTTCTCATTAGTCCCTACCTCCTAACTGCTACTCACCATCATCTCTCATTACTGCCACTCTGGGGCCCAGGTTTCAAAGATAAATCTTTGTGAAAACACAATCAAATTATATCCAAACTATGGCACACAGCTTAAAACAGAGTTCAGAGTTTCATAGAATTAAAAATAATAATGGGTTCTAATCACAAAAATAGTAATGCCACTTTCCTTATTATAAAAGTTATGCTCAAGTCATGTCTATGCATTCTTTGAAATTAATACTTATAGAATATGTGAAAAGATGAATATCATTTGCATTTTTAGCTTTGAAAATTTTAATTTTTATGGTTGAGAATTTTACTCGTGTGTAGTATATTTATGTCAGTTCTATCACTTCTTTCTTCTGTCCAACTCCTTCCATGTCCCCCTACTCCCTCTCAAATTCATTACCAACTTCATCTTTAGTTATAATTGGCACACACACACACACACACACACACACACAGTCAATGAATCCATTTAGTGTTGTTTTTATGTACAAGCATTTAGGGTTGACCATTTGGGACTGGATAACCTACCAGGGGTCCGAATCTCTCTCTCTCTCTCTCTCTCTCTCTCTCTCTCTCTCTCTCTCTGCACATACATGCACATACATGCACACACACACACACACACAGACACACACACACACAGACACACACACACACACACACACACACACACACACACGACTGTCTCTCCCAATCTTCAATTGCTATATCTCTTTATCTATAAGTGTAGTCTTGTGAGATTTCTATATTTCATCCATACTTGTTGGTGGGTAGACTAGTATTGCCATTATACAGGTCTTGTTTAGGGAAGCAGATTGCTGAGATTTCATTGTTAGAGCTTTCCTTTCATATCTAGAAGGCAGTATCTCACAGCAGGTATCCTGTTTCTCTGGATCATTCAACCTTTTGCCCTCTCTTTCATGATGGTCTCTGAACCTTGGTTGTAGGGGTTTCATTATAGGTGTACCAATTGTGGTTGGACATACTATGAATGTTTATTCTTAGCATTTTGATAGTTATGGATCTCTGTAATAGTCTCCACAATAATGAATCTCCTTTTAGAAAATGACAAAATAAACTAAAAAATAAATTATATCTTACTCTGAATTGTATATAAATTTCCAACACCAGGATATCAATATTTTTGTTGGTCTAACTTCAATAAGTATATTTTTCTTCTATGCTGTTTGCTTTGTTGACTATTAATAGTGAGTTCAAGATATGGGCCAGAGAACCAGGGGCTATGGGTCAAACCAGTTGTACCACTTGTTTCTAAAATAATTGTTTAAAATATTGCTCTATAGTCAGAACCATCTACTTATAAATCATCTATGGTTGCTTTTGAGCTACAACATACTGTGGTGATATGTTGCTTATGTTCTAATAAAGCTTGCCTGAAGATTAGAGTGTAAAGCTAGCCACAGCCACAGGGGCCAGACAGTGGTGGTACAAATGTTTAATCCCAGCAGCCATAATAGTTGGTCATAGAGCCTGGTGGTGATGGTGCACACCTTTAATCTCAGCACTAGAGAGGTATGAAAGAAGGAACAGGGTCTCAGAGCTGGAAATTAGTCTCCAGCCACATTGAGGACAGGATCTACCCAACTTTGGTCAAGTTAAGAGCTCTCTGGTAACTTGGCTACTTTGCTTTGCTGATCTTCATCTTGAACCCTAAAATCTGTCTCTGGGTTTATATTATTCATGCAACACTGTACAGTGGCAGAATAGAATATCTCTGAAAATAATATAACTAGCAATGCCAATGGTATCTGCTATGTCTCCCCTTTGCTAACCTTTAGGGCAGAACAGTTACTTGAATCTATTAATGCATGGAAAATAGTACTTGCATCATATAAAGAAGTTATTTGGAAAGAAAAAAAAATGTGAATATCTTACTGGAAATTCTTACTATGAAAAGGTAGGTATTCTGGAATGATGCAAAGCAGTAGAGAAAACAATGATATTCATTAGCAATGATGTATGTAACCTGATGAAGACAATCATAGTATGTATGTCAACTGTTGTAAAACAGATTCATGGGGTCCTTGGCCAAGTGAGAAAAAAGTATTAGCTAAAGGTAGTGTTGAAACAGAATATTAGCCATTTGATAATATAGACAGGAGTTGTAGTGACTTTGACTTTGGGTTTGATAATGAGTCAGAAGCCCAGTTCTCATTTTGAACAGAGAAATACTTTAGCAAATGATAAATACCAATTAAATTATAAAGATAATAGCAATGAAACTACTTTAAACTAATCTGACAGTGATTCACTAAGATATTATTCATTTTTCAAGAATAAAAATATCTTTGTAATAACCTAAATGTCTAGGCATTTCTCAGATAGTGCATGTCTACCTGAGCAGTAAAGAAACTGTGCTAATCTTACATTTTTATCAGCTCATAGGATTTTGTACTAAACTATTCAGTATTCTTTCTTCTCCTCACTAGAGTTATAGGAAAACTGAAGGGATAATATAAACTCTACCATTTTATCTTATACTGAGAGAACTTAATTCCAAATTAATTAAAATGGCACATCAAATCAAAAAATAATTATATGACATGTCATAGCTATGTTCTTCATAGATCTTCAGCACTCCAAAATTAAATAAAGATATTGGAATTCTAATTACTTAGACCCCTAAAAGAAAGGGTAGAGTTTTACAACCATAAAGTGATATAAATATTTCATTCTAACAATGCTTATTCTCCTTCCTTAACACATTCTCAGTGAATTAAAAAACCATTTTTAGTCCTGTTTACCCCACATTTATTCATTACTTCTTTCTTTTATATAAAAGGTCTAAGAAAGGCAGAAAAGGTTATGTAGCAAACGTTGTTGACATGGATCAAAATTTTCTTTCTTAACTGGCTGTAACCCCTTTCAAAAGATGTTTTATTCATTCTGCTGTGAAAGACTAAAGTTATTTATCTAATAGTGGATACCAAAATAATTTGGTAATATGAGGAAGACAGCTGATTAGGTGGAGGTAAAACTCAAGGTGATTTAAGAAGAGAGAAATGGAAAAGTTTCTAGAGCAATTGTGTTGTTGAATGAGTCTTTAGAGGGATAACTGCAAAAAAATTTTAAAATGGGTTTTTCTGGCTTCTATTTTCAGTAATGCTTTTGGGTCAGACTTTTCATTTAGTTGTATCACCATACAGTGATATACCTTAAAGCAGAAAAACAATGCATTGAATTACAATTTCCATTGAAAAATCCAAAGAAGACACTGTGCATGGTACACTGTGGTAGGATAACTACACAGGCTATGAAAGAATATTTGAGAAAACTAGATTTGTAAGCCTCTGACAGTTGAGTAGGAATTACTTAGGTGAAAAGTTTAGCATACATAGAACACATTGCTTATATCTTAATACCAGAGTTTTGATGTAACAGCCAGATGAGGAATGTGTGCATATCCAGTGTGGACTAAAATAGTATGTGATAAAATAGTATGTGAAAGTTTTCAAAACTTGACTTGAAAAGTGAGAGAATAGTATAGATTATGATTAGGAATATATGGAACTCAAGGACAAATTTGCTTTCCTTTAATATGAAAAATGTCCAATGATAGAGTGAGTTCATCAAAAGCATATATAATTAGTGACCTTAAGACTGTAAGAAGAGTAGCAATGGGGTATAAAATTCTATGGCCATGTTATCTTTTAGGAAAAAGAAAATACTATTAATATCAATGAAGAGAGAACTGAGGCAGGTTCAGAGCATTTTGTACTTGAATAGATAGGATAAATTCTTATCTAATGACTCAAGATACATTATACAGTAAAACTGTAGATGGGGTGACTAGTTGATAAATAAACCAGAGAGGAGAGATTTGGTTACAAAGGTTAGTGTATTGACAAAGACATTGATTTTGGTATTTTTGTCAACTGTGCTGACAGTTTAATAAGATTCATGGCTTTTCTGACAACTGGGTTAATACTAATGATCCTGAACATATGCTAAGAAAGCCAACATATGAGATTTTTAGCCAGAGATTTTCAATTATTACAATGAATGACCAAGAAGAAATCAGTGAAATTATGAAGGATCTTATGAGAAAGATAGTGAGAACATGAAAGAGAAAGAAATGGAAAATTAGCAGAATAAAATAAATGGTTGTCTCTGTAATTTTAGCTTGGAAAAAAGAAAAGTATATATATAATATATACATATATATTATATATATACATAAAACATATATATAATATATATATGGACCAAATAATTCTGTTATGAAATATTTGGGGGCACAGCCTCCAGCTTTAGTAAACATGGAGCACAGGGAAAGCTCCAGCTCACCATTGTATTGTTAATTGCCAGTAGGGCTACTATTGTTTACCATGGCTTCAGGGTAATATGCCTCCTAGTTTGCATCTCTATTGGGCCTAAGTGCTGAGTAGGCCTGCACCTCAAAGGGGCTAGGTGTGAGTGACTTGGGAGTAAAGGAGTTAGGGGCAAGCAATCAGAGAGAAGAGGGAAAAGAGAGAAATGGTTTCCTCGTGGTAATGAAAGGATGGTTAAGAAACAGAAGAAAAGATGGCTAATAAAGAAATGAGTCTGGTTGCAGACTTGTAGAAGACTGCAGTTAGACCCAAACCTATCGCCTTGCACAAAACTTAAGTCAAAATGGATCAAAGATCTCAACATAAATCCAGCTACACTGAACCTATTAGAAGACAAAGTGGGAAATACCCTTGAATTAATCGGTACAGGAGACCACTTCCTGAACATTACACCAGTAGCACAGACACTGAGGTCAACAATTGATAAATGGGACCTCCTGAAACTGAGAAGCTTCTGTAAGGCAAAGGACACAGTCAGCAAGACAAAACGGCAGCCCACAGACTGGGAAAAAGATATTCACCAACCCCACATCTAACAGAGGGCTGATCTCCAAAATATACAAAGAACTCAAGAAGCTAGTCCCCCAAAAACCAAACAATCCACATAAAAAGTGGGGTAGAGAACTAAATAGACAATTCTCAGTAAAGGAATCTAAAATGGCTGAAAGACACATGAGAAAGTGTTCAACATCCTTAGTCATCAGGGAAATGCAAATCAAAACAACTCTGAGATACCATCTTACTCCTGTCAGAATGGCTAAAATCAAAACCACCAATAACAGTTTATGCTGGAGAGGATGCAGAAAAAGAGGAACACTCCTCCACTGCTGGTGGGAGTGCCAACTTGTACAGCCTCTGTGGAAATCAGTATGGCGACTCATCAAGAAAATGGGAATGAGTCTACCACAAGAACCAGCAATTACACTCCTAGGCATATACCCCAAAGAAGCACATTCATATAACAAGGACATATGTTCAACCATGTTCATAGCAGCATTATTTGTAATAGCCAGAAACTGGAAGCAGCCTAGATGCCCCTCAACCGAAGAATGGATAGAGAAATTGTAATACATTTACACAATGGAGTACTACTCAGCAGAAAAAAACAATGGAATCTTGAAATTTGCAGGAAAATGGATGGAACTCGAAGAAACCATTCTGAGCGAGGTAACCCAATCACAAAAAGACAAACATGATATGTACTCACTCATATGTGGACCTGCTTTATGATACATAGTAGTGACCATGCTTTATCATAGCTGTTTTTAATGATGTTGCTCAGAATTGTTTCCTCCCAGATGATGACTGAGAAGCTAATTAAAAAAAAAAAAAATGGTGCCAAGTATCACAAGAGTAACAGAACTGCGCTGTTTTCTGGGATTTTGTTTTTTACTTTTTGTTGTTGTTTGTTTGTTTGTTTTTTGTTTTGTTTTTAACTGGAGTGTGCTGGATGTCTCTACTTTTTTGTTCAAATGACTGCAGAACCTGGAAAAGCTGTTGCTGCTATTGATGCATAACATATTGCCATTATTGCGCTCTCTCTCTCTCTCTCTCTCTCTCTATATATATATATATATATATATATATGCTAATTGAAACTCAAATATGTGATGAATCCAAGGTGTTTCAGTGAGTGCTCACCTGTGCATGCAAATTTGATTTCATCTTTAGTAAGTAGTAAAGTTATATGCTTGCCAAAAAAAAAAAAAATAAGTGACACACTGGAAGACAAATATCACACAATTTCAATTGTATGTGTAACCTAGAAATGATGAACTTATGGGAACAGAGAGCAGAATTGTGGCTATTAGGCTTCAATGTGGGTCTTTTAATAATGGGGAAATGATTGATTTAAGGATATAAAACTGCAGTTGGACAAGAGGCATGGACTCTGTGAAGTCTTGAGGTCTACTGAGAGCATGATAAATATGGTTGATAACAATATGCTATATCTTAAAAGTTGTGAGATAGTATACTTTAAGTGTTCTCAAAACAAAAATGATAAATATGTATGATATAACATGTTAATTGGTTTAATTTAGCCATGCCATTGTGAATATACTGTATTCTGTATCATAATTGTGCATGACTTTATTTATGAGCTAAATAAATGAATGAAAAAAAGAAATGAGTCTGGTTCTACAACATAGAACTGTGAGCTCTCTAAAGATGACAAGATATCTGTGTTTGGTCTTTATTGCCATTAGGTTGCTAGGAGTTTCCAGGTCCACACGCCCCTACTCAGGCCGAACCTCATGGGTTAAGGCTGAGACATGCCCAGGTCATGAGACATGACCAGGTCACGATATAATATATATATATATATATATATATATATATATATATATTGTGTGTGTGTGTGTGTGTGTTCAGGTTCATGATAGTGAAATCAGAAAACAGGAGTTTTCAATAGAAAGAGAGACAATTGGGAAATTTTGTTCAGTTGGATGGAAATATAGGAAAAATATTAGCCATATTGGAGAGTGATGAATCAGTGGTTGGGAATTATACATATGTGGGACATTTAAAAAAAACAAATTAAATAAATGAAGAAATTACAATTAAACTGATATTAATAACATTAAAAACAAAAATTGAAGAGGAACATTTGTAGCCATGATAACTGAATCTGCTGAGATCACTAGGCTACTCTTGCCCCCACTGAGGGCAGAGGTGAGCTGCTTCAGCCCCTGCCTTTGGCCCAACTTCTGCCTGTCCACTCTGGTAACTGGCATCATGGGGTATGCAGGCAGGTTGACTCCGCCCCTGAAGACCAAGAGACCCTGAGTCTGCTGACATCTCTGTGCTAGTCGAGCTTCCACCCACCTGGAGAGTGAGTGCCTCAGATCTACCTTCACCCACCTTGAGACCCATCAGAGTATCAGACCCTCTTGTACCCAGTGGAAGAGACCTTGGACCCCAAGGAAAGGAAGAGACACCACTTGGACCCACTGGAAGAAGAGATGGGAAGATGACAATATAAGAACCCTTCTGACAACAGAAAAACCAATATGATGCCACCAGAGTCTAGGGACTCTATGCCTGCAACACCTGAACATCCCAACACAGATGAAGCAGAAGAGAGCAACCTTAAAAACAACTTCATGTAGATGATAGAGACCCTAAGAGAGGAGATGAGAATATCCTTCAGATAAATGGAAGAAAAGACAAACTAAAAGATCCAAGAAATCAAGGAAAGCCAAGGAAATACAATGAAACAGATGAAGGAAACAGTTCAAGACCTGAGAACTGAAATAGATACAATAAGGAAAACACAAACTGAGGGAATGCTGGAAGTGGAAAAGCTGAGTAAACAATCAGGAACGACATATGCAAGCATAAACAAAAGAATACAAGAGATGGAAGACAGAATCTCAGACACTAAATATAAACTAGAGGAAATAAGTTCATCAATCAAAGAAAATCTTAATTCCAACAAATCCTTAACACAAAATATCCAGGAAATATGGGACACCATGAAAAGGCTAAACCTAAGAATAATAGGTATTATTATTATACCCAGAAAAACTTTCAATCACTATAAATGGAGAAAACAAGATATTCTACAACATAATAAAAGCAATATACAGAAAGCCAATAGCCAACATCAAATTAAATGGAGAGAAACTCAATGCAATTCCTCTAAAATCGGGGACAAGACAAGGCTGTCCACTCTCTCCATATCTCTTCAATATTGTCCTTGAAGTTCTAGGTAGAACAATAAGAAAACAAAAGGAGATCAAGGGGATACAAATTGGAAAGGAAGAAGTCAAGCTTTCACTGTTTGCAGATGATATGATAGTTTACATAAGTGACCCCAAAAAATCTACCAGGGAACTCCTACAGCTGATAAACACCTTCACCAATGTGGCAGGATAAAAGATTAACTCAAAAATTTCAGTAGCCCTACTATATATGGATGATAAATGTGCTGAGAAAGAAATCAGAGAAACATCATCCTTTAGAATTGCCAAAAACAACATAAAATACCTTGGGTGTAACACTAATCACAAAAGCAAAACACCTGTATCATAACAATTTTGAGCCTTTAAATAAAGAAATTCAAGAAGACACCAGAAAATGTAAGGATCTCCCATGTTATTGGATAGGTAGGATCAACATAGTAAAAATGGCAATCTTGCCAAAAGCAATTTACAGATTCAATGCAATCCCCATCAAAATCCCAGCATAATTCTTCACAGAACTTGAAAAAATAATTCTCAACTTTATATGGAAAAACAAAGACCCAGGATAGCCAAAACAATCCTGTACAATTAAGGGACATCCAGACATATCACCATCCCAGATTTCAAGTTCTATTATAGAGCTATGGTTCCGAAAACAGCTTGGTATTGGCACAAACATAGACAGAATGGAATCAATTTGAAAACCCTGATATTAACCAAAACACATATGAATGCCTGATTTTTGACAAAGAAGTCAAGGCTATACAATGAAATAAAGAAAGCATTTTCAACAAATTGTGCTGGCATAAATGGATGCTGGCGTGTAGAAGACTGAAGACAGATCCATGTCTATCACCATGTACACTACTTAAGTCCAAATGGATCAAAGGCCTCAACATAAATTCATCCACACTGAACTCATTAGAAGAGAAAGTCGGAAATATCCTTGAACTAATTGGTCCAGGAAATTGCTTCCTGAACATTACACCTATAGCACAGTCACTGAGATCAACAATTAATATATGGGACCTCCTGAAACTGAGAAGCCTCTGTAAGGCAAAGGACATAGTCAGCAAGACAAAATGACAGCTCACAGAATGGGAAAAGATATTCACCAATCCCACATTCGACAGTGGGCTAATCTCCAAAATTTACAAAGAACTCAAGAAGCTGGTCTCCAAAACACCAAATAATCCAATTAAAAATTGGAGCATATCCACTTAGTAGTTCACTGGTAGAGTTTTTCGGGTCACTTATGTAAACTATCATATCATCTGCAAATAGTGTAAGTTTGACTTCTTCCTTTCCAATTTGTATCCCTTTGATCTAATTTTGTTGTCTTATTGCTCTAGCTAGAACTTCAAGTGTAATATTGAAGAGATATGGAGAGAGTGGACAGCCTTGTCTTATTTGTGATTTTAGAGGAATAGCTTTGAGTTTCTTTCCATTTAGTTTGATGTTGGCTGTTTGTTTGCTGTATATTGCTTGTATCATTTTTAGGTATGTTCCTGTTATTCCTGATCACTCCAAGACCTTTATCATGAAGGGATGTTGGATTGTGTTCAAGGTTTTTCACCATCTAGCGAGATGATCATGTGGTTTTTCTTTTTCAGTTTGTTTATATGGTGGTTTACATTAAAGGATTTTCCTATGTTGAACCATCCCTGCATTCCTGGGATAAAGCCAACTTGATCATGGTCGATGATTTCTCTGTTGTATTCTTGAATATGATTTGCCGGTATTTTGTTGAATATTTTTGCATCGATATTCTTGAGGGATTTGGTCTGTAGTTCTCTTTCTTAGTTGTGTCTTTGTGTGACTTTGTACAAAGGTAATTGTAGCCTCATAGGAAGACCTTGGCAATGTCCCTTCTGTTGCTATTGTGTGGAACAATTTGAGGAGTACTGATATTAGCTCTTCTTTGAATTTCTGGTAGAATTCTGCACTGAAACCATCTGGAGTCAGTACAGGTATGGAGAGAGGCCTGGCACAGAAGAAATGTTAGGGGATCCCCAGGGATGACTCCACCTAAGTATCCAAGCAGTCGTGCAGACAATACCATTGATGCCCTTCCCCTATAATTAGATTGGTGTCTACCTTGGTTACCATTCCTAGAGCCGTCATTCAGTAGCTGTTCGAAGCAGAAACAGGCGCCCACAGTTAAGCACTGAACCATACTAATGGAATTCAGTAGTGGAGAGGGAGGAGCGATGAGCAAAGTAGCCAAGGCAGGGCTGGAGAGACCTGCAGAAACAGTTGAATTGACCTAGTGAGAGCATGGAGACCCTAGTCATAAACCTGTGGGAATAGCATTGGACTAAACCAAGCCCTCTGAATGTGAGTGACAGCTAAGAGGCCAGGGCAGTCATTGGGACCTCTAACGAGGGAGCCAGTTTTCAACCCTAGAGCATATAGGGTTGAAATATAATTTGGATGCCCATTGCCTATGGAGGGATATTATTGCAGCCCAGATACAGCAAGGAGGGCCTGGGCCCTCCCCCAAACAATATGACAGACTTTGAAAGTCCCTGGTGGAGGGCCTCAGTGTCCCTGGGGAGGGCTAGGTTGTGGAGGTTGTTGGGAAACATGGGAGGATGGGAGGGCAAGAGAATGGGAGGGATGGATATGTAAATATGAATGGTCATTAAAGAATTTAAAAAAAGAAGAAGCTGGGGAAGCCAGGAAACTTCTTGTCTGATCAAAACATTGGTCTCCTGTGACATTTTTGTCATTATTATTCTTAGGTCAGGCTTTCATGAATTCTGCAGAACTTCTCTTCTGGGACACCAAGGAAGAATGACTGTAATCTTTGAATAATTTTGTAGTTTTTAATTATCTTTCATTTTTTTCTTAAAGCAATGTGTAAATAAAGGCATATGTTACAGTCAAAAAAAATTGGAGTATAGAACTAAACAGACAGTTTTCAACAGAGGAATTTAAAATGGCTGAAAGACACATCAGAAAGTGTTCAGCATCCTTAGCCATCAGGGAAATACAAATAAAAACAACTCTGAGATACCATCTTACACCTGTCAGAATGGCTAAAATCAAAACCACCAATGACAGTTTATGCTGGAGAGGATGTGGAGAAATGGGAACACTACTCCACTGCTGGTGGGAGTGCCAAGTCATACAGTCACTATGGAAATCTTTATGGCGATCCCTCAGGAAAATGGGAATCAGTCTACCACAAGACCCAGCAATTCCACTCTTAGGCATATACCCAAAAGAAGCACATTTATATAGCAAGGACATCTGTTCAACTATGCTCATAGCAGCATTATTTGTAATGCCAGAACCCGGAAACAACCTAGATGCCCCTCAACTGAAGAATGGATAGAAAAAATGTGGTACATTTACACAACGGAGTATTACTCAGGGGAAAAAAAAAACTGCAATAGAATCTTGAAATTTGCAGGCAAATGTATGGAACTAGAAGAAATGATTCTAAGCGTGGTAATCCAGTCACAAAAAGATAGGCATGGTATGTACTCACTCATATGTGGATTTTATCCAAAGGATTACCAGCCTACAATCCACACTGCCAGAGAAGTTAGTAAACAAGGAGGACCCTAAGAGAGACAAATCTGGTCCCCTGGAGAAGGGGAAAGGGACAAGATCTGAGAAAATTGGGAGCATGGGGGAGGGAAAGGGAACTAGGAGAATGAGAAGGGGAGAATAGGAGAGGTGAGGAGGACATGATGGGGCAGGGAGGTTGAGTTGGGGGAAGAACAGAAGAGAGCAAGATAAGAGATAATATAATAGAGGGAGACATTATATGTTTAAAGGGAAATCAGACACCAGGGAAATGTCTGGAGAGCTACAAAGATGACACCAACTAACAATCTAAGCAACAGAGGAGAGGCTACCTTAAATGCCCTCCCCTTATAGTGAGATTGATGACTAACTTGTATGCCGTCCTGTAGCCTTCATCCAGCAGTTGGTGGAAGTAGAAGCAGACACCTAAACCTTGAACTGAACTAAAATTCAGTTGCAGAGAAGGAGGACTGATGATTAAAGGGGTCCAGACCAGGCTGGTGAAACCCACAGAAACAGCTGACCTGAACAAGGGAGAGCTCTTGGTTCCCAGACTGATAGCTGGGAAACCAGCATGGGACTGATCCAGAACCCCTGAATGTGGGTGTCAGTGAGGAATCCTTGAATATCTATGGGGTCCCTGTAGTGGATCAGTAATTATTCCTAGCATAGGAATGGACTTTGGGAGCCCATCCCACATGGAGGGATACTCCCTGAGCCTAGACACAAGGGGGTGGGCCTAGGACTTTCCAAAAGGATATGACAGACTCTTAAGACCCCCTACAGAAGGCCTTGCCCTCCCTGGGCAGCAGAAAGGATTTGGGATATGATACGTAGGTTGTTAGTTGGGGGGTAGGGGAGAAGGGGAGGGAGAGGGAACTGGGATTCACAGGTACAATAATCTTTCTAATTCAAATTTAAAAAGAGCTGAATTTTGAACACATATTTTGAGATTATAAATCAAATATACTTTATATAATTTTTAAAATTTAAATTAGAAACGTAAACTTCTTTTACATGTCAATCTCAGTTCCCTCTCCCTCCCCTCTTCCCTGTCCCCCACCAACACCCTATGCTATTCTCTTTCTGCTCTCCAGGGAGTGTGAAACCTTCCATAGGGGATCTTTAAATTCTGTCATATCATTTGGAGCATGTCCGAGACCCTCCCTAGTGTGTCTAGGCTGATAGAGTATCCCTCTATGTGGAATGGGCTCCCAAAGTCCCTTTGTGTACTAGGGGTAAATGCTATCCACTATCAGTGGCCCCATAGATTGTCCAGACCTCCAAATTTCATATGTTCAAGCTCATGGATTCCAGACTTATGCTGGGGAACCTGCATAAGACTGAACTAGGCACCCTGAAAGTGGATCTCAGTTGAGGAGTTTCTACTTCTGCTGGCATTAGAACAAGTATTTATCCCTAGTGCACGAATGGGTATCAGAGACCATGCCCTATGGAGGAATATTCTCTCAGCCTAGATACACATGAGAGGACCTAGGTCTTGCCCCAAGTGAGGTGACAGATTTTGATGATTCCCCATCAGAGGCCTCACCCTCTCTGAAGAATGGATGAGGGGTGGAATGGTAACATGGTTGGGGGTAATGGCAGGATTCGAGGGAGAGGGAACTGGGATTGGCATGTAAAATAAGACTGATTTTAATTTAAATAAAAATTAAAAAAACCAAAAATCAAAAACCTAATTTTATTTTATTTATTTTTTTATTCTTTTTTTTCAACTTTTTTATTTGGATTAGAAACATGATTGTTTTATATGACAATCCCAGTTCCCTTCTCCCACCTGTCCCCCCTACCCCCACCACTAAAACCTTATCTGCCACATATCTTTTCTGTTCCCCTTGGATGGTGAGGCCTTCCATAGGTTGTCATCAGAGTCTTGTATCCTTTGGGATTCTCCCTGAGCCAAGACACATGGGGGTGGGCCTAGGCCCTATCCAAAAACCTAATTTTATATGGTCAAGTTGCATTTCTGTTACTGTGATAAAATACCCTGAGCAAAAGCAATATAGGGAGCAAAATAGGATTCATTTTAAGAGTATACTTTAAATTTCCTAGGTATAGTCTATCATTTTACTGAAATCAAGGCAACTGGAGCACATAGTCACATGTCACAGCAACAGTGAACAGCATGGAGACAAATATATTCATGTTTCCTACTGGCATTTGGTCTGCTCGAATTCTTCAATCTTATATAGCCCAAGGCCGAGTCCATCAGATGGTGCTGTCCACAGGTTGAATCTTCCCACTTCAATTGAGGATCAGGGCAATTTCCCATAGACATGGGAATATGCAAACCTGACCTGCATAATTCCTCATTAAGAAAATTCCTACCTATCTGTGATGCCTATAAACAACAACAAACACCATGACAATGTATCCTGAAGGTGCAATAGTGGCACTAATATTCTGGCCACAACCAAGCTGTTTAATTGGACTCAAAGCACAATTTGCAGGAGGGAAATCATGTCTGGTACTTTAAACCAAGCCAACTACATGTGGCTAGTGAGATCATATATCTTAGAGGAGAAATTATTACCTCCCCTTCCCAAATGCATATAATTCCTAACTGTATTCTGAATAGTTATCCTTATACTAACAGATAACTCTATATCTCATCCTCATCAAAGATGCCTTTTTTGGCACTAACAGGAGACAATTACAGAAAGCTACAACTAGTCAAATGACAGAGAACTGATTGTGGGTTCTAAGCTTTAATCAATATACCTACAATACAATTCCTTTGCCCAGGCTCAGGAAATATCGAAGAATATGGGCACAGATATTCTAAGAGCCAGAGGACAAGAAAGTCTGATGTGTTATTGTCCTTTCTAGCTATGTTAGGAAAGCTACACGTATGAGTTATTGACAACATGGCTACTTAAACAGGACCTGAATAATACCATCAACAGTTGACATCCTAATGTATATGGGAAAAATTGCATGGGGCCCCACATCTAGATGAAGAGCTGCAAGGAATTAGGTACTGAGAGATGAGGGAATTAGTTTTGTCCTGGGATGAATGTCCTGATTTATTATCTAGTATCAAGTAGTCAGAAATAGAAAAATATCTTTGCAGGAAACTCTGAACTGACTTAGCAGATTGTATTTATGTGTTTATTTGTGCATATGTCACAACTATGGTTAAAGGAGAGGAAGCTATAAATTTGGGAGGAAGTGGCAAGGAGTAATGGGTAAGGTTTGAGGGCGAAGAGGGAGGGGAAACTGTACAATCATATTTTAATGATGTAAAATACTCTACCCAAATGATTCTGTTTTAGGGCACATTGACATCTAAACCTCATCATTATCTTCATCTCCCCACCACAAAATGTCTACCTAAGACCTTATATTTGAAATTACATTGTATGATATACATTGCCCTATGGATTTGCTCAAATCTTTGAGAGGATGAACTCTAATAGAAAAACTACATGAATGTCTCAGGAAGACAATAACATGTTTCTCATATGCAGAACCTAGCATAGATATATACTACATACATACATATGGGAGCATTTATGAGTATAGGTCATGAAATGTATAAGAAGCTTTAAGGAAAGAGTGAGGAGAGAACTAGAACACATAACATGAAAGTGGGAAGGGGATACTGGAGATTGAAGGATATAACTGGGGTCAGGGAGCAATGTGATAATGAGAGAAGCAGGCAATGGGAACCAATCCAAATCACATTGTGTATGAAAAGGCCACAAGAAAACTTGTTACTTCATGTGCTAATTAAAATTTTAAAAGAAAATAAAACACATGTAGATTCCACTTAGATGGCCACCAATCAATGAGTGGCTAAAGAAAAAGTGGTGGGTATTTACCTAATGAAGTTTTATTCTGCTTAAAAAAAGAGAGAGAATTTATGTTGTTTAGGAAAATGGATGAAAGTATGGAACATTATGATAAGAAAATAAATCAGACTCACAAAGCAAATAATTGCACAAACAAGTTTCTCATGGAGGCAATAATAAATTGAATGCAACATTTTGGTCATAACTTGGAACATCATGTTTGTGGACACCTGTGTCCCACATTTCAATTCAAATCTGGTACTAATGCTTCAGATAATGAGGCTTGACAATGAAGCCTCTCAATGAGGAGTCAGCATGTTTTTTCAAAAAGCAGCTGCATGGGGATTCTCATCCTTGCAAATGGACAATACCAGAGTTCCAGATTGGGAGCTGAATAGCAAATGGAAGAAAGCTTCTTAAGTAGTTTGGAGTTCTTACAAACTAACAAGCATGAACAGATCCAATGTCACTATAATGAAGACAAACTCCTAAGTCATTATCCCTTCTATAGGGCTTCATCATTCACTGAATGAAGCATATTCCTTGTTTGAGGTCTTCCCTAAGGCTTTTCAATTCTATCTCTGACTTTCTAAGCTTCATGAAGTCTACCTTGTTAAACTTGTAATTCATCAAGCATATGTTGTGTGTTGAGTTTTTAATGTATTTTTTTAATCAAGTTACCTCTTTAACCTTTCATTTTCTTTGCTATCATTCAGGGTCCACTCCCCAGTCCACATCCATCTCCTCCATCTCAGTAGAAGATACTCTTTCTTATCTCAGTATCTCTAGGACCTTGTGTCCCTTAAACAGTCTCTGGTGAGCAGCTAGGATCTTCAGAGAGAAACTTCATTCAAGAATTGAAAGTCAACTAGTCCTTTCAAAATTAAATGCTAAAACCAATAGTAAAACAGTACTGTAGAGATGAAGTGTTTTCCCCTCCTGGTAGATTTTATCATAATCTCATTGAGTACGTTAATATATTAAAAGAGTGAATGGGATAATTATATTAGAGTTAGATACAAGAATAAAAGTAAGTGAAAATTATCACCTTTCATGTTAACATGTCTACTGATATTGCCATTGTTCCATTCTTGTTTATGAAGCTATTTCTAGGACAGACTCACAGCGCTCTCTGATATTATGGATCTTACATTCTTTGCCCTCTTCCATGAAGTTCCCTGAGCTATGTATGCAGGAACTGTGATATAGATGTGTCCGTTGGGGCTGAGTTCCCCACAATTGGCTGCTTTGCATTGATCAAGTGATGTTTTTCCACTTGCTGTAAAGAGAGGTTTCTTTGATAAGGGGTGGAGCAATATATATTCAGGAAAGGTGCATGCACATAAATACTAAATATATTTACAATATACACATGCATATGTAACAACATAGCCAAATACAAAGAGGCCATTACCTTTTGAGAGGGAAGCATGAGAGAGGTTCAAGGAAGAGTAGCCAGAACGGGATGGAGAAAGGAAAACGATGGAAAAAGTGAGATAATTAGAAATATATATATCTGTTTTTTGTTTTTGTTTTGAGACAGGGTTTCTCTGTGTAACAGTTCTGGCTGTCCTGAAACTCACTTTGTAAACCAGGATGGTCTCAAACTCACTGCCTCTGCCTCCCAAGTGCTGGAATATAAGGCATGCACCCCACCACCCAGCTAAATATATACATATTAATATTATATACATACATACATACATACATACATACATACATACATACATACATACATATTATTTCTACAGCCTAAACTCCACAGAGAAGCCTTCAACTTTTGAGATATTCTTCATTGGAAGATCGACTACCTTGTAAATGTGGTGCTCTCTCATTCACTCTTCTGTCTTGATGTGTCCTGTGTTCTCTAGTCTCTATAGTTTCCTCTTTTATGTACTCTGGTGTATCATGCATGTTGCCTGTGTCTACTTACCAAGTCAAATATTTGCTGTATCCCATGGCATGGAAGTGTATTTCTTCTACAGTTCAGATAATTCTCTTCTGTCTGCATGTTGTTTTATTTTGCCTCACTCCAAGCATACCACATAGTCTGGTAAAAACATGTTATCTGAGGAATGCTATTATTTTCAATACATATAGTCTTTACATGTTGCAGTTAAATTACCATTTGAACAGATTGCATTCTTATTTACAGTTACCTAAATTCTTGATACTAAATTATACACTCAGTGTTAATTTTCAATTACCCCTGTACAGAATTTTATATGCAAGTTGGCAGTCCCCTGCCAAGGAACAGGTGGTGTCTGGAGCACTGTTCCCTCTGCCTATTGATGTATTTTGAAATGCAACAATCTTGCTTAGATTTGCTAACACACTGCGTAGGAATATTCATTTATTGCAAATGGATACCTGAGAAAAGAGTAATTTGTGAACTTTAGAGTTAAGTAGGATTGGATTTGAATATTATGTGAATGAACATTCTTCCTTTCTCTATTGGAAGATGAAAATGGTAGTCTGCTGTTATATGTACAGCACAGTCTTTCTCCAATGTTTACATTGTATTTGTGTCTGTCATGTTTGTAGAGAAAATAATACATTCAACCATCACAAGAATTTGATTGTTCCCTGAAGCCAATCTTGGGGATCCTGATGTGTAGCATATCATCGTCCTTAGTATCTATGGGCCAGTTAGGTCATAACATGTAACTAACTTACAGATCCACAGGTCACTCTACTGTGCTAAGATTCTTTGTGTGTGTGTGTGTGTGTGTGTGTGTGTGTATAGAAGGAAGTAAGTTGCCTGAATTACTTAGAAATCTGAACAATTTGATTTCATCATTTTTACTTTCTCTTTATGTGTGGTGGTGGGATATCCAGCTGGACAGGTCACAGAATTAAATGCTGAATAGTTAAGGACACTATTATATCATAAAAAAACAACAAAAGCAAGGGAAAAATCAATTCTGTTCCAGTTGGATGTGGCTATCTATTTTAGAGTTGATGACAGCTATATTTTATGTGATCTGTTATAAAATAGATTTTGCTTAAGTTAGGAATAAAACTTCATAATGAAAGTAATACAAATTTAAAAGACAGAGGCAAGTTCAGATTTCAAGTGTGATCCTGTATGAGGAATTTGCAATAAAAATTGGCTCAACATTAACATCTATAGAAAATGACCAAACAATCATCATATACTTAACGCATATGTTTTTTTTTAAAGGAGAGTGTTAAGAGAGACATACATGGTCCCCTGGAGAAGGGGAAAGGGTCAAGATCCCCTGAGCAAATTGAGAGCACAGGAAGAGGGGGGAGGGAGCTAAGAGAATGAGAAGGGAAGAAGAGGAAGGATGCAGAGACCATGAGGGAGCAGAAAGTCAGGGGAAGAATAGAAAAATGGATATGTGATAGGTAGGCTTTTAGTTAGGGGGTATGATAGGGGAGGACGGGAGGGAGGAGGGAACTGGGTTTGGCATGTAATTCATTCTTGTTTCTAATTCAAATAAAAAAATCTGAAAAAAACCAACAACAGCAAAAAAGAGAGTGTTACTGTTTTGTTTTGTTATCAGTGACTGGGACTGAATTTTGGGCCTCACACAAGCTATAAAATTGCTCTCTTATCTTCATCCCCAGATTAGTAGTGTTAACTTTTTAACCTAAATTGAAATGTTCAACACCTAAAATCATAAATACAATTATATCTGCCATATTGCTGTATTAATAACCAAATTAAGTACAGATGAAAATTGTTCTGTAGATTAAAATTTTTAACGATTAACATCACTATTTTATTTATTACATGGCAATAAAATTAAAAACAGAGCATCTAAGTTTCAATAAAATATAACTATATTTAAAGTACATTGATACACTGACATTTATGATGAGGGTCTGGTATACTTGAAAGTATATGAGGATTTGAAAGGAGCTGAATGTTCTGGTTAATCTTTTGGTGAGCTGTTCAAATTTGCTCTGTTCTTGACTGGTGTTAAATAAGTCTCCCATGAAATGAAAGATCAACCAGAGATTCCATCAGATTGATTCACACACCCAGTTTCATCTTCACCCTTAATATTAGCAGCCAACAAAGAAGAACAGAAAAGGAAATTAACTTATACAAACCAGTCATCAGCTGTCTTTGAAAAGGTCAATACATTTAGTTCACACTGGAAAATTAAAAACAATCCCTGAGTATCTTGATTTAAACCAAATTTACTGAGAAAAAATAAGTCTCTAATCTGGAGGTATGTGTGACTCAACAATACTTGTACCAAATATTTAAGATTTACTTTTACAATGTGATCCATATAACAATATCATAGAATTTTTTAAGAATCACAAAACAAGTCAAATGAAATTGGCTACTATCATCATTTTTCTTTTTTTTACTCCCATTTTCAGAAATAGATTTCCATGCTTACACTCAGCTTCAAACAATCATTTCATTAACACTCTTTAAGTAGTATTTTCTATTGCTCCACAGACTTAAAATTATGATTATTAAAGGCTGCATGATTATTATAAACTGAGAGTTTAATACCTGATGTAACAACTGTCTTACTATTGCATTTCATTTGAATCCTATAAGTGATTGATGTAAGTATAAATATTAACATTCTAACAAATCTTCAAGTAGTTGCTTTCAATCCATTTTTCCTTTGTACTTGGGTACTACCCCATTCCATGAGACTCTTGGTTCATGATGTGAATTACTTGCAAAATGAAATTCCAAGTCTCTGATGGAACCAGAGACCCAAAAACAGTCTGCATGTCAGCTTTGATATCTTGGTAAGTGGCTACTCCATGGAGCTGTCCAGACCAGAGTGCTAGAGACAGAAGGTCTTGCATCAGCCAATGACAGTCTCCAAGCACTGTGTGTAAGAGTGTCTCAGATACCAATGCTTACTTATCAGAGAAGTGTGGGCACTGTAGTGATCCCATTGCAGATTACAGAAGAACTTATGAAAAATCAAATAAATTACTGACCCACAGTTACAGACTTACAGATGGTTGTGGATATAATTCCATTTGGGGAATGAGAAGGGTATGTGATGAAAACCATTGCCTGACCTCCTCTTGTACACCAAAGTTAGTGGAATGATGTAATTCCAGGAGGATTATTTTATGTACTGCCCATGGCAAGTTACTAAACATGAGGTTGTTTTAGAGACAGAGAACCTTAGCTACATACAAAGCCAATGGTTTGTGAATACACTCAGAAGTCAGGCAGTAAAGAATATTTGCATGGAGAAATTAAAATTGTCACTTTATGTAAGGTATAAACAGTGGCCATTTCCAGCTTTATTTTGTAGAAGCATGAAGTATTGAATGATTGTGGCTTGTTGCTTTTTATGGAAATAAGATTAAAGGAACAAAATCTAAAAGCATTTACTTTTGTGATATGATATATATATATATATATATATATATATATGTGTGTGTGTGTGTAATGCTCATTTATTTTTAATTAGTATTTCAAACATACACAGCTGAAAAAAGCATCAATAAAGCTATCATGTAAATATTTTGTTATTTTCATACCAGTCACCTCTGTGTTTTAAAATAATTGATTATTATATCCTCTAACAGTCAGCAGTGCTCCTTATGTTTTTTATTGGTCACATGAGTTACAAGCAAGGAAAAAACTCACAATAAATTAGCATGGGCTTGGTAAGGGTAACTAGAGGTCTTCTGCCTGTATCATGCTGAGTGTGGGGCTCCTGAAAGTGTTCAAAGGGCCACGAGCCAGGCACAGAACCAATGTCATTATGAATCATAACTGGTGAGGGCTGTTTTGAAAGTGACCATGACCTTCCTTGTGTTCTGTTTGAAGATTATCCTTAATTTTAAGTGTTCTTTCTCAGCCATTTGTGGCTCTTTTTGTTTGTTTAGCATCTTTTGTACAACTAAACAATTTGGAGAATATGGGCTTGTGTTTCATGACATAGGATGAATCTGTTTTCTTCATGATCAGTGCTTTATTTATCTAATTAAGAAGTGTTTTGCTAACTAAGTATTTCCTTCAAAATGAACAGTAAAGCTTTTATTTTTATATTTTTTATATATTAAGGCTTTTTCTTTACAATTTTTTCTTTCTTATTTTCCCCTTTCTTGGACATGGTTGCATATGATCCAGGCTGTTGTCAAACTTAGCCTGTCAGTGAGGAGTCTACTGCTGGCAGAGTCATGTCCCAGCCCTTTAGACTTTTATCCCTTATATTTTTAAAACACACATTCTCTCTCTCTCTCTCTCTCTCTCTCTCTCTCTCTCTCTCTCTCTCTCTCTCTTTCTGTGAGCATGCAGAATATGCATGCATATGTACACTTATGTAGGTGGGCTACAGTGCTCTTGTGGAGATCAAAGGATGATGGGGGAAAATGGTTCTCTCTTTTTGCCATGTGAGTCCTGGTGATCCAGCTCAGAGTGCCAAGCTTATCGGCAAGTGGTTTCACTCTGTGACTCATCTCACCCACATCCCAGTGCCTCAACTTTTAAATGTAAATTCTTTATTGATGGAGTGAGGAAGTTATTTAATCAATCTCTTTTCATACGTAGATGATGAACCTTGCCATCCATTGGTAGTCTATTGTCTGTCCTGTAGCTTAATTTTTCCATGAATGAAATGGGTAATTTCATTTTCTCTGTCATTGTGAAGACTAAATGAGAAGGATAAAATACCTACACAGTGGTCTTTCTGTAACTACTAGCTAATAGGCTGAGCCAGTTGCTTGGTTTTGTTTGTTGACCAGGCCATGATTCACCTGCTCAGGTAATTTTATCTCATGGATGGAAGATGCATAGGATATATGGGTTCATTTTTTTTAGCTCCATTCTATTCCTTAACACATTTATTATTCTTGGTTCCAATATTCACATTCTGATTCCTGATATCTATACAGTGACCCATAAATATTTTTCAAAATTGTCTGTGACTTCCACTTTGCATATACATTTTATGTCAAAGCTATTATATTCTCACAAAAATCATTGAAATTTCAGTCAGAGACTCATTGAGTTTATAACATATTTTGGGTAAAACTCATCATAAAGAGTTTATGCCTCTAATAGAAACATTGATTTAGAGTATTCTCTATTTATCATGTCAAACCTTTTGGAAAAGATACTTACACAGGAATATATTAATTTTCAGAATCTTAGTATTCTGAAAATACTTAGTATAACTAGTATGGTTAGATGCATCGACTATCAAGTCTATCAATTGGCTTATGGCACTCATATGGGAAAAGGTACATCAAAAATGTATAGTCTCCAAAATATTGGATTCATTGAGTTTCTAGTTTCTACTTAGCCTTATTATTGAACTATTGTCTATTTATTTCTTGAGGAAGGGAAATCATCGTCTCCAGTATTATATCTACTAGGGTTTAACATAAATCTCCAAGGCCATGTGAATACTCATGGCTCTGGTTAAACTCAGTGTCACAAAACAACATGAGTAAGTATGTATACAAAAGAGACTTCTAGGGAAGGCATGGGAGTAGATAGGAACAGTTGGGAAATGGGTGAGAGTTGTGGTGAATGTGGTCACTATGTGTTATGTACATATCTGAAATTGTCAAAACACATTTAATTATGTTTTTTAAAAGTATTGTTAGCAAGGTGACCTCTTAACACCATCTGTTTCCTTGTGTACTTTTCTAGTCATCCTTTTGCAGGAATTTCGTTCGCAGGAGAAAAAGAATAAAACTTATAAGAGAGTGAAATAACCACAATGGAGGTAGAAGACAAGTTCCCAAATTGCTTGAAAGGAATACAAGAGATGGCCATTTTATGACTCACAGAGTTTTTGCATTTATCTTCCCTGAAAAACTAGAGAACCAAAGACATATATTCCTAATGTTGACTCTTCACTCAAAGTCTGAGGACTTGATTGCTATAAGTTGACTGTCAGTCCTGATATTGACTCTCTGTGTTCATTTTTGTTACTGTTGTTGTTTGTTTTTCTTCTAAATCTGTTTCATTCTATGTTGGGCATTCAAAGATTCTGCATCAGGCATGGTCTTTGGAGAGTTCATATTTTAAAAATGAAACTAGGTCCCATTACTTTCCAGTCTTTTTTCAAAAGACTTTTCTTTACACCTCCTTGGCTTTATATTTCTTTCTTATGTTCACCCAAGGGCCTAGTTATGAATTCCTTCTAGACCTATTCTGTGTGCTATTAAGGTTTAAATTTCTGGGAGTTCTTTGTTAATATTTCCCCAAGCTTGCTGGAAAGAAGCTGTTTATTTTCTCATTGTGTTCTACTTTTCTTGTATGGAATAAAGGATGTTTCCATTGTGTTTTCTTTTTATTAATGAGGAATATAATAAAACTGCTTATTTGGATGATTAAAATGTGTGTATGTGATGTGTGTAACATTTGTATGTATGTGTGTATGATTTTTATGTGTATGTGACATTTGTATGTATGTATGTGTGTGATTTTTAGGTGTATGTGATCTGTGTGTGATATTTGAGTGTGTGTGTGTGTGTGTGTGTGTGTGTGTAATGTATATGCATATGATATGTGTGTGTGATATTGGTGCATATGTGATGTGTGTGTACGTGTTTGTGATAATTGTGTGTATGTGTGTGATATTTGTATGTATGTATATGTGATGTGATATTTGTGTGAGGTTTATGTGTATGTGACATTTGCATGTGTGTGATGTGTGTGTGTGTGCGTGTGTGTGTGTGTGTGTGTGTGTGTGTGTGTGTGTGTTGTGTGTGTGTGTGTGTGTGTGATGTTTGTGTGTCAATGTGTACCATGGCATCTGTGTGGAGGGCACATGCTAATGTTGTCTTCAATCTTTACTTGGTTCTGGGATTATTTAAGGTCATAAGGCTTATGTATCAAGTGTCTTTACCTGACACACTTCCTTGTCAGCCCTGAATCAAATTTTTAATTATTTATACTTAAAGTGTACTTTTTGCATTTTCAGACATTGTTCGTCTAAAATATGTAAAGACAGATACTTGAGATATATTTTTGAAAGATATATACCAGTTAGAATCTAAGGTGCATGTTGCAAAGATAAAGCATTCTAATAAGAGTAATTGAAATGTTGCTTTTTCCTCCTTAATTTTTTTTTTGTGTCCACTTTGCTCTAGCAAAACAAAATAATTAAAACACCAAGAAATTCCACTGTGGTTTGGTATTTGATGAGCAAGAAGGGTTTGGGAGATGGAAATGTTTTGAAAGACAAGAGCTCTGTATTATTGGTGTGCTGATGTTTTCTATTGGAGATGTGCACGGGAGGACAAAGGAATAATTCTGTACAATAGTCCAGTTCTGCTGAGCTCAGGCTTCATGCAGAGGGAACGCTAAGAATAGCTACAAGGAGTCGGGAAAGCTTCCCCTGTCCCACAGAGTTCTTCCCACAGAGAAACCTTTTTGTCTGACCCCTTTCCACAAAGGCCCCCACTCTTGCTGCTACACAGTGCATACCTTGCTCAGAAGTGTAGTAACTGTATTAGCTATTATATTTTTTACTTATTTGACCTGCTTGTCAGACTGCTGTGGGCATGAGAACTATTTTGTGCACATCAAACTTTCCTCACACGCTCAGGGTGAGGGGCCTCATTCTGAGGAAATCATGGCTAATATGGGCCATCTTAGAGATAACAGACCAAGCTCTTCCCCTCCTGCTGAACTTGTGGCAGGCACAGAGCAAACTGAAGAAATAATGGAACCTCTTATTTTAAAATTTAATACCTTTTACTGCCTGCTGTCTAAGGCAGGCCCTCTATGAATTTGCTGACATTTTAAATTCTACTGTGAAAACTGCCTCTCTATTTCAAATATCCACTCAACTCAGAATTGTATATAAAGTTATCCCCTCCACACACTATCAATATGAAAGTTCCTCTTTCTTTCCTGCGGCATTCTAAGTCACTTCTGTAACCAGCTCCCTTAAGAGAAAACCACTAAATCTTGCTGCTTACACAGCAGCTCCAAATCTTACCACAGTGCCTGTCAAAGAAAGAAATATTTTCAGCGTAAGCTCCTGCAAGGTTCACAGGCTCAGTAGATCGTGCTTGCTAGCTAATAGGAGAGAAAGGCAAACTGCAGAAACCCCAAGAGAGCTTTCTGGCAGAAAGCAGATAACAAAAAATAAAATCACTGTTTTATTTTATTAAGGACCTTTGTGAAGGTTCATTTGAAACAATTTAGTTTGTCTAACACAATTAAGTCACTAAACAGCAGCAGACAGTAGCCAGTCAAAGCCTTGGATTAATAACATTTAATTCATCTGTAATCAGACTCATACATGTTGAGGAACCATACACAGAATCTCATAAAATGCAAAATCATGAGTAGGGACAGTTGGTAGATAAATCATAAAAGAGATGATAAGCTGATACTTGCAATTTATGACTATCAGCTGGCAAACAGAGGGTTTCTTTATAAAGAAAATATGAATTAAATAAGATCAGCACAGCTTTTGAGATCAGAAATGTGCAGCTAGAACATGCGAAGGGTTTCTCTCTTGCTTTCACTAGAAATGAGCTTTCTGAGATAGGCATACCACAGAGTGTTTCCAGGGTCACCATAGAAGCAGCACTGTACCCAGAAAGGAGCAGGATAGTGAGTTCACACATGTAAGTTATTAATAATTAATATGCTTCAGCTGGACTAAACCGAATTTGATCAATTGGAGTAAGAGAGAAAGGAGACGGGTGTCAGGTTTAGACAGAAGATTTTTGATTTGGTACAGATCAAAAGTGATTAGGGTTTGAAATAAGGTTGCTAAAGGCACTTGAAAGCCCTGTAGATGTACATGTGGCATGGACCTTAATCATAGCCCACTTTCTATATTGACAGTTGAATTTAACAAGCATTTTTCTCTGTATTTGAGTAGGAGAGTCCTGATGGAATAGAGAGCAGCCTTGCAGAGTTGGGAAGGGAAGGGAAGGCAATTAGGTCACTGTGACTTTAATTAAATGGGTTCAGAGCTTAATCTCGAGGTAATTCCAGTATCTGAAAATTTGTAATCCTAAAATTTCAGAGGCTATGTACACATACATTGAGCAACTGGGGTTTCAGAGCTTCTAAATACCAACAAGACTGACCCTGTTGATAGATTTAATCTACTTGTTGATACATTCATTTTTTATTGGTTTAAAACCAGTGAAATGACTTTTGAAGTGAACTATTACAAACATAACAATAGATTCTACATACCGTTTTTAGATAACATAGGTTTAAATTTCATGTGTTATCCTTTATTTTTTTCCATAAGACCTGAAATATTAACAAAACAAGGAACCTACTGCCATACCATATTGAAGTTTAGGAATTACCAAGCAAAATAAAATACTGGCAATATTTTCTGAGTACAATAGAATCTGGGGGGACTTTGTGATAGATTTCTGGTCATGTGAACACTGGAAAGATTAAAGATCATCTGGGATAAAATATTCTTGGGATTTATATAGATTTTTGATACAGGTAACATCGATATTGGTTTATACAAGGATGCGGGGGGGACTGTGGGGGGGGCACAAGCTATGAGGTCTTGTCTTCCCATCACATGGGTAATGCCTAAAAGAAAGGCATGGATAATACATTTCATGTTTTTCTTTTTATGACATTGAAACATTCAGTAGTGAAGACTGGAAGACCCAGGAAATAGATGTCTATTGTTCTGTTTATCTTTGATGAACAATGAATGCCATTTTAGAAATGTGATCAGACAGATGGCATGGCTTAATAACAAGAGACTAAAAGGGAAACTCAGCAAGGTTCTTTGTTCATATTTTTTGAGGTCCTTGTATAGAATCTTAGTTCTTTTTGAATATGAGAGAAGAGATTTTTTTTCTGCAATAGGGTCTTTGACAAAGGTAGGTTTGAGAAAATTTTCATGGCCAGATCATAGCCAGAATGTGGCAAGGGAGGATAGAAAGTAAAAGTTGCTTTATTTTACTTTTGGATTAAAGAATAATTACAACATTTCTCCTGTATCTTTCCTTCCTGCAAACACTCTTACATACCCCTCCCTGCTCTCTTCCAAATTTATAGCTTCCCTTTTCACTAATTGTTATTACATTCACCTATATATGTATATATATGTGTATATATATATATATACATATGTGTGTGTGTGTAGTTGAATACACACATATTACACACACTTAATCAGTCTGTGTAATGTTACTTGTACAATTGTTTGGCATTAGTACTTGTATGTACCATTTGGCACTGGACAACCAGTTAATGTGTCCTTTCTTGGGGAAGATCACCTCCCCCCTCCCAGGTTTCTTCAGTTGTCTATAGTTCTTTGTGTAGGGTTGAGGGCTCATGGACTTTTTTTCCCATTCACTTTCCCATTCATCTATTAGTGTCAGAATGATTACTGAAGAAAAGGAATCCTGATGTGTATGAGTTGCTCTGGGAAGAGAAATACAGGCATGAGAGAAGAAAAAACAGGGCATGTGGAAGTTATTTGAAATTCCTATGATGACCTTCAGCTCAAAGAACAGAGTATGTCAAGGCACTATACATTAGAATATCATTTGCTGAGACTCAAGGGCTCAAAGTTACAGATTTGCTTTATTTGTTCAACAAATGTTAATGTGATATGTTTTGGGTGATGATCAAGTTTTGAGGATATGACAGCAAAATGATTTTAAACAAAAACAGTTTTCTGTCTTATAAGCAGATTTTCATAGAAACCAAATGGATGATGAAATTATTATATCAGAGTCATTCTACCTGTAAATATGAAAATTTTTCAAGAAGTTGGCAACAAACCAACCTTCTCAATGAAGAATAGGATGCAGCCCCCTTCTGAGAGATGTTTCCATAGTGCTGTGTTTTTTTTTTTTAAAGACTTACCACTGGCCTCCCATTTCTAGAAGAATGTGTGTTCCTATTATTAAATAAACATTTCTTAAAGCTTACTTCTGCCATTCTAGATAGAATATAATGGCAATCTAAAATGTCTGAAAGACACATAAGAAAGTGTTCAATATCCTTTGCCATCAGGGAAATGCAAATCAAAACAACTCTGAGATAACATCTTACTTCTGTCAGAATGGCTAAAATCAAAACCACCAATGACAGTGTATTCTGGAGAGGATGTGGAGAAAGGGCAATACTCCTCCACTGCTGAAGGGAGTGCCAACTCATACAGCCACTTTGGAAATCTGTATGGCCATCCCCTAGGAAAATGAGAATCAGTCTATCACAAGATCCAGAAATTCCACTCTTAGGAATATACCCAAAAGAAGCACATTCATACAACAAGACATCTGTTCAACGATGTTCATAGCAGCATCATTTGTAATAGCCAGAACCTGGAAGCATCCTAGATATATGCCCCTCAAGTAAATAATGGATAGAGAAAAAGTGGTGCATTTACACAATAGAGTACTACTCAGTAGAAAAAAACAATGGAATCTTGAAATTTTCTGGCAAATGGATGGAACTAGAAGAAATGATTCAGAGCATGGTAACCCAGTCACAAAAAGACAAGCTGGGTAGGTACTCACTCATATATGGATTTTAGACTTAGAGCAAAAGATTACCAGCCCACAGCCCACACTCTCAGAGAAGCTAGGAAACAAGGCAGACTCTGAGACAGATATACATGGTCCCGTGGAGAAGGGGAAAGGGAGAAGATCTCCTGAGAAAATTGGGAGCATGGGGGGAAGGGAGAGGGAGCAAGGAGAATGAGAAGGGGAGAAGAGGAGGGGTGAGGAGGACATGAGGAGGCAGGAAAGTTGAGTTGGGGGAAGAATGGAGGAAAAAAAGACAAGAGATATCATAATATCTCTTGATATTATAGGGAGACATTTTAGGCTTAAAGAGAAATCAGGCACTAGGGAAATGTCTGGAGACCTACAAAGATGACATCAACTAACAATCTAAGCAGCAGAGGAGAGAATGCTTTAAATGCCCTCCTCTGATAATGAGATTGATGATTGACTTATATGCCATCCTATAGCCTTCACCCAGCTGCTGGTGGAAGTAGAAGCAGATACCCACAACTTATCACTGAACTGAACTGGAATACAGTTGCAGAGGATGAGTGATGAGCAAAGGGGTCCAGACCAGGCTGGTGAAGCCCACAGAAACAGCTAACCTGAACAATCTGGTGCTCATGGTCCCCAGACTGATAGCTGGGAAACCAGCATGGGACTGATCCAGACACCAGGAACATGGGTTTCTGTGAAGAGACCTCAGAAATCTGTGGGGGCCCTTGTAGTAGATCAGTACTTATCCCTATCATAGGAATGGACTTTGGGAGCCCCTTCCAAATAGAGGTATTCTCCCTGAGCCTAGACACGGGATGGGCCTATGTCCTATCCCAAAGGATATGATAGATTCTGAAGTCCCCCTATGGAAGGCCTCACCCTCCCTGGGAAGCAGAAAGGGTATGTGATAGGTAGGGTTTTAGTTGGGGTGGTGGTAGGGGAGGAGGGGAGGGAGAGGGAACTGGGATTGACATGTAAAATAATCTTGTTTCTAATTCAAATAAAAAATGGAAAAAAGAATATGATGGCAAAAACACTTGAGAGGTGTGGAAGATGGCACTGTTAAGAGAAATCTCAGAATACAGTTTAAACTGAAGCAGTTAGGAGAACCAGCATGCAGAAGAAAGAAAAAGTGAGACAATCATCATTCCAGATGCTTTACTAAACAAATCTTTATAAATACCCACTGGTGCCATAAAGACATATGGATGGGAATTGTCTTGGTTTCTTTAACTATTGCTGTAATAGGAATGAGAAAGCAACTTATGGGAGAAAGTGTTTATTCTGGCTCATGGTTTGAGAGAGTCAAAGCAGTAGGAGCTTGAAGTAGCTGAATACATTGCAGTCAAGAAAAGGCAGGGAAGGCTGTCAGTTCTCATCTTGCTCTTCCTTTGATACAGATCAAGATCCCTACTGAAGGACTGTATCTATTTACAGTCAAGATGGATGTTCCCCCATTAATTAATACAATAAAGATACCAGTCCTTGTGGCATGCTCAGGGATCCATCTCCCAAATGATTCTAGATTCAAGCAAGCTGACAACACCAACCATCACAGGATTCATCCTGGTTACAGCAATGTGTGATTGGTGTGAGTATCACTTGTAACACTGAGCAATAGTAGCAACACTTGATTTAGTACCAAAAGTCAAAGGCAGAATTTAAATGCATATTGTTCAGTGTATATGTTTAAGAATTCAGCTATAGTAAATGGAGTAAAATTGAATCTTTCTTTTAGAATTTTTGTACTTGAGTCCAGTGTCAATATGGGGAGAAAGAGAAAAAGAGAACTTTTCTCTATCTTACTTTATATGTCCATTATTTATTGTGCCTAAATTTTAAAAATAAAATAAATTCCTATATAATTTCCCTTTCCTATATCTTTTAGAATATTTTAATGGTAACTGTCTAAATCATCAGTGATTTATCCACCATGCCAAAATCTTCTCAGGTTGAGCACATGCCTTGTGCATAGGGCATCTGTTGGTAAATGACCACTGTAGTTGTGGGTAGCTGGGTAGTTTACCAGGGAAATTCACAGATGTAGCAGCTGGAAGCTGAAGTGGAGATTGCATTGCTACATCTCTCCTGTGTCATCAGCTGTGGTGCAAAGCAGGGGCCAAAAGAGCTATTGTGTATGTTTTGGCAATTTACCAGCATTATGTAAGTAAACTCTTGGCCAGAATTTCTGTGCTTATTGCCAGCTAACATAAGATTTAGGGAGAGTGTAATTTTCAGCTTTTGTAAAGACCATCAAATGATAAATAGAGTAATCAGATCTTTGCCTGAATTGCTTACTGCAGTGAAATTTGGATCAAACATGTAGTAAAAATATCAGTTAATCTGCTTAAGAAGCTAGATATACTCATTTGTTTTCTTTGATCCAGTTTCATTCTGTCATTTGTGATGAAGGGAAAAGAAAAATGATGTCCAAATTATGTATATGTTTACAAAATTTTTATTTCTGTTTTGCTTAGTCTGTGGTTAAGCTGGCTCATTTCATGTACTCTATGACACAATAATTTACTCTTTCATTAAAAAATCATTAGTGGTGTTGCTCATGAATTTTTCTTACTCAGGTTGGACAGTAATAGGAATTCAAGCAAATGTTGGCATCTGAGTATTGCACATAGAAATGACACCAAATGAAGGGACACTTGCAGAGCTGCTCATATTCTCTGCTCCTTGAAGTCAAGTTGAGGAGACAGATCCAGCAATTTCTCTTGATCAGAAAAAGTCATGCTTAGACCAAACTTGTGAGTAGCCTTAATGAATGGGTCACATTTAAACTAAGCTCTTGGTACTAGATTAAGCCATTGCAGCAGTGGGGGTTCTTCTGCAGGGTCTCCAATGGCCACCCATCTCTGCTTTTGCTTTTAATTTCGAAGCAAATTAAACATTACCCCAAAAGAAAATAGCTGTGGACTATTTCATTGTTGGCCTAATGAAGTCATATATATATATATATATATAATATATATATATATATATATATATATATCCAAGGCTTATTTTGTGTTTCTAAGCCATTGTAATCTCTACTGCAAAGGGAAAAGGTCTTATTGAGAATATGTTTTTTCTTTAACATGAGGAAAAACATCAGAAATTTCAGTGGAAAACCCTGATGAGGGAAAAGTCATTTTTCTCACAAGAAGTAAGATTTTGTAAAAATATAATTAGTTATTGTTCATATAATCAAGTAGCTTATAAAAGACTGGAATTTAGGTTTGAAATAATACAAGAGTATAATTTGAACAATATAAAATTAGAGACAATGTGGAAAACAGTAGGATTCATAGGCTAGAGGAATAAGTAATATATAAGACATTGAAAACATGTTATAGAGGTCACCTTAATTGTAATTAATTTTATGATAATAATTACAAATGACAATTATTAAATCATTGTGAAATAATGTAAAATATAAAAATAAATACAAAACCTTCTTGTTCCAAATCTGTTCCCCAAGAAAGCAATCTATTTTCATCTTTCCATTTTTCTCTCCTATTAAAGAGTTTTGAACAGAGAGATAACATGACTGAATGTATGATGTAGGACTGTTAGGAAGATTAATCTATGAATACTGAGATAGATCAAGAATAAAGACAAGTATTTGAAACCTAGAGACCAATTATAGTTCTACTAAAGGAATTTGATTTAGAGGCAATAAGAGCCTAGACAGAAAAGGGAAGAGATGGGAAGTTGTAAGATGCACTGAAATAGAAAAATTACTGATAGAAAATGGGGCATTAGAGGAAGCCATCCTTAGAGATGGATGGAACCCAATTAACAGCAACTGTTCCAGAGACAGGAAATACATTTAGGATAGATATTGAGGTAAAAATATATGCTTTTTTTAATGTGCATTACTTGAAAGCGTATACTTTTATAAAACATTGGTATTATAATTACAAAATGAAAAACTGTGACAGACATTAAACACACTATGTAATCCAGAAATCCTTCTAAACTTTAAGTCCTATTTAGGTTTCCAATAAAGGGTAGTTCAACTTACGGGATTTAATTAAGTTGATGTGTTAAGAAACTATAAGAGATTTTGACAAGAAAAAAAAAGTACTCAGTGAAGAATGAGTGGTGGGTGAAGTCAGGAAGACACAGTATTTCTCAAAGTTGAAGAAGAGAGTAAGAAAAGTGTAGAGAAGAAATAAGGGTTAGGTCAGATATTCACATACAGATGGGATCTAGTTTAGGTGTCTCTGATGCTTTTGTCTGCTCCTGAGACCCTTTTCCTCCTACTGGGTCACCTTGTCCAGCCTTCATGTAAGGGTTTATGGCTGGTCTTACTGAAACTTGTTATGCTGTGTTTGGTTGATATCTCTAAGAAAGCTGTTTTTGTTTGTTTGTTTGTTTGTTTGTTTGTTTTCTGAGGGGAAATGGAAGAGAAGTGGATCTCGGGGAGAGGGGAGGTGAGAGGGAGAGGGAAGAACAGTGAAAGGGGAGGCTGCAGTTGGGATGTATCAAATGAGAGAAGAATACATTTTTGGAAAAGGGCAAAAATAAAAATGTATTTTCAAAACTCAAAAAAAGGAAGAAAGAAAAAAAATACATGTGATGGGCTAACAAAATAAAAATGAGTTAATGTGCATACTTAGAGCAGAGATACAGGGAAGGGAGGGAGAATGAAAATCAAGGAAAGGACATTATTTTATAAACCTAAGAGAAAGAGATCATGGAGACCACCAGACCATCTAGTTTTTTGACAGAGGTTTTTTTTTTTTTTTTTTTTTTTTTTTTTTTTTTGGGAAAAGGGCATGTGGTGTGCACTTGGTAGGCAATGCCCCTTTTTCTGAAGTGAAATGATGGCTTAGAGATTAAGAGCACTGGCTGCTCTTTCAGAGGACCTGGTGTAATGATATGTCTTTCTGCCAAAGCCCAAGCTTTGCCGCCATGTGGGCGCTTTCCACCAGGCCTCCCAAGTTCTGCCTGCTGCCATGTTAAGGTCCCAATAACATACAGAGACTTATATTAGGTACAAATGCTGCTTCACCAACTGACTAGGATTTCTTACTTGCTAGCTCAGTCTTAAATATCAACCATAAAGACTTATCTTATCGGATGTCAGCTGCTGGCTTCTTCTCTTGCTGGGATCACATGGCAGCTCCAGAGCAGAGAGCAGGAGGAAGAGAAAAAGGACGACTTCCTTCTTGTCTGTGCTTATATATGAGTCTGCCTGCTATGTCACTTCCTGCCTGGATCTCTGCTACATTTCCCAGAATCCTCCTTGACTCCTAGTCCCACCTAACTTGCCGCCTCATTGGCCAAACAGTTCTTTATTTATCATCCAATAAGACAAACACATACACAGAAGCATTTCCCCCATCACCCTGGGCTCCATTTCTAGCACTCACATGATGGCTCGCAACTGTAACTCCAGTCCCAGGATATTTGATACCTTCTTTTGGCTTCTTCTAGTACCAGGCATGTAGGTAGCACACACACAAACAAAACACCTGTGCATAGAAAAATAATAATAAGTAGAAAATTATTTATCTTCTCTCACAATGCACTCTGGAGAAAAATGCCAGTTGTTTGTCCATTTTTGAAAATTAAATACGTGGTGTGCAACAACATGCTAACAGGTGTTAGCATGACAAGGACATGTAGGAACAGATGTAATGGGTAGAGAGTGAATAATTGGACCCTGTTGTTTTAGTGACTCTTAAGGGAGGTGATGCTGGCTTGAGCTTGGGTAGTAGTTCTGGAGGTGAGCATTATTGTCTTGATTCAATCTACATGTTTACGATACACCTGGCTTCATTTGATAATAAATTTGATATTTGAAAATAGGAAAGTATTTTTTATAAAATGTTTTATTACTGGCTTCAGTAATAGTGGCATCTCTTGCTGAAATGAGTGGGAACCTGGGAGATGGACAACACTTTCTACAAATGAATAAATTAAGATTTCTCTTACATAATTAGTTGATTGGGCATTGCCCTGGTCATATTGCTCCAAAAAGTGGATATATGAATCTTGATCGACAGGTAAAGTTTGAAAATTTGATGTTCATCTTTACACTCATGATATGGAGACTGAACAAGATCAACTGTGGATCCCAAATAAACCAAGCAAAGTCTCAAGTATTGAAAAACAACCATTCAGTTCTAAAGAAATCAATAGGGAGAGACATCAGTTGTGAAGAGGAAGTGTGAGGTTCTGGGAGGTTGATGTGTGTGAAGAGAGAAAAGATGTTTCAGGAAGTCATAAGTCATGTGTATTATTCAGTGGTCACTAGAGTCATAGAACTTCCATAATGAATCTCTCATTATATCCATATCCCTATCTATCTATCTATCTATCTATCTATCTATCTATCTATCTAGCTATGGGAATTTGTTGCAATGACTTAGAGACTATAGTCCAACAAGGTGTAGCTGTGAATAAAACATCCAAGAATCCAGTAGTTGCTCAGTCTCATGAGACTAGGTGTCTAGACTGGTCTTCTGTATATGTTGGAATTTCGAAAATGTAGACTCCAATGGCAGTGAAGAAATGGATTTTCTGACAAGGCGAGGGCAAACAGACAAATATTCCTTCTTCAATTGTCTTTCCAGCAGAAAGTGTGGCCCATATTAAAGGTGTGCCTTCCAGTCACAAGGTCTGGATTAAAGATGTGTGTCATCCAGCCTTAAGATCTAGATCAAAATCTTGTTGTCTTCTTGCCTGAAGGTTTTGATCACAAGTGTGCTCTCCATTTCTGGCTTATAGTTCATTCCAGATACGCTCAAGCTGACAACCAAGAATAGCCATCATGACATGTTAACATGTGACACAGCCTGGTGGGGTATACAGTGATTGCCACAGAATGAAATGAAGGATACCTGGGCTTCTGTTATTATCTGAAGTACATGAGGTCAGAATTAGTCTTATAGATCTGGAGAGTTGTGGTTAATAAACCATAACTAAATATTTTTCTTGGAATTAGTCTTTAAGCAGTTATCAGAGTGAGGCTGATGGTGTTTTAATGCTGGTCATATTTAGAGTGCAACCTACTGTTACATTGTGGGTAGAATCAGTGATGGAGAAGGCATTAGAATAGGCAGTGCTGGAATGTCTGACTTTAAATGTAGGTCTCTGTGGGACTTCTAGATGGAAATTAAAGAGAGAATGACTTGATACAGCTGATGGGAGATGGGCTGGGCAGCAAAAACAGCTCCAGAACACTGGAGTCCGAGGGGTGCAAAGGCCAGTATAGTGGGACTGGCTTGATAAAGATCACTTGGGGTTAGGGAGGATACATTTAAGTAGAGAACATAACTTTCTATATTGTCTTCAGTAGAAGTTCATGATACAAAGTGCAATATTTTAGCTTTGTGCACAAGGACAGAACAGGGACATATGGAATTCTCATAAGGGTAGAGCTGACTTCATCTTATAACAAGTCAGGAATAAAATGTAAAAAGGAAAAAAGGTCATAAAATTAAGTGATTTTGTTTTCCTCTTTGTGCTTCTTCAGGCTTAGTCCATAATTGACAGGATGGGTGTTTTCTTGGAGGATGAAATATATTTATACATGTTTATCCAGCATTTTTCACATTCCTTTTGTCTGTGGTCATTTTAAATGACAAAACCTTCAAAAAGTCAGAGAGAAAACAAAACAGTTACCAGTAACTGTCATGTAAAGAAAACTAAAAATGTGTTTAGTATGGCCTTTTTTGTGGTTGTGCATTGTTGCCAGGAAAAAGCTGCTCTCTGTTTTATCTACAGTGCACCTTTTCAGAAGAAAGTAGGAAATTCTTTAAAATTGAAAATTTATATTTTTCTGTTTTTTATTGTATATTTATCTTCTGTCTTCTTTCATTAAAAATTTACCTGCTTTTTATTATCTCGGTAAATGGCAGAAGTCAACAAGTCTAAAACATAGCTGCACATGATTGGTGATTATCCTAATTGTTATCAGAGATACTCTCTCCAGTAACTGATGGAAGAAGATGCAGAGATCCACAGCCAAGCACTGGGCTGAGCTCCGGGAGTCTTGCTGAAGAAAGGGAGGAGGGATGGTACAAGGCAGGGAACCATTAAGGGGGAATGCACAGAGACAGCTGACCTGAACTGTGACCTCATGGACTCTGAACCAACAGTTAGAGAGCTTCCATGGGGCCCACGTAGCCCTCTGCAAGTATGTGACAGTTGTGTAGGTCTCTTTCTAGGGTTCCTAGCAGTGAGATCAGGATCCCTGGCACTTAGTGGTTCCCCGTGCTGGATTACCTTGCCTAGACTTGACTAAAGGAGAGAATCTTAGTCCTGCCTCAACTTCATGTACCATGCTTTGTTCAAGCCCATGGGAGGCCTGCCCCTTTCAGAATGGTGACAGAGGAGGAGTGGATGGGGAGGAGGGTAGATGAGGTGAGAGTTGGAAGGAGAATAGGGAGGGGAAACTGTAGTCAGTGTGCAAAACAATTGGAAAAAATGTTTTTTTAAATAAAAATTAAGAAGAAGAAATAAAACTTCATCAGAAGAAAAGTACCTGCACAGGTTTCGTTTCTTGACTCTTGTAATTTATCTTTGTCATTTAATCTTATTGTTTATCTTGCCAAATATAATCACATGCAAGAACAATGAATTCTGCTTTAAAAATTATCTTACTGTATAATTGCACTGTGATCACTGTTGTAAAATATAAACAACAGTGTTTATATTTTACTGTAAAGAATAAAATAACAAAGTGAGGATAATGAATTTTTTTGTCTGAGAATGAGCCAATATATATATATATATATATATATATATATATATATATATATTGTTATTGTATATATATATATTGTTATTGTTATTTAAAAATGATCTTTTTGTTCACACACTGACATCTCCTAGTGTTGTTTTTGTGCTTATTTACTGTGATCACTATTATTATCATTTGTGCATGGCCAGTCGCTTAGGTTCTTACTGACTACAAGGAATATCTACATTTCTTACACAACTGCATTCATGCCATTGCCTTTTGTAGGGATTCCTTCCTGGAGTCTACTGCAGACATGCTGTTTATTCCTTGGACTCTAAATTCTTCCTCAAAGGTGTAACTTCCTTATGTAGGTTTTGATGGTAGTAACCAAGATACCTCATCAAACGATGCTTTGTAAACTTCCTCTGGTAATCAATGCATGTGCTTTTGATGCCACACAAGTGCTTTACTTTTTATATACTTGAGGGATGTTTTATCTTATGTATCTTTTCATCCTGAAGTGTGACTTTAGCAACAGTTAAGTAAAAAAAATTTGATGTCTTTGGTCTGGTTCTTTTACTGTGTTAAGGTGGTTATTCATTTGCCTACACATGCCTATGGAATATTCTGGTAAAAACTAACAGGCATTGAAGTGTTTACTATTTACTGAATATTACTGATTAGCATGCTATGCAATTAATTAATTTAATTAAACTTCTAGATGCTACATTGGTGAGTACTGCTACTCAAACAACACAAAATGATAAAAACCAAAATTTTAAATAAAAAAGAAATAACATTACTGCTGTATATTCTGTTCCCTTATAGGTTTTTGTCAGTGACTCCTAGCTTACATGTCATGACTGTTAGCCTCTCAGACTACGATTTAAATATGAAAACTAGCTGCTTTCGTATGGCTGTGACCTTTAGGCTGTTTCAGGTTTGTTTTTGGTTGACATTCTCTACAAAATGATTGTGATAATAGAATATAGCTGGAACAAATTCTGAATATGATATCTGAAAATATTGTTCATATAAAGGTCCTAAAAACTTGTAATTTTCTTAAAACCACTAAATTGGGTAGAGATTTATCACCATTTCTGTGTATTTCTAGTGTTGCAGCATCTAATTTAGTGGATTGGGTAGTCTAATTTTCAAAGAAGTAATGTTTGATCAAGCTACAAAGTTAAATTTTTCTGTAGGAACAGTAATGATATTGATATTGTGTATGGATCTTATTAGATTTAGGGAGAGGTGAGATTCAAGAGTAGCATAGAATCAAATAATCTTCAGGAAAAAGGGTCTTGAAGATAAAAACATTTAACTCATGTATTTTTATCTTTAAGAAATTTTCTTTTCATCAAATATTTTTCATTACTTTGAAAAGAAAATAGTTACTAACACAGTAGTGTGATTGTTTGGTCCTTGCCTTCCTGAAGACTGAGTATGTATACATTCTAAATCCTACAGATAATGAATGCTATTTAATAATTTCAAGTCTTCTGTATAAACTAATGGAAAATCATACAAAATCACTAACTTCTTTCTTCCTTCTGCTTCCTTTTTCCTTCCTTCCTTTCTTCCTTCCTTCCTTCCTTCCTTCTTCTCCTCCTCTTCCTCTTCCTCCTCCTTCTCCTCCTCCTCCTCCTCCTCGTCCTCCTCGTCCTCGTCCTCCTCCTCCTCCTCCTTCTTTTCTTCTTTCTTCAAATTTGCCAAACTTTTTCTGGCTGTAAAGGCTGCAAACAGCCCATCTAAGTCTATATCCAATCCTGTCTTTACAGTGCCCTGGGCAGACACAGCTACCCTCCCTCCAGTCTCATGTCTTGTCCTCTTCTATCTTGTCCTTCTTGCCATCCTTGGTGGCCTGGGAGGCTAGAGAGCCCACTGCATTTCGAATGGATTCATTGCTGGGATCCACACCTGGAAGGTTCTCTAGGACACTCTGAAGGTCTTGCATCACATTGTAGTCATTCTCCTTGACTTGCTCAGATGTGTCAATGGCTGAGCTAGCATCGATGTCAGCTGACTTTGCTTGGCCAAACTCTGATCCCTGCAGTGACATCTGCATGGCATAGGCAATATGCCCCTCCTGAGTCATGCTGCTTAGGTCAGAAAGGCCAGCACGGCCAAACTCCTCCTGGCTGATGGTCATCTTCAGTAAGGCATTGTCCGAGTCTTCAGTCCCAGATGTAGCAATTACAGCCTCGGCTGCAGAGGCTGCAGCAGCACACTGTGCCTCCTCCTCCTGGCGCGGCCGCTACTGCTGCTCTTCCAACTTAGGGCCAACTTAGGATCAGCACTGGGGTCTACTCCAAACTCAAAGTCCCTGGCACCGAGACCCAGCATGGCACCTTCACCAGCCAGAATAGGAGAACTGATCAGCCCTCTTGATCTAAAGTGTTTACCGGAAAGGACAAACTTCTTGGGGCTGGGTGTGGCAGTGCATTCCCTTACTCTCAGCACTCTGGAGGCAGAGACAGGCAGATCTTTGTGCTTGAAGCCATCTTGGTCTACAAAGCAAGTATAAGGACAAGCAGGGCCACACAGAGAAACTCTGTCTTGGAAAATCAAGACAAACAAACAAAAGGACTTTTTACTTCAAGTTGAGGGAAAGTAAACACCCCTAGACATCTGACAGAGAGCCAAGTTCTCATCTTTGCAGGAAAATGTGTATGCATATCTAAGGGCAAAATGTGTCAAGAAATTTGAGAAGTGGAGCATTCACCGCGAGAGCCTTGCCAGGCCTGCAGCAGCTGGGTCAGACCTCCGTGTAGATTCTTAGTCAGCTCCCCTACCCAGTATTTTGAGGCTGTGGATGTTCTTATTAATTTTAAGCTATTAACCATGCCAACTTTCAATTGGACTTAAGTGAAAGTATTTCCTGAGGGGAAGAATTTTATTGAGCTGCTTTTTTGAACACTAAAGCTTAAAAGAAAAAAAAAGTAGTGGTACCCTTATTTCCTTCATGTTCAAACCTTTCTTTGTTTTTTCCCTTCTCCTTACCTAAGTTAGAAAAAACACACATAAGTGAGAATCTTAAACTGAAGTGTCTTTTCCTTCCATTGCAGTGCTTTGATGTCAGGCAGAGCTGCCTCCTTATGTTTTGACAAAAACATTTGTTAAATCCTTCATTCTTTCATCATTTAGTTCATCTCCCTGAAGTCCTGGTTCTTCAGCTGGCAGTGATCATTCTCCTCTTTCTATTAATGATTATTTGTATTAATGAGGATGATTTGTCAAGTACAATTTTATGTTCTCTCTTTCTCCCCTGAAAAGAGCAATCTTGCCAATTTGATTCCATCCCTTGGAGTTTAAAAAATACACTTCTCTCATGTTAAAGTCTCCATAGTCTTCCACAGTGCTCAGGGGTTGTTACTCCCACTGCACTTTTATTCTTTTCTAATTAAAAATAATTTATTAATGTCATATCTAGAAAAAGAGCTCAGCTCAATCTTAGCAAATGGTTTATTTTAATCTCAGCATTTTATATACTCTTCTTGGGTTCCTTGCCAGTTAACTAAAATAATGGTTAACTGTATGTATTTTCTTATTACTTAATCTGCAATTAAATTATTGAAATAAAATTTTAAAAAATCAATAACATATCAAAATGATTTTGTATTTTAGTTGAAGAATTTTAGTTTTTATAAATATATCTAATGTGTTATTTGTCATTTCATAGCTTTGGAAAATGGTGCCATTCTTATCTTTATTGATGTTGTCAAGATTTATTTATTGAATGAAGTTGGGTATCTGCATAAATACCAACAACACAGTTGTGAATAACAAGGTCACAATATCCAAGGAAGAAGTTTTTTATGATGACTCAATGTTAGCTCTTGTGCCGCTTCATGCGCTGAAACCCTAACCCTTGGTGTAACAGTATTTGAAAGGGGTTGGGGTTATTTTGGGTAATTGATTTAGACATGGTGGTAAAACTCTCCTGAGTAATGTTAGTTCTCTTATAAAAGAATAAAAGAGAAAGTATTATGTACACACACACACACACACACACACACACACACACACAGAGAGAGAGAGAGAGAGAGAGAGAGAGAGAGAGAGAGAGAGAGAGAGTCTCACACACACACTGACAGGGTCTCACTACACTGCCCACATAAGTCTGGAACTCTGTCTTCCTTACTCAGCTCCCTAGGTGCTGGGGAGTATAGGTTTGTGCCACCACACTTGGCCAAAAAATGTACCTTGTTATCTTCGAGTCCTGGAGGAGTGCAGAGTGCCATATCATCATTTATCATGTAGGGATTTACTTGCAGTTTAGCTTTTGTTTTTCATCATGTTGTCCACTTACTTAAATTTTGTGCAGTTCATATAATAGGACAATTCCAAAAATTAAACTGTGAAAAGAAAGTCCTGTCATGACACAGAAAATGGCTTGTTTAGATTTAAACACTAAACTGTGCTGTATCCACACATAGCCATTACCCAAGGAGAAATGGAGACAGCAATGCCATATGAATCCTTGATAATAAACTTCATGTTCTGCTCAAACTCTAGCCACAGCCATGTGGATTTCATTGTGTTTGTTGCCATTTGTTATGCTGAATAAGTTAGAAACTTTATTATCTATTGATTTTCTGCTGTGAATGTCTGAAAACCTTTGTGCTCTCAACACTGCCATTGATCAGATATCAATTATCTTTTACTCTCCAAGCACAGAACATATTAAACTGATTCTGGATTTATCTGCTACATGCTAAAGGGCCTGACCTCAATTTTTCTGCTAAAGACCCTTTAGCTTCAGTTTTAAGAGCAATTTTGTTCCTGACAATGTTGTTGTGTTCTTGCCTGAGAATCCTACATTGTCATTTATTTAGCTGGAAAATGTACCAAAACAGTGCTGGCCATCATTTCTAGGGACTCTGTGGTTGTTGTTCATGGTTTAATCAGCATCACCAAATATATATTATAGTGGGAAATTACCAATATGGAGTCAGGTAGAAATATAAGGGTATTTAATAGGGAAAAGCCTTACTTACAGAGCGACCTAGCCAGCAGGCATGGCAACGGTCTATACGCAAGGCCAAAAGAGAAATCGAAAGCGAAAACGCAGTCACCCTATGTCCCCTGACCACGCCCTCACAAGCGTGGTCAGGCACACCTGTAGCCAGCCCCTAAGTAAGCGTGGCTACTGCTTCCCCTACAATATATTATTTGGGAAATAAAGTATTTTAACATCAGTCATTAATTAAATTTAAAAGTGGTAGGTGATAAAAAGAAAAACATAACCACCATCACCACCAACAAAACCAAGATACAATTTTATCTCAGAAGCCCCTGCATTTAATTTGCCTCCATACTATGCAACACACCTTTCCCAAGAATGTCATCTAGAGTTTCAAAATAATTTCATGATTCTTTTCCTAGTTTGGTATTTCCTCAAAGATGTCTATTCATTAATACATATTTGAAAACAGAATGTATTATTCTCTACTCAGAAAATTAATGTGCAAACATTTGTAATTTAAGCATTATGAAATATAGGACATGAAATTAATTAAATGTCATTTTACTTATCTTCTAAACATGAATTTGGTGAGCCTAACTCTCAGAATGTTGTAAAGCACTATTTTCTATTATGTGTGGCATTTCTAACCTACGTGATGAGGAACTGTATAGAAGCATTGAATATCTGTACCAAATAACTTTGGAGTTTTACCAATGCCAGATATAGATAAAGCTGATGAAATGCTTCCCAGTCAGGCAAAACTGATTTTGACACTGGATTTTAAGTGAATTAATGTGGTTCTGGCTGAAAATAAAATGTTTTGGGTAGATAGTAAGCATTAATGTGGAGAAAACTCTCAATGGTCTCATTAGATTGATGTTCATTGGGTGTGAGCATTTCTTTGTGTAACTACCTTCTCAGATTAGCTTGCTGGTAGAATAAAAGTGACATACCAAGAAATGAGTTTTGCTGTTTGAAAAAAAATAAATCAGGAACCGTCAGGTGTTATTTTGATGCTTATAAATATTTTTCCTGCTATCCTTTTGTTGAGAATTACAATTGTTTTGAGGCAGTGCATCGCCAGTTTCCATACCCTCATGACTAACATGGAAATCTTGCAAAAGGTTATATGCAGAGTCATAGATCTAGGCCAGTGCCTGAGTTTCTGCATTTTTCAAGACTTAGTGTTACTACTGTTGTTCCATGAAAATATATGTCAATATGTGAACTGCAAGGTCATATGTCACAGATTTTGCACTGTAAACCTGTTCTCTTCCATCATTTGCTCACACAGCAACAAGAAAGCACCTTGGATGTGATTTGTTTTGCCACATGTATGAAAACATACTATCTCAGTTAGGGTTTCTATGGCTGTGATAAACCATCATGACCAAAAATCAACCTTGGAAGAAAAGAGTTTATTTCATCTTATACTTTTAGATAACAGTCCATCACTGAGGAAAGCCAGGGAACAAAACTGGAGACAAAAACTGACACAGAAGCCAGAGAGGAACATTGCTTACTGGCTTCTTCCTTATGACTCACTCAGCCTGTTTTCTTATAGCATTCAAGACCACAACTACAGGGGCTATAAGTGGGCTACATCAATCATGAATCAAGAATATGCTCTATAGCATTACCTACAGCTCTACCCACTAGTCCTATGAGGCATTGTTCTTGATGAAGGTTTCTTCTTCTCAAATGACCCAAGCTTCTGTTAAGTTGGCACAAAAACTAACCAGCACTCTTGACCCCTTGTTATCCTGACACAGAAACACATTTATTAATCAATGACATTTGCTTTCTTGTTGTCCCCAAGTTATTATACTAATATGATAGCCTAAAACATCTCAACCTTTCAAAATCCCACAGCCCTTAAAAATTTCAACATTTAAAACATAATAATCTCTCTAAAACTCCAAAGTCTTTGTAAAAGTCAAAAGTTTCTCTAAAAGTTCAAGGACACTCAACTGTGGGTTCCTCTAAAATTAAAAAAAAAAAAAATGGTAAATACTTTCTTACTCAAAGATGGGAGAACTAGGGCACAGTCAGAATCTGAACAAATATCAAGCTCCAAAAGTGAATAAATCAGTGTCCAATATCTGCTTTTCACTCATGATTTTCTGGCTCTTCCACCAGTCTTGGGTACCTTCTTTAGGCCCATCTTCTGCAACACATTCAGCTTGTCTCCTAGGCTAAGGACAGCTCTACCCCATGGATGCTGCTGTTCTTGGTGGTCATCTCATGATACGGGAATCTCTCAAATGTTGGTGGTCTCTGTAACTGAGTTACATTCTAAACAAAGTCTTTCCAGATGTTCTCTTCAGGGACTCTGACCCTGCCTCATGACATCAAGTCTCAACTTCTCAATTTCTCTCTGTGACCCCTTTGTACCTTCAGAACCAGTCCCACTTGGATGACTCTTACACATCCTTCAAGGTTTGTCATCAGTATGAGAAGCAGCCTTGTCCCCTCTGGACCACAGCTTCTGTGTGCTGTCCCCTAGAAACAATTTTCAGAAGATTTTGCCTTAGTGATACTGGTTTCTTCTTAATCATAGCTTATTTATACTCTAGTCCCATATGATCATCATCAATTGTCCCAACAAAGCAAAGATTTCACTCTAGTGGATCCAAATTGAAATTAATAAATATCCATGATAGAGTCTTTGAGTAATTCTCAAACTGCCCTATGAAACCTCCCAAACTAGGTCACCATTATCTGTATTTCTCTCAATACTCTTATCTTCCAAGTCCCACAGAAATGTCCATTGAGTTATGAGTAGTCAGTACCATTTCTAGCCCAAAATTCAAATGCCATCAGAATCCTTTTGAAAACACGAGGTCTGAGCTGGTGTTGGTGGCACACGCCTTTAGTCCCAGCACTCAGAAAGCAGGGGCAGGCAGATCTCTGTGAGTTTGAGGCCATCCTGGTATACAAAGCTACACAGAAAAACCCTGTCTTGAAAAACAAAAATAAAACAAAAACAAAAACAACAACAACAAAACAGAAAACACATGGTCTGTCACAGCAATATCCCATAGCCTGGTACCAACTTCTGTCTTAGTTACTATTGTGATAAATAAAAACACCTTAACTAAAGGCAACTGGGAGAGAAAACAGCTTATTCCAGATTGTAAATATCAGGTTATGGTCCATCATCAAAGGAAGTCGGGGCAGGAACTAAAGACAGCATCCTGGAAGCAGAAACTGAGTAGAGGCTATGAAGGAACAATGCTTACCGGCTTGTTCCCTATGGCTCACTCAGCCTGCCGTTGTATAGTACCTAGAACGAACAAGTATCTATGGAGATGATGGATCTTAATTAATCATCATCATCAAAAAAAGAAAGAAAATGTCCTACAGACTTGCTCACAGACTGCCAATGGAGGCATTTTCTTGATTAAAATGTCTTCCTCCAAGATGACCCCAGCTTGTGGCAAGTTGATATAAAGACTAGCCAGCACGTGTCTTCTCGTCTTCACTGCTCCAATCCTGGCACACACAGTGACTGAAACTTTAGGATGACTTGTTGCATGAGTTCTAATTGGTCTTAATAATAAAAACCTTAATAATAAAACCTTTAATAATAAAAAGCCACATATCAGGGTAGATGCTGAAAGATCAGAGAGACAAAGGAGCAGGCCACAGCCACCTCTTACCTTGCTAACTCCTCAGCTGAAAAAGACCTGAGATCCTGTCTCCTCCCACCATATATATATATATATATATATATATATATATATATATATATCTGCCCAGTAATTTTACTTCCTGTCTGTCTGTATGGACCTTCAGACCTCTATGGTAACTAGTGGCTAGCTCTACCCTCCAATCTTGTTAGAGTAAAAACAATGTTAGATTTCCTTGTTAGAGTAAAAACAATGCATCTTCCTGTGTTAATGAACTCCAGGTCACTCAGTAGAAATTCCATGGCTGAAGAAAAGGGGAATTCAGAGATTGCAACTCTCTCTCTCCCTCTCTCTCTCTCTCTCTCTCTCTCTCTCTCTCTCTCTCTCTATATATATATATATATATATATATATATATATATATATACTCACTTACGTAACCAGGGAAAGGTTTGGTAGATAAAGTTAACAACCTGAGCTCAACTCCTGTGATGCATACACATAGTGGTAGGAATAAAAGAACTTCTGAAATTTGTCCTTTGACCTCCATAAAATCTATAGCACTTGTGCACATGTGTGTTTGCACACACACAACCTACGGAACAAACAAACAATAAACACAAGCCAAACAATGTGTGTATCTGGGAAAAATTTATTGCTCATTTGGGCTAATAACCAAGTGATGGGTTTTATGGTGAGATTAGGTTAGCTTTGAAACAATATACAGCTCTCTTACAAAGTGCCTCCACTACTTCCCATCACCAAGGAACAGGAGCACATCCTCACTTCTGCATAATACCATTGTCTCATGCTTAATCTCCATACTATGCATCATTTCAAAGAAGAATTCTTAGATATTCATCAAAATGCTACCGACAAAATGGCTTGCTTTGATAATATCAATTTATACATGAGACTTGAATTGTTAAACAGGTTAACATTGACATAAAAGTCATAATCGATAAATAATCAAAAATTTAAGGGGAAATCACATTTAATAAAATTCCTCAGAAAAGTAGAGAACCAGAACTTGATTAAAGAAGCTATTTTAAAATGAATCAGGAGTAAAATACAATTTGAAAACAATTTTCAGTAGATGTATACCAGGAAAAGCCACCATACAAATGTACTGGCAGTCCTATTTTCACAGAGTAAAGCTTTTGAGAAGAATAGTGGAGCTCTCAGAACTGGGCCAGCAGGAGATCCTTTCCCATATAATTTATGCTCCCATGACGGCCAGGTTTTTTATGATAAAAATGAGCTTTGTTCCTCAAAGAATACACTTAAGATGAAGAAAGAAATTTATAGGGAAATGACCAAGCATCTAGTTTGTCATTCTAGGAAACATGTAGTTTTAGAATAAACACATGTTCAAAATTTTTAAAATCTAAAAATATGACCTGTAGCATAATTTTGTAGTGATTTTTATCTATTTTTATGTAAAAGAAAAAATGTTTCAGAAAACATTAAGAGAGGTTGTAGTAGAATGTTTTGAGGGTTTCATTATACCTCGAGGGCTGATATTAAAGGAAAAACCATGTAACATCAGATTTTAGGAAAATAGAACAGAATTTCAAACTCTGTGTAAGTAAGTATCTTGGTTCTCAAAGACAAACATGAACACCTCATTACATTGGTAAAATCTGTGCTTTAAAGGTCTTACAGAATTTTAGCATTTATACATGCAAATATTTTAACAAATGCATTCATGTGTATCTTGAATATTGTGAAAATGAATTCAAATTTAATACAATAATTTATTTGTTACACTTTTAGTTTATGCACTTTGATTTAATTAATTATTGTATTTATTATTATGTGGGAAATGGAGTATATAGCTCAATGGAAGAATTCTGATTTTCATGTACAAGGCCGTGGATTCAATGGTAACAGCAAAATATAGTATAAATAAGGAGTATATTACTATTTGCCTCTTAGGCAATGTAATGAACTAATAAAGGCTCTTTTGATTTTTAATTCAACAACATTATTTAGTAGTCATTTGATATACAAAACACTGTTTAGATATGAAACATGCCATTGAGAAGGTTTTCTGGTGTTCCTTTGTAATCCTTTGCATGCACTTTCCTGTTCATGCATTTGCCAAAATAGCATTTTATATAAATGGAATTATACAATCTCTGTGCCTTTTGTCTGGCATCTTTCACTCAGTAAAATTACTACTGATTCTTTGATGTTATGAGTCATTAGTGGTTTATTCCTTTTCAATTGGATCAGAATTCCATTTAGTGAACATAAAGATTTTGTTTTTGAAATGAAAGCTTTCCAGGCAATCATGTCTTTGAAGAATGTTTAAAAATAATAAAACTAAGACATGTAGGTTCTTACTTGTTCTCATATTGGGTACATGAAGTTGATGATATATAAAATGCTGCTTTTTAGTCAACATTTAAATTTTATTTTATTTTATTTGTATGAAAGTAAGCCTGCATGTGTGTATGTGCACCACATGTAAACAGTGGCTCACAGAGTTCAGCAAAAAGTATATCAGATTCTCCTGGAACTGGATCTGTGAGCCACCATATGGATGTTGGGACTTGAACGACAGTCCTCTGTGACAGCAGGTGCTGTCAAAGCTTGAGCCATCTCTCCAGCCTATTTCTCTGATAACTTTAATTATGATTTTAAACACAGCTCATAAAATGTGTATACAAACTTACCATGGAACAATTAAAACAAGTGTTCATATAAAATAACATCAACCTATCATATCTATTTGATACTTATGTCTCTGCTGCTACTTCTAAGAAGTGACCAATTAGCAGGAGTGGGGACTGAAAATGTTAGTGCTGATGGCTTGTTCCAACTGGAATTTCCTTCTTGAACAATTCACAAAAGGTAAAATTTTACATCAGGTATAGACAAATATATGATTATAAACATAAAAATTGAATTACTTTTACCTATAATATGTGGATCCAGTTTTGAACTCCTTTGTTTTTAACCCTGTTTCTTTCTGGGAAATGGATAGGTTTTTTTTTTTGTTTTGTTTTGTTTTTGTTTGTTTGTTTTTTGGTCTTTTTGAGACATGGTTTCTCTGTGGCTTTTGGAGCCTGTCCTGGAACTAGCTCTTGTAGACCAGGCTGGTCTCGAACTCACAGAGATCTGCCTGCATCTACCTCCCGAGTGCTGGGATTAAAGGCGTGCGCCGCCGCCGCCACCACCACCACCCGGTAATAGTTTTTTTTTTAGTATGAGCCATACTACAGAAATTCCATATGTGAATCTGATCAGCTGTAGGCAAACATGCATGTCTATACTTAATGCATGCATATCGATATTTGTAGCTTTTTGGTATATTTAGAATAGGAAGATAAACATATAATATGATATTAGATGATTGATATGCTATCATGATAAATTATATATATCATGACCCAACTCAGTGAAATATTCAGTATCATTAACATGGAATTCAGGACATGATGCTTAATCTTGACTGGCTTTGGAGACACCTATGAGTTTTCACATGTCCATTTCTTGTTGTGTCTCTGAGGGTGTTTTCAGAGATGATTGGCATGTAGATCATCCAGCTACAAAGGCCTATCCTGAATGTAGGAAGCACCATTCAATACACTGGAGATTTCAGTGCAAGAAAATAGGAGGAAAAAGAGCCAGATTGTGAAAGCTACATCTACTAATCCTTCTTGGTCTATGTGTTCTAGTTGCCACCTTCTTCACTACTCAACAAGAAATCACCAGCACTCCCTTAAGGAGATTTTAGGCTTTCATTTTTTATTTGTCCCTCTTCAGCCAAGGATTCTAGCTTCTTAGGCTGAAATGATAATGATTTATTTGGCTCTTGCCTTGAACATGCACCTCTCTTGGGATCCAATTCTGTAAACCAATCTAACAAATCTCCCTTTATAATTTTGTGTATAACCCACTAGTTCTGCTTAACTAAAGAACTCTTAACAAAAACAGTAGCAAGGAACTACAAACTTAGTAAACATTTGTCAAAAACAATGCCATAAAATGAAATATGTTGCATGATTTGTACAGTAATGAGTGTAAAATAGTAAAAAAGAATAATTTTCTTAAATTTCTAGATGTCAAAGTTTATCTTTGGTTTAACTGATAATTATATAGTGTACCCAAGATATGTATGTGTATGAACATAGATGTGCATTTTAATGCATTGATACATTTTTAAGGTCATTTATGCTTAAAAAGCTGAAGGTGAAACATTCTGTGAGTTTAGGAAATTGGGCATTAGTTAATTAGTTAATTTGTTGCCTCTTACTTTAGATGCTGCTATAGTTTGAACCTTGAATATTCTACAAATGTTCACTGATTGGAGACTTGGCTGTAGGTAGATTCAATGAAGAGGTAGCAGAGCCTTTCAGAGATGGAAACAATTGTGGGATATTTAACTTCTCCTGATTCTCTTCAGCTCTGTGGTCACTTCCAATTCTGACTTGCTATCTTACTACAGCCTAAAGTAATTGTATAAACCAGGCCGGTATTGCAACTGTGAAACCATGAGCAAAAATAAAAACTTACTTTTATGTTAATTTTCAAAGTCATGGAAAGACTGACAAATACAAATGTCTTAATATATTGCCAGATTTGGGTAATTAATTACATTTAACATATTAATTACATTTAACATAGTAAAGATAAGTAAATTTGAGAAATGCAGATTTTACTGTTGCTTTCAGAAAGAGAGAATAAATGTTGAGGCATTCTTACTTATTCTTAGGAAATTAAGTCTGAGTAAAACCAATTGGGAGAGCTGCTTTATTTCAGGCTTTGGGACTTTGTTCAACAATAACTGCAACCATTTAAAGTAAATTGTCCATTAAAGTACCATTCCAGCTTTTGACAAATTGCATCAAACTGTGTTCTTCCTCTGGGTAAGCACAAATCAGAGCACAGTTTATTTATTTATTTATTTATTTATTTATTTATTTATTTTTATTTGACATACAGGTTCTCTGAGCCTGTGGGATAAAATGCTTTTAGGTGCCCTGTAAGACATTCTGAAGAGGTTATATGTGGCCCAGCAGAGTCCAAATCAAGATGTTGGATTTGAGCCGTTTATCTCATGTGATGACAAATAATTGAACATGTCTCATATCATCAATCACTCTGAAAACTGTTCTCACATTTAAAACATGCTATTTGATCATGGATACCTTGACAGCAATGGCTCACAGTCCTTAGTTGTTAAAAACTCGTTGAGCCATACAGAAATACTTGGAAGTTTCCAGCAATGCATAAATCCAAATGACTACTGTTAGCACCTGCTAGCTCGATTTTTAGTTGTAAAGTTCATGTTTCTAAGAATACATAAAAACAAATACATCCGTTTTTGATGAAAATACTCTATTAAGAATTAAAATTAGCTGTAATCAAAGATTTAAATCTAACCATACAGCTGAAGTTTAAATATGATTGAAATAAAATATTTTAGTTTTCTGAAATTTTTGCAGTAATAGTAAAAGAAGTTATGGTATTTCTTTATAATACATTATGATGAAACAATTTGTGCTTCTTAGCACTTTTTCCTTTAGCTTCAATGACTGATATGTTGTAGCCATATAAATTTTGGTGATAAAACTAAAGGCTGCCAATGAAAAATTCTTACTTGAAAACTTGAGATGGGAGGCATAGTGTAAATAACTAAAACTTAACTAATTTTCTTTTATTTTAGGAATTATTTCGTGGTATGTTATATATTACAAAATATAATGTTTATTTTCTTATCTAGGATTATGAAATGCCAATTTCCTGATGCAATATTGAGTGTTTTGAAGATAATAGGCTTCCTATTTCTTAGATTTCTCTTCCTTTGAGCTTTTCCAGTGTTTCCTATTAATGGATTTGGTTATTATCACTTGTAAAAGTGAGTCTATGGCCCTGTGAGGAACCACATGACTTTGTCACAGTTTGATTTCTGTATGTCAGTTCGATTATGTGTGTGACATCATCTCTGCCCTACTTCATGGTGCAGTGACATATGTTACATTTGTGATGAGTGAGAATTTTGTGGAGAGAAGGCTTTAATCTTTGTAAAGATCTCATTCCTTGCTAAAAGTTTGATCTTTCTCTTATTTGTTCAGGCTGTCAAATTTATTTATTTTGATGCCTAGATTAACTTACATTTTACTAAATGGATCCTTGGGCTTTTTGCATGTCCTCAACATTCCTTAAGGCCGTCTCTATTTTTTTTCTGGCACATTAAGATTGTCCAGGCCCATTTCTAATTTCATCTCCTCATTGAGCTACTTTTCAAAGAAGACCCAATATCTTTTAGCAAAGAATGGGTGAATTTACTGGGATATGGGAGTAAAAAGGAAAGCCTTGAATGTAAATCATAATAGTAAATAGTTAATGATAATTTAAATATAATTGTATGAATGAATTTATAAGCTTTCAAGAATAAAAGTGGCTTAGTACTGGCAGAAGGAAAAGACATGGAGATTAAATAATTGTTTTTTATTTTGGCTCTGTACTTTGAGAACCTAGGGGAATTTTATAAATGCTAGTGTCTGAGTCAATACCCAGAGTTCCTGAGTAAATTGTTTTTATGTGTTTCCCAGGCATTGAGACATGTGAATTCTTCCTACATGGTATTCTAATATATAGTTGATGTTGAGAGTTGAGAAACTACTCATTTAGTTTAGGGCAATTTCTTCCTATGTGTGAATCTAGTCAGTCCCACCCTTTCATATAATGAGTCTCCTGATAGGAGTGACAATTCACCAGAACCCCTTATCGATAGCTCAACTAGCTTCTCATTCAAAAAGCATCCAAGAGATATAGAAGTCTTTTATAGAAAGTGGATTATTTTGCAATACTTATTTGGATTACAAAATTACCAGCTAAAGGTCTTTTCTTTCTTCATGGGCTGGAGAGTGTCTGAAAGCTGGTTATGGCTGCCCTCATCTTTTTTCCTAGAAACTCATGCTGTCACTTTTGGTGTGGAATACTTGCATATTCACCAGAAAATTATGTACAGAAAGGTCAACCTCACAGTTTATCTTTTTTTTTTCTTGAGAGGCTTATAGCAGAACTGATCTTTAATACATTACTTGTCCTTTCCACCTAGATTCTGTCCCAAACATTCTTGCAATAGAATGAGTACAAAGTCTCCCAATGTCAGTTGCCTACTATTCAATTAATGCAAAGAAGCAATGCTATAACACAGCAAAACAGATCGTTCAGCCTTGGTCCATGCAGTCTCAGAAACACTCATCAGCATGGGATCAATGGAGCTCAGAGGTACACATGGTGAATCCCACAGCAGTTGGAAGGAGGCTGAAATGCCCTCAGCAGTGACATCTGCTTAAGAAGCTCTGAACTCATTGAATCCAGTGAACTTTGTCATTTCTGCGAAGAGTCTTTTTCTTTAGTCTTTTCACAGTTGCTAATAATGGAAATATTGAAATCAGCAAGTTTCTGACTAGGAGTAAGCTAAAAGTGGCTTTTGAATATTTTTTCAGCCTACTTAGAAAATTTCTCTTGTGACAATTGGTTGTTATTTGGGGTATCATATGGGGAGGAGGAAACACAAACAACATCCGATAATTTGGGACATAAATATTCACTCTATATATTTGTAGCTGTTATTTTGGTTCTATTTGAGGTTTATGATTGATCCTTGGCACATATCCCCTGGGTATTGCTATGAAAAAAAAAGGAAAAATCACGTAAAAGAAATTTCCAAGACTTTTGCAGAACTTCTCTTTTTATTGAAATTCTAGTTTTCTTCCACACTTTGGTTGTCAGTTTTCAGAAAACTAGCCTAACAAAGGAAAGGATAAAAATACATTATAAAAACACATGTGTCAGAAGACCATTGCATTAAATTTGGGAAAGCATGTTTAAAGTGATTTTCTACTGAAAATAATTTTAATCAAAAAATTTTAATCCTGTCTCTGTTTACTGATGTTAAATGAGGGTTTCAAAGGTAGCAATCAATAAACAGAGATAAAAGCTTCTTCGGAATAAATGAAAGGAAGTAATAAAAAGACTCACTAAGCTCAAGTGCCTCCTATCAACAGCCGCTGATAAAATATTAAAAGATTTTCCTTGTGTAATGTCTCTGGAGAGCCATCTTGCTGATCTACTAGACAATGATTGACAACTTTGAGACCTTGCTGGAAGCCACAAAAGTGTATCTATAATATTATGCTCAATTGCTCAAGTTTTTCTTCCTAAATGGGGCTAGAAATAACATACCACAGGGTGGTGGGCTTTTAAGAAGCAGGATATTCTTTCCAGTCTAAATGAAGTTTAATTGGCTTGTTATTAGACACTACGAACTTCAGGAATGTAAAAATAAAAACAAAACTGAAAACAATACCATAAAAAGTGTATTGCAATTAAAGACACATTAAATAGTTTGGAAGGGATTAAGAACTCACTGGAAGAAACTGTGTGTAGCAAAGTGTTAAGCTTAGAATACAAAGTATCCCTCCAGCAACTCATGTGTTGAAAATTTGTTCTCTGGCTAGTAGTACTCCAAAGAGATGCTTAAAATGTTAAGATGTGGGGTTAGCTAGAAGTAGGGCATTGGTATCTGACCTTTAGAGAATGAAAGGTCTTCAGTGTGATACAAAATTAAAGTTTTCCTCCTTTAAATTGGTCTGTTAGGTATTGTCATGGAATAAAAAAAGGAAATGCTTTCTATGTTACTAATGTATTTTGTAAGCATAGCAATGAAACTAATTGATTTATGTGCATAATCTTTATTGATCTCATGAAAACCCAGTGCATCAGTGATCACATCTCTGTTTCCTGGAATGAAGGACCAAAACTCAGAAAATTTAAGGAACTTCTTCCCAAGTTCTTTTTTTTGTTTTTACATTTTTTATTATTTAATTTTTGCATTCCAATCCCAGTTTCACCTCCCTCTTTTCCTCCCACTCCCTCCACTCCCTGCTTCTTCCATCAGCTCCATGGAGAGGGTAAGGCCTCCCTCAGGAAGTCTGCTAAGTCTGTCCCATCATCTGGTTGAGGCAGGACAAGGCATCTCTCCTGTGTCTAGGCTGAGCATGGTATCTCTCCATATGGAATGGGCTCCAATTAGTCAGTTTGTACATTAGTATTAGGTCTTGGACCCACTGCCAATGGCCTTATATATTGTCCCAGTCACACTTTTGTCACCTTTATTAAGGGAATCTAGTTTGGTCTTATGCAGGTTCCCCATTTGTCAGACCTGAGTCAGTGATCTCTCACTAGCTCGGGTCAGCTGTTTCTGTGGGTTTCCCCATCATGATATTGACTCCTTTGTTCATATTTTTGCTTCTCCCTCACTTTGATTGCACTCCAGGACCTTGGCACATTCGTTAGTTGTAGATTTCTGCATCTGCTTCCATCTGTTTCTGGAAAAGGGTTCAAGCTTCTTTGGGGTTATGAATTGTAGGCTGGGTATCTTTTGCTTTATTTCTTGGTATCCACTTATGAGTGAGCACATAACTATATTTGTCTTTCTGGTTTTGGGTTACTTCCCAAGTTCTTAATAAATAAGTGGTTTAACTTGAATTAGACCCAGATCTTCTTAACTGCAAGTAGCGCCATGGTATGGGCTTACTGTAAGGACCATGATACTTCACTATGATATAAAGTGACTCTGAAGACCTGATGGAGATGTAGGATAGAGGAAATAGTAGAGGTTAATGAAGAGAGAAACACAGGGATGTTTATCTATTTGTTTGTCTAGCTCCAGCAACTGGTTAATGGAAAGGACAAAGAAGACCAGCCTGATGATTCTATAGGGATTATATTTAGCTTTATTGAGAAAATCATACAGACTTTGAGCATTGAGCACTTTCCTTGCTGATTTTTATATCACATTATATGATAGTGTGGTGCATATTATGGTGTAGAAATGAGGCCAGTAAGCATTTATTAGTTTGTGGACAAGCAACTTCTTTACAGAGGGTAGAAGAAGGGGTTACAGAAAGAACATTTCACTGTGGCTTTCAAGAAAGAGATGTGTAGTATCTGGATTATGGAAACTGAAACAAGACAGAACATTAGACTTAAAGTCCATGTGAGTTATTAGAAAGTAAAGAAACTCTTAAATGAGATTTTATAAGTGGGGATCTGGTTTCTATTTTAGAAGGCATTGATTATAAACTATCAAAGTCTGAGTATCATCATGAACATAATGTTGTGTGGTAAGTTTACATAATATTTTTATCACCAATTTCTGATAGATCCTCTTTGTGTATTTTTGCCATGTCCAGTCACCTTTGACCTCACTAAAATTTCCTTTCTCTTCAGGGTCATTATGATATAGCTTTGATATTTCCCATCTCATCCAAAACCCAATGTGCCCAATGGCTAATTATCATGATGAAACTGGGAGTCAACACTAAAACATGTGAATAATTTGGCTGTTCATTTTTTCTTTTCCTTTTGTTCATGTGTGTGCTATGCATGTGTATTATGCATTTTTGTAGTGGTGTGCATGCCCATGAATGCCCATATGGAGGCAGTGTGTGCGTATGTAGAGACCAGAGAGAACATCACATGTTCTTTATCATTCGGAACTTTATTTCCTTGAGAAAATGTGTCATTGAACAAGTACCTTGCCATATCACATAGAATGGATTTCCAGTGATCTCCTGAGATCTATGTCACCAGTCGTGGTAGTTTGGGTGAGAATATAATCCATAGGCTAACATAATTGAATACTTGGTCCCCAGTTGGTGGAAATTTTGGGGAAGATCAGGAGGTGTGACCTTGTTGGAGGGAATTTGTCACTGGGAGTGGGATTTGAGATTTGAAAAGACTCTGTGATTCCTAGTCCACTCTCTTTCTCTGTCTTGTGGTTGCAGATCAAGATGCTAGCTTTTAGTTATTTCTTTGCTCCATCATCATGGACTCAAATCCTCTTAAACTGTGAACCAAATTAAATACTTTCTTTAATAATTTGCCTTGTTCATGGTCCTGTTTTATCATGGCAATACAAAGGTAGTCAAGTTTTCATTCTACAACATTGAAGCTAAAGGTGTGCATGTTAGAAATTTTTATGTGGATGCTGGGGATCTGAACTTAGGTCCTCATTCTTGCACAATGAACATTCATTCCAACTAAGACATCTTCCCAGATCCCCCTCATGTTTTCTATAACATAGACTATTCATATTTCTGTGGGAATATCTAAGAGAAAAAGGCTGGGGAATCTTAGAAATTACTGTTCCTTAGGTCATTGCTGTCTGTTCCTCTCCTCATCCTTGGTATGATCATTCTGTTGTGTAGTGAGATATCCACTCCACCTGCACCTGTACATGTTTGGGCATGGTCACAGGTACAGATGTGACAGAGAGTGGGTTTTAGGTCTGGGGTAGGGACAAGTGGGTTTCTGTCTTGCTTCCCGTTGGGCCACAGAAGGCAGCCTGGGTGAATCCTTGGAGCTGGAACTTGCAGCAGTCACCTGCTTCTTCTGCAAGTGCATTCTCCCCGAATAAAGTTACATTAACCTATTTTGAAACTAGCCCTGTGAATCTTGATCCATGCATCCACAATGTTGTCTCTAGGTTTCCCACCAGCTTTCTGTCAATGCCACTTACTTCTTTGGTTCTCTGACTAAACTTCTTACATTTTATCTTTTGCTTTTATTTCATTGTGTTTCATCATATACACTTATGATTTTAACAAGCCATAAAAGATAATACAATTCATGCCACACCTTTTCCTTTGATTCAGTCTGAGGCATTCTGCATCACTGGTACATATATGCTAAATAAAAATTATTCTAAATAAAAGCAATGTGCTATATTATTTAAATATATTTTAGTTTTTGAAACTCATCAAAAGTATTAAAATAATAACTATGTAGAAAAAAACATAATGTCAATGCTTTAATGCTTTAAAACTTATGTGATATTTAGGCAAATATATGTTCTTTACCCACTTATATTTAACATTTTTATCATGAGTAATTAGTAAAAAATATAATTGTATAATACTTGCTATTTGTTTAATCTACATATCTGCAAAAATGTAGCTCTATCACAAGATGATGATGTTATCTTTAATTTTATGGTAAATTCCCCAAGACAGGATGATCTCTTAGCTGTCATTTTTATGTACATCCATCTACTAGTCTTCTTACCACCTAATAATATGTGTAAACAGATTGATTACAGTGTTTACAGTCTCTTTGCCCATTTTTCAATAAAGACTGAAAATATTGATTTCCTTACTTTTAGCTGTCACAACTATGAATTTGTGTTCTTTATCTATTATATCTATTTGGCTTCTCAATTGTGTATTTTGAAATTCTAATATACATTAGAGTGGTTTTAGTGTTCACTTGAATTGCCATCTTTATCATCTTAGAATTCCATATTAATCATTGATAATATTACCTGTTGCAATCTAATTTGCATTTTGGTACTGTATCTATTTTTACTTTATTTTGAGAATGCTTGGTATCATCCATGTATCAGTTACATTTCCTATTGCTGTGACAATGAGCAAAACTTAAAGTTCAGAGGGCTTGATTTGACTTACAGCTCTAGAAGACATGGTGTCAGAGTCGGAGGCGGCTGGTCACATGGCACCTGCAGTCAGAGAGTGATCAGAAAGTGGAGCTAGATTGCAAAGTCTCAAGGTCTATCCCAGAGATCCATTTCCTCCAGTTAGACTCCACATCTAAAAGGTTCTATAACAAGGTTTCTCAAACATTGTAGTAGCCAGGGACCAAGTCTGCAAACACATGAACCTAGGAAGAATATTTCACATTTAAACCATAGTGCATATATATGCATAGATTTAACATTAATATGTTTGAGTTTTAAATTTTAAAATTTTCCTGTAACAAAATATAATTGGATTTTCAATTTTTCAAAATACATTCTGGTAACATGTATATTTTTAATTACAATATTTAGACCTTTTGTATATAATGTACTATCAACATATTGAGGTTTAAATTTCTGTCATATTGACTTTTACTCTTGTCTTCTTTTTATGAATTATTAGAGTAATTTGTACTTCTCATGTCATCTTCATTGTCAGCTTAGTGAGTATATCTCCTTTTATTTACTTAGTGACTACTATTGTGACATATATATGACAGACACATAAATATAATACATATATCATATGTAAATATGTAAAATTTGTGTGTGCTTGTGAACTTCCCCATGCATGTTGTGCTTTTAGAGGCCAGAAGTTGATGTCCTGTGTTAATCATCATTGCTCACCATCTTATTGTTTTAGACAAGCTCTCTCACTGAATTCGAAGGTACTATTTCAGTTAAATCCACTGAATAGAAACCCTGAGATTATGATATATATGAGTGTGGGTGTGTGTGTCTGTGTGTTTTGTATGTATGCATGTTCATATTTGTGTGAACAAGTATGTGTGTGGGTAAGTGGGCATTTGTGTGAGCATGTGTGTAGAGGATCAAAATTAATGCAAGCAAAGTCTTTCAATGAATCCAGAGCTTATGAATCCCAGAGGGTCTAGCTAGCTAGCTTGCCTAGATATCCCCTCTCTCTGGCTCTCTAGTGACTGCCATGCTTGTCCTTTGGTTTGGGGGCTCCAAACTCTAGTCCTCACACTTGTCAGGCAAGTGCTTTTAATAGTGATCATTCTTCCCAGATATTAATACAGTTTAACATATCCAAATTTATTAAAATTAAAAAAATTCTATCACTTACTGAAAGCATGGTTCTTTGGCCAAATATTTTCATTTATTCTATATTTTGATCTGTGTTTTTCAACTCATTACAATTGTTCATCTGCTATAAATCTTACAAACATTTATATTCTTCACTTTTATTGAAAATAGATTTTTTCTTACATAATATATCCAGAGTACAGTTTTTTTTCTTCCCTCTATTCCTCTCAGTTCCTCTTCATCACCCCTCAATCCAGACCTAACTTCTTTCTGTCTCTCATTAGAAAACTAAGAGGTGGTGCCTGGTATAATGATATAATGCACATACCAGCACTTAGTAGTCAGAGACAGGAAGATTTCTGTGAACTTGAGGCCACGTTGGTCTGTACAGTGAGTTTCAGGACAACCAGAACTAAGTTATATAGTAAGACTCTGTTTTGAAAAATAAAGAACAGAAACAAAAAACAACCAAAAACAAAAATTAGAAGAAAACAGGCTTCTAAGAGATAACAATAAGATATATAATAAGACAAAACAAACAGAAAGAAAAGAGACTAAGCGCAGGCACAAGAAACAGAGACCCACTCATGCACACACTCAGAAATCTCATAAAAACACTAAACTGGAAGCTATAATATATACACAAAGGAACTGTAGGGTGAAAATTGAGAAGAGAAAAAAACCTATATAAATAAAATAAAACTAAAATTAAAACAAGACAAAATTAAGAAACAATAAAAAGGAAGAACCCTGAAATGACATTATGAGACAGGGAATCTCCAAAGATGCCATTGAGTTCATTTTTTTGTTGGCCATCTATGGCTGTGCATGTGGACTACCCATAAATGTAGTCTGTTTCCCCAGTGAAACTGCCTTGGAGAAAATTGAATTTTCATCGGCAAGTAGTTGTCAATTGAAGATTACTTCTCTTTTAAATATGGGGATATAAGCTGGGTGTTGGTGGCACACACCTTTAATCCCAGCACTCGGGAGGCAGAAACAGGTGGATCTCTGTGAGTTCGAGGCCAGCCTGGACTCCAGAGTGAGTGCCAGGATAGGCTCTAAAGCTACACAGAGAAACCCTGTCTTGAAAAACAACAACAACAACAAAAAACAAACAAAAAAGGGGGATATATGTTCACTTTTGCTTTCAGCTCTAGAGCCCCATCTGATGCATACCCTTGCAGATCCTGATCATGCTGCCCCATGAGCAACATATATGTTAGCTCATATATGCATTGATCAAGTTTATTTAAAGGGGCTTATTTTGTTGGGGTCTTCCCTAACCCCTGGCTCTTACAATTTTTCTACCTCCTTTTCTGAAGGATTCTCTGAGCCCTGAGAAGAGGGATTTGATGGAGACACCTCCCCCTTTCCTTTTTTATTTAAATAACATTTTTTTCCGTTTATTTTACATGCCAACCAGTTTTCTCTCTCGCCTCTCCTCCCAACCCCCTCTCTTCTTCCTGTCTACCTGCTTGCCTTCCCCTCCTCCTCCATCTTGTCTCCATTCAGAAAGGGGCAGGCCTCCCACGGGCTTTCACAAAGCATGGCACATCAAGTTGAGGCAGGATCAAACTCTTCCCCTTTCTTCAAGGTTGGGTAAGGTAATCTAGCTATTTGGAACAAGTTCCCAAAAGTTAGCTAATTTATTGCCAGGGACAGGTCCTGACCTCACTGCTAGGAGCCCTCCCAAGAGACCAAGATACACGATTGTCACACACACAAGCAGAAGAACTAGGTTGGTCCCTTGGAGGCTCCCTAACTGTTGGTCCAGAGTCCATGAGCTCCCATGAGCTCAGGTCAGCTGTCTCTGTGGATTCCCAGTCATGACCCCTGTCTTATACAATGCCTCCTTCTTCCAAGGCATCCCCCTTTCAGCTGACTGTTTAGAGGCCCCTCACTCTATGCTTAATGTCTGGCTATAGGCCTCTTCATTTGCTCCTATTTGGTGCAGAAGGAAGCTTCTCTGATGATGGCTGAGCAAGGCACCGATCTGAGTAAAACAGAATGTCATTTTCAAGCTACTTTTTAAAAGCAGCATTTAGTTTTACCCTAGGTTCCTGGGCTATCTAGCCTCAGGTTCTTGGTTACCTAAGCAGTGTTGGGTATGGGTTCCATCTGTGGAGTGGGTCTTCAAGTCAAATCAGATATTTATTGGTTATTCCCACAAACTTCGAGCTAACATTATACTAGCATATCTTGCAAGAGGACACAATCGTAGATCAAACTCTTTGTATCCAGGTTAGTATTTATGCTTCTCTTTTGGTAGCCTTCGGAGGACCTTTCTGTAACAAAGATGCTAGAACATAGGGGTGTAGGCTCTGTGTGGTCTTTAGCTCAAATTCTCAATGTTTAATGAGTTGTGTAGTGTTGTATTCAACAATAGGGCCTTGCAGGCAGTTTGTTGAGAGCAACCTACACTCTTGGAAACAGCCTAGGTTACATGGGGGTTCACAGACGACACCTTTGGGCAACAACTCAATTCGATGTAACCCAAACCCAATATTGGAATTGTAAGCTTGCTTATTATTGACTTAACAGCTAATATCCACATATAAGTGATTACACACAATATTTTTCTTCCTGGGTCTGGCTTTATTCACTCAGGATGATATTTTCTAGGTCTATCCATTTACCAGTGAATTTCATTTTTTTAAACAACTGAGCAATAGTCAATTGTATAAATGTATCACATTTTCATTATCCATTTTTCTCTTTAAGGACATCTAGGTTGCTAAAAATTTCTGACTATTATGAATAGAGCAGCAATGAACATGGTTGAGCAAGTGTCCCTTTGATAGTATAAAGTGTCCTTTGGATATATGCCCAAAGTGGTATAGCTAGATTTTAATGTAGATTTATTTCTATCTTCCTAAGAAACATGGATTTGTACAGTGGCTGTAGAAGTTTGCACTCCCACTCATAATCGCTGAGTGTTCCCTTACTTCACATCCTCACCACCAGCAGCTATCAGTTTTTTTTTTTTATTAATCTTAGCCATTCTGACAGTTGTAAGATAAAATCTCCAAGCAGTTGTGCTTTGCATTTCTTTGATGACTAATGACGATGAACACTTCAGCCATTTCAGTATTTAGACCTACACCCCATTCTTTAGTGTAGCAGCAGTATTTCTTTTATGAACTTGGGGACTCTTTTATTTGGTTAATAGATGTTAAGAATTACAACATCCTTTGGTGAATTTTTTTTTGATGTTTGTAGTGTCCATCCCCATCTCTTCTGATTAGTTTTGTAGTCTATTTTGTCAGGTATTAAAATGGCTATGCTAGGTCCATGTGCCTGGAATTTTTTCCCATCCTTTATTCTGAGGTGATATCTATCCTTGATGTTAAGGTGGGTTTCTTGGATACAACAGAAAGATGGATCCTGTTTTCCTATCTATTCTGTTAGTCTATGTCTGTTAGATTGGGGAAATGAGACCTTGCTGCTGAGAGATATCAATGAGTGAAGTTTGTTGATTCCCGTTATTTTGTTGTTGTGGTGGTAGTGGTGGTGGTGATGGTAGTGATGTGTGTCTCCTCTCTTGATTTTCTGGCTTTTATTAATTATTCTTTGTGACTGCCTTATGGAGTTGGTGGCTTCGCTAAAGCAATGAATGGGGTAAGGAAGTTTGAAGGGAAGATAGTGTGATCCACTAGAGATGGGGATATGGGGGGAAAGAGACTGCAAGAGGTGATCTACTATAAAATAGAATGAGACAGAGGGGTTGGATTTGGAGGAGAGGAGAGAGAAGTGAAGATCTGAAATTAGCCTACCAGTTCCTGACCAGAGTAACTACAAACATTTCCAACATTTTATTTTATTCTATTTTGTTGTATTGTATTGCTGGGGAGCATATTCAGGGACCTACTTGTGGGGCAAATATTCTATCCTATTACTAGTACCATCCATTTTCAACACTTTTGACATATGTAAAATTTGTATGTGAATAGTTAAGGTGAAAAATAACTACCTTTTAGATTTATCTACAGTTACTGTGTCTTTTCGTCTCTTTGAATTCATCTGAGTTCCTGTTTTAAATGATTCTTCCCCTGAAGAATTTCTATTAACATTTCTTGTGATTTGACTCTTGTTATCAAATAATCCTTTCAGTTGTCATTTTTTAAATGAAGTTTATTATACTGTTTTTTAAAAGACATTTTTAATTTTTTTCCTAGAGAATGAAATGCGATTTGGTGGCTTCTTTTGCTTTGGTATTAAGATTATGTCATTTCATGATTTTATGATTTGTATAAAATATAACTAGAACTCTATATTAATTGCTACCTTTGTCACTTTCAATGATCTTTCTTTCTCAGCCTCTCTCCCCAGGGACCTCTTCATTTCAAGTGATACATTTCCATCTTTAGGACTCACATTTGGTTATTTTTCATTGTTTTAATCTGTTTTGCATTCATCATATTCTGTTCTGTTGAGCACATGGTACTTATTTGGGTGCTTTTTGAGTGCTCTGTTCCATGCCTGGTGTCACATGAGTAATTTTCTATGTCTGTTTCCGATAGCTAAAGAGGTTATGTTTCCCTCATTTTGAACATTTACTATTCTATGTTGTGTTAGGCATTGTGTCTGTATTTGCATGTGTTCCTTTGATGAATGTTACTATTTGAAGAGCAATTTCAGGTATAGTCAACTACTTATATCCCTGTGGGCTAACTTTTAGCTATGCCAGGAAAACACTTTGGTGATGATTGAACTGAGGATGTTGCAAGCTCCCATCATTTTCTCTTCCGGTCAAGTAGGACACAGCCTTTGTATCTCAATCTCTTGTTTGTATAGTCTGAAAATGGCCTTGAGGCAAGAAGCCATGGTGATTTTGTGACTAACTTAATTTATTTCCTGTGTTTCAGCTATTCTGAGCCTGATTTGGTTCTTTTCTGAGGCTGTTTACATACTAGCCAAGGACTGTGTCAAAGAGTTACAACTTCAGCTCTTCTTTAAAATACTGCATATGTGTTGATAACATCAAAACTGTCTTAAAGGTGTACAAACGAATGACTGTAGATATTCAATAATTTCCAGATCCATTACCAGGAGTACATTTTTTTTAAAAAAAACAGTTCTAAATTAACCTGTAGTTTATATTAGATAGTAACTATACAAAATATTGAGGCAAATTATAATTTTTTGGAATCAAACATGAATTTTTATTAATAACTTCTGGCAGTTATTTGATCATATTGTGAACTCTGAATTTGAACCTGCATTAATTAAATAAAATTAACCTTGGGTCAGGAGGCTGCATTAGCAGCTAGTTGAGAGAGCCTCATAGTCATCATAGAGCCTCAGAGGGCACACAGGAGAGATAGTCACAGAAAGTAGTATGGTGGGGTTTTGAGTGGTACAGATATTTCTGGTATGGCAAAGTAGAAACACAGGTCTTCTGTGGATGCCAGAAAGAGACAGGGGTTAGCCAGTTCCTACTCAGCTTCTTTGTGTGTATATGTGTGTGTTTTAAATTTAAATTAGAAACAAACTTGTTTTACATGTCAATCCCAGTTACCACTCCCTCCACTCCATTCCTCCTCTGGCCCCACCAACCCCCTATTCCAGCTCTTTCTGCTCCCCAGGGAGGGTGAGGCCTTCCATGGGGGATCGTAAAAGTCTGTCATATTTGGAGCAGGGCCTACGCCTTACCCCATTTGTCTAGGCTTAAAGCATATTCCTCTATGTGGAATGGGCTACCAAAATCTATTCCTATACTAGGGATAAATTCTGATCCAGTACCAGAGGACCCAAAGATTGCCCAGGCCTCCTTACTGACATCCACTTTCAGGGAGTCTGAATCAGTCCTATGCTGGTTTCCCAGCTATCAGTCTGGGGTCCATGAGCTCCCCCTTGTTCAGGTCAGCTATTTATGTGGGTTTCTCTAGCCTGGTCTTGACCCTTTTGCTTATCACTCCTTGCTCTCTGCAACTGTATTGCAGAGTTCAGCTCACTGTTTACCTGTGTGTGTCTGCCTCTGCCTCCATCAGCTACTGGATAAAGAGTCTAGGATGGCATATAAGGTAGTCATCAATCTCATTATTGGAGAAAGGCATGTAAGGCTCTCCACTATTGCTTAGATTGATAAGTGGGTCATCCTTGTAGATCTCTGGACATTTCCCAAGTGTCAGATTTCTCTTTAAACCCATAATGGCTCCCTCTATTGTAGTATCTTCTTTTCTATTCTTCCCCGGACTAGACCTTCCTGCACCCTCATGTCCTCCTCTCCCTTCCTCTTCTCCCTTTCTCTTTCTCCTAACTCCCTGTCCCCTACCCCCATGCTCCCAATTATCCCAGGAGATCTTGGTCCTTTCCCCTTTTCTGGGGGAGCATGTATGATTCTCTTAGGGTCCTTCTTGTTTCCTAGCTTCTCTGGCTGTGTGGATTTGCTCTATATCTAAAATCCATATATGAGTGAGTACATACCATGTTCGCCTTTTTGTGACTGACCTCACTCAGGATGGTTTCCTCTAGTTCCATCCATTTTCCGGTGAATTTCATGATTCCATTGTTTTCCCCACTGAGTAGTACTCCATTGTGCAAATGTACCACATTTTCTTTATCCATTCTTCAGTTGAGGAGCATCTGGGTTGCTTCCCGTTTCTGGCTATTACAAATAATGCTGCTGTGAACACTACTCGGATTCTTGAGCTTACAGGTTTTCACATTCAGCCTTTGAATCTCTAGTCTTACTCATAATTAGAAAGATAGAGATTTAGTTAAAGCCACCTTTAGCAGCAGTGATAGAGCTGGTGTCTACAGCAGCAGAATACATGCCAATCTGAGCCCTGAGTGTTCAGGTCATGGCTACAAGCAAGCTGATAACCGTAGATTTGCAATTGCTGGCTGAGATTACAGTAGTTTAAGGCACTGTAGAAATTAAAATAATAAATAACAGTTATTTTATAAAAATATATGTGTGAATATAGTTGAGTATTTGTGTTTTACATTATTTTATTAGTTGAAATATTGTATTTTTAAAAATGTCATGTATTGCCTTCAGTTGAACATCAAATTTGAAATACCACAGTAATAACTAAACATTCAATGAAATGTCCAGCAGTATAATATTTTAAAAAAGAAAGAATATCACTATACACATTTTTGAAGCAATATTAAAAATCACTATTTAAAGGATAAAAATTCAAAATAAATCTCTTGAGTTCATGATGAAAACCTAAAAGGCCAGTTTGTGATTCAGAGGCCTGGTTTTGAAGTACTCAACTCCTAGGATCACAGAAATTGCCAACGAGCTGTACACTTTATTATAAATATCCTTTATTTCCCCCATAATTCCATGTGAGGAAAAATTATAACCAACAGTAGGATTTGCTGTGAATTTAATGACAAATCTTGTTGCACACAGTTATACCCAAATAATTTTCATCAGGTAGTCATGGTTATTGAAAGTATTGCCTATGTATGTCAAAGTTGTATAAATATTTACCTAGTCTATCCTAAATCTTTTTGATATCATTCCTCTCTTCCCTTTTGTTCTTTTGATTACATACCTGCAGGGGGAACATCAACTTTAGCTGTGACCAAAATCGAAGTTAATAAACACTAAGCCTTTCTCCCTAACTTTTCTACACACTTAGTGTCTAAAGAACAGACAATGTTTAGTACTTTCTCTAAATGTTTCTTCTTACATGTATGACTTTGTGCCATATGTGTCTTTTTATCTAACCTCCTTCTCCCAAAATGCTTCTAGCACACACAGTGTCTTATTTTCCTTTTTCAAGGTGTCAGATGCATGCCTCATTTATTGAATGTAGTGTCTAAATTCCTGGAATTAAGTTCTTGGTCATTTTTCTTATCTATTTTTAAATCTGAAGTTATTTGATACAACCATATATTACTATTCATTAAACTGTCTCTTTATGTTAATGAGAACCATCTGATATGCTGAAATAATTAACAACTTATTGTTATTCATCATTACAAGGAAAAGGGCACTCTGTTCAAAACCTGTGTAGGTTTCAATAATTGGTTCATTGAGTCAATAAAAAAGAAATTAGCTTTCATAATTTTGCAAAAGCAATTTGTGTAAAGATCCCTGGGCTCTTAAGAACAAGAGAGAAATAATGCTCAAATCTTGCGGAAGAAATGGATTTGTTGAACTTATTATGATACTAATATTTTTAACAAGCAGAACATGTGTACTCCATTTGAGAAATTTTAATCAATATTTTATATTTGTACACATTTTTGTAATTTAGAATTAGTCTCTATATGTTTGTGCGGAGGGGAGGGAAGGGATATTGTGGTCATGATGTAATATTTGAGATAATAATAATGAATAGTAAATTATTCAAAATGAAAACCTGGAAGCAACCTAGATGCCCTTCAACTGAGGAATAGTTAAAGAAAATTTGAGACATTTACACAATGGAGTACTACTCAGCAGAAAAAACTATGGAATCTTGAAATTCACAGGAAAATGGATGGAACTAGAAGAAACCATCCTGAGTGAGGTAACCCAGTCACAAAAAGATAAACATGGTGTGTACTCACTCATATGTGGATTTTAGACATAGAACAAAGGATTACCAGCCTACAATTCATATCACCAGAGAAGCTAGGAAACATGGAGGACCCTAAGAGAAACATGCATGGTCCCCCAGAGAAGGGCAAAGCCACAAGATCTCCTGAACTAATTGGGAGCATGGTGGGAAGGGTAGCTAGAAGAAAGAGAGGGGGAGAGAATAGGAGGGGAGAGGAGGATATGAGAGAGCAGGAAGATTTAATCAGGGGAAGAATTGAGGAGAGCAATAAAAGAGATACCACAATAGAGGGATCCATTATGGGTTTAAAGAGAAATCTGACACTGGGGAAATGTCCAGACATCTACAAGGATGACTGCAACTAACAATCTAAGCCATAGTGGAGAAGTTACCTTACATGCCCTTCTCCAATAATGAGATTGATGACTATCTTATATGCCATCCTAGACCCTTCATCCAGTAGCTGATGGAGGCAGAGCCAGACACCCACAGGTAAACACTGAGATGAACTCTGCAATCCAGTTGAAGAGAGGAAGGAGTGATGAGCAAAGGGGTCAGGACCAGAATGGAGAAACCCACAGGGACAGCTGACATGAACAAGGGGTTGCTCATGGACCCCAGACTGATAGCTGGGAAACCATCATAGGACTGTTACAGACTCCTGAGTGAGTATGTCAGTTTGAAGGTCTGGGTAATCTATGGAGCCTCTGGTAGTGGATCAGTATTTATCCCAAGTTACAAATGTACTTTGGAATACATCTCCACATAGAGGGATACTCTGTTAGCCTAGACACACAGGGGAGGGTCTAGGCCCTGCTCCAAATGATGACAGATTTTAAGCATCCCCCATGGAAGGCCTTGCCCTCCCTGGGGAGCAAAAAGGTGTTGGGATGGGGGTTGGGGTAGCATGGGAGGAGGTGAGGGAGAGGGAACTGGGATTGGCATGTAAAAGAAGCTTTTTTTCTAATAAAAAAGAGAAAAAAGTCTAAATATGTAAGAAGTAAAAAACACTTTATAGCTTAAGCTAATTTTAGGTTTACAGAAGATTTGAAAGTAGGAATAATTCCTGTGCAGTCCACATACCCTATCCCCAGCTCCAACTATATATAGCCCTTAGGCCCTATCAGTACTGTATTTATTGTTATTAGTGGACCATGGATTTGGTAAATATGAATAAAGGTCTTTTTCAAATATCTGTGTGTGAATTTTAGAAAGACCCAAGTTTTTAATCTATTTGAATAAATACTAAAAAAAGAGATTTGAGGTTTTATGATAAGAATATATTTAGCTTTGCAAACAAATGACCAAATTATATCTCAATGATATTGCTACTTCATGTTCTCACCACACAATATTATTTAAAAAAATAAAACCAGGAGAAAGTGACAGAGGAGATTAATTAGTGAGTACGAGAGTTGCCCTCCTAGCATTCCCAACATCTATTTCAAAAGACAGGAATGGCTGCATAGGTCTGCAAGCCCAGAATTGTCAAGAGGTAGTGACAAGCAGATCTCAACAGTTCTTAGGAAAGCCAGCCTAGCACAAACTTTGAAGTTTTGCTTTAGTGAGAGATCTTGTATCATGCAAATATGGCAGAAAGCAATAGTGGAAAATATCTGATGTGTTCTGCTCCTTGTATGCATGGGCACATATGTCTACACATTCACATGCATGCATTGAACACATACACACACACACACACACACACACACACACACACCTGGAGAACAAGAGTATTTGCTAGAATGTGTAGTTTTTTTCTGGAAATTTTCCTTGGAAGTTCTGAGTCACATACACAATATTTCACACAGGTGTTACACGTCTACTTGAATAAGGCATGCTTCCAATAAAACATATGATGGGGAATGTCCTTCTGTGTATGTTTATCTTCTTATTGGTTGTTGAATAAAGTACTGTTGGCCAATGAAGAAGCAAGTTAGGCAGGACTAGGAGTCAAGGATGATTCAGGGAAATGTAGTAAAGAAGTGTTGTGAACCAGGCAGGAAGTGACATAGCAGGCAGACTCATATATAAGCCAGGACAAACAGGAAGTGGTTCCTTTTCTCTTGCTCTTCCTCCTGCTCTCTGGCCTAGAGCTGCCATGTGATCCCGGGAAGCAGATGTCAACAGAAGGCATCCTGGATAAGATAAGTCATAAAATATATAGAATTATGATAATTAAAACTGAGCTAGCACATAAGAAATCCTAGTCAATTGGCCAAGCAGCATTTGTACCTAATATAAGTCTCTCTGTGTTACTTGGGACCTTAAGGTGGTGGTGGGCAGAACTTGGGCAGCCTGGTGGAAAGTGCCAATGTGCGAGTGGGGCTTGGGTGTAAAGACTTACTGTAACAAACTTGCCCACATATCTTCCTTATAACTGATTAATCATACATTTCTTTTATCAGTAAATTCATTATCCACTCAGTTTTCTTTTTCTTATCTTCCATTCTATTAAAAAAGTTATCTGCTTATGATGTACCTCCAATTTTCCTTACTAGAATTTACTATATTCCATTCTAGTATCAATTTTAATATTTTTTCATTTCTTTCATTGATATGCACATACATTGATTCTAACACCTCATTTTTATTGTTCATATTTTTGTAGCAGTCATGACCATATGATGCTTGGAGTGTTTTCCACATTCACAAAATATTTATTTAATAAAATATTTGATCAATGTAGTGCACACTGTTGAATGATCATGTAATAATCAGCAATGTTTTCTTATAACCTGTATTTTTCTTGTGGAATTCTTATTTCATTCAGAACCCACAGTTTCCATGAAGCTTCATGTTTAACCTGCCCATCAAAACTCCATTACTTCTGACATTTCAATTTCAATAGGTATGTGGAACTTTCTGGAAAATAACATGTAAGGTGACATAAGAATTTTATCCTTTACGTTATTTTTTTCAGTGTCAGTAAGAGTTGTATGGGTGCTTCTTATTCTATACCATCCCATTTTCATGTGATACTTGAGGCTGCAGAAGCTATTGTGTAAACTTGAAGGAAGCTGGCAAGAAAATGCTCCAAGTGTGGTTGATGGAGATGGTAGAAGAACAATGGTGCTTCAAGTCTCTAAGGCAATCTTGAGTAGCTCCTATGGGTATATTATGTTTTTCCAAGTGTTACATCTCTTTCATTAGAATTCTGGCTACTTGCAGCCCAAACAATCAGATATATTGACATTAAACAATGTTAAAGCATGCATCTGGATAGATGGCATAGTTGATAATGAGCATGCTGTGAGAGCAGAAAGATGCAGGTTTAGATCTGTGAGACCCACACATAAAGTCAGGAGCAGTGACACATGTCTATAATTCTAGTCCTGGAGGACAGAGACAGAGATATTCCTGTGGTTTTTCTGGTCCCCCATATAACCAAATTGGTTGAGCTTCAGTCTCAGTTAGACCCCCTTCTCAAAAACTCAGGAAGGGGATGATTGTAGCGTCATTTGACCTCTGGTCTCTACACACAGCAGTAAGTTCATCATTTCTTATAGTCTATTTCTTTTATGATATGATATAGCCATGATAAAAATCACACTATCAATTTCAGATTTAGTCAATGTTTTACAATTACTTTTAACAATAAATGAGAATTTCTGATTAGGAAAGTCAAGATGTTATTAATACTATTATTACTTGGACTACAGTGATTTTTTATACAGCTGTTAATATCTTTACCACTTAGTAGAATGATAATATGCATAAACTTCAGCAGAGATAACCCATTTAATTTTCACTATTGAATGTCAGCATACACATAGAAAAATAATTTTCATTAAAGAGAAGTGGTCCAAAAAATCCAGTGTCAGATGTAATAACATTCTTGTATTCTGAGGTATTGGCCTATGGATATTATTTAAGAGGTTGTCAAAAGTCACTAAAATTTATTTTAAAATGGTATTCGTTATCCAGTGCAAATTATTCACATGAGAACCAGCATCTAATTCATAGCAATAAGCATTTTATTTTATTATATATAGTGACTATGAATACATCGACACAGTTTCCAGTACCTGGTTTTATTGAAAGTATTCAGTTCAATTGTGAGAAGTTTAGCCTGAACATCTAAAGTTTATGAAAGAAACACAGAAACTGTACTGAAGATTATAATTATACTGTGCCACATGCCTATCATATAGGCTCTGACAGCCAGGAAACATTTATTTTGCTTATAAGCTGTAGAGTGGAAGAAAGATGCAAAATTACTTTTTCATAAACATCACGTCTGGGCTCCTCATTGAGATGAATATGTCTGTGCAATGTTGGGCACCACGTGTCTGGGCTAGCCAGCAAATCCAGGTTAGTACCTAAGAAAGGGAGTGTGAATTGAGAAAACAAATAGGCTAGAGACAAGAGATAGAGTTAGGAGGGCATTCAGTGAATACGGAATCTGCCCAAATTTATTAATCAAGATGATTATTATATCATCAAAAGAGGGGAGAAGGCAAATGACTTCCTTTCCAATGATACAAGGAACAAACAGAATACCTACCTCTTTAATACCCAAAACATCAAGTAACTATATCGTATTCCCTTGTTTAGGCAGGCCATGCAGTGACCACAACTTAGGCCAAGTATCCTGTTGCACTCACACCTTAGACAATAAATCCCTGTTGCTTTACCTTGGAAGAGGAAGGGCAGGTAAAAACTCTCTGACCTAGCTCAAAATGGAATGGAGTCTCTTTTATGGGCTCTGACAATCACATAGATTTTTGAAACATCTTCTTTTAGAGTACTAGAATTGTAGGAGCCAGAGGGGTTGAGGAGGCCACAAGAACACGACTCACAAAATCAACGAAGCAGGACTCATAAGGGTTCACAGAGACTGAAGCAGAAATCACAGAGCCTGCATCGATCTGCCCTAGGTCCTTTGCATATATGTTACTGTGGTTAGCTTGCATTTTTGTGAGACTCCTAACAGTGAGAGTGGGGTGTCTCAGACTCTTTTGCCTGCTCTTGGAACCCTTTACCTCTTAATGGGCTGCCTTGCCCAGCCTTGATATGAGAGTTTGTACCTACTCTTATTGTGTCTTGCTATGCTGTGTTTGGTTGATTTCCTTGGTTGGTCTGTTCTTTCTGAAAAGAAATCGAGGAAGAGTGGATCTGGGGCATGGGTGCAGCGGTGTCTGGGAGAAATGGAGGGAGGGAAAATTGCTATTGGGATCTATTATATGAAAGAATAATTTTTAAAAGGTTATATTTAGTAATCATGTCATACATGTGACACAATATATACAAAATAAGAATCAGGGTCTTTTTCTACCTTGGGGAAGTTGAGCTAGACTAGCCTACTTGGTGAGTTACAAGCCAGTGGCTCTGTTATCTCACATACACAAAAAGGCAGTGTTTGAAGAATGAATGGCACTGAGGTTGTCTTCCATTCTCCACATGCAAATGTACATTTTTACCTGAAAGCACACATGCACATCTATTCATGATTACATAGACACGAAAAGAGTCATAGTCTCAACATTATTTCGACTGTATTTGTTAAAGAAATTTAGTCAGAGAGCAACTTTGGTCATAAGAAAAAATGGTCAATAAGATAGTGTAAAGGCAGAAACAGGAAGCACTGTAACTCCACAAGGACTTGAAACACATAAGGAAGGCTTGCATTTGTTTTAAGAGTAGAGGAAAGCAACTGGGTGGGAGGTTGGCATAATCAGCAATGATATAGCCAAGAACTCCACACCTGGAACTCCAAAAGTGTGTTTCAAAGATATCACTGGAAGAGAGGAGTGCAAGTACGCTAGAGAACTAGAGACTGGATATGGTCTTGCTACTTGCTTTCTTATACCTAAAAGTTTAAACTTATTTTGTATTTTAAAATGTTTTACAATTTCTCACCTCGAGGGCTAAGCTACCATCATATCAATTCATGAAGATACACAGAAATTAATTAAAGCATACCACCCTTGATCATCCAGTCAGTGGTCCCACAAGAGCTAATCACAGATGAAGACGTATAGATGAATCAAAGAGACATAATTGTACCTCCATTTAGTAATACATCAAATATGTAGAGAAAAAGAATGGCATTTAGAAATATTTTATCAACCTCTGAATTAATTTTATTTGTTGACATTGTTCACTGTGTTATTAAAACTGGAGGGAACTGTGTCAGGGAGTTGGTAGGAATTCACTTTTGTACAAGGTCCTATTGAGGTTTACAAATTGATATATCAAATAGGCAAGTATATGTAAGGTAGAGAAGTAAAATTGTGAGTAAACTTAGGGCCATCCACAGCAGTTAAAATTATTAGGATGGATGAGAGGTAGAAATGTAATGAACAAATAATGTCAGAATTCTTAGTACCTAATTTTAAAGAATTTAAGCATTTGTTGCTTAAATGAAGTATGATTGGCCTGTGACAAAAATAGAAAATGAGGGTTGAACGGAGAAAGAAAAAAAAGTAGTAAGTCCTGGAGCCAAAGAAATAATTTTTTAAAAGGTATACTTAGACATGTACATGGTGAAATGGACTGTCAATGTGTTTGATTAGGGGAGTGTGGAGAGATTGCTTAATGGTTAAGAGCACTTAACACTTTTGCAGAGGACCCAGGTTCCGTTTTCAGCTCTGAGACTCTCTTTTGACCTCTCACAGGTGTCAAACATGGCACACACATGATATGCATACATACATAAAGTAATCTTTAAAAATGTTTAAATAACTCTCCCTTAAATAAAGTCACTTTAGCCATCTCTCAACATCTATGTATATGTGCATATATTAATTATTATATAAGTAATAGATATGGAAAATGCACTTAAATACAATTTATTTTATTTGTTTGTGTTCTTTGTATGCATATGTTAATTTCTCAATTACATGGAATTAAGTATTTATAACAAAACCAAATTAATAATTTATTAAATGGTATAATCTCATGACTTTGATTGATAAATACCTAAGACTACTGAACAACAGTGAAAACTGTTATCAAATCAGAGAAAATTGACCAATTTGGAAAAATATTGGCAACATATTTTTGTTGATGAAAAATTTAGGATATATATTATTAAAAACCAATAAGAAAATGCTGACAACTGAACTAGAAAAAAAATCTACAAAAATTAATAGCCAGTCTAGGATTTTTCTTTTGACTTATATATTATTGGTAAATATGAAGATGAATATTTAACAATAATCTTGCAGACCCAAAAGGAAACTGGCAGAAGTAGATATACTTCTAACTTCTGGCTCAAACTAATACTGGTTGGTTACTTTTCCATGGATTGAAATTCATAAACAGTTAAGGTCATTGTAAAGGATAAGTCTTTGTGACATTATAGTTCATTCCAAAAATACTAAGTCATCAAATATGATAAATGCTATTGGAATTCAAGTTTCTAAAAAGGATTTAAAGAAATTCTCAAATAGAATTGATAGAATGTCTCTTTTCCTATCCATCTAGAGGGATGTCTTGGCTTTAATGTACACCAATACAGATACATGTTTATACAAAGACATGAATGGAAATGAGCAACCTGGAAATTGAGAGCTCTACGTCATTCTTGGCTAGAAATGGCAATTTATGTATGTCTGCTCATTTAAAAATAATTTTGTAAGGAATAAGATTGTAGTTTGCTGGAAAACATCACACATCTATGTTTTAACTCTGAGATCACAAGTATGTTGACCAATGCAGTGTTTACACATACAGAGCTTTTAGGACTCTTTCAGTGTGCATGAAAATATAACCCAAACTGTCAGCAATGAGATTTAAAATGCATTATCTGCATCAATAGAAGTTTCCGTTGTGTTGATAATGTCAGGATGATGAACAACACAAAATCCGAGAACTTCCCAGAGCAAACAAGCAGAAGTAACACAGGATAGATTCATCTTGCAATAAATCACATTCTCACCTTATGATCTTAACATTCCAAGAAGCTGGGCTTAATTTAAAATTTATTTGCATGATTTGAACTCTTCAACCTCTGTTTAAATAGCAGGTTATGCCATTTTTCCTAAATGACTGTGAATTTTGTATTCTTTTCCTTTTTGCTTTTTGTTGAGACTGTTTCTCTGTGTGTAGCTAAGGCTGTCCTAGAACTCACTTTGTAAACTAGGCTTCAAACTCACAGAGATCCACCTGCCTCTGCCTCCCGAGTGCTGGGATTAAAGGTTTGTGCCACCACTGATTTTTGTATTCTTAAAGAGATGAAATATTCTAATGTGTAGTATTGACAAGGACCTTGAGAATTTATATAAATATTTAAAGAGGCAGATTGGTATAATTATAATTTCATGTTTTTCTTCATACTAACTTTACAACATTTCTGAACACAATTTGTTGAAACACTCAATACACTCTTGTAAAACCATGCTTAATTCTTTTCAATAAATGTTGTGGATTACACTCATTGTTAATAAAACACTGATTGGCTTACAGTCAGGCAAAAAGTATAGGCAGGGTGATCGGACTGAGGATGCTGGGAGAAAGAAGGGTGGAGTCAGGGGAATGCCAGCCAGCTACTGTGGGAGCAAGATGTGGTAGAGGACACGTAAAGCCACGAGCTGCATGACAAAGCATAGATTAATAGAAATGGGTTAATTTAAATGTAAGAGCTAGTAATAAGCATGAGCTATCTGCTGAGCACTTATAAATAATACTAAGTCTCTGTGTGGCAATTTGGAAGCAGCTGCTAGGATAAGTAATAGGCTCCCTGGACTGGAAAACTTTGTCTACAAATAAATGCATGCTTACATGATTAATGAAATTCTTGGTCAGGAGAAAATGTTCTCCTTTTTTTGAAGTTTTCTACTTTCACAATGATTTTTCAAGCCTGACTGTATGTCAAAATTGTCCAGGAACATCTAGAAACTGTAGTGAGAGAGGCCAGCACCCTAATCCACTCCCATAGAGACCTAATCTGAAGCTATGACTCTTGGGGTGGGCCCTGCCATTTTTATTTGAAACTTTTTTATAGATAAGGGTAGAGCTGAATTAATTTTTTGTGTTATAAAAGTTTTAAGACATCTTTGTGTGAACTCTATTGTAAGAACATTTTTAGTGTTTTAAAATAATTATATAAATGCATAATTTTTTTCCTCTTACATTTTCTCCCTCCTCTCATCCCACCATTTGTTTTCTTTCAAATTAATGGTATCTTTCTCTTTACTTATTTTCACATATATATCTAAACACATAAGTACAACCTGATCAATCCATATATTGTATACCTATATGTATATGATTTCAGGACTGACAGCTGCTTCACAGGGCCTCAAATCTAGACAAATAACTGCTGGTGACTGGGAAGGGCTAAGAGAAGGAAAATGGTCTTCCCCATGAGAGAGGTCCCATTTGTTATCTGATACTGAGAATAACTTGTTTTAAGGATGTAAACACCTTTAAGAGTCACAGAATAAGGATGTAACGTGAGCTTAGTCACGCCCTTGAGCTGAATATGCTCTGCAGACACTTCTCTTGCAGTTGGTTAGCTTACCAATCTACTTTTTCCTTTTCAGGTAGCTTCATTCCTTTCTTCTTTACAGTCAGGACTCCCTTTCCCACCTTCTGGGTTTACAGCTGCCTATATCAAGAAATGATTCAGCCCGATTCTCAAATCTGAGAGTAAAGGGCCATAGTGTGTGTGTGTGTTTAGCTAAAGTCAAATATAGGGGTTCTATTGTTCAATCCTGATTCCCTACAGTATGATTGGTGAGAAAGTGAGAAACTTAGAGATGAAGATGTGTAGACAAATCTACAGTCTACTTTACGAATGTGACCAGTGTTCAGGGTCATTGGATAAATGTTACTAAAATAATTGTGTGCATTCATTGAACAAAGACAGAGTGACAATTTTAAGACTAAGTTATACCTTTGAGTTACACTGTCCACAGTAATTAAAAAACATTAGCCATATATACCCTACTTCTTTTGTTGTGTGACCCTTGTCCAATATTCTTTGTAGTTACAGAAGAACAGTTGGTTAAAAATTAAGAAAAGAGCCCAGCATACTTATGTAAACAAACCCCCTGTTAGGCATGTACAAACACCTTTTGTCACAAATTATACCACTGGTTGTAAAATGTTATCACAAGTTTTATATTCCTGGAATGTACTGTCACCCAAGACTTAACCTCAAGTTGTAAAAGTTCCTTCCTGTTTCACCCCTTATACCCCTACTTGTAGCTCTTTTGCTTTAAAAAGGACCCTATTCTCTTTGTTTGGGGTCATGGTGTCTGAACTTGACCTGGCCATGGCCTTAGTTAGAAGTTCTGGTAGCCCACAGTGATGGAATAAAGTTTCTTATGCTCATCTAACTTTGGTGGCATCCTCAATATTTCTGTGATTCCCAGACCCACTAATTCTTGAATGAAGAGGTGGAAAGATGTAATGAGGAGGCGCTAGCTAGTAAAAGGCATTTCTCAATCAGAAGGCAAATATTTTTGGTGTATTGTAAAATCATCTTTAATTATAATAATGTTCCTAAGAGTCTACTTAATTTGCATTAATTGCGGATTAGAATGAAGGGTTGTGATTCTAGAATTGTTTCTAGAAGATTTCTGAGATGTAACTCTTAATGGAGAAATGGAGGTAAGGAGGGATGACATATAGAGACAGAGGAAACATGTACTACTACTTAGATGATGTCATAGTTAAGTGATTAGGCATTGCCTGTTTAGAATTGTGAAGATAATGAGTTCTTTTAAAAGTACATCTGTGAAAGAGTTAATTTACTATGCATTAAATTACCTGGGAAAGCACATTGAAGTTATGACTACATTTTATATTTTATTATGATTTTGTGGGAGTAGCTAGGTAATTTACCATAATATATGGCTCAAGAACTCTACCCATGTTCTTCATTCTATATGGAATGCAATAGCAGCCACATTGGAAGTAGTCAAAAGGAAATTACACAGGCACACAGTATTTGTAGATGTTATGAAGACATAGTCAGTTAAATGAGATATAATGCCTTAGATATTAGATGGAGTATTATAAAAGGATTATAAAATTTAAAATAGGAATTTCAAAATTTAGAATACACAACCTAATGCTATTTTACACCAAATTATATGAATTTGAATACATATTATTCATTCTTACTAATTTAATAATATAGAAAAGATAAAGGATTGCCAATATTATAAAGAAACCACAAGGAAACCTGTTGTCCTGCTACCAGCAGTACATATTCACATCTGCATCTTAAACTACTGCTGTTTAAGTGTTGCAGAAAGGAAGGGTTCATGCAGTTGAGGACACTAAGACTACTTAGAAAGGAGCGTGGTGGATGAATGGGTGGGGCATGTATGGTTTGTGTGCATGGTTGCTGATTTCAGTGAAGGTTCCAAGGTTCAAACTCAGATGTTCTAGATTTTTGCACTGTTAAGTACAGATGATGATGATGAACATAACTGATGATAATTATATCTAAGGTAATTAGAGGAAAGGAAGTGTAGCCAGTATATTCATTTGGTAATTAATAGTTGCTCTAGTTGGTCTTGATTTAAGTGGCTGGTTATCCATGGTTATACAAAGTATTCATTGATTTTCTGTGTTAGAGATTACACATTACAATCAATTTGTTGACTCAAAATAATAGGAACTATTCTTTTACAGTTTTATAGCCATGGTGAAACTCAAGGTTACTGGCCTGAAAACAAGATCTTGGAAGGATTGGGCTGAGTCTTGTCTGTTGCAGCTTCTAGCTGCTGGACTCTTGGATCAAGGATACTGCATTCAGATATTTATTCTGTCTCCTCTGAGAATATTTTTTCTGTACTCCTTTGCCAAATTATTTCTGGTATCTTTTACAAAGACTTAAGGTTGGTTTCTAGGCTCATCTGCATAATCTGGAACATTCCATATTTGTCCAGAAACTTACCTCAATCTAATATGCAATGACTTTTTCCAATAAGGTAGCACTCATATCATGATTAGGTCATGGGGTCACTGTTCTGACAGTTACAGTATATTTATTTATTTATGCCTGTCTTCAGACATAGTTATGGTGTAGTCTTGTCTTATGCTTTTGTACATAGTCAGGGTCATAGGTATTGTAATAGCTAATTTGTTATTGTTTTATATCAGGAGTCATAACTTTTAAAACTCATTGATGGAAATTGATCTATATTTATGATGTAACCCTTATGAAAGAAATTAAGTGATGATGTGGTAGAAAAGTAAAGAAAATATTAAAGAAAATAGAAATATAGGGTATCATCTTTGCTCTTAGTGAACTGATGCATGCTACACATTCCATCTTAGAACTAGACCATGTCTTATATGACACATTTTATTCATTTAGCATGCTCATTTCTGTTTCGTTACGAAGCCCATTTCAAGACAGGGAAAATTGTGTGCTTTTTGCTTTGCATTTAGAAAGAATAGTGGCAAATTTCACTGTGACCTGAATTAATGAATGGCTAAATATTAGGAATAGACACTATTGAAATCATAATACAAACGTATTCACTGGGACAGAGGTTAGTATATCATAGTATATCATAGTATATCATAACAAGGTGTCTCTTGTTAAAATGGTATAGTCTCTATATCACACAATATAACCACACTCTAAAAGAAAAACACTACAAAAATCTGTTGTGAAATAGATCAAAGTTCTTAAGGTGGAGATTAAATTTTCCTTTTTCACAAAATGAAATACAAAATACACACAACTTTGATAAAACTAGAGAAGATAACAATGAATAACACATGAGACAGAGCAAATTGAATGCATTGGAAATTATGTACTGAAAACAACAGTACATATAGTTTTTCCTTGAAGGCCAGTGAAATACTTCTACAAATTAATAATACATCAGGACACAAAACTGCACTTCTGACCTATAAAGAAGACATAGTAGAGAAAATAGAATCACAGCAACCTATAATAAAAATACAAGTCAATTTCCTAGGGAAAACTTTCTACCAACTAAAAACAAACTTCATTCAAAAATGCAAAGAAACTTCTCAATCCATTTTTGGGTCACACAAAAAAAATCAGTAATATTGTTTAAAATACTAGAATAGAGAGAAATATCTGTATTGTAAGTTCACACAGATTATTGAATGAAAGTATGTAGAATTAAGAGAATAGAAACAAACCTCTTATAATCTATAAGGTCAGTTCTGCAGCTCCCTTCCTTCAATGAGGCCCACCTCAGAAATGTGCTGCAATCTCCCCAGTTGACACCAGTATCTGGGAATTGAATGCTTAAAAGCATGGTTCTGTTTGGCCACATGTCAGACTTACTATAATGAGCCTATCATGGTAATGATACCACACAATGAAAGCCCAAAGTTTTTTTCAGCAAGCCTCCATATAGAAACTGCACTGTGTTTGGACTTGTCAAAGTTGTTTTGGTGCCCTTGTGTGGCACACTGTGCTGTTTTATCTGTGCACTCTTCTTCTTGTTCAGAAGTGGATTCCGAACACTCACTGGAGCAGCTCTGAGCACTGATTCACCTCACCAGTCCTCTGAAGTTGTTTTTGTTTGTTTCTTTGTTTAATGACTAGATGGATAGCTTGGTAGTATCTAATTTTCCTGCAGTGTGAAGCCTTTCTATGCAGTCTTGGGCATTTGTACCTTCTCCCTGGGATGACTGATTTTTGGAGGGTTGCTGCATTGCTACATTGTTTCCTTTGTGCTCTGCCTAAAATCACTTCATAGTCTGACACTGACACAAGTAAAATTAGATCAATGGTTAACATGGTTAACATTTCTCTGATCTTGGCAAAGTGTGTGTGTGTGTGTGTGTGTGTGTGTGTGTGTGTGTGTGTGTGTGTGTATGCATGCCCATGACTGGGCACTTTTGTTTTTTGTTTGTTTGTGGAGACAGGGTCTTACTGTGTAGTCAAGGTTGTTCAACTCCCTTGTAGTCAAGTTGGCCTTAAATTCACAGGAATCCTCCTGTTCCAACATCCTGAGTGCTAAGAATGAGTGCTAAATACACATATGAGCCACCTTGTTAGGGCCTGAGAAAAGCACTCTTGTTTTCTCTGTGTGTAGCTGGTTTCTTATAACAAACCAGGCTTGTTATCTATCAAACTACTTCTCTAGTTATTTTCTTCTAAACTCTCTAAGTGTTTTACTGTTTTTGAGAGTGCTATTCTCTTTAAAGTCCCCCACATGCTATTTCTATTAAATTCACTCCCCTTGACTCACAGAGATATGTTCTTTAGGCCTGAATCTTATTTGGTCAAAAATAAATATTGGCTTAGAGTTTTGGATTTAGACAATAATTTACTTTTCAGTAAGTGACACTCCTTCTTTAAAGACATTGAGCAAGGGTAGGAGCATGTGCTCTTATCATCTTATGTGTCCTGGCATGGAATTTGCAACCTCAAGTTGAACTGGGGTGAAGGTAGACTGAGATCCCTTATGCCTCATGTGAGATTGAACATTTAATTTATCTATGGGGACTGGGTCAAAGAAGACAACTGCTGATGGCTTAGCCTCACTCATCTGCGTTTTAGTTTTCACATCTGGTTTAGATAAAAACAAGCAAGCTTTTCCATATAAAGTTGAGTATTGTTCTTTCAAGGTCTGTGAAGAATTGTGTTGGGATTTTGATGGGGATTTCATTGACTCTGTAGATTACTTTTGTCAAGATTGCCATTTTTACTATGTTGATTCTACCTAACTAAGAGCATGGGAGATCTTTCCATTTTTCTGGTATCTTCTTTAATTTCTTTCTTTAAAGACTCAAAGTTCTTACTGTACAGGTCTTCCACTTTTTTGGTTAGTGTTACCCCAAGATATTTTATATTGCTTGTGGATATTGTAAAAGGAGATGTTTCTCTGATTTCTTTATCATTGCATTTATCATCTATATATAGTAGGGCTACAGATTTTTTTGAGTTAATTATGTATCCTGCTACTTTGCTGAACGTGTTTATCAGCTGTAGGAGTTCCCTGGTAGAGTTTTACGGGTCACTTATGTAGACTATCATATCATCTGCAAATAGGGAAAGTTTGAATTCTTCATTTCCAATTTGTATCCCTTTGATCTCCTTTTCTTGTCTTATTGCTCTAGCTAGAACTTCAAGTACAATATTGAAGAGATATGGAGAAAGTGGACAGCCTTGTCTTGTCCACTTTGGAAATCAGTATGGTGGTTGCTCAGAAAAATGGGAATCAGTCTACCTCAAGATCCAGCAATTCCTCTCTTGGGCATATATGCCCAAGTGATGCACGTTCATACAAAAAGGACATATGTTCAACCATGTTCATAGCAGCATTGTTTGTAATAGCCAGAACCTGGAAGCAACCTAGATGCCCCTCAACTGAAGAATGGATAGAGAAAATGTGGTACATTTATACAATGGAGTACTACTCAGCAGGAAAAAAAAAAGCAATGGAATCTTGAAATTCACAGGCAAATGGATGGAACTAGAGGAAACCATCCCGAGTGAGGTAACCCAGTCCCACAAAAACAAACATGGTATGTACTCACTCATATATGAATTTTAGACATAGAGTAAAGGATTACCAGCCTATAATCCTCTTCACCAAAGAAACTAGGAAACATGAAGGTCTCTAAGGGATAAATGCATGGACCCCAGGAATGGGAAGGGGCAGGAACTTCTGAGCTAATTGGAAGCATGAGGGTAGGGGAGAGGGAGCTGTCAGAATGAGAGCAGGAGAAAAGGAGCAAATGGAGGAGGAGAAATACTGAATTCGGGGAAGAATAGAGGAGAGCAGGATGAGAGATACCATATTAGAGGGAGCCATTATAGGTCCCAGGAGAGATCTGGCACTGAGGAGATTTCCAGAGACCTACAATGATGTCACAAACTGACAATCCAGGCAATGGTGGAGAGGATAACCTAAAAGCCCCTCCCCTAAAATGAGATTGATGACTACTTTTTATGCCATCGTAGAGCCCTCATCCAGTGGCTGATGGAAGCAGAGGCAGACACCCACAGATACACACTGAACTGAACTCTGGAACTTAATTGCAGAGAGGGAGGAATGAAGATCGAAGGGGTCAGTACCAGGCTGGTGAAACCCACAGAAACAGCTGGCCTGAACAAAGGGGAGACACATCAACCCCAGATGCTGTCTGGGAGGCCAGTATAGGACTGATCCAGACCCCTGAACATCAATGTTAATGAGGAGGCCTCTGCACTCTATGGGACCTCTGGTAGTGGATTAGTAGTTTTCCCTGGTGAAAGAAGGGACTTTTAGAGCCCATCCCATGTGAAGGGATGCATTCTTGCCCTGGACACATGGGGAAGGGCCTAGGCCCAGCCCTGGATGATGTAATGTGGTGTGATGATGTGACGTGAGGGCCCTACCCTGCCTGTCGAGTGGAGGATGGATGGGGTCAGGCATAGGTCAGGGATGAGGGAGGAGGGATGGGAGTGAGGGGAGGGAGAGGGAGAAGAGATTGACATGTGAAACAAGCTTGTTCCTAATTTGAACAAAAAAAAAAAAGAAAAGAAAACAAGCAAGCAGACAATAGCAAAAAAGTAACATGGCTTTCCTATTCCAGGAATATACAGAGAACTGTCTTCCTGTGACCTTAGAGGGACTATGTCTCTCCTAGGAACCGGATTGTCTGGACTTTGTAACTCTTTTCACTAATTTTCATTTTCTACTATATTTGGTTGATTTTCAATGTCTATATTAATAGATATGTCATAAAAAATGTACACAGTGGCAGACATTCCCCAATGACTAAAATCAGTTGATATTAAAATTAAGCATCATATGTCTCAGAATCTATTCTCTAAACTGTATGTACTTCTGTTTCTAATATTAGAAATATCACCTCTTACAGCACAGAATGCTCCATTGAGACCTTGGTACTAAATGATCCTGAACTGTTTTTTTTTTTTTTTTTTTTTTTTTAGAATCACAGAACAATATGGTCTGATGTGACACCATAGCATATGCCTGACCTGCAGAGAGGATCCAGGAAAACTGAATTTATTGGAGTTGTGATAGGCACAAAGAAAAGCATCAGAGATGTGGCTTCTTAGACAGGAGTTATAAGATTTGCGATGGATGTTGAGTGAGAGCAGATCAACTACTGAGAAATACAAAAGAAAAAAATGTCAGCATATTTCTCAGAGAGGCAGGGAACTTCAAGTAAGAAGTGGAGATAATAGAAAATAGATACCGAGGCCTTCCATAAGGCTGATCCTAATGGGGCTTGTATATTAGTTTTTGAAGACTAGTGTGTTTTAAATAAATTCTCCTTTTTCTAAGTTCTCTTAAATACAGTTTCTTTTCTCATAAAACAACAACTTCTCTGGAACTATGGCAATGGTGACTCAGCTTATATGTTCTCAAAAATGATGAGTTTGTAAGCCTTGTAATATCACTGATGGGTTGTATTTTATAGCTGTGTACATTTTCTCCTATAAAAATCACTTCATCTTGGACACCTGGTGCTGGGGGAATGCTCATGGGATCTGAACTTGGCTGTTGGGCTTCAGCACACCCAGAGACTGCCAAGGCCCCAGTAACAGTCCTGCCTCCATCCAGGATCAGAGGATAGACATATGAGTATTGGAACTGTTTGCATCTACCAGAAGGGTACCTTGGTCCCATACCCATCAGGAGAGAAAGAGACTCCTGCTACACCCACCAGAAGAAAGTATGGAAAGAAGACAATATAAAAGCACATTCAACAACAGAAAAACCAATATGACAACACTGGAGACTAGGGACCATACACCAGCAAGATCAGAACATCACAATGCAGATGAAGCAGAAGAGAATGACCTTAAAAACATCTTCATGAAAATGATAGAGGGTCTCAAAGAGGATATGAGAAACTCCCTTAAAGAAATGGAAGAAAAAAAACCAAAAAATACAAAATATCAACAGATCTTTCTAGGAAACACTTCAAGACCCAAAAACTGAAACAGAGACAATAAAGAAAGCACAATCTGAAGGAATGCTGGAAATAGAAAACTGGGAAAAATTATCAGGAACTATAGATGCAAGAATAACTAATAGAATACAAGAGACGGAAGAGAGAATCTCAGGATTTGAAGATACACTAGGAGAAATAGACTCATCAACCAAAGAAAATCTTAAGTCCAACAAATCCATAACACAAAATATCCAGGGAATATGGGATACCATGAAAAGACCAAACCTAAGAATAATAGGTATAGAAGAAGGTGAAGAAATTCAACTCAAAGGCCCAGAAAATATATTCAACAAAATCATAGAAGAGAACTTTCCCAACCTAAAGAAAGACATGCCAATGAAAATACAAGAAGCCTACAGAACACCAAATAGACTGGACCAAAAAACAGGTCTCCTTGCCACATAATAATCAAAACCCCAAACACAGAGAATAAAGAGAAAATATTAAGAGCAGCAAAGGAAAAATATCAAGTAACATATAAAGGCAAACCTATCAGAATTACATCTGACTTTTCCATGGAAACTCTGAAAGCCAGGAGGTCCTGGATAGATATTCTACCTACACTAAGAGACCATGGATGCCAGCCCAGACTACTATACCCAGCAAAGCATTCAATCAATATAGATGGGTAAAACAAGATATTCCATGACAAAACTAGATTCAAACAATACATATCCACTGATACAGCCCTACAGAAAGTTCTGGAAGGAAAACTGCAACCCAAGGAAGTTAACTACAAACAGAAAAATATAGGCAATAGATAATCCCACTTTACCAACAGCCAAAAGAAAAAAGGTATGGAAACCCACACATAATTTCATCACCACCACCAAATCCAAAACAAACAAAATGAACAATCAATGTCATTAATATCCCTCAATATTAATAGTTTTAACTAGCCCATAAAAAGACACAAGTTAGCAAAATGGATAAGAATACAGAATCCATCCTTCTGCTGCCTACCTAATTCATAAAGGTTGGGAAAAGATTTTCCAATCAAATGGACCCAAGATACAAGTGGGGGTAGCAATCCTAATATCCAACAAATTGGACTTTAAACTAAAATCAATCAAAAGTGATGAAGGAGGTCACTTCCTACTCATCAAAGGAGAAATCCATCAGGATGAAGTCTCACTTCTGACCATTTATGCACCAAATACAAAGGCATCCATGTTCATAAAAGAAACTTTACTAAAAACAAAATCACACATAAAACCACACACACTTATAGTGGGAGACTTCAAGACCCCACTCTCACCACTGGACAGGAACACCAGACAGAAACCTAACAAAGAAACAAAGGAAATAATTGAAGTTATGGCCCAATTGGTCTTAACAGACATTTATAGAACATTCCATCCGAATACAAAACAATATACCTTCTTCTTAGCGCCACATGGAACCTTCTCTAAAATAAACCACATACTTGGAAACATAGCAAACCTCCACAGGTACAAATAATAAAATAACACCCTGTGTCTTATCAGACTACTATGCTTTATAGCTAGAATTCAGCAACAACACAAATTGCAGAAAACCTACAAACTCATGGAAATTAAGTAACATCCAATTGCACAATTCCTGGGTCGAGGACGAAATAAAAAAGAAATTAAAGATTTCTGAGAATTTGATGAGAATGTGAACACATCCCCAAACTTATAGCACTTTGAAAGCAGTGCTAAGAGGAAAATTCATAGCACTAAGTGCCCACATGAAGAAACAGGAGAATAATCACACTAGAAAATTAACTGGAATCTCTAGAACACAAAGAAGCCAATACACTCCAGAGAATTAGATGCCAGAATATAATCAAATTGAGAGCTGAAATCCATAAAATGGAAATTAGGAGAACAATACAAAGAATCAGTGAAACAAAGAGTTGGTACTTTGAGAAGATTAACACGATAGACAAACCCATATCCAAATTTACCAAACAGCAGAGAGTGAACATGCAAATTAATAAAATCAGGAATGAAAATGGGGGACATAACAAAAGACACAGAGGAAATCCAGAGAATCATCAGGTCATACTTCAAAAACCTATATTCCTCAAAGTTCGATAATCTAAAGGAAATGGACAATTTTCTGGACAGATTTCATTTACCAAAATTAAATCAAGAACAGATAAGCAACTTAAACAGATCTATAACACCTAATGAAATAGAAGCAGTCATCAAAAGTCTCTCAACCAAAAAACCCCAAGACCAGATGGCTTCAGTGCAGAATTCTATCAGAAATTCTAGGAACAGCTAACACCAGTTCTCCTTAAAGTATTCAACACAACAGAAGCAGAAAGGTCATTGCCAAACTCTTTTTATGAGGCTTCAATAACCTTGATAACCAAGCCACACAAAGACACAACTAAGAAAGAGAACTACAGACCAATATCCCTTATGAACCTTGATGCAAAAATATTCAATAAAATCCTGGCAAATCGAATCCAAGAACATATCAGAGAAATCATCCACCACGATCAAGTAGGCTGCATCCCAGTGATGTAAGGATGATTCAACATATGAAAATCCATCAATGTAATCCACCATATAAACAGACTGAGAAAAAAAACACCCCACATGATCATCTCAATAGATGTGGAAAAAGCCTTTGACAAAAATCGAACACTCCTTCATGATAAAGGTCTTGGAGAGATCAGGGATAACAGGAACATACCTAACATAATAAAAGCAATATACAGCAAGCCACAGCCAACACCAAATTAAATGGAGAGAAACTCAACGAAATTCCTCTAAAATCGGGGACACGACAAGGCTGTCCACTCTCCATAACTCTTCAGTATTGTACTTGAAGTTCTAGCTAGAGCAATAACATAACAAAAGGAGATCAAGGGGATACAAATAGGAAAGGAAGAAGTCAAACTTTCAATATTTGCAGGTGATATGATAGTCTACATAAGTGACCCAAAAAACTCTACCAGTGAACTCCTACAGCTAATAAACACCTTCAGCAAAGTGGCAGGATACAAGATTAACTAAAAAAACTTCTGTAGCCCTACTATATACAGATGTTACATTCATGGAGAAAGAAATCAGAGAAACATCACCCTTTGCAATTGCCACAAACAACATAAAATATCTTGGGGTAACGCTAACCAAAAAAGCAAAAGACCTGTATCATAATAATTTTGAGTCTCTAAAGAAAAATTAAAGAAGATACTAGAAAAATGGAAGGATTTCCCATGTTCTCGGATAGGTGGAATCAACATAGTAAAAATGGCAATCTTGCCAAAAGCAATCTACAGATTCAATGCAATCCCCACCAAAATCGCAACACAGTTCTTAACAGACCTTGAAAGAACAATTCTCAACTTTATATGGAAAAACAAAAGACGCAGGATAGGACAATCAACCCTGTAGAATAAAGGAACTTCTGGAGGCATCACCATCCCTGACTTCAAGCTCTATTACAGAGCTATAGTACTGAAAACAGCTTGGTATTGGCACAAAAATAGACTCATAGACCAATAGAATCGAGTTGAAAACCCTGATTTTAACCCACACACCTATGAACACTTGATTTTTGACAAAGAAACTAAATTTATACAATGGAATAAATAAAGCATATACAACAAATTGTGCTGGCATAACTGGATGCTGGTATATAGAAGACTGCAGATAGATCCATGTCTATTGCCATGCACAAAACTTAAGTCCAAATGGATCAAAGACCTCAACATAAATCCAGACACACTGAACCAATTAGAAGACAAAGTGGGAAATACCCTGGAATTAATCGGTACAGGAGACTGCTTCCTGAACATTATACCAGTACCACAGACACTGAGATCAAAAATTGATAAATGGGACTTCCTGAAACTGAGAAGTGTTTGTAAGGCTAAGGATACAGTCAGCAAGATAAAATGGCAGCCCACAGACTGGGAAAAGATATTCACCAACCCCACATCTGACAGAGGGCTGATCTCCAAAATATACAAAGAATTCAAGAAGCAAGTCTCCAAAACACCAAATAATCCAATTAAATGGGGTACAGAACTAAATAGATAATTCTCAATAGAGGAATCTAAAATGGCTGAAATGCACATAAGAAAGTATTCAACATCCTTAGCCATCAGGGAAATGCAAATCAAAACAACTCCTGTTAGAATGGCTAAAATCAAAAACACCAATGATAGTTTATGCTGGAGAGGATATGGAGAAAGGGGAACACTCGTCCACTGCTGGTGGGAGTGCCAACTTGTACAGCCACTTTGGTAATCTGTATGGCCACATCTCAGGAAAATTGTAGTCAATCTACCACAAGATCCAGCAATTCCACTCTTAGGCATATACCCAAAAGATGCACATTCATACAACAAGGACAGCTGTTCAACGATGTTCATAGCACACTATTTGTAATAGCCATAACCTGGAAGCAACCTAGATGCCCCTCAATTGAAGAATGCATAAAGAAAATGTGGTACATTTATACAAGGAGTACTACTCAGAATTTAGAAATATTTTCTAAAGTTTAAAAACATAATGTCTAATCCTTTATTTCATTTTCCATTTTTTGCCTACATTTTAATATATTTGTAGATTAGCTAGGAAAAACTAATAATTTCCAGTACATTGGAAGAAGAGCCAAATAATTTTCTTGTGTATTGCATTATATACTTCACAAAACAGTGGTATTTTCTCAGTGTTTGCTTTGAGTTATGAAAAATGGGCTCTTAAATGGAAATCGTTGTGCAGCACTCTCTTGGTAGCTATGTGTAGAATGATGTTGTTAGGGAATCAGGAAGCCAAGGCAGTAAGAGAAAGGTTGTGAGTACCAAGGAGGCCTTGGCAGGTTCCAATGATATCCTCCACCTGAGGTTGCACTCTATTCTTTCTTCTCAGCAGGTACTTCACAAGATGCCTCTGGGAACTGGTGTCACATTGACAAGACAGTGATCTTTGGCCAAGAGCAGTTTCTAGTGAAGTGCTCAAGTTTGAGCTGGTAAAAGACAATCTTCTGATAATCTGGGGGGAATTAGTACCTGATTTTAGGGCAGAGAAGAGCAACAGAGCTCTATTCCAATTTCTCCTGACACTACTTTGACCCTCAGATCAATATATTAGCTTCAGTGCATTTGGGAGCAGCTCCTGACTTATTTGGGTTTCTTGGGGAAATGTATAAACAGAGGATGGATGGTAATAATTGCATCTCCAACAACTGTCACACCATTTCTGGCTGGTAGCAACATCAATTATTGTTTACCCACTGCCTTCCTTAAGCTGAGATTTCTGCTGACCGCTATGTCTGTCCTATTGTGGTGAAAGCTACCTTTATTCCTTGAAACTTCTGAGTACCACACACTTGTATTTATATTGTCAAGCCAAAGCTATTTCGGGAGATCTGTGAATGAGAACTTCTTTTATAGATTTGGGAGTCCAGTTTTCTACTTCAGGGTCTATCAAACTTTCACTGGAGGCAGGTGCGTGAATTCAATCACTAAGAAAAGAAAGCCCATTCCTTCACAGTTTTAGGAATATGTAAGGCTTTACTACTTTTGCAGGAGAGTTGTTTCAAAGACTTGTCCTCTGAACTATTTCAGGACTCTGTCCTCACCACCTCCTTGCAAGTGTGGGCACTCTGATAAGTGTCAAGTGTATCAGCTCCTAGTACACTTCAGAAATGGATCTACTGTCTACCAGGCAGCTCCTTCCACTCAGTGGCCGTACTATGCACAGATCCTGAGTCTAGCTTTGCTTTTCTTCCTGCCACACACCCCCATTGTGATTGAAATTTTGGGCTCCTGGGTATTATTCCAACTTGGATCTTATATTCCACAGTTCTCAAAATATTAATATATTTTCATCTCTTAGAAAACCCCTTTTATAGAAGAATAGGGGAGCAGTCATTAAAAGCATTTGGAAATATTTCTTTGGATTCTTTCTACTGGGTACTTTAAATTAAGCTTAACACAGGTTATACAAAGTATCCTGACTATCCTGGAAGCTACTTCAGGCCTCTTCTTTACCTGCTTGGCATTTCCTTTGGTTTCAAAGTAAAGAGATTATTGAGTGTCATCCACATGACCTTTGGACATACTGTATGTTCTATTAACCGGCTCTACAGCTCTATACTAGCCAGACTTCCTGCCATTCAAAATGGTCTATGACTACGGTAATCACAGGCACCTTGTTTCAAGTCCAACCTGATGTCTTTAATTCTAGGAGTCTATTTTCTCAGTGCAGTCAGGTGGGGTACATTAGCCATAGTCATTACTTCTCCAAAAACAGCATTAGTGGTTCTCCTCTTACCGGCACATTTTCCTCTCTTGTGTTAATAAGTAGGGTATTCTCTTGACTGTTGCTACATTCTCCTGGAGAATATAACAATCAGGTGGACTTCCTAGCTGCATGAAGTCTATTGCTTCCCCTATATTTGAGTCTTTCATTTCTTTTCTACAATCTCCCCAATTATACTGCTATTTCTATTTTGCTTACTGAGACCATAAGGCTCTTTAGGTTTCCAAAATGTAGCTATTTACCAAGGCCCTATTCAAGGTGCTACATCTTACATCAGAGGTACAGGATAGGTCTTGTATCTATTGGGGAGATTTATGTTCTACTGTTTTTGGCTTGGCATTTTAGGATCCAAAGCAAAACTACCAATCTCTGATGCACGTGAGTTACAGCCTTCAGATAGTTCAACAATAAATATCTTTCCTCCTTTGGGAGGCATAGCACTTCTGGGATTTGTAAATTACTACTCTGCTATGGTAAAATAAAGAGTGACTGAGAAAAATGAAAAATACTATGAAGGTTAAGTGTTAGATTTTTTTCCATTTTTTTCCTTTTGTAGAACCAAAGACACTTGGCCAGCTTCTACAATCTTGCATTCATAAATACCCACCAATGCCATTCATAGACTTTTTTTTTGTTCCTCCATGAAATTCAGCAATTAACAAAGTTTGACTACATTAAGGAATTTACAGAAGAAAGTAAATACTCTAAGTATGCAGAATTTCATTCATCACCCATACAACTAAGGCATAGGCAGATAGCAAGAGCTAAAAGGTTGTTGCAGTTGGTAATCAAATCCAAAACTTGATTACTACTTGTAGAATTGAAATGTCAGTTTAAATCACCTTAATTAGAAAGGAGTGGTTATTTGTTTCAGTGAAATAGCACTTAGCCTATGTAAGGTATTACCTCTTTGGGGTCTAATGTTTCTGGCAGCTGTACTATTCAATGCATATGAAATGCTATTCACTAACAAATTGCCTTGCAGAGACTCACATCTCATCATGGTTACCACATTACAGCAAGATTCAGCCAGAAATGAGCATATGATAATGATGTTCACCATTCCTGCTGTCACTTAAAAGCATCTGGCATTAAGTAATGCAAGAACAGCCAATTGAAGATATTGACCATGCATACAGAGGGTGCAAAATTTGGATCCCCTCCTAGAAGTTTCAGTATTTATACTTATTCTATATTAAAGTGCAGAATTATTTTTTGCCTACTCACACTATATGGGTCAACAAACAAGTGCTTGAAATTTGAATCATTTACATTATTATATGCCAGGTGGTGGTGGTGCATCCCTTTAATCCCAGCACTTGGGAGACAGAGGCAGGTGGATCTCTGTGAGTTCAAGGCCAGCCTGGTCTACAGAGCAAGTGCCAGGATAGGCTTCAAAGCTACATAAAGAAACGCTGTCTCAAAAAAAGCCACTATTATATTAGTAAATCATGTAATTCAATTTTACTCACTTCAGCCCGAGCTTGTTTAGAAGTGGAAATTTGAAATGGAGGGACTGGTTTTGTTAAGGGGCATGTTACAGGTTGGAATGGACTCAAAGTTAAGCACCAACATAACTGTGCCATTAAGCAGAGAAAGGAGTGGTTGTATAAACTGGAAAGTCTTGAAACAAAACCACCAGGTAAAGATAACTCTGATATGAAAAGCAGGAATGAAAGGTCTTCACTGGAAATCTGGTCATTTTCATGGGCATCCCTTAATGTTTCTATGCTCACATATAAAGTATAATGGAGGAGTAAATGACTTCTGTGCCTATCAATATGATGCTAAGTATTTTGGGGGGATCAATCACTTGATTCCTTACACCTACTCAACTGAAATGTATGTATAAATTTATCAAAAGCAGTACACATGAATGAGAATATATGTGCATTACTTTTCATAGTGAAAGACAGGAAACTATTCAAATATCTATCACAGTAGAATGACAAAAAGAAATCTGAACTGTACAACTAATATAGATGAATTTCACAAAAATATTTAGTGAAATATTCCAGACCCCAAATAATATATATTGAATTGATTCAACACATATATTATGTATGCAGAATTTCACTCATCACCCATACATTTATACATATATGTATAAATTCATGTATGTTTATAGGTCAATATGAATACACACACACATATAAAAATCCCTAAAATGTATAAAATTAGTCTGCAGTATTTAAATTCAAGGTAGCAGGCATTCAGCAATGGAGAGAATCAGTGGAAGGATGAGTGAATATTCCAGACTTCTGTTTACATTATTTAATGAGTGTTGATTTTATAGGTATACAAAATTTTTAGAAAAAACTTTCACATACAAATTTAACATACATTTACTTATTAATATATATGTTGTTTCAGCAAAAAAATTAAAGGAGCAATTAACATGCCATAAAAATAAGGTAAAACAGTAAGACAGGACAACAGGGCATAATGAGAACTGGGACACTTTATACTCATAAGTTAGGAAGGGACCCTGAGTAAATGAGGTAAAGGTTGAAATAAGAGGGAAAGAATAAGCCGAGAGAAGAGGAGAAAGACAGAGAGACTTAGAAGGTCTTATGTCAGTATTAAATTAATATGTCACATTAAATATGATGTCACAACAAAGTACAAAAATCTAACACTCAGCAGATACATACATGTGTTCCTTATTATTTGTTTATCTGGACATCTAAATTAATCCAAATATTATATAAATATTGTTATTTAAGACACAATCTAAAGTAAGTCACATCCTGGTAAGCCATAAAAGAATTAGTGTCATCTGGAGTTGACATTTTGGCCAACTTGAGGATAAACATACCTTCATGTGTTTGATCTACTGTTCCTTACCACCAGACAGGAAAATCAAACTTTTGTTGTTTCTGGATAAACATTTGAATATGAATTGAAACTCATACAGTGGTGAGTTGTCGAAAGCATAGACCTAGACCTGAATATCTGATTTATGTTGATCTCTCTCCTACATTGTTACATCTGTAGTCTCCTCTTTGATGGTACTGGAAACCATAAATTATGTTTTTCAGAGTTTCATTCTTTCTTTTGTTTTTGAGGTTGTAATATAATTACATCATTTACCACTTCTTTTCCCTCTATCCAAACCCTCTTGTACATGCCACCTTGATGTCTTTTAAATTCTTAGCACCTTTGTTTATTAATTGTTGTTACATAATACATGTATATGTTTATACAAGTATATTCCTAAGTACATAAATGCAGCATGCATAGTCTGTATAATGTTACACATTTATTTATTTATTTTCAGGGTTGACTATTTGGTATTGGATTACGAATTGATGTGCTCTTCCCTGGGGAAGACTATTTCTCTCACTTTAGCGTTCCTTAGTTGCCTGTATTTGAAGAGGCTTTATGGTCTTTCTCCATTCACTTTGGCATGGCTATTGATGTCTTGCTGAGCTCATGTTTAGCCAGTTATGTTGGGTAAACTTTTTGGGTGTAGCTTCAGACACTCCTGGAAAACATGGTCCCACTGATCCTCTGGTTCTTATAATATTTGGTATAGTCAACAAAATGTGGGAATCAAAATTTGATAAACATAAAACACTCTCAACTTCTCAGAAGTGATATTTTACAAACTTCATTCAGTTCAAATAATATTTAAGCACAGTAAGTGCAGACAATTTAAAGAAAATCTCTATTATGGATAATTTATTGTATAGATAGTGAAAATACTTGTATTTCTAGTTTTGGTTTTGGCTCTAGAGAAAAACAGCTTAGAGATAAGACATATTTTGGTTTGTAGATTCAGAGGTTTTTTTCTGTTGTCATTGCCTGTATAGAAAAAAGGGCATGGCAGTGAACAGCCGTGTAATAAAAACTAGGGAGATTGGAAGGAGTCACAGAAAGTATATCTTCAAATGCTTGTCCCCAGTGACTCACTTCCTCAAGCAAAGGCAATGCCCTAGTTTCCATTGGAACATTTCATACTCAGAGAACAATACCATCTGTTTACCAGTGTACTTCAGAACACACGAATATATAGTCTTCCTAAACAACCTTGTAAAATTTAAGTTTGCCATCTATTGAGCTGTAACATGTTCTAAAATCCAATATACTCGCCATAACACAATTAAGATAGAATTCAATGATAAGAAAATAGTTAAAAATCTCCTTGGGTTTGCATGTATAAACAGACACATCTCGGGTACAAAATTAGAAATGCTTAATTTAGTATTGGATAATTGTGAAAAGCTGAGTTGTTTAACTCATACTGAATCTCTAATCTCCCAAATCTGATGATATTAGCAGGCAGTTCTTTTCAGAGGTAATTGGACCTTGTGATGGGGCAGGCTTTCAGTGATGGTTAGTGGTAACTGTCAACTTAAAAGAATGTAGACTGTCCTGGGTCTTCTGGACAAGCCTGTGAGAGATTGTCTTAATGAAGACCTGCCTCTTGTGGGTTATACCATTCCCTGGCTGGGATCTTGGATGATACAAGTGTTATACATAAGAGGGGTATTTGGAAAAAAATCATAATATTAAATGCTAACACTGGCAATGAAGAAAAGCAGAGGGCTAGTCTGTAAATTAGAGCACAAATTATGTGAGTCCTAGATATTATCCAGAAGACATTAAAGATCACAGTGAATTTCAAGCTAAGGATAAAGGTACAATATTTATTTATATAATCTCGTTTTTGAGCAGTAAGTCAGACATAATTTTATTAACTAAAAACATTAGGAATAGCATAAAGCATAAATAAAATTATTATTAATAACCAAAGAAGGGAAAAGATTTTAATATAGTAGTGATAAGTTTTCATGATATAATTTAAAATATAATAATTTTATGATAAAGTTAAAACTTTGATTCAGTGGTCACTTTTATTAATTGCTAAACATTATTGAGAAATAGTCAAGGGTTAGAGTATAGCTCAGAAGTAGACCACTTGATCAGTATGTACAAATTCTCAAGATTAATCCCAGCACTGATGATAAAAATTGAGTTAAAAGACAGAAATAAACCCATTTGTCATCACTACTGAATTTGAATCATTAGTTAAAATTCTTCTAAAACCCTTTACAGTTCATTTCCATAGTCTTCACAGAGATTGTATAAGTCATACACTTCAGACAAAAGGGCTTATTTTAACAGCGTCAGATGTAAGTTACAAGCCCACCGTATGGCTGATTCAATTGCCTTATTGCGAATTGTATCATGTCAGGGTGAGTTGGTGTTTTAATACCATGATGTGTTTTATGGGAAATTCACTCTGCAAGGTATCTAGTATACAAATATGATAGGGGCAGGGTGCTGCCCCCTGGGAGGAAGTGTGTACCACAGCCAGCTGTCAGCATACAAGATACCTTTTCTGCTCCTGGGGAGAGTGCATGACTCCCTAGCAGAGGCGGGTGGTGAGCATTGCTTCTCACAATCACATTGATAAGTTACACTTACAAGTTTTGCTTTTCATTAAAAAAAAAACCCAAACACAAAAATGGAAATAAAGTTGTCTACTTTCTTTTTTTTAACTTGGAAATTTAACACTCAGAAAAGGAAAACTTTTGCCAGTATTTACAAAAGCAATTTAATTTAGCCAAAATTAAGTTTCCACAATTATGCCAGCTTTATGTTTCATCACGAACTGAAAATCAGGGTTGACTGTAGTGGGTATCGATGGATAGCTTGTGAAAATAAGATGTTTAGTTAACAAAATATGAGGATAGAGAATGAATGGAATCCAGATGGTTTCTGAATTGCCTCCTAGTAAGCAAGTTAATGGAGGAGTACTACAAACTTATTTATAAGTAGAGCTATTTAGAGGTCCAAGTTTCAGTATGGTGATTTCTTTTATCTTCAACTGTAAACAACACAGATTACATGAGCTCTTCCCAAAAGCTTGAAAATAAACAAGCAAACAAACAAAAACTATTTTACTTTGTATAGGTACATTGATAGGTTCTCACAAGTGCATGCAAAATCTAAATAAACATTGACCTAACCTCCCAAATCATTTGATTAAAAACATCCAGACAAGCTATTATCTTTTTGTCATTGCTTTAAATAGAAATATACAATCAAAATAATTTATTTTTCTGGTATGATCTGCCTCTTTGTTTACTTATGTAATTGTTTTTGAAATGTAAAAACATGTTATTATATTAGGAGTCAAAAAGAATGTCCTGGAATTCAGAGCTCAGCTGATTCTTCCAAAGATCTGAAATGTTATATTTTTCTTCCTGCTGAAAGCCTAACAAATGGAAGACAAAAGTTTGCTATTATTATCTGAACTAAGTGCAAGAAATTATTTTCATTATAAGAAATGCATGATTAAACATGAAACTTTTTCTACTTATCACTTTGAAAATTTAAGTATTTGTTAAAAATAAATTATAATTTCCATTATACTAGGAAAGTTATAAAGTCTTTTTCTCATTAAGACATGAAATATGAAAATCTATTTTTTCTTGCCCATTATTGAGGTTGACTAGCTACTTAATTTACTAGGGAAAGAAGTATTCTTTTATTATACCACGATTTTCACCCTTGAGTACATTAGTTATTTTGTTCATTGTTGTAAACAAATACTTGATAAGCGACAAATTAAGAAAGGAAGGGTTTATTTTGTTCAGAGTTCCAGGGGACAGTCTATCCTGACAGAGAACACATGGCTACAGGAACAGGGAGGCCTGTTGATCTTTCATAATCCAGTCAGGAATCACAGAGTTAGAAGAAAGTAGGGCATGGTGCAAAACCTCAAGCCCTGTTCCTAGTGTCTATTTTCCTCAGCCAACTCCACCCTGTAAAGGTTTGCCCACCTTCCACTAGTGCACCAGCATCAGGGACCACATGTTCACACACATGGCCTATGTGAGACTGTTCACATTCAAATCACATCAGTGAGGCAACTTTGCACTCCCACTTGTATATTTGTTAAGTCTGAAGAAGTTTATATTTAATTTTAAGAAGATTATAGTCATACTTCAAATATGAGTTATATTTGAAGAAGTTTAAGTTTCTGTAATGGTAGATGAATAGGAAGATGGTGTTTATCTTGTTTCTCACATATTTTTCTAGGCCAAGTAGATGATAAAGTCTATTGTCATTATTCATATGTAATGTGAAAGTACATTAAAACAATTCTGTGGGAAAATTGAGAGATGGGATTCATATTTATTTTTAGAACAAAACTATAAGTGTTTAAATGGAGACTCTAAGTAAATTTTATGGACTTCTAGATGGATAGAACACTTGATTTGGAAGTATTTCTTGATACAGTGCATGCAGAAACTAATCTACTGAAACACAGACAATACCATACTTCTGAGACCAGCCAGCTACTGGAGGACATGCCGATGGAAGTCAGTCTGAAGCATGCCTTTAGTTGCCTGCTGCAAGCTCTATTTTCCATGAAACTAAGAAATTAAGAGTTTCTCTTGTTAAGGCAACTTAGCACAATAAAAGGGCATCCAATCTATACACAGGGTGAAGTGGCTGGCATTGCCAAGACCAATTCCATGTTTGTTTTTAATTTCTTTTGGTAGAATCCTTTGTCTTCTGTACATTTTGACATATGAATGCTTTGACTTCAGCAGTTTGTAGTACCCATCTTCTCTCTGTAGTCTCAATTTTATGTTTGGCTTTAGAGCTTAAAATGCAACAATGCTGAACATGTAAGGCGTAGGTCAGAACTAAACAGGGAACACATTTTCTGTCACTTGATGCTTGCAGAGTTAGAGAATGTCGTCATTAAGACACTGTTCAGGTCACCATTTCCTTCTTTGACCCTCACCACTGTCCTCTCATATTCATCCTGAATGAACTGTTGAGAAATGTAAGTTTCTTTACAGGTTTCAGTCTTCCTCCTTTTTATTTGTGTGTTTGTGCTTTTGGCCTTTCTCTTAATTAGATGAACTAATGGCTCATCTATTTTACAGTAGGCTTTGGCAGCAAACAACTGACATTTGGCTCTTTTTACTGGTTGTAAACAGTTTAAGTATATTATTTACATTTTATTTCTTTCATCAAATTTTCACAGGCTCATCCCATTGTTTTATTTGTGCTTTATATGTGAGTATGAGTGTGTGTTAATCCAGACTCATACTTTCTCAACTGTATTTCCAGTCCTAAATTCTGATGCCTTGAATTGATTGCTTAATTATTTTATGCTCTTTTTAGAAACAAAATTGTTTCAATCTGAGGATTTTTCCTTTGTGTTGCCCCAGTTAAACCACCAAATATTTCTATAATGCTGTCTGTGTCTGTCTTTATCACTTCTTTGAAGTTATATAAGAATTAAATATTTGAAAATGATTTTATCTTAGACAGACTCTGAAATGCTCATAAATCATAAACACTGTGGGTTGAATTTTATGATTGTAAAGTAACAAAGCTGTAAAGGAAAAATAGGCAGAGACCTAGGCAGACCACTTTGCTTTTGTTTCCTCCTCTTTTATGAACACAGCACATCTTCACTGCAGAAAAGAACTTAGAGTAATGATTGCAGTGAATATGTTAATGGCTTGATTATAAAGAAACTTTAGGTTTTCCAAAATGCAAGAAACTTGCTGTATTTTAGCATAAAAGACAATATAAATTTTTATTATATGGTTTAGTACTCACTGTATTCCTTGTTCCCAGTCCATAACTAGTAAATTTTGAAAAAATTTTCTTAGTTTTTGTATAGAAACTCAACAGTATCACTTATTTTAATTGATGCTAAGTAAGGGAGTAGAAAGTAGTATGTGAAGGAAAAGAATTCTTCTCGACATTTTCTTTAATAAATAGAAATATTCAAAGGAAAGTAAGTAAACCAAAATACAATTTACATTCAGCCCTTTCCATATAATATTCTAGGATGAATTTGATTGAAGTTGAACAAAATACTATCATATTAAGAAAAGAAAATAAATAAATTTCAAGTGTGTTTAGAAACCAATTAAGGTCAACATTTACAAGTAATATAGATGCCTACAAGTTTTTAGGCATTTAAAAACTACCTTAAATTAAGACTACCTTAAATGCCTATAAATGTTAATTAAAAGAGTATAAAAATACAGAGGAGACTGACCATAGGAAGTCAGGTGAGGAGGATCACTGTTTTAGAGACAATAGAGGCACTGGGCCATATGAACTAATTAAACATCACCAAGCACTCTAACCATGCTCTCATAACCCCATGGCTGATTGAAGTTGCTATATTATCTCATAAAAGATACAGGTACAGTCAGATGTTTGCTTTCCAAATGATATTTTAAAAGCCACACAATTAAGGAAGTTTCAGCCATCACAAAGTAAGAGAACCTGTCATAAAATAAAAGAAAGAAATATGATTTTAATAACAAAATACAAAACTTGAATTGAGTTTAAGTTGGTAAATTTTATTTCTGCGAATTAGAAAACATTATAATGACCAGCAGAGAACTATGTAACTAAACATTTTAAATCTTGTTATTTTTTGTCATGTTACAAAAATTAGGGGGCCACTAGATACACGGAGGAGGGCCTAGGCCCTCCCCCAAATGTTGTGACAGATTTTGATGATCCCAATGGAAGGACTCACTATTCTCTGGGGTCAGGGGTGGGTTGGAGGGATTGATCGGGGGCATGCAAGGATGGGAGGGAGAGAGAACTTGGATTAATATGTAAAATCAAATTGTTTCTAAATAAAAAAGAAAAAATATATGTGTGTGTATTCAGTAGTGTGGAAATCACATAAAATTATAAGAATTAAATGGCTGTGACATTGAAATCACCATTGTACCTATATGATCTATTTATCATCTGCCTTTCATCTTTTCTATGACAATTGTGGATTACTATGCAATAAAATTAAATAAAAAGTTAGTAATTACTGATAAAAGAAATAACATTTTTTATTCATAGGTCAGTGGAAGATTAACTTGGAAAACACATTTCTATGTACTTGGGAATTTTAGTCATCCCACATTAACTGTTACAGGACAAGCAGCAGTGGACTGTGCCTGGTCTTTGCTCTTCCACCTTTCTCTGCAACTTTCTCTGTGGTACTCAAGGGCCTAGTCTTCTATCCCAGTAGAGTTCTAAGAGCCCATTGGAGTTTGACTTTTCTGTTACCCTCCACAAGGTTGGCAGAAAGGGAATGCTTAGGCAGAAAACATATGCAGGATTATGTAGGCAACTTTCATGGATAAATCCTGAAAATTCTTCACATCCTTCTACTAACAATTTTTGTCAGAACTTCAGCCCATGTATCTACCTAGAGTGGATGTGCTCATGCAGGTACATGTGATGTGACTAGCAGGATCAGGAAAAAAGTTACAATTCATCACCATGGTAAATTGGGTCATATCTTGTAGAAAAGAACTTTAAAATCTACAAATTGATGATTTTATTGTTGAAACCTTTACTATAATTAGACTATGGAGTAGAACACATTATGTAGCAAAATATGTAAAACATATTTTTTGTAGCAAAAGCTATAAAATATTAAACTTAAAATTAAAAGTACAAGCCGGGTGTTGGTGGCACATGCCTTTAATCACAGCACTTGAGAGGCAGAGGCAGGCAGATCTCTGTGAGATCAAGGCCAGCCTGGTCTCTAGATCGAGTGCCAGGATAGGCTCCAAAGCTACACAGAGAAACCCTGTGTCAAAAAACGAAAAAAATTAAAAGTACAAATTTAACTTAATCAAAAGTATTCAGATTTACATAAAATTTAAGGAATTTTAAAGATATCCTGTAAAATCACACTCACATTATGATTTTGAAATGATTCAATATCACAAAGCACTATGTATGCCAAGTTTTATTTATAATTTTGACAGATTTCTCATGATATGGTAGTATAATTTTATAACTAGAAAACTGATTCTAAATTAACATTAGCATAGAGAAACATTTAGATGAAATTATACAAAATGCAATAAGGAACTACTATTTCTACTATGCATTAAAACTAATTTAAAGTTTCTGTAGTAAGAATAGATTTAACCAGTAATTTCACTCTTAGAAATTTATCATATAGATAAGTACAGCACATAAAAATGTTTGTAGCAAGTACTGTAATGGAACTTATCTATCAAACTGAGTGGCCAGTCTTCTAGAATAGATGAGTCCTGGAGCCAGCCATGGTGAATGGACTGTGATAAGCTCCTACCAATATCAGTTCTCTAAAATACATTAATGTTTGTTATACTGAAAATTAGAAATAAAATCAGAATAACACAGTGCTAAGATAATTAGACTTGATAATGTACAACCAAAAATGTAATTAGCTGTTTCTTGTCTCATACCAGAACAAATATCAAATAAAAATAGACCATAGACTTAAATATAGAATTTAAAACAATAAAACTGTTGGGAAAAACAGTATAGGGGTAAACAACGTGGCATTGATGTAGTTAAGATCAGGCATTAGGGAAATGTCTGGAGATCTAGAAGGATGACACCAGCTAACAATCTACACAACAGAAGAGAGGCTACCTTAAATGCCCTCTCCTGATGACCGACTTACATGCCATCCTATAGCCTTCATCCAGCAGCTAGTGGAAGTAGAAGCAGATACCCACAACTAATCACTGAATTGAACTGGAATCCAGTTGCAGAGGATGAGTGATGAGCAAAGGGGTCCAGACCAGGCTGGTGAAACCCACAGAAACAGCTGACCTGAACAATCTGGAGTTCATGATCCCCAGATTGATAGTTGAGAAACCAGCATGGGACTGATCCAGACCCCAGGAACATGGGTTTCTGTGAGGAGACCTCAGAAATCTATGGGGCCCCTTGTGGTAGATCAGTACTTATCCCTAGCATAGGTGTGGACTTTGTGAGCCCATCCTACATAGAGGGATACTCCCTGAGCTAAGACATAGGGGTGGGCCTAAGCCCTATCCTAAAGGATATGATAGACTCTGATGACCACCTATGGAAGGCCTCACCCTCCCTGGGGAGCAGAAAGGATATTTGATAGGTAGGGTTTTAGTTGGAGTGGGTGGTATGGGAGGAGGGGAGGGAGAGGGAACTGGGATTGATGTGTAAAACAATCTTGTTTCTAACTCAAATAAAAAAAAATCTGCCAAAATATTTTTTAAAGATAAAAAAAGAATTTTTTTTACAGAGTTCAAACTGACTGTATCTCATCATCAAATGAAACTTTGAGGACCAGGTTTGGGTTACATCTAATTGAGTTCAAGGCTAAAATGTCCCTAGACAATTCAAGCTGTTGCCAAGATTGTGTTGCTTTCTACAAACTGACAGCAAAGCCCCATGGCTGAAGACAAGTCCTACACAACTCATTGAACAAGGATTTGTTTAGCTGACACCTACATAGAACCTCCAGCTCTCTACTCCAGTGTTGTGGAATATATAACTATGTAAAGATGTGTTACATTTGTTTATGCTGCAGAATATTACTTTAACTATTTGAACATGTTTTGCATTTGTTTTTGCTGCCTTTGTAATGGTGTAAAGATATGTTACTTTTGTTTATGCTATATTTGTTTAATTATGAAAAGATGTACTGCTGTTTCATTTTGCCTGCCTAAGATACCTGATTGGTCTAATAAAGAGCTGAACAGTCAATATTCTCTTAGGCAGAGAAAGGATAAAAGGCAGGCAGAAAGAATAAATAAGAGGAGAAATCCAGGCTGAAAAAGAATCAGAGACGAGGAGGAGAGAACAAAGAGGAAAGAGAAGAGAGGGAGACACCCAGGGCCAGCCAGGCATATGCCAGGCTTTTACCATGTTAATATGTGTCAAGAAAGGACCTCATCAGAAAACCAGGTCAGTGAGTGCCTTATTCTAGAACCTTCCCATTTCCAAAGGATTAAGAAATACACTTTGTCCTTTAAAAAGTCCCTAGAGTATGAATTTTTGCATGGTAGCACAACTCATATAAAGTCACCATATATCACACAATCTAGTTAGAGAACTTGTCCATAAGGATCATCCCCTCAAAGGCAAGCTCTGTTACCTATCAGAGTTCAATCAAAAGGTAGAGCTAAACAGGTATCAGTAACACTTCCTTAGGCTACTGTAATTTTTGACTCTCAACTCCCAACTTTACTTATTTTATCCAAGTCAAATCAAGTTCAGTAAGAAATTAATGCTGTCTTGTCAGGATCAGATCACGGTGGTATCCTTGATCAAGATGACCCAGATCCTTGAACTTGTGCGGGAGGATAATAGCATACACACCACCAAAAGACCTCTGGTGTTCTTATGCCTAGAACAGTACAATGTGTCATTTACTTTTGTAGGTCTTGATTCTTAAGTGTCTGTACTGTTAATAAACCTTACCAATTTCATCAAATTTGATAAAATAGTTATTTTAGCTAATCTGGAGACACATATATCCTTTATATCACTAATAGTTGGATTATGTAAAAACCAAATATATATTCCAGCTTGTAGGAAACCCTCTCAATCTGGTATTCAGAAAAATCTACAGAATCTACTGACAGTTGAACTTGTTAATAATACTTGCCATTTATTAACTATTTAAATTGAATGCTTTGCATATAAAAATATATGTATAATGCATACAATACTCACTTATAAATGTGGGTGTGTCTACACTTCCTCGGGAAAGATAATTCACACTTTTGTCACATTTTCAAAGCATCCTTGAGCTCCAAGATGATTAAAAACAATGATTTAAGGAAAGCATCTTTGCTATTGTATGTTCACTATAGTCAGACAATATAAAGTTCTGGATTCCATTGGTTATATCAACACTGATCCAAAAATAGGTAGCCCCACACATCATAGTATTAAAAGGCAGCTGAGAAACCAGTCTGAAACTGTGGGGTCATGTTCATAAAGGACTTTGAGAAATAGGAAGGAAAAGCCTTTTGTCTGGTGCTTTCTCCTGGAAGTAAGCAAATGGTTCCCTGTTCAGATTTGAATTTATTTCCTTCTGACTCCCTGAAATATTAATATTATCTGAAATTTAGAAAAAATTCAAACAAAAAGATGTAGGATGCAGGGAATGATTGATGTATGAGCAAGTTTTTATCACTAAATAAAATGATAAGATGTAGTATAGGAGTCCTAGAGGAGTTGGACATTATCTACCTAATCATTTTTATGTCACTACGAGTGAAAAAAGTTTAAACAGATGATGGATTGACTTGAGCTTCAATTTAGCCTTTAGTTATAGTTTTGGGCAAATTTCACTCTCCAGTGGTAGATGTGTAGATACAAGCCATTGAGCTGCATGATTAGATCTTGATACATATGGCAGCCACTTGTCTATCTCAAGATGAATCTGAACTCATCAAGAAAAAGCTGTGCACTGATATTTTGCTTTCTTTTCATTTTTATGAGACAGTAACAACCTATTCAGTTTCTAGGGAAACAGGCTGTCCTGTCTTCATATTGCTAGCCTGTTTTCTACCTAAAAATTAGAACTGTGTAGGCATTCTTTTTCTTGTTCTTCTTAATTTTAAATTTGTCTTCAGAAAACATGTATTTTTTATTAAATATAAATGGATTCATGTGATAGTTGCACATTTCAACTAGCAAAAACAGTTTGTGATTTAATATTTTTATAGTTTCTTTATGTATAGTAGTTATTTGATGTGATCTAAGGCTTCAGAATTATCAAATAAAACAACAAAAAGAAAAATAATATTTGGAAAGAAAACCATAGAATCCCACATTCTTTTTTTGTTAGCGAACTATAATAAAACTAAATTTTGATTATATGAGTTTGGCCATATGCTGATCATCTTACAAACTTATACTTTTCACTTTTTTATATTTCTTTCTCTCTCTTTTTTTTAAATTTTATTTAACTAAATTTTTTCATTTATTTTACATGTTGACTACAGTTTCCCCTTTTCCTCTCCGCCCGTTCTTTACCCCCAATTACCATCTACCCCCTCCACATTCACTCCTCCTCCATCTTCATTCAGAAAGGATCAGGCTTGAGCAAGTATGACACATCAAGTTGAGGTAGAACGGAGCACCTCCCACTACCTCAAGGTGCAGCCAGGTAATCCAGCATAGGGAACAGGTTCCCAAAGCTAACTAAGCACCAGGACAGGTCCTTTCTCACTGCTAGGAGCTTTACAAACAACCAAGCTACACAACTGTCATACACCTGTAAAGGGCCTAGGTTGGTTCCATATTGGCTCAGTGCTCTCTGTCCAGAGTCCATTAGCTCCCACAACTGTCTCTTCATGTTTCCTATCATGACCTTAATATTCCTCCCTGTCCCACATGCTCAGATAATCCCTTTACTCTCTCTTCAACTGGATTCTAAGAGGTAGAGTCAGAGCTTGGCTGTGGATCTATGCATCTGCTTTCATCAGGTACTGGATGAAGGTTCTAAGATGACAAGTATAGGACAGTCACTAATCTGGTTACAGGGAAAAGCTCACCAAGATGTCTCTTTCCTTACTGTCCCCCTCCATCCTGCCTCCAACCCATCTCCCCTGCCCAGCCCACCTAATGTGCACCCTCAAATTCCAATTCCCCCATTCCCCTCACACCCACCCCCAGTTTACCCAGGAGATCTCTTCTATTTCACCATCTCAGGGAAATCCATGCATCCTTCTTTGAGCACTCTGCTATCTAACCTTTCTGGGGGCTGTGGATTGTATGTTTGTTATCCTGTATTTTATTCCTAATATCCACTTATGAGTGACTATGGTGACCATGTTTGTCTTTCTGGGTCTGTGTTACCTCACTCAGAATGATTCTTTTATTCTAGTTTCATCCATTTGCCTGCAAATTTCATGAGGTCATTTTTTTTACAGTCAAGCAATACTCCATTGTATAAATGTATCAAACTTTTAGTAACCATTCTTTGGTTGTGGGGCATCTAGTTTGTTTCCAGGTTTTGACTATTATGAATAATGGTGTTATGAACATGGGTGAGCAAGTATCCCTGTGGTATGATTGAGCATCCTTTGGTATGTGTCCAAGATTGGTATAGATGATTCTTGAGGTAGATGTATTCCCAGTTTTCTAAGAAACCTCCATATTGTTGTCCAAAGTGGCTGTACAAGTTTGCTCTCCCGCCAGCAGTGGAGGAGTGTTCCCCTTACTCCACATTCTCTCCAACATAGAAAGCATCTTCTATGCTGGCATAACTGGATGTCAGCATGTAAAAGAATGCAAATAGATCCATACCAATTGCCCTGCACAAAACTCAAATCCAACTAGATAAAAGAGCTCAACAGAAATCCAGTTACACTGAACATGATACAAGAGAAAGTGGGAAGTACCCTTGAATGCATTAGTACAGGAAACCATTTCCTGAATATAACACCAATAGTACACAATGAGATCAGCAATTAATAAATGGGAGCTCTTGAAACTGAAAAGATTTTGTAAGACAAAGGACATGGCCAATAAGACAAAACGGAAGCCTACAGAATGGGAAAAGATATTCACCAATCCCACATCTGACAGAGGGTTGATTTCCAAAATGTATAAAGAACCCAAGAAAATAGACATCAAAATACCAAATAATCCAATTAAAAAATGAGGTAGAGATCCAAACAGAATTCTCAACAGAATTCTCAAATGGCTGAAATAACTTAAAACAATGTTCAGCATCCTTAATCATCAGGGAGATGCAAACCAAAATGACTCTGAGATGTCATTTTCCACCTTTCAGCATGGCTAAGATTAAAAACACTGAGAATACCTTTACCCTTTCTTTACATTATCCAAACAGTCACTGCTCAGACGTCAACACCTTAGCTTGCCTTTGTTTAATGAGGAAATTCATATAAATGCTATGATACAGTACCTGATCATTGCATGTGATCTAACTCAACAGTGTTTTAATTTAGTAATGTTCCATGAATCCGTAGTCAATGTATTTTATATTTAAGAATTTCTCCATTATGTGAATATGCTTCATATTTGATTAAAATATATTAACTGAACTAATAGTTTGTATAAATTAAGGTGAACATATTTAAAGAAATAATTTGGTAAGTTTTGATAAAATTTGCACAGATTAGGAATAATATTCTCTCTCTTTCTGTTTTGCTTTATAGAACAGGCTTATCTCCAGCTCAAGATTCTCTCATCTCAGCTTTGCAAATTCTATCTCCTGTTTTAACTTCCCAAGTTCTGGGTTTACAGTTGTGTACCATGATGCCATACAGAAAGTTGGTACCATATCTCAATGAATTTAAAAATACTTCTACAATCACCAAAAGCTTTTCTTGATCTTTCTATAAGTAGGTAGTTCCAACATGCTGAAATACTGAAATGTGGTTGAGAAACCAGCCTTGGGCCCACGCTTCCACCTAGCCACTGATCTGATTTTTCATTACCATGGCTTTGCTTTTCCCCTTGTTATGTTACATATAGTAAATGGAATCATGAGATGTTTTCCATCTGACCTCTTTAATGATTTTTTGGCATTTAGGAATTTTGTCTATGATAAATTTTATTTTTTCTTATTGCTAGAATCACTAATTTTTTCCATTTAGTACTAGTGGTATAACAACACCTTACCAAACAACATTTATTCTCCTGTTATTCAGCACTTCCACAATTTCTACTATTAAATCATTATGAACAAATTAGCTGTAAACTAATTTGAAATTTATCTTTGTGAATATACACTTCTCTTGCTGCTGGCTTTAGTATGGTTTGAATTTTATTACTAAAACTTAGGTTGGAGTGTAATTGCTATTGTAAAATTATTAAAAGGTGGGATCTTTAAGAAATGACTAGTCCATGAGGGAGTGAGTTTGGTATGAAGTTATCAATATTATGCAAGTCTGCTTATCATTTTGCTTTCTCCCATGTGATGACAGAGTGAGGAGATTCTCAACAGGTAACAGCACTTTGAAGGACTAAATTACTAAGATAAATATGTCATAATATTCTAATCTGGCAGCAGCATGAGATTTTTTTCTTCACTGGGCATGATAGTGACACCCTTTAATACCAGCACGCAGGAGGTAGAGATGGGCAGATCTCTGATTTTCAGGACAGCCTGGTCTACAGAGTGAGTTCCAGGACAGCCTGGTCTACATAGAGAAACCTGTCTCAAACAAAATAAAACAACACAGCACAAACACAATACAACATAGCACAAGATTGTCAATTTTCCATAATAAAGTCACCATCCAGCAAAGAATGTGTGGACTGTTTTCCGTGTAGACTATAAACACCATGGTTCTGCTTTACAACTGTGTCCACCACTGAATACCTTCTTGATATGTACTACCCAACATCTTGCTAGCACAGTCTCAGCTCTCTATTTTGTTTTAAGTATCTCTGATAAGATGAATCAAGCTACAGGTGTAATCAAGGCAGGAGAAAAATATGCTCTAGCATCAATATTTGTTCCTGGCCCTGTGGTTGTAGAGGCTTGATGAGGAAGTACTTCTGTGTATATTTATCTTATTGATTGTTAAATAAAGTTCTGTTTGGTCAATGAAACAGCAAGTTAGACAGGACTAGTAGTCAAAGAGGATTCTGGGAAATGTAGTAGAGAAGTGGTGATCCAGGCCGGAAGTGACATGGCAAGGAGACTCATATTTAGCAAGGAGAAACAGGAAGTGGCCCTTTTCCCCTTCGCTTCCTCCAGTGGCAGGATATGAGCCACCGGCAAGAGAGGGTGCCAGCAAAAGGCATCCTCTATAAAGATAAGTCTTATAAAACATATAGAATTATGATAATTAAGACTGAGCTAGCAGATGAGAATCCTAGTCATTGGCCAAGCAGCTTTGAACCTAATACAAGTCTCTCTGCATTAATTGGGGCCCTAACTCGGGCGGGCTGGTGGAGAGCACACTCGTGGCAATGGGGCTCAGCGGCTTTCGGTGGAAAGATTTATCGTAACAGAGGCTCAAACATTTATGATTGGAAAATGGATACTGAAACAGGTTAATTTATTGAAATAGGGAGTATAGTGTCTTAGAAGTGAGAAAGAAATTCTTAAATGAATGAGAACTGAAGTTCTGTTGTAATTTTTAAAAGTGCCTCAAGAAAGAAAGATGTCACTTGACAGAGTTCAAATTGAGTTTTTTTTTTTCTTTAAATTAGGGGAAAAGGATTGTAAAAAGAGGAAGGGGAGGGGGAGACCAGCCTCTAGGGACAAGAACAACAGGAAAGGGGAAAGAGAGGCAGAGAGGGGGGGATAGTGGTACAGACATATAGGGAGAGAAAGAAAGACAGAGAGGTGGGCAGGTCCCTTTAAAAAGGGAACATATTGAATAGGCACAGGTGGTGCTCTTAGGGGAAGCAGCTGAAGGTGTATCTTGTCAGAACTCCAATGACAGGCCAGTAAAATGCCTAAATACCAACACTGTCCTCACTGGTTTTGTTTATGTCTGTATGACCTTTCATCTTTCAGTTAACAGTGGATTTCTGTCCCTTCATATCTAAAATTAATGACTTGATAGACAAATTCTCAAATAGTGACTATTAAATCTTCTACTTTGTGTGTTTGAATCATTTGGTATTGTTTAAATCCTTTAGGAGTAGACTTAAATGATTCAGACAAGGGCCATTTTCATTTGTTTTATTACCAAACTCTGTGTGAGCTTGCCATCTCTGTAAGTACTTTCAGGTACTTGACAATCAACTGACAAAGGGGAATATTTCAAATGGCTCAAGTGTTTTGGCTGCCTTTCTCACTGCTGATATCTTTTGTCAGCTGATGTTGCTGGCCACTGGTGTTGCCACATTTCTGTGATCTCCTCTGCTTTGCTTGCACTACCACAGACCCACTCATTGCCCTCGCAGGAGGATGTATACAGGGCCTTTGTTCCTGCAGTTCACTGACCAAGATATTCCTTTGAAATCTCAGACGAAACTTCTGTGAACTCACAGCTCTTCATTCTGCATGTATTGAATGACAGCATCAAGCGGGCTCTGCCTAGATCAGTCATTAGTGGAAGCTATATCTGGGCCTGTTCATGCTATGGTTGCAGAACTCCTGAGAGCCTGGTTGGCTTGAACATTTCGGGGAAATCAAGGAAGTTTGGGGGACTTATATTAGGAAATTCACTAGGGATATCTTTGAAATAAATTGTTGTTGCCAGGATTCTTGAGATACCCTCTGAGTATCTCACTTCCTGACCTAGAGCAAACACTTGGCTTTGTTTTTTAGTGAGCCAGAGTTACCCACACCTTCCTTGGCCATGTCTTTATATATGCTCTTTGTTCTAGCTATGTTCAAATTTATAAACTTGCCCCTGTGTTCATATATAATCTCTTGTTAAATGCAACCGTTGACTTATGCTGTGCTGAATACTGGATGTCCTTTGAAATACTGCTAACAGCCACCTTTAAGCTCAGTTTTCCATAAAGGCTCCAGGAAGGAAAAAATGCAGTCACATAGTGACACAGTAGCCCCTAGCCCTGTTTCTGGCAGCACCCTCATTTCAGTCTTTGGCTGATGAATCTATTTCTTCTTGTGTATTTTCAATGCCTGAGATTCTCTCTTCCATATCTTGTATTCTGTTGGTTATGCTTGCATTTGTAGTTCCTGATCATTTACCCAGCTTTTCTCTTTCCAGCATTCCCTCAGTTTGTGTTTTCTTTATTGTCTCTATTTCAGTTTTCAAGTCTTGAACTGTTTCCTTCATCTGTTTGATTGTTTTTTCTTGGCTTTGTTTAAGAGATTTGTTGATTTTTTTTGTATTTTTTGGTCTGTTTTTTCTTCCATTTCTTTAAGGAATTTTCTCATTATCCTCTTTGAGGGCCTCTATCATTTTCATGGAGTTGTTTTTATGGTCCTTCTCTTCTGCTTCATCTGCATCGGGATGTTCAGGCTTGCTAATGTAGACTCCCTAGACTTCAGTAGTGTCATATTGGTTTTTATGTTGTTGAATGTGTTTTTATATTGTCTTCTTCCCATCCCTTCTTCCAGTGGGTACAGAAGGAGTCTCTTCCTCTCCTGGTGAGAATGGGACCAAGGTTCCCTTCTGGTGGATGCAAGCAGGTGCAATACTCTGATGGCTCTCCTCTTTCCTCATCCTGTGGGCAGAGAAATGGACTAGGACACTATCTGAAAGTTTCTGGCTGGGCTGGACCCTGCCATTATGTCCATTATGTTTCTCTTATTGGTTGATGAATAAAGCTGTTTTGGCCAATGGACAGACAGGATGTAGTCAGGCAGGAAGTATAGGTCAGGCTACCAGACTATGAGAAGCCTGAGTAAAGAAGTGCTAGGGCCACCAGTGAGACACCTGTAGATGCTGAGGGAGCAAGAGGGTTGGGCATCATGGGTAAGCCAAGACAAAGCAGAGATACATATATTCCCCTTAATTCAGGTCTCTCTCTCTTTTTTATCAAGTGTTGTGCATTCATATATATTTTTGTATATATATATATATATATATATATATATATATACATATATATATATACACATACATATACATATATATATGTATATTCATATTGCTTATGAATATACATATATTCCTTAATGTAACCTGTTTAGTCTATGAACTAGTACTTGTTGTGTACTTTCAGGTCTGACCATTTAGCACTGCACAACCAACTGATGTGTCTTACTGTCAGAGATCTCAGTCCTTATTTGTAATTTTTAACCTGGAAGCACAAGCAGTGGAATCAGTGATTGGCATTCCACATCTATTTTGGCTTCATGATAGATACTTAGATCTTACTGTAGATTTAGAAAATTTTTGTCAACTTCATTCTTGACATTTTCTTAGCCGTGTTCATGGTCCATCCATGGTATAATATGTTTCAGGGATTTTATAATTTATATTCATATAAATTATATTTTTATTTATATTTTATAATTTATGTCTTAGGATTCTGTAATGATTCAATTCATGCATGTTTATGAATCGATATGACCTTTACTCTCCCTTAAAATCTGTGCTTACCATATAGCCAAAATATAGAGTTTATCTAAAATGCTTCCAGATTGCTTTTGCTGTCTTATTTCCCATCCTACCAAGACCACTGGCTTTTATCATGTATATTATTATGCCTATATATGTTTATCAGAGATTTCAATAAAAATCACTATTAGGTTAACACAGTAATTTAGCCTGTCACCTACTGGTAGCCTTTTATTTTACACTAGTGCACCCTGGACAAAGCTCTCTAGCATCTGCAGTCTCTGGCACTTTGTCTTAAACAAAAGCTGCCTGAGAGTTCCATGAAAGAACCATGCCAGGCACTTAGAGGTTCCAGCTTCTCCTCTGGCATCACAGAGACAAATTTGAAACTACACCAGTTCCCAGAGTCATAAATTCCAGAATTCTAGTTAAGAAGCAGATGGGCTTTCAAGGCAGCCAGATTCAAGACAGCCAAACAAGAACCGATTACTAAGCATGCGTGAGCTCATGTGGATGGATGGTTTTTATTTGGAGTAGGGCTGATCCTTTAATGATCTATTCTATTGCAGTTGCAGGAAAACTCTCCTTTATCTGTAACATGAAAGTCTGATAGACTATGCTTTGTAAGCAAAAATGAAATACTTGTATTTATCTTATTTCTCTGCCTGGTCCTTTAGAGGTTGAAAATTTGTTTCTGTGATTTGGATTCATGTCTTCCAAGCCATGAATTAAAGACTCCTCTCTCTCTCTCTCTCTCTCTCTCTCTCTCTCTCTCTCTCTCTCTCTCTGGATCAGGACTTTACTTTTAGTTACTGATCCACTGCCAAGAGTGCTATCATGCCCCTGCTGCATTTATAATGAACTAACCCACTGAAAGTGAATGAAAGACTCAATTAAACGTTTTCTTTTAGAGGAACAGGAGAAGGAGGAGGAGGAAGAGGAGGAGGAGGGTGAGAAAAGGCCTGTTTTGAAGTTCCAGCTTGTTTGGGTCTGCCCCTAAGGGAGCCATAAGGAAGGCAAGTTCAAGAGACCACCTAGCAAAGACGTGTGGTAGGAAACAAATGAAAAGAACTGGGAAAGAAAGTAGAGTCAAGAAGGAGGGCATGGTCATTAGCTACTTTTATGGATATTCTTTTAATTTCTTTAGCTCGTCATGATCATCTATTTCCTTGTATAAATTTTAGGATCTTTATATAATTTCATATTTGTGTTTATATAGATTTAAATTGTTAAGTTAAGGAAAATGTAACACTGGTGGTTTGTATCACTGACTACATAGCACGGCATTAAAACAGCTATTATACTGTGCTCTTTAGGGTGATATGTCTTTGTGTATACATCTTTTGCTTTCTTTCACAGAAGAATTTAAAAATTATGTGTGAAATTCTTACATATTTCTTTAGGCAAATACATATGATTTTTCTATTATGTTATGATTGGCTGTCTATTGAAATAGTATTATATTATAATTATGTTAAATCCAAAACATTTCCTTGTTTCATTAAACTTACTTCAATTTGTTTCCATTTTCACAAAGGAATGTAAAGATTTTGACCTAACCTGTGTGTAACTGTAAGTCAACTTGTGCCTGCATAGTGGCTATAGTTTCCGTGGAAATTCTCACTGACATATTATATACAGAATTCCTTGAGAACAAAACTTCAATTATAAGCTTGCTGTTAAATTCTTATTTATTTTTATTTTTTTAAAAAATTTTTTAAATAAATTTTATTTTTAAATAAAAATTTTATTTTTATTTTAAATTTTTAGTACATCAATACTGGCACCACATGCTATTCTTTATTTTTTATTTTGGAAGTACTCTTATTTACTTAATAATCCCCCATTCCTTGCCCTTCCATCCTCCCATACTCCCCACCTACCCCCCCAACCCACTTCCACCCACTTCCCAAGGATACTGAAGCCCTCCATTGGGAATCATCAAAGACCATCACATCATTTGGGGGAGGGCCTCTGCCCTCCTTTCATATCTGGGATGCAATAGTATCCCTCCATAAGGAATGGGATCCTTATGTACTCTATGGATGAACACTGGCTACACTGTTAGAGGTTCCAGAGACTGCCTTGCCCTCCTAGGTGGCACCCACATTCAGAGGACCTGATTCAATCCAATGCCGTTTCCCTAGCTTTATGATAAGAGTCTCCATGCTTTCAGTAGGTCAGGTCAGCTGTTTATGTGGGTTTCTCTAGCACTGTCTTGGCGGCTTTGTTCATCCCTCCTCCCTCTTCACAACTGGATTCCAGGAGTATGGTTCAGTGCTTAGTTGTGAGACAGGTGCCTGTCTCTGCTTGGAGTTACTGGATGAAGGCTCTCGGAATGGCAACCAAGATAGTCATGAATACCAGTACTCCTCAAATTGTTCTACACAATAGAAGCAGAACAGACATTGCCAAACCCTTTTTATGGGGCTATAATTACCTTAGTACCCAACCAACACAAAGATACAACTAAGAAAGAGAACTACAGACCTATATCCCTCATGAACATTGATGCAAAAGTACTCAACAAAATATTGGCAAATTGAATCCAAGAACACATCAGAAAAATATTCCATCATGATCAAATAGGCTTTATCCCAGGGATGGAGGGATGGTTCAGCATTCAAAATCCATCAATGTAATCCACCATATAAACAAACTGAAAAAGAAAACCACATAGTCATCTCACTAGATGATGAAAAAGCCTTTGACAAAATCCAACACACCATTATGATAAAGGTCTTGGAGAGAGCAGAGATAACAGGAACATACCTAAACATAATAAAAGCAATACACAGCAAGACAACAGCCAATATCAAGCTAAATGGACAGAAACTCAAGGCAATTCCTCTAAAATCAGGAACAAGACAAGGCTGTCCACTCTCAATATCGCTTCAATATTGTACTTGAAGTTCTAGCTAGAGCAGTAAGACAACAAAAGGAGATCAAGGGGATACAAATTGGAAAGGAAGAAGTCAAACTTTCAGTACTTGCAGATGATATGATAGTTTACATATGTGACCTGAAAAACTCTACCATGGAACTCCTACAGCTGATAAACACCTTCAGCAATGTGGCAGGATACAAGATTAACTAAAAAAAAAATCAGTAGCCCTACTATATACAGATGATGAATGGGCTGAGAATGAAATCAGAGAAACATCATCCTTTACAATAGCCACAAACAACATAAAATATCTTGGGTAACACTAACCAAACAAGTGAAAAGCCTGTCTAGCAAGAACTTTTGAGTCTTTAAAGAAAGAAGTTAAAGAGGATACCAGAAAATGGAAAGATCTCCCATGCTCTTGGATAGGTAGGATCAACAGGGTAAAAATGGCAATCTTGCCAAAAGTAATCTACAGATTCAATGCAATCTCCATCAAAATCCCAACACAATTCTTTACAGACCTTGAAAGAACAATACTCAACTTTATATGGAGAAACAAAAGACCCAGGATAGCCAAAACAACCCTGTACAATAAAGCAGTTTCTGAAGGCATCACCATCCCTGACTTCAGCCATAGTCCTGAAGACACCTTGATATAGGCACAAAAGTAGATGAGTAGACCAATGGAATTGAATTGAAAACCCTGATATTAAGCCACACACTTTTTTTGACTAAGAAGCTAAAGTTATACAATGGAATAAAAAGCATCTTCAACAAATGGTGCTGGCATAACTGGATTCCAACATATAGAAGCCTGCAGATAGATCCTTATCTATTGCCATGCACAAAACTTAAGTCCAAATGGATGAAAGACCTCAACATAAATTCAGATATACTGAACCTCTTGGAAGAGAAAGTGGGAGGTACCCTTGAAAGAATCGGCACAGAAGACTGCTTCTTGAACATAACACCAGTAGCACAGACCCTGAGATAGAAAATAAATTATTCTATTAGAATGGTATCATCTTCTTTAGCATACAAACTTTTTTATAAAGAAAAATGTAGAACTTCCCTAATATTAAATGTTACTGTATTCAATATCTTACCACAATTTAGAAACAGCAAAAGCAAACAAACCAAACAGGATGTTTTCCTCTTGTCAGTCACATCTATCCTCAGCTCTTACACATTGCAGCACCCTGATGAGTCACTCTGAGAATCCATTCCACCAGGTATGTGGGATAGCCTTCACCTGTATCAAATTGACTGTGGTTTCTCTTTCCATGGTGTTTGTTAAGACAATTGGTCATAAAATCCCAACAGTACTAATGAGATAATCTTTGTGTAACTTACATTAAAAACTCTCACTGGGGACACACATCTGTGAAAGTGTTAAACTGTGGGGATATACTGTTTTATTCTCTCAGTTGTGTGAGTGGTGGTGGAACACAGCTGGAAGTTAGAAAAGTAGCCCCACAACTTAAGAAGAAAAATTATGATTGAAAAAAAGAGAAAACTTGTGTTCACATCCCACCATTTGATTTACATTATTCTCATCCTCAAAGTAGCTTGAAAGGATTGTTCTCCTTTAACCTCAATAATAAGCTATAACCTATTTCGATGATTAGGATTAGGGTCTTACACACCTGATATGCTCTAGTATACTAGAAATAGGAACTTGGAAAATCTGTTTGATAGTAAAGGAGTTTGTTTCTTAATGACCTTATATGGACAGGGCAGATATTTGATGACTATAGTATGAGACCTTTCATGAGCTAAATATGACAATGCTGGAAACTCAAATTGTGTTGGATTATTCTTGTGACATTAAATATGGATTTAAAGGAAATGTTAAAAAAAAGAACAGATAACATTATGACACAATTACATGTAAAGGAAACAAGTTAGTGTCTAAAAAGTAATGTGGACATTTAAAATGTAGGCACAACTTTTTGAGGATCAGAGATTTTGGATGGTCTTTGTAAACTATGGGAGAAGTTTGGCTTCTTGCAAAAATCTACAATGGTTTTGAATTGAAAATGAACCACATAAATGCAAGGAGAAGCTGGTTTAAAATCTGCAATGATGACCTATCTGAGAAATGGTACTGATAAAGGTCACTTGCAGTAGATATCATAAGAGGAATTTCAGATATCATTTTGGAATTTCAGACAGATGGACCAATTCAGACAACCACAAGCATGTGAGGTAACTAACCAATTGCATATGCTAATCTCCTAGAGCAGTGGTTCTCAATCTTTCTAATGCTGTGACACTTTAATACAGTTCCTCATGTTGTGGTGACCTTCAACCATAAAATTATTTCTATGGTATCTCATAACTGTAATTTTGCACGTGTGGCACATGAGTGCTAATTGTGTTTATAATGAAAGATTATGTGTAAATAAAAATGTGTTGATGTCACATTAAAGGATATTAAGAACTCTAAGAAGAGTCTATGCTATACCTGCTATAGCACATTTTGTTAATTTGCACCAAATTTTTAATTTTCACCTATAATCTACTGAAGAAGACATTTTATGACATCAGTTTAGATAATTATAGAAAGTGAGTTATAAACTGAAAATGAATTAGAAAAATATTGTTACATTTAGTAATAATTATTGCTAGATTTATATTTGCATGAAGAAATTATTCTAAAGAATTAATTTTATTTTTAATTATGTATGTGTATGTATGCCTGTGCATATGCATGCCACTTGTATGTGTGTGCACATGGAGGTCAGAGGAGGATTTCAGATTCTCTAGAACTGGAGTCACAGGCAATTATGGGCTTCCTCATGTGGGTGCTGGGAACTGAATTCCGAACCACTGAATTATCTCTCCAACCCCAAGAAAATTATTAGTTGATTAAAAAAAAACACTGGCTGAAGTATTTCTCTACATGTGTATATAGTAAGTCAGCCTTCCCTAGGGTGAGCAATTTGAAGGAAATATTTGCTTCTGTGTCCCAATGACATGTTAGAAATAACAGTACATAAAAATACCAAACAATACCAGGTGGGCCAGGGGCTGTTTCTGATTCTGAGTAAGTGGCCCTACTCAGAGGCATCTGATATCAGGGGTTTGCTCCCTGGATCCGAGCTTGGCAGTGGGAAATGACACACCAAGACACTGACAAGGCCCCAGTAACAATACCACCTCCATCCACGACAAGAGGACAGACATCAGAGTATTGGAACTGTTTGCATCTACCAGAAGGGAACCTTGGTCCCATACCCACCAGGAGAGGAAGAGACTCCTGCTACACCCACCAGAAGAAAGGATGAGAAGTGGACAATGTAAAAGAACATTCAACAACAGAAAACACAAATATGACACCACCAGAGACTAGGAACCATACACCAGCAAGACCTGAACATCACAAAGCAGAAGAAGCAGAAGAGAATGACTTAAAAACATGTTCATGAAAATGATAGAGGACCTCAAAGAGGACATGAGAAAATCCCTTAAGAAATGGAAGACAAAACACACCAAAAACAAACAAACAAACAATGATATCAACAACTCTCTCAAGGAAACAGTTCAAGACTTAAAAACTTAAATAGAGACAATAAAGAAAGCACAATCTGAGGGAATTCTGGAAATAGAAAAGCTGGGGAAAAGATCAGGAACTACAGACACAGCATAAGCAACAGAATAAAAGAGACGGAAGAGAGAATATCAGGATTTGAAGATACACTAGGAGAAATAGACTCATCAACCAAAGAAAATCTTAAGTCCAACAAATCCGTAACACAAAATATCCAGGGAATATGGGATACCATGAAAAGACCAAACCTAAGAATAATTGGTATAGAAGAAGGTGAAGAAATCCAACTCAAAGGCCCAGAAAATATATTCAACAAAATCACAGAAGAAAACTTTCCCAACCTAAAGAATGACATGCCAATGAAAATACAAGAAGCCTACAGAACACCAAATAGACTGAACCAAAAAAAAAAAAAAAAAACAGGTCTCCTTGCCACATAATAATCAAAATCCAAACAGAGAATAAAGAGAAAATATTAAGAGCAGCAAAGGAAAAATGTCAAGTAACATATAAAGGCAAACCTATCAGAATTACACCTGACTTTTCCATGGAAACTCTGAAAGCCAGAAGGTCCTAGATAGATATTCTACCTACACTAAGAGACCATGGATGCCAGCCCAGATTACTATACCCAGCAAAGCATTCAATCAATATAGATGGGTAAAACAAGATATTCCATGACAAAACTAGATTCAAACAATACATATCCACCAATCCAACCCTACAGAAAGTTCTGGAAGGAAAACTGCAACCCAAGGAAGTTAACTACAAACTGAAAAATAAAGGCAATAGATAATCCCACTTTACCAACAGCCAAAAGGAAACAGGGATAGACTCCCTTACACAATTTCGCTACCATCAACAAATCAAAAACAAAAAAATGAACAATCAATGGTCATTAATATCCTTCAACATTAATGGTCTTAACTCTCCTATAAAAAGACACAGATTAACAGAATGGATAATAAGACAGAATCCATCCTTCTGTTGCATGCAAGAAACACATGTCAACTTCAAAGACAGACGGTACCTAAGAATTAAAGGTTGGGAAAAGATTTTCCAATCAAATGGACCCAAGAAACAAGCAGGGGTAACAATCCTAATATCCAACAAATTGGACTTTAAACTAATATCAATCAAAAGAGATGAAGGAGGTCACTTCCTACTCATCACAGGAGAATCCATCAGGATGAAGTCTGACATCTGAACATTTATGCCCCAAATACAAGGGCATCCACGTTCGTAAAAGAAACTTTACTAAAACCCAAAATCACACATAAAAACACACACATTTATTGGGAAACTTCAACTCTCACCACTGGACAAGAACACCAGACAGAAACCTAACAAAGAAACAAAGGAACTAATCGAGGTTATGGCCTAATTGGGCTAAACAGACATCTATAGAGCATTCCATCGAAACACAAAACAATATACCTTCTTCTCAGAGCCACATGGAACCTTCTCTAAAATCAACCACATACTTAGCCAACCTCCACAGGTACAAAAAATTAAAATGTCCCCCTGTATCTTATCAGACCACCATGCTTTAAAGTTAGAATTCAACAACAAAAGAAATTTGCAGAAAACCTACAAACTCATGGAAATTAAGTAACGCCAATTCACAATTCATGGGTCGAGGAAGAAATAAAAAAAGAAATTAAAGATTTCCTAGAATTCAATGAGAATGCGGACATATCATACCCAAACTTATGGGACACATTGAAAGTAGTGCTAAGCAGAAAGTTCATAGCCCTAAATGCCCACATGAAGAAACAGGAGAAAACTCACACTAGAGAATTAACAGTACAACTGAAAGCTTTAGAACACAAGGAAGTCAATACAACCCGGAGGAGCAGATTCCAGGAAAAATCAAACTGAGGGCTGAAATCAACAAAATGGAAACAAGGAGAACAATACAAAGAATCAATATAACGAAGAGTTGGTTCTTTGAGAAGAACCAACATGATAGACAAACCTCTATCCAAACTTACCAAACAGCAGACAGTGAGCATGCAAATTAATAGAATCTGGAATGAAAAGGGGGACATAACTACAGACACAGAGGAAATCCAACGAATCATCAGGTCATACTTCGAAAACCTATATTCTCCAAATTTGAAAATCTAAAGAAAATGGACAATTTTCTGGACAGATTTCACTTACCAAAATTAAATCAAGAACAGATAAGCAACTTAAATAGACCTATAACCCCTAATGAAATAGAAGCAGTCATCAAAAGTCTCTCAACCAAAAAACCCCAAGACCAGATGGCTTCAGTGCAGAATTCTACCAGAAATTCAAGAAACAGCTAATAACAATTCTCCTCAAAGTATTCCACACAATAGAAGTAGAAGGGTCATTGCCAAACCCTTTTTATGAGGTTTCAATAACCTTGATACCAAAGCCACACAAAGACACTACTAAGAAAGAGAACTAGATGCCCCGACCCGAGGGGCTCTGGTAATTTGTGAGTCTGAGGTGGATCATGCCTGCAAATAATGGGTGGGAAAGAAAGAGCGGGACCAAGCAGATTTCTTGTCAAGGCCCCCTTTATTGATTATTACAAGGGGTTTTTATAGAGAAAGGAGGAAGCAGAGAAAAAGGAGGTGGGGGGAGGGATGAATGTTAATTGCTCTCAGGCAGGTATCCGGAATCTCCTGTGTTAAGGAAGTGTTAAGGAATGTTAGTTGCTTCTCAGGCCAGGTCTCAGAACCTGAGGGATGGGATGCTAGACTGGCTGGTGACTAGCTAGGCATGGGGGGTCGCCAAGGCTGGCTTCTGACAACTAGAGACCAATATCCCTTATGAACATTGATGAAAAAACTCTCAGTAAATTACTGGCAAATCAAATCCAAGAACACATCAGAGAAATCATCCACCATGATCAGGTAGGCTTCATGCCAGGGATGCAAAGATTGTTCAACATACAAAAATCTATCAATGTAATCCACCATATAAACAAACAGAGGAAAAAAGAAAAATACGATCATCTCACTAGATGCCGAAAAAGCCTTTGACAAAATCCAACATGCCTTCATGATAAAGGTCTTGGAGAAATCAGGGATAACAAGAACATACATCAACATAATAAAAGCAATATACAGCAAGCCAACAGCTAACATCAAATTAAATGGAGAGAAACTCAATGCAATTCCCCTAAAATCAGGGACAAGACAAGGCTGTCCACTCTCTCCACCTCTTCAATATTGTACTTGAAGTTCTAGCTAGAGCAATAAGACAACAAAAGGAGATCAAGGGAATATAAAATTGGAAAGAAAGAAGTCAAATACTCACTATTTGCAGATGATATAATAGTCTACATAAGTGACCCAAAAAATCTCTACGAAGGAACTCCTACAGCTGATAAACAGCTTCAGCAAAGTGGCAGGATACAAGATTAACTCAAAAAAATCTGTAGCCCTGCTATATACCAATGACACATTGTTGGAGAAAGAAATAGAGAAATAACACCTTTTACAATTGCCAAAAACAACATAAAATACCTTTGTGGGGGACCGAATATCCCTGTTATGGAATATTCTGCGTTCCAGGCCCTGGCCAACATAAACAGTGGTGGTGCCAGGGAGCTCCAAGTCGCCATTGTATTGTTAATTAACACCAGCCTGTAACTGTTTACATGGCTGAAGGTGATATGTCTCCTAATTTGCATGTCTGTAGCTTAAGCCTTGAGTAGGCCCATACCTGGGCTCAAAACTCTGCCTGCTTGACCAAGAGTTGTTTAGGCAACAGAATCACTTGATATTAGCATATGCATTGTGATAAATGCTTCCTGATGTTGTCCCTGCCCTTAGAGGACTATTTAAATGGACCTCTCAATACACTGGGGCCGCTCAGCATCAGCTGGGAGCCCTCCTGAGATGATATGGTGTTTCCTGTCTCATCATTAGTGTCATTGGGTAATTAAACTTCCCTAGTCCACACACCTCCACTCAGAAATGGATCCGGGACTGTACGGCTGGCTCCGTCCACAGTCCTGAAGACATCGGTCCGGAACATAACTTGGGGTAACACTAACCAAAAAGAGTGAAAGATCTGTACCACATGGATTTTGAGTCTCTAAAGAAAGAATTAAAGAAGATACCAGAAAATGGAAAGATCTCCTATGCTCGTGGATAGGTAGGATCAACATGGCAATCTGGCCAAAAGCAAACTCCAGATTTAATGCAATCCCCATCAAAATCCCAGCACAATTCTTCGAAGACCTTGAAAGAACAATTCTCAATTTTAAATGGAGAAACAAATGACCCAGGATAGCCAAAACAACCCTGTACAATAAATGAACTTCTGGAGGCATCACCATCCCTGACTTCAATCTCTATTATAGAGCTATAGTCTTGAAAACAGTTTGGGATTGGCACAAAAATAGACATGTAGACCAATGGAATAGAGTTTAAAACACTTATATTAACTACACACCTACGAACACCTGATTTTTGACAAACAATCCAAATTTATACAATGGGACAAAGAGAACATCTTCAACAAATGATGCTGGCATAACTGCAGATAGACCCAAGCCTATCACCATGCACAAAACTTAAATCCAAAAGGATCAAAGATCTCAACATAAAACCAGTCACACTGAACGTATTAGAAGACAAGGTGGGAAATATCCTTGAATTAATTGGTACAGGAGCAGGATTCCTGAACATTACCCCAGTAGCATAGACATGAGGTCAACAATTTATAAATGGGACCTCCTGAAACTGAGAAACTTCTGTAAGGCAAAGGACATAGTCAGCAAGACAAAATGATAGCCTACAGAATGGGAAAAGATATTCACCAACCCCACATCTGACAGAGGGCTGATTACCAAAATATACCAAGAACTCAAGAAGCTAGTCCCCCAAACACCAAACAATCCAATTAAAAAGTGGAGTACAGAACTAAATAGACAATTCTCAACAGAGGAATCTAAAATGGCTGAAAGAGACATAAGAAAGGGCTCAACATCCTTAGCCATCAGGGAAATGCAAATCAAAACAACTCTGAGATACCATCTTACTCCTGTCAGAATGGCTAAAATCAAAAATGCCAATGATAGTTTATGCTGGAGAGGATGTGGAGAAAGGGGAACACTTCTCCACTGCTGGTGGGAGTGCCAACTAGTATAGCCACTTTGGAAATAAGTATGGCAGATCCTTGGGAAATTAAGAATCAGTCTACCACAAGTTCCAGCAATTCCACTCTTCGGCATATATCCAAAAGAAGCACATTCATACAACAAGGACATCTATTCAATGATGTTCATGGCAGCACTATTTGTAATAGCCAGAAACTAGAAGCAACCTAGATGCTCCTCAACTGAAGAATGGATAGAGAAACAATGGAGTACTACTCAGCGGGGGGAAAAAGGCAATGGAATCTTGAAATTCACAGCTAAATGGATGGAACTAGAAGAAACCATTCTGAATGAGCTAACCCAGTCACAAAAAGACAAACATTGTATGTACCCACTCATATGTGGATTTTAGACATAGAGTGAAGGATTGCCAGCCTACAATCCACACTGCCAGCGAAGCTAGTAAACAAGGAGGACCCTAAAAGAGACATACATGGCCGCCCAGAGAAGGGGAAAAGGTCAAGATACCCTGAGCAAATTCGGAGCAGGGGAAGAGGTGGTAGGGAGCTAGGAGAATGAGAAGGGGAGAAGAGGAGGGATGCAGAGGACATGAGGGAACAGAAAGTTTGAGTCATGTGAAGAATAGAAGATAACAAGAATGGAGGTACCATAAGAGAGGGAAACATTTTAGGTTTACAGAGAAATCAGGCACTAGGGAAATGTTTGGAGATCTACAAAGATGACACCAACTAACAATCTAACTAACAGAGGAGAGGCTACCTTAAATGCTCTCCTCTGATTATGAATTTGATAACTGACTTATATGCCATCCTATAGCCTTCATCCAGCAGCTGGTGGAAGTAGTAGCAGACACCCACATCTAATCACTGAACTAAACTGGAATCCGGATTCAGAGAAGGACGAGTGAAGAGTAAAGGGTTCCAGACCAGGCTGGTGAAATCCACAGAAACAGCTGACCTGAACATTGGGGAACTCTTGTTCCCTAGACTGATAGCTGGGGTACCAGCATGGGACTGATCTAGACCCCAGAAACATGGGTTTCAGTGAGGAAACCTCAGAAATCTATGGGACCTGCTGTAGTAGTTCAGTCCTTATCCCTAACATACTCCTGGACTTTGGAAACCCATTTCTCATAGAGAAATACTCCCTAAGCCATGACACAGGGGGTGGGCCTAGGCCCTATCTCAATGTATAGGATAGACTCTGATGACTCCCTATTGAAGGCCTCACCATCCAAGGTGAACAGAAAGGATTTGTGATAGGTAGGGTTTTAGTTGCAGAGGTGGTAGGGGAGGACAGGAAGGAGAAGGGAACTGGGATTGTCATGTAAAACAATCTTGTTTCTAATTCAAATAAAAAATTCTGGGGGAAAAAACAAACAATAGCTAACGATCTAGAATTTAGTGTGAATTTTCTCAAGATTGAAAAGTTGGTTTGAATATTGGGACTGAGATAAATAGAGCTATGGACCTAGAATTGTCTAAACTACTTAAAACTGAAGAAAGTATACCATTTGATGTCAGCATTTATCATCAAGACAATGTCATGTCTTAAATTTAGACACTTAAATCAATGACAGAAAGTGGAGAGTTCAGACACGGCTGTTGTCTTTACAGAAATGATGGTGGCATCGAGAAAATTCAGGGTAAAATAACAGTATTTTTATGAAAACATCATGGGAAAGTTAAACATGTGAGATAAGCACTGAATATAAAAATCTTAATTTGTGCCCTTTATTATAATTCATTTAAGCTTGAACACTAATTCTAAAATAATAAAGCTATGAAGTTTGCAGAAGAAAATAATGTCTTGTTTCTTTAAGCTGAACAACTTAAAAATGATAAATGGATCTGTCATGATTTAAACAATAGTTCTTTTCAACAGACACTCAAAGGAAATATAGAGGCAAGTTTCAGGATGAAACCAAATGTAAAGACCTTTGTTATAAGCAGATGTGCACAAATATTAAAACCACACAGACTGACATCTCCATTAGAAGAATATTGTTTAGTAAAAAAGTGAAGAAAAGTTTTGATCTTTTCTTTAGCCAAAGTTAATTATAAACAGATAAATGAAAAAATGTTCAATGTCATTAGTACCTATCCAATTAAAACATAGTAAAACATCACCTGAAACTTTTGAGAGTGATTAAAATTAATGAAGACTATCAAAATCAATAGTGGCAAGGATCTGGAGTAAGAGGAATTCATGTTATTGGTAAGTATGGATGCAGTATTAAAGTGTGGTGAGAGTGTGGAAAGTTGGGTCTAGTTAAGAAATTAGGTCAGTGGAGGTGTGTCTTTGAGTGATATGCCTTGTCTTGAGCTTTTCTGATTAATGGTCTTCTGCCTTCTGTTCACCAAGAGATGCATAGTTGTTTCTGCATATTTCTCTTACCATGATGTTCTGCCTCTCCAGACATGATGCTAAGAACTAAGGAATAAAAATTTCTGGAACCAGGAGTCCAAATGAATCCTCCTCACATGGTTTTGGCTATATGTGTTGTCTTAGCAGTCATAAGACTAACTTGCATAGTAGAAATTTCAAGGAATTCAGACATTTTTAAAAATATCTTAAACATTTTTTTATTAAAAATAAATATAAACTTGTGCTATATAATAATTTTATTCCTAGGTAATTTCAATGAGTTATTAAAATGTATATTCTCCAAAGTCACTTATCTGAGTTTTCACAGTACTTCTTGGGATAGTAAATTCCATTTGATGAATAGATAGAATGGAATATGTGTGAAAGAAAAATCATAGATATGAAAGAAGCAATTTTTAAAAACACATATTAGATTAAAAATGCACACACAAACATATGGCATATATTATGTTTCACAAACAGAAGAAGAGGAAAGTAGAAATGTTTCTATAACCAACATTTATTAGGAGCCAGACAATAGAGGAGTGGTCATGATTACTGACTCAAAAAGACACAATAAGGATGGCATTTTACATCATGATTAGATCATGGATATGGATCATATTTCATTGTTAACTTATATTAAACATATTTTAATCAATGCATTTTATTGCCTACAGATGATAACTTCAAAAACTGATAAGGAAAAACCATTTTTTTGCATTTTATCAGAATTACATTAATTTTCTTAGTTTATAAGTAATATAATTACCATATTGCTTCTGTTTGTATAGATAGTGTATTGCTTCATTTCTTTGCTAGGCTGATTATTAGTGTTACAATGAATGGTGTCTTTTTTCTTTTTTAATTTAAATTAGAAACAATATTATTTTACATATCAATCTCAGTTCTTTCTCCCCTCTATCCTCCCACCCACCCCCACAGAACCCCTATTTCACCCCCAATCCACTCCCCAGGGAGTGTGAGGCCTTCCATGGGGGAATAATCAAACTTTGTCATGCCTGTGTATCTAGGCTGAGAGAATATCCCTTGAATGATGTCTTTCAAAAATTATACCTGCTATTGGTCGCATACCATAATGCTATTTCAATTAATGTTTAGAAAATTAATTACACAGAGAAAAACTTAATTTAATTTCCATTAGTTTTTAACTTTGCTAAAACACCTTACTTTTAAAAATAGGCTATTGGTTTATTTAGTGTTATCATTGTGATTTCTGTATTTATTCATCTTGTGACATAGCCCCAGATACATGAGTAATAATTGGTTCAATTATGTGGAGAATAGAAATCAACATAAAGAGATATTCATTTTGACATACTACTTTTATCAACTGATGGTCCCATCAGACAAAATTTAGCTACAGGAAAAATAAAAATAGCATTCATTATGTAACATGCCAGATTCTAAGTACTTTTGTTAATTTGAATGAGTCACATAAAAATGCATATATGTATTTAATAACATTTTTGTTCAAATATAAGGAACAATACATAGATAATATAGTCTTTTAAACCACTCGGGAAATCAACAATAAACCATGGGACTGGAAATCAAATCTAGATAAATTAGGTCCAGAGTCTATATTGCTCAGTGTTTATTTTTCTTATCATTTTAATGTTGAAAACATGAAGTTTAAGCTACAATTTACATGTGACAAGTACAGGGAAATAGATTACAATAAAATATTCTACAAATCAATGATTCCATCAAATAAATCACAATGTAAAACAAGAAATAAAAATTAAATTTTGTTCTGTGATTATAAGGATTACAAAGAGAAACTACTAACAAAAAGGAGAATATTTTCATGAAAATAAAAGAAAACTAAATTAAGTAAATTATAAAGTCCCAAGTTTTATTATCCCAACTTATAATGGTATATAGTAAACATTGCAATTTCAAAAGAGAAGCAAAAGAATACAGCAAGCAAAGACTAGTCAAAGCCAGACTGAAACTCTACAAGGCAAACACCAAATCCCTCAGTTCCATGTCTAGCATCTGTATCTCATAATGGAATTATCTGGCTCCAAAGACCCCAAGTACACTTGCTATTTCAGCTTTGCAACAAACAACATAGCCTCTTTCTTGGGTCAGCTTCACTTTATGCTAGTAGCTTTTTCTGGGCAGAAGTCCCATGGGGACCTCTCCAGATTCTGGGTTCTGTGTTACAACCTTGGCTTGATTTTCATAGCTTCATGAAGTGATCTCTTAAGGTCTCTGCAGAGACTTTCCTAGCCACACATTGTCTTACCTCAGTGGTTCTCTAGGACTGTAGCAAGACTCTGTCTATGTCCCTTCATTCTTTCATCATTCATGACATCAATACCAGTACTTCATGGATGACACTAGTTGTACTTCCACATTTTTGTAGAGCCTGATCACTCTGGATCTTAGTTGCCTCAGCCTTTGCATACTTCCCCTGGGCATCCTAGAGGAATGTCCCTGAGTACTTATTTTCAAGCATGGAACAGCTTCAGTAGCATTCTCAGCTTAGGCTCTCTCTTTTCAAATCCATGTACTTTATCTTAAGTTGAAGCCTTTAAAATTTATTTATGTGTGTTTGTACACGTCTATTCGCATATTCAAGGAAACACGAAATACATGCAGGATCCTCTGAAGCTGAAGGTACAGGTGGTTGTTGTAACACAATTTCTAACAGGTCTTATTAATAATAAGAGCCTGGAGTCTGTTACAGGGAAAAATGTTGAGAGGTAAGAGCAAAACCACAGCCACCTTACCTACTGAACTTCCCAGCCAAAAAAGAGTGAGTTTTTGTCTTCCCCTTCTTTCTCACTTCCTCTGTCTGCCCAGCCATATCACTTCCTGTCTGTACAGATCTCCAGACTGCTATGGTTAATTAGTGGCTAGCTCAGCCTTCTGATCTTCAGGGAAGCTTATTTGTTACAGTATAAACAATATATCACCACAGGTCATTAGCTGTCCAGTGTGGGTTCCAGTAACTATACTTCAGTTGTCTGCAAAAACAGCAAGAGTTATTAGCTATTAAGCCATCTCTAAGTCCAGGAGTCTTTAATGTGTGGGGTTTTGTCCTAAAGGAAGCCTTCCTATTGCTCTAATGCAGAGCAAAGCATTTCTTAAGCTATTTAAGACTCATTTTTATACCACACATCTTGACTGTAACTTTAAGCTTGAACTAGATCTCTTCCTCACCAAACTTGCACATTTAAAAAAAAAATCTTTCTGCTGTACTTATTGTTGTTCAGTGTAGACCCAAGTAAGAAGCAAGAAACAATAGCCATGCCAAAATTTAGATGCCTTCCTACATTTTATCCTACAAACAAATTAGACCCTTTGCAACCCCACTCAAGTTCTCAGGACTTGAGTAAGAGGCAGACAGATTCATTTCCCAAATAACATGTGAAAGGCTCTTTACTCAGTTTCTGGCAGGCAGTCTTTGTTCCTTCTGAAACATCATAATCCTAGACTCTACCACACATTTCTTCCAGCATGCTTATCTTCCCACCTTTCCCAAGAATGGCCCAGTAAGCACTGCTGAGCCTATTCAAGGGATTTCCTAGTGAAAGCTTTCAAAGTATTCAATATTTTCCTTATAAACCAGTACCAAGGACCTAAGAACTGCATAATCATGTTTATCACAACAATGACTCCTCTTTTACTATCAATTTATAATTTTTTCTGTTTTACTTGTTGCTATAACAAAATACAAAAACAATTTAAGGGAGGGAGGATTTATGTCAGATTACAGTTCAAAGAGACATTCCATCGTGGTGAAGAAGTCACTGCAGTAAAAGCATAAAGTAGCTGCTCATGGTTTATTATATCTACCATCAGGAAGCAGAGGCCAATAAATTGCATATTCAGGTCATCCTTTTTCTTTTTATTCAGTCAATGACCCAGCCTAGTGGAATGCTGCTACCCACAATTAAAGTGGGTCTTTGTACCTCAATTAACAAAATCTAGATAATCCCCCATTAGTATGCCCAGAAGCTGATTTATCTAGATATTCCTTCAATTCCTAGATATTTGCCTTTTCAGTGACTTTAGATCTTTTCAAGTTGAGAGTCAGTATTCACCATCACACATAATATATGCTATCAGGTTTTCTCCGATTAGTCAAAAGATAGAGGGCCAAAGACAAAGAGCTCAGTCTTTTTATGGCCTAATATCACAGATCATCACATTTGTTTTACTTCTACCTTACTTTTGTTTCATAAGTATAAGTCAATATTTCCATTTCATATTTAAGGTTACAGTTTTATATAAAGCCTTGAATAACAGCAGGTACGAGTCACTGGAATTAGAAACACTGTGTGAGCCAGAAAAGAAACATCTTCAAGTCTATATACTTAAAAGAACATGTGCTTGTGTACAAATAGTGGGTTAAAGCTGTCCACAACATTTAGTGTTGTTCACAACCCTAAAGTTTGAACAAAACATACACAATACTTCACTTCTTAAAGGAGAAACTATAAATCCTTAATGTACAGAAAATCACCTCATTGTATCTTTAACTTACAATTTTAGTGTAGTCTTATCAAATGTACATGAACTTACCATTTTAAAATTAGTCCTAATATTTTTATGTGTTGACTCTTACAAACAAGGCTATTTCTCTTTTTATTAATTAAATTTATTCATTTATTTTACAGTTTCTCTTCTCTCCTCCAATTCCTCTACCCCACCTCCTCCTTGACCCCCTCTCCAAACTCCACTTCTCTACTCTTTCTGTTCAGAAAGGGGTAGGCCTTCCATGGGTATCAACAAAGCATGACATATGAAGTTTCTATAGGACTAAACTCTTCCCCTTGTATTAAGGTTGGGCAAGGCAACCCAGAAGGAGGAATAGGTTCATAAGTGCCAGCCAAGGGATTAGGGACATGCCCTGATCTCACATGTAGACCAAGTTATGCAACACTCACACATATGAAGAAAGTGGAGCCTAGGTTGTTCCTTGACTGTTGGTAGAGAAACTGTGAGTTCCCAGAAGTCAGGTTAGTTATTTCTGTGGGTTTTTATATGATTTCTTTGACACTTCTGGCTCATACAATCCTTCCTCCCTCTCTTCACCAAGATTCTACTAGCTTGGCTCAGTGATTGGGTATGGGTCATGCATCTATTTCTATCAATTACTAGATAAATGCCTTCTGATGACAACTGGGGTAGTTGCATAGTCCCTTGAAGAAAGGGAGGGGACAAGAACCCCTGAGCAAAGTGCAAAGAGGGAGCATGGGGGGAGAGTGGGAAGGGAAGAAGGGGAGCGGAACAAGAAGACTGAGACAGGAAGGTAGGAGGGCAAGAAAGGAAATTCCTTGGTAGAGGGAGAGTGTACAGGTTTGGAGAGAGGTCTGGCACTGTGGAAATGTTAGAGGATCCACAGGGATGACCCCAACTAAGAAGCCAGGCAGTGGCAGAGAGGCTGCCTTTGATGCCCTTCCCCTATAATGAGTTTGATGTCTACCTTGGTTACCATTCTTAGAGCCTTTATCCAGTAGCTCCAAGCAGAGACAGGCACCCACAACTAAGCACTGAACCATACTCCTGGAATCCAGTTGTAGAGAGGGAGGAAGGATGAACAAAGACACCAAGACAGTGCTAGAGAAACCCACATGAACAGCTGACCTGACCTACTGAAAGCATGGAGACCCTAATCATAAAGCTAGGGAAATGACATTGGATTGAACCAGGCCTTGTGAATGTGGGTGCCACCTTAGGAGGCCAAGGCAGTCTATGGGACCTCTAACAGTGTAGCCAGTGTTTATCCATAGAGCACAAATGGACTTTGGGAGCCCATTCCCTATGGAGGGATACTATTGCAGCCCAGATACAAGGAGGTCATAGGCCCTCCCCTGAATGATATGATGGACTTTGAAGTTCCCCTGTAGAGGGCATCACTATCCCTGGGGAGGAGTTGGAGGATGGGTTGGGGGGGTTGATGGGAAACATGGGAGGGCTAAAGAATGGGCGATGCATGTATAAATATGAGTAGTAATTAAAGAATTTAAATAACAAATAATAAAAATAATAAATAATAAAAAATAAAACAAAATAAAGACTCCTAGCAGTAGTGGGTACTTTGCCTGAACTGGCCATCTCTCATGATCAGGTAAGACTTCCAGTGGAGAGATTGTGCCACCAACCCAGCCACACAAACTTTGTGCTTATTAGTGAACTTAACATTTAAAAAAGTCCTAATATTTTTGTAGTTGTTTCATGATTGGCTTTCTTATTTACTTTCCTATATAGAAATTTATATAACAGTTATCCTGAACTGTCATTATTCCACATGTCCTTTACATTATATCTTCACAATATTCAAGTCCGTTTTTTCTCCATTTTTTAATTTATATTAGAAATAATACTGTTTTACATGTCAATCCCAGTTCCCTCTCCCTTCCCTCTTCCCCTGTAACCCACTAACACCTTACTTATCCCATACCAATTCTGCTCCCGAGGAAGAGTGAGGTCTACCATAGGGGGGTCTTCAGAGTCTGTCATATCCTTTGGGATAGGGCCTAGGTCCTCACCATGTGTCTAGGCTGAGGGAGTATCCCTCTATGTGAAAATAGGTTCCCAAAGGCCATTCCTATGCTAAGGATAGATCAGAAATACTGATCTACTACAAGAGGTTCCATAGATTTCAGAGGCCTCCACACATCCACATTCATCGGGTCCATGTCTGTTCCATGCAGGTTTCCCAGTGATCAGTCTGGTACCAAGATCTCCCCCTTGTTCAGGTCAGCTGTTTCTGTGGGTTTCACTAGCCTGGTTTTGACCCCTTTGCTCATCACTCCTCCTTCTGCACAACTGGATTCCAGTTCAGTTCAGTGTTTAGCTGTGGATGTCTGCTACTTCCATCAGCTGCTGGATGAAGGCTCTATAGCCTGCTTATCTTCCATAGTGATTCTCATGAGGAGAAGATAGTCTCCATTGACAGTTAATTGGCTAAGATTGGAAATGTAAGAGAGTGTTCCTCATAGTAGAACATTTTTTCAAGATAATGTATGTCTTAAAATAATGAACTAATGCATAACTTGATATGTGAATTTAAATTTAAATTATAAAAATTTTATTGTTTGAAAAATGAGAAACACATTATATTACACAGTTCTAGATCAATAAAAATGTGTTAGGGTTAGAAAATATATTCTACACATAATTTATTTTTAAGATAGTTTCATCCAGGAAACAATTTAGAAATATTTTTCTATGAACTGTCATAAACAATAAAAATATCTGTCCTTTAATGGATTTCATACAAACAAGTCATTATTTTTATTGCATTCTGTGATTATATTAGGAAAATATAATAATGGTGTCAGTTTTCCCAAGTGCATAGTATTTTCCAAATACATAATTGAATCTTTCTGTCATTTTGCTTAATTTCTCCTGTTTTTCATGACTACAGTTTGTTTTTGTTTTTTTTTTCTTTCGAGAACAATTTTAATACTGAAATTTGAATACGTCACACAGTATTGCATCTGGAAGACATTTATGAAAATGGGGCTTATTGAGCGAATCAACTACAGGTCAATGATAAGGAAAAGGAAGACAAGAGGTGAATTTCAATCCAAGTGCTTCTCAGCAGTACACTTCAGAGTCCAGAGTCCCCACAGAGGTGAGGCTACTTGCATAAACATGTGAATCCAGACTGGAGAGGGGTTTTCAGTATTGTAGCTCTGTGGAAGCGAACCTGACAGCTTACAGTCATCTACCTAGTTCATTCTGGAGAAGAACACAGTCATCAACTGGGGTTGTTTTCACTCCCCAAAAGTCCATCCTGTTGTAATCCTGAAGGATCTGGGCCGTCTCAGCAGGGAGGCAGCATCTTCTTTCCAGGGGAAGGATCACTCCCCATCACTGTCCTCTGAGGAGGAGGAGACCAGAAGGTCCTCATAGAGGACACTCCGTGGGACCTGGGATTGGGTTTCCTCCCCTTTCTCTTGAGAGGCAGTGCTCTCAGAAGGAGGTATTTTCTTCTCAGTGGGAAGTCCTGGGACTCCTTCCACCAACCTGGAAATCCAGCAATCACCGTGGGTCCTGGTAAAGATCATCTTCAGGGATTGACTGCAACACAGGCAGACAATGGCACCTGGGACTCAGTACATGGTCCGGTTGAGACCAGGTCAGCTCTGCTGGGAAGCATTGGTTTGTCAGTTCTGGGTGCCTGGTCTTTGGACTCCATGTTGAAAAGTTGACCAAATCCATTTCTTTTGGGTACAAACCCGGGGGGCGAGGGGGTGAGGTGATGTGCTGACATGCCCAGTAGCTTCTGATTCTTTGGGTCTTCTGAAACTGCCTTTCTTCATTCCTGCTTGAATGATGGCTTGGGGACACCAGGGACAGGCATGGGTTGACCTTCCTCCTGCCTAGAGGGTAAGATGCAGGAGCATGCAAAGCTTTTGGTGTGAGGTTTTCCAGGGCATATCTGTCTCCCTAGTGACATCCTGTGATATGTATGAAATGACCTTCTTCATCTCTTTTGATTGATTTTACTTTGAAGTCTAATTTGTTAGATATCAGGATAGCTACACCAGCTTGTTTCTTGGGTCCATTTGATTGGAAAATCTTTTCCCAACCCTTTACTCTGAGTTACCATCTGTCTTTGATGTTGAGATGTGTTTCTTGAATGCAACAGAAGGATGGATTCTGTCTTGGTATCCATTCTGTTAGCCTGTATCTTTTTATTGGCAAGTTAAGACCATTGACATTGATGGTTATTAATGACCATTGATTGTTGATTCTTGTTTGTTTTGGATTTGTTGGTGGTGGTGTTATTGTGTGTTGATTTTCCCACTTCTTTTGGTGTTTGGTAAAGTGGGATTATCTATTGCCTATGGATTTTGGTCTTAGTTGTCTTCCTTGCTGTGGAGTTTTCCTTCCAGTAATTTCTGTAGGGCTTGATTTGTGGATATGTATTGCTTAAATCTGGTTTTGTCATGGAATATCTTGTTTTCTCCATCTATAGTGATTGACAGCTTTGCTGGATACAGTAGTCTGGGCTGGCATCCCTGTTTCCTTAGCCTTTGTAGGACATCTTCTGGCTTTCCAAGTTCCCATTGAGAAGTCGGGTGTAATTCTGATAGGTCTGCCTTCATATGTTACTTGGCTTTTTTCTTTTGCTGTTCTTAATATTTTTTCTTCATTCTGTAAATTTGGTGTTTTGTTTATTATATGGCAAGGGGACTTCTTTTTGTTGTCCAATCTATTTGGTGTTCTCTAAGCTTCTGTATTTTCATAGGCATATCCGTCTTTAGGTTGGGGAAATTTTCTTCTATGATTTTGTTGAATATGTTTTCTGTACCTTTGAGCTGAATTTCTTCACATTCTTCTATTCCTATTATTCTTAGTTTTGGTCTTTTCACTTCATGGCGTCCCATATTTCCTAGATATTTTGTGTCAGGGATTTGTTGAACTTGAGATTTTCTTTGGTGGATGGCTGTATATCCTCTAATGAGTCTTCTACACCCGAGATTCTCTCTTCTATCTCTTGTATTCTATTGGTTATGCTTACATCAGAGATTCCTGATCATTAACCCAGCTTTTCTATTTTCAGCATCCCCTCATTCTTGTTTTCTTTATTGTTTCTAATTCTGCTTTCAAAGCATGAACTGTTTGAATTGTTTCCTTCACTTGTTTGGTTGTTTTTTCTTGGCTTTCTTTAGATTCTTTAAGAGATTTGTTTATTTCTTGAATTATTTGGTTTGTCTTTTCCTCCATTTCATGTGATGTTTTGCTTGTTTTTTTTCTTCTATGTCTTTAAGAGATTTTCTTGTTTCCTCTTCAATGGTCTCTATCATCTTCCTATGATTATTTTTAAGGTCCATCTCTTCTTCATCCTCTGCATTGGGCTTTTCAGATCTTGCTGGTGTGGAGTCCCTATATTCTGTTGGTGTCATATTTGTCTTTCTGTTGTTGAGTTTTTATTCTGTCGTTTTCCCATCTCTTCTTCCAGTGGGTCCAGGTGAGGTCTCTCCCTCTCTCAGGCAGCAGTTGGAGAGCTCAGGCTCAGGCTCAGGCTCAGGCTCAGGCTCAGGCTCAGGCTCAGGCTCAGGCAGCAGGCTTAGAGAAGAGGGCGAATGGGGGACAAGCGTGAGGTGCATCCTGACTCAGGGTGGGGCTTCTGGCCTGCGCAGGTCCACTCTTGTCCAGAGGGAAACTCAGGAAGCAGTGAGTGGGGGTGGGTGACGGGGGAGGTTGGGGGCAGAGAAGTGCCCAGACTCACCTCAGGCTCAGGCAGCAGGCAGAGGGTGGAGGGGGGACAAGGGTGAAGTGTGTCTGGACTCCACAATATAACATTGTAATGCTTGTTGGTTACCAAAACTTGAAAAAACAGAAAGTTCATGAAGCTTTTCAAATGTTATGAGTAATTATTTTAAGTTGATGTGTATTAGATTTGGTTCAAACAGGTACTAGTTCAACAAAGTCCTTACACAATGGCTATCTCACTAAGGATGGTGAGAATTAAGGCTTCATTAACTACTGCACTGACTTCCCATCTACAGTTGGAAGGCAGAGGGAGAAGAATCCAGCAGAGTAATTGGTGCTTCTCAAATTTCAGCATCTGTCATCATCTGGATGTGCTAAAGCAGAAATTTCTGAATATCGGATCCAATAATTAAAAGTTTAAGGTCTTAGTGGATGAATATTAGTACTGTTAGAATTTGATTTGTGTAGAAGAAGACTCAAAAGTGTAATGCTAGCTCAGTATAACCCGGAAGGAAGATTTTGGATGACCACAACCTGTCAGGTGGTATTCTCATGGGCTATAGGGATCTGGTCCTTCCACTTCCATGAACCTTATCTTTCTCAGCTACATGCGATGAGTTAATTTGAGAAGTACACAAATTTGGGGGGAATCTGATAAGTGAAGTTGAGCTAGCCTCTGAAGAAATTGAGATCTATGGATGCCCTTACCCATTTGTGTTCAGGAGGCCTTTCTTGATACCTAGACTCTGTCAATATGTTTCCACATCCACCAAAAAGGTTGAAATAGTTTCTTAACTATAGAGTTCTGTGAGAACTGGGTTTTATTTTTCATTTTAAAATTTCATTAAATTAATGTACTATCCAATATTCAAATAAAACTTGAAATATAGAATAACAGTTCCCTACTCAACCATAAAACAAAATGAGAAGAAAAATGTATGTAAGAAGTGAATGTGATATCTCTATGTGCTCATATTGTTCTGAAATAATTGTGCAATAAATCTATAAAACAAAGCATTTTATAAAAAACAACACATACTGCAATTAAGGATGTTGGAACTCTTATGCAGAATAAAGATGTAAGTCCAGGTATAATGGGCAAAATTTATGATTCAATTACATGAAAGAGTAACTTTTCAATGCTTACATAAACCACATCTGTAGTTGGCCTAATTATGAATTGTAATAGAAACAAAATATAATTTCACTAATAAATTATATCACATTTCACTGTTCATGATATTTAAATATGATATTATAATATTAATTTATGAAATACACTTAAAATTTAAAGCATTAAGTTTTATGTTTACATGTTTTATAACTATGAAAAATACATTTAATTCAAAAGGTAGTTAGCTGGAGGTTTTCTTTCTGAGAGATGATTATTTACTGCTTAAAATCTCTCTTCTATTTTAAAATTGAATTCAATTAACAAAAAGAGTTAGAATTTTGCTTTATTTCAAAAATTCCATTATTGTCAATTATCAACTCAGGCAGCTTGGCAATAATTTTCCCCAGCTATATTTTTCAAGGCTACAAAAACAATCCATTTATTCAAAGGTTACAATTTAAGGGCTGATGTCCTCATTAAAATATGTAAATGTAAAGATACTATAAGGGTGTTTGTAACATGTTCTATTCTTCATTGTGCAGTTTGAGTATTGTTGCTTAATTTCTTCAAGATTTGGTTCCCCAAAGTATTTTAGAAAAAGAGAATAAATAAGCTTTATTTTTATCTATATCACAACAATTCTTAATATGAATGTTTTACATTATAGAACTGAGTAAAGCAATTTAGCTGTTACTGTTTCCCGTATGGTTTTATGTGTATTAGTGTGATTTTCAATGTGCATTTTTAAATCAAAATAACAAGCAATGCTTTGCTTACATTATTTAAACTGTGTATATTCAAGTTTTATAACTATTCTGTTTATCAGATAAAAACACAGTTAAACTATTTTCTTTAATTTAACCTGACTAATAGACATGAAAAGTTTTATAAACATTGAGAAGCTGGCTATATTAGGAAGTAAATACTTGCACTGTTGGGAAATACTTTAAAAATTCAAATGTAGTAGCAAAAGAGAGATGACACAATGACTTGCTTCATACAGCCTGCTCTCAGGAGAGCTCTGGGGATGACAGAAACTCATTTGTATTAGAAAGACATTACAGTGTTCATAAGGGCTCTGCCCTTATGACAGATTCCTCTTATTGTGTGCCTTTTCTCAACACAATGGGGACCAAGACTCAACATTAATTTGAGTGACAACAAATCATACTTAATTTATAAGGCTTTCTGCCTCTCTTAGGGATTTTCCCCTCACTTGTTTTAGGTCTTGGCTCTGGGTTATTTATTGAATAGTTCTTTATGGACTTTCTAAGAAACCTCTCCACTATCACTCTGCTGGCCTTTATTTGTCTTAATCCTCTTTATAGCATTTTTACTGCTCTACCATGCAACCTCTATAAAACTGGGAACTATCCACTTGGTTTAGTATTCCACCATGAGTGTTAGGAATAGTGGCTATAAAATAGTACTAATATGCATTTCTTACATGAACAGCACATTTGTAGCAAACTTTGAAGAAACACTAACAATTCTAAATGCTAGGCTTTATATTAAGTGTTTTAAATGTATGTTCCATAATTCTGAGAGGAACTCCATATTATAGAGGAAAACTGTTCCAGCCTAAAAATAATAGAGAGAGGATTTGATTTTAGAGACCAAATGCTTGAACATCATGTCAAGCTACTGTATGAGAAATGACTTTTAGTATTTTAAATACAACACTGGTCTGCTGAGATGGCTCAGTGGGGAAAGGCATTCGACATCAAGTCTGACTACCTGAATTCAATCCCCAGGAGCCAAGTAGAAGGAGAGAACCAAGCTGTCCTTAGATTTATACCTGTGTCTGTGCTGTGCATGTACTCAACCCGCCCCCCACCAACACACACAATAAACAGATGTGAACAAATTTAAAAAATTATGTTGTGACATATTATTTATAATTTATTAAAGCCTGCCTGAAGATTTAGAAAGCAAAGTCAGCCACAAGCCATAGAAACCAGGCACACACTTTTAATCCCAGCATCCAGAAGCTAGGTGGTGGTGGTACATGCCTTTAATCCTAATACTCAGGATTAAGAAGTAGACTGATCACTGTGCCTCCAAGGCCATCCAAATCTACACAAGATTGATCCAGTTCTAAGGAGAAACAACTCACACAAAGAAGATCTCAGCACCTGGGATCTCACGCCTTTAATCCCAGCACCAGAGGAGTATAAAAGATAGGAACAGGGTCTTCAGTAGTAAGTATCAGACATTCATTCTCCAGCCACATTGAGGATAGGAAGACATTGAAGTCTCGGGATTCTCCTGCCATGCTGAGAAGAGGGAGCAGTTTGAAGTTTGGTGAAGCCAGGATCTCTTTTCAGTCTGAGGTAAAGTAAGCTAATGGCTAGCTGCTTTGCTTTTCTGAATTCAGCTTGAAGCTTGAACCTCAATATCTGTCTCTGGGTCTTTTACTTTTCATGTTACATTGAGCAAACAGACAAATTATAAGCAACTAAATATATAGCTTTAAGTTATCATTTACTCTTCCAAAATTATTGGTATCCCAAATAGGACAGTATCTCATATCTTGCATGGTCATTAAAATGTGCTACTATAAAATAATATGCATGAAAACATAAACTACAACTATTTGAGAGAAATATGTAAATGATACTAATTTTTGAGATGATACAATGTAAGTTGCAGGCACATTTATGGATCTACAAATAAATGACTATCTGTATTATCCTAATTTTATTGCATTAACATAATTCTAAGTTGGGATTTGATAAATACCCACTGGGTAATTGTGTGACTTTTGTTAGAAGAAAATCTGGTTAATTGTAGGCCTTAATGATGTTAGTGGTTAGAAATAACAGTCTTCTGTTGCATGAAAAATAAAGAAACACAGACTGATATTGGATTCAAGCTTCAAGCTGAAGATCAGCGAAGCAAAGCATCCAAGACAGTAGATCTTACCTCTACCCAGCTGAATCTCTGCCCAGCCATGTCACTACTGTTTCCACTTCTCTATTGCTTGGACTAAAGACATGAGCTCTGTTATTCTTTTAGAATGATCCAATCTCATGTAGCCCTGAGTGCCCTTGAACTCAGAGAGATCCATCTGCCTTTGCCTTCCGAGTTTTGAGATTAAAGGTATGTGCCACCACTGCCTGGTTTTTAGGGCTAGTTAGTATGACTGCTTTGCAATTTTGATCTCCAGTGGCTTTAATAAATTATAAACAATATATCACCACAGTCTTCCAGATATGCTTGGAAGTTTAAATTTGCAACTTGTGATAGTTGACACCCAGAAGTGTATGTATGAAAGTGATGACTCAAGCTTTGTATTGGAATGTACTCCATTTCCATGACTCTTAGAGACAGCAGCCTCTAGAGATGCAAGATCATCTCCACTTTCTGTGCCCTCATAGATTCACTACATTTCTTCCTATCTATTATTAAAGGCTATGCTTGTGTTTCTGGCTACAAAGGAGAGCAGAAGTAGACTACTTATAATAGAGATGGACAAAATGTTTCTGTCGCTCAACTGGTATCAATGGCCAAAATACAAAGAGATTTTCTTATTTTTCACTTTTAGTAGTGAATTAAAAGGGAAGGTTTTTAAATGCTCCATAGTAATCTGAGTGTTTCCTTCTTAGAATATTACTAATGCAGTGGCAGCCTAATTTCTTCATAAGTATTTAGTTTAGCCTTAGCAGCTGCTAGGTTCTACTGGTAACCACAGCTTTTTCTTAAAATAGTGATATCCATTTTGAGGACCAAATAAATTGCTTTATTTAATACTGGTGTTGCTTGCTTCCTTTGTTGAAGCACTTTGCCACAGCCAGAAAATACAGCTGCTTTCTTGCTCCTTATGCTGCAAGTAAGATAAATTGTAGGAAAATGAATTATAAAATAAAATAGTTTATTTGGTATTTAGATTTGGGTTTCTGCAAGTTACAAAAGTAAGATTCTCAGAAAATGAATATATAGTTTAAACCAAGAGATTCTAATAGTGATTACTTGTTCTAATCATGTTGCAATAAAATTTGAAATTTATTTTTCAGTAAGACAGAATACGTTTTTATTTAAGTTTTAAAGACTTTTAAAAACTGAACTTGTGAGCTTTGAGACCCTTATGGAGTCATTTGTAAGAAATGATCATATATGAGACTTGTTTAGAATTTCATCTGGTCTTTAGGGTTCATAATAGCAGTGAGAATCTGGAAAATGTAGAAATATTTCTGATGATGTCATAAGCTGGTTAGAAGTACAATAAAATGACTTATCTAAACCGTTATTCTGGTTAGTAAAACACTAAACTCATATTCTGTGCTTTGCTTGAATGTCCTCTTAGCTGTTTTCAAAGGTCAAGCACATTTATAATTGCTGTATTCAAGCTCAGATAGAGTTGATGGGCACAATAAGGACTGTATCTAATTTCTTCCTTCTCCATATATGGCAGGATAACGGACCAGGTATATCCTGCCTCCTTATATGACAGCCAGAAGACAAACAAATTTATATGGAATAATTTTTCTCAGGCACTGAACTAAAATAGTTTATGCAAGTGAATTTTGAGAAAAGAAAATTAAGGTGTCCTTATAGACACCCCAATGATCTGCTCTTTCTTCCTTCCTTTCCTCTCTCTCTCTCTCTTTAAGAAAGGGTCTCATTAAGCATTTCTGTGCTGTTCTGGAACTCTCCATGTAAACCAGAATGGCCTCTGACTCACAGAGATCTACTTACTTCTGCCTCCCAACTGCTGGGATTAATGTGTGGACCACCGACCCCCCAGAGGGAAACAAGTTTCTTACTGCAGCACAAGAAACATCTGGGTGGGGGGAAAAGGGGTATGAGAGCTGTGACTGGAATGTCAAATGAAATTTAAAAGAATAAATAAATTAAAAAATAAAAATAAGAAACTGCCACAACTGAGCTCAGAAAGCAGAGGCTCAAGTCTGACAAGGAAAAGTTCAGAACACTGGATGTGGAGAAAGGCAAACAGACGAGAGAGAGAGAGAGAGAGAGAGAGAGAGAGAGAGAGAGAGAGAGAGAGAGAGAGAGAGAGACAGAATCTAAAGATATACAGGGACATCCTTGTATTCTAGAACCTCCAACTAATGCTGTTGGATGCATGAAAGGAAAACACTGAAGACCAGGAAAAGAGCTACCAGGAAACACTAAGATAAGTAATTTACAAACTTCATATGAAAATGGCATCTAACATGTAGATTTTATAGTGTAAAAATTAATTAATAGATGTCTCAGAAAGTCATTGCTTTGTAAAGGATTTTTTGTTATGTATTATAGTTTTGAGAAACTTTACTGTCAAAGTAAATGGAAAAAGCTGATTATAAATAATTATGAAATTAGGTCTTAAATGTCTTAAAATAGTAAAATGAATCTTGACATAATTGTCCTTAAGATCACAGTATCTGCTGGCTAATCAAAACCTGCCAGACAAATAAAAAGGAAAATATGGTATGTAGTCAAGAGAAAGAAAATAACGGATTTAAAGAAACCAGAAAGTATAGTTGACAAAGGTACCTTCTTCCAAGCCTGATGTACTGAGTTTGATCCCCAGGACCAAAATAATGGAAAAGAGAGATTTGAGTTCTGTGATTTATCCTCAGATTTCCACACTTATGTCATGACACACAATTGCTTGTGCATACACACCCACATACATGTAAATGTTTTAAGGCACTAGAAATAATTATTAATTATAATGATTAGAGAAAGCCAGGAGGTATTCTAGAGTCAAAAATGAATTGTTGAAAAGAATTTTAGTGATGTAGCCTACAATATAACAATAGAAACATTTGACTAAAACACAGAAAGACATTCCTAAACGACTGTAGTAACCAGTGTCCTGGGTTGATAAACCATAGCAAATGGTTTGTCAAAGTATACATGAAAATCCCTAAGGAGGGGAAAGAGAATTAAAAAATAAAAAAGACTGTTTCCACAGTTTTTCAAAGTAACAAACCTATGCTCAGTCATTCATAAAATTCTAATCCAATTCTTTTTTTAGTAGCTTGTTTCTTTTTTTGTTAAATCTTTTTAAAATCTAATTTAGAAACAATCTTATTTTACATATCAATCCCAGTTCCCTCTCTCTCCCATCCTCCTATGCCCCCACTGACAGACCCATCCCACACCCCATCCACTCCTCAGGGAGGGTGAGGCATTCCATGGGGAATCATCAAAGTCTGTCATATCATTTGGGGGAAGGCTTAAGTCCTCACCCTTGTATCTAGGCTGAGAGAGTATCCCTCCATAGGGAATGGGCTCCCAAAGCCCATTTGTGCACTAGGGATAAATACTGGTTCCACAGTTAGAGGTCCCATAGACTGCCCAGGCCTCCTAACTGGCACCCATATTCTGATTTCTTAAGCAAGCAGAAAAACGAAAAGCTGGAAAAGAATCAGAGTAAGCCAGGCACGCTGGTGCACAAACATCTCTAGTGTTTGATACAGGAACATGTGAAGGACAGTCTAGGATGCAAAGGAAGGTCAGGGCCTCTGCATACTGAGCTCTTATCTCTGGTAACAGAAACAAAACTAAACCAAAAAAGACGTGGAGTAAAGTCACATAAAGAATGATTAACTGAAAGAAAATACTGTTCTGAAAACAATATCAAAAAAGGTTTAAATAAAATAAAATTTAAAGGCTGTTTCTCAGATGCCAGGAAAACACCAATAAAGTACATTTGAATCTTCAAATGGAAGAAACTTACATGAGACCTAAACAGAGCATTATATACTTATTTTCTGATACTGTAAAAGGATAACAGACATGCCAAAGCCAAAATGTGAATTGTATGTTTTGTGATTTGATGTATCCAGAATTAAATTTCATGAAATAAATAAGGTAACAGACAAAATGAAAACATGAACTTGCAAATTACTTAACATACATATGTAAATAATATGTAATTGTGAGATTTAAGAGCTCTGGCAAGCAACAGACATTGTGAAACTGGATAGCAATTTCTTGTCTTTAAGTTGCTTGAAATGGAAAGAACTTCACTGTTTTAATTTTTTTAATTTTTACTTATACATATAGATCACATTATATCTATTATTACATTAGTCATTTTGATAACTGCCTAAAAGGAAGGAAAGTATATATCTCACTTATTGAAACATTTATCAATTCTAGAACCCTTCACTTATTTCTGTTTGAATGGTTTACAAATTTGGTATCTTTTTTTTTTTCAGTTCTAATGATTTCACCTGACTTTTCTATGATGTATGCCTGATGGAAATAAAATCAGGCTTTGAGTACATTTCTTATATCTTTTTTTTTGAAATATGTCTTTAGCATATATAGGACTAGACATACTTGAATTCTGAATTTTCTTTGAGAACTGTAATAATGTTAGGCATTTTATTTTGTGTTTATTGGAAACATGGGAATTCTCTTTTACATATAATGAAGATATTTTTATGTGTGTAAAGACTATCTTTGTGGAAAATTGGTATTATTGCGGTGATTCTAGTGTTAAAAAGATTTGGTCTGAGTAATATTTTCATACTGGAAGCTATTCTACAAGTTGTGCTACCATAATTTCCTAGAGAATTACTCATTATTCACTGTTGTTGATATTTTATTTCATTTTATAATCTCTATTTGCAGGTTTTAAAGTAAGTTTATAAACTGAGAATATTCAGTGAGTACTGGTCAATCCAGACACCATACAAACAACACAGCAAGTTGTATTTATTATGTAAGTACATGTAACAATAATAATAAAAGAAAAAGAGGCTATCAAGTTAAGTGTGGAAGGTCATGGGAGGGGTTTGAGGGAACAAAGACATATGGAAAAGTGATATAATTCTATTTTAATTAAAATATATTAAAGTAAAACTTTGCAAAAATTAAACTAAAAAATTGAAGTAAATATTTGTGAATGAAAGTGTGCAGTTTACAAAATATAGCAATGGAAGTTAACGATCTTAAATAAATGCTTCTAGACCATCACTCCTAATAAAACAATAAAATTAGCCGGGCGTTGGTGGTGCATGCCTTTAATCCCAGCACTTGGGAGGCAGAGGCAGGTGTATCTCTGTGAGTTCGAGGCCAGCCTGGTCTCCAGAGCAAGTGCCAGGATAGGCTCCAAAGCTACACAGAGAAACCCTGTCTCAGAAAAATAAAAATAAAATTATGAAAATATATGTAAGTTCAGATGTATACAATCCAATATGAAATTATTTGATGAAGCATTTATAGACTATTTAGTAAGTATTAGTGATAGAGTTAGAAATTATTTTCTCTTTTCCAATCTTTATTTTTCCTGGAAGTTTATGTTTAAAATCTTGACTTTGAGTCTAAAGATTAAGAAACATTCTCATGCGCACGATTGTATAACACTTTGAAGAGAAATCAAGTGCTTCTATAAGGCTCAGAAATTCTAAATGAAATTATTATTTCACATTTACTTAAACAAATGTAACTGATGCACTGAAGCAAATGTAGCAGGTAGATTTATATCATTAAGTATTTTTGTTATCATTAAATCTATACTTTTGCATCCTGTGTCTGTGGCTAATAATGATGGCAAATTTTGATGTTTTACTCTAAGAAAAGTAATCATTTAGTGTTGAAAAGTTGCATGATAAGTGGCAAATAAGGAATAAACAGAAGCTGGAGAGATAAATTTGTGGTTAAGATTACTTGCAGCTTTTCTAGTAGACCTGACTTGATTTCCAGCATCCACATTGCCTCTTACACCTTCTAAAACAGCAGTTTTAGAGAATTCAATGCCTTCTTTTAACCTTGGTGGGCACTGCACACATATGGTGCACAGACATACATGCAGTCAAAACACCATACACATAAAAATCAACAACAATAGCAAAACATTTTTTTTTGGCGATATCTATATCTGCCTTACCATTGAGGAGCCATATGCTGAAGCCTGATGTCTTTGGGGCTTCGATAGGAACCAGCCAAACAACCTTGGGTCCTCTCCTGAGTCAGGGAGTGTGGATGAGGGAAGGCTAGCTATCCTGACATTAGAGAAAAGACAGAGACAACTGGTCATAACAGGAGGGCAGACAGTTAATACTGAAAACCCCAGTTTATTGATCCATCATCTTAAGTAACTATCCAAAGGTGGGGGCAATGGCAGAAGACATCTATTATCATGTATAAAGGGTAGATAGCAATTATTTCCCTTTATCCAAAAGGCACTCCTAAACTGCACAAACTAAGGCCTTCAGGCACTGCATGCCAGCACATCTCACTAGCTTTCAGGATGGGTATCAAACCTCCCTGGAGAAGTTTACTGTTATTTAGATAGGAGCCATTCTCCACTGAGGCCAGGACATCCTGCAACTATTAGCTGACATCTTAAAAACAATAGAAATAGAGGCTCTGCTGAACTTGTGGCAGGGTAGAATAGATTTCCAAATATAAGGCCTCAGACAACTTATAAAAGGAATGAACAAATTCTACTAGGATTTTAGCTTTCTAAATTTTTATATAAAAATATTTTTAAATGAATATCCTAAGATCATACAGCAGTTTTGATTTCCCCTATTAAATATGACTTCTACTTATAAAGATCATATTACATGTTTTGTTTTGACTTCCAGATTTTATTCGGAATAGCATAAAAATATTTCATAAAGTTAAATCATTATAGTTAATGCTTAATTCATTGAAATCATTTTAACGAGAAAACTGATAACTCATGTCTGATTCTAGTCAACAGGGTAATACAAGTCTCATAAAGTTTGGAAGTATTTATTTACTTATATTTTTATTTTTCTGTAATATATTAGATCCCAACTCCAGTTTCTGCTCCCTTCTCTCCTACAGCCCACCTCCCAATAATTCACTCTGCCCTTTCCCTTCAGAAAAGGGCAGACTTCCGGGTGATATCAAACAAACATGGCATATCACGTTTCAGTAAGACTATACTCACCCCCCACCCCCACCCCCACACCTCATATTAAGATTGGACAAGCTATCCTAATATGAGGAACATGGTCCGAAAACCTGGTAAAAGAGACAGAGACAGCTCCTGCTCCCTCTGTTAGGAGTCGCACAAGAACATCTTGCTGCATAACCATTAACATATGTGCAGAGGACCTGTCAGACTCATGCAGACTCTCTGATGTCGGTTCAGTCTCTGTGAGAATTGTGAGCCCTGGTTAGTTGCTTTGTAGGTCTTTTTGGGGTGTCCTTGACCCTTCTGGCTATGTCCTTCCTTTCTTCTGCAGGATTCCACGAACACCTTCTCATGCTTACCTGGTGGGTCTGTGCATCTGCTTCCTTCAGTTGCTTCCTTTAGAAACATCTCTGAGGATGATTGTGCTAAGCTCTGGTGTACACGTATAGCAGAGTATCATTATTAATCATTTCATTGACTTATTTATTTGTTGTTTGTTTTTGTTTAATCGTGTTTGGTCATATTCTCAGGTCTGTGGGCTATTTAGGCTCTGATTCTTGGCCCTCTGAGAAGTGTCAAGGGTGGACTCTCTCTTGTGGCATGGGTCTCAACGTAGACCAGTTCATTGGTTGGCCTCTCCTAGAAGTTCTGTACTACCTTTAGCCTAGCACATTCTATAGGAAAGACAAAATGTAGGTCGCAGGCTTTGTAGCTGGGCTGGTTTCCCAATCTCTACATTGGAAACCTTGGCTAGTTACAGGCAAGTATCCCTATTCGCATTACTAGGACTTTAGGGGAGTTTCCATTGCATTGGGTTTCTACCTTGTCACTGAAATGCCCCCAATTCTGGTCGTGTCTCTAAGCACTTGCTCCTTCCATCTCCCTATCCCTTCCTGTTCCCATCCCCACCCACCCCCACCACGGACCTTCAGAATCGATTCTATTTCTCCTTCTCAGGGAATCCATGCTCCCAACTTGAACCCTCCTTGCTCCTTAGTGTCTCTGGGTCTGTGGACTGTAACATGGTTATCCTTTACTTTACAGCTAATTTCCACTTATAAGTGAGTACATACCATGTTTGTTTTTCTGGGTCTGGGATGGAGAGACGGCTCAGTCATTAAAGGCTAGGCTCACAACCAAAAATATAAGAGTTTGGAAGTACATGTATTTTTACATCTTAGAAATATTTGTGGATATTTGTCACTAATCATTCTTTGAATACTAGCAGACTACATCTATAAAGGCATAGGCTACTAGGCTATTCAATTGGATTTTTTTATTGGAATTCATTTATTTGTCCATGTTTTCAACTTCATCTTGATTCACATGTTGTGAGGGTGTATCTCTTTCCTCCAATTATGCATTCTGTTGCATAGAATTGTTCATAATAGCCCATTATAATCCTTTGTGGCTTCCAAGACCTCTGTGCTAATTATTATTTTTTTTGGATCTTCTTTATTGTTTAGATTAGGAGACTTTTGACTTGTTTTTTTTTTTCAAAGAAACTTTGTTGACTTGTTTTTTTATATTATTTGTTTGTTCTGATTATTTCCTTCCTTATAATTTTTGTATTTGTTTGTTCTTATTTTCCTTAGTCATTGAGAAGTAAATTTTTTTGCTTTTCAGCTTTTTGTTCTTCATTTTTAATGTTGACTAGCTGTATAAAATTCCCCTATTGTGCTCTTTCTTTGAATCCTATCAGGTCTGATTTATTATATGATTTATTATATTTTAATTTTCATTTTTCTCAAGACATGTTTAAAATCCATTTTTGATTTCCTGTTTGGCTCAGTCATTGTTGAAGAGAGTTTTCTTTAGTTTCTATGGGTTTGTGGATTTACCAGAGTACTTCTTGTTCTTGGTTATTTCACATTTCATTACACCCTGTTCAGGAAGACAATGCAAAACACTGGTCTGTATCTTTGAAGAGTACTGGTAAAATGATCCTTGAAAATGATCAGAAGATTCCAGAAGAGTCTGGATTTTCAGCACATATTGGAAACCTGAAGCTGAGCCCTAATTCATCAGTGCCCAGCATGGGACAGGTGAACATGCCCATCAGAGTAATTAATGGCAAGGAGGCAAAAGCAGAGCTTCCTGCCAGCTTTTATCTGGGCTGCTCACATTTTAGAGTGGCTCTTCTAGTTCAAATAATGTGACCAAGAAAATCCCTCACAGGAATTCCATAATTTGCATTTAGTTGATTCCAGAACTCATATAATTCTTGCATATAGTTTCCTCACTGTATTTTCTTATTCCAAATCCCTTCTTTTACTTATTATTAATACATTTAGCACCAATATTTTTTAAAGTCCTAGTTAATACTTCCAATATCAGTGCTAGTAAGTTTTTGCCAACACAAACTCAGACATATTTGGGAACATGGAATATTGGTTGAAAAACTGTCTCCGTAAGGTTGGTCTGTAGGAAAGTCTTGATTGATTGATATGGATGAACCCAGATCATTGTGGATAATGTCACTGCTGGGCAGGTGGCCCTGGGTTGTATAAGAAAGCAGGTTAAGCAAACCCTGAGGAGCAAGCCAGTAAGAAATGTTCCTCCTTGGATTCTGTTGCATTTCCTGTTTCTTTTATTTTTTTATTTAAATTAAAAACAAGCTTGTTTTACATGCCAATCCCAGTTCCTTCTCTGTCCCCTCCTCCCCTGCCTTGACTTCTCTCTATGATGGACTGTTAGTCTGAGAATTATAAGCTATAATAAATACTTTCTTTTCCAAGTTGTTCTTGGTCATGGTATTTATCAAAATGAAAGAAGCCTATCCAGGGCAGGATCTTAGTTTCTTTCTAACTTTACCAGTGATAAAAATAAAAGTTCAGAAAGAACACTTCATAGGTGATGAAACTGCATGAACTGCTAAGACATGAACTATCTGAATGTGCCTTAGATAATGTACTGCCTGGTTCATAATTGTGTTGTGTAACTCATATTGGCTTTGACATCTACTTTATAATCATATTAATGATATGAATCCTAAAATCTAACAGGAAAAGTCCATATTTAGTGCTAGCAGGTATTTTGGGTTGATTGGTTTATTAACTAAAATTTAGTCACTTGCTGTCACAGCATACAGATAATAATTAAGTTTAAAATCTTACTGAAGTTTCCATAGAAAACACTTATTATACCAAGAAGTTGAATCATTGATACTTATGGTATATATAGCAAATGGCTATAAAGATACCTCAAATTAATTTTCAAGTTTACAATAAAGAAATGATAACTTCTTTAAGAGACAAACAGTTGTATTCTAATTGAAGCACTATACTTAATATGAATACACATATCTGCAGGTGTATGTATTGACCAGTATGGTACTGCATTATATAAATTTTTATATAATTTAATGTTTCTATGTGCTAATTAAAATCAGTCCCAAATGGAACATATACAGAACTGCTGCACCTAAGTCTCAATGAATACTGTGAGCCTTTGTCCCCTGGTAATTTCAGAAGTTACATCAACATGACTGCCTAAACATAGCTCAATGGGGACAACAACAATAGACATTTTAACTTGAAAGGGCGAAAGAATTCAAGACCTCAACCCTTCACAAAGAACTACCTCCAATGATGGAATGCTGAGAGCAGAAGACATAGACTTCCCCAGGAAAGAGCACACCAATTGGTTATTCAATGTCAAGTGGTCAGCCTTGAAATTATGTATATAAGTAACATTATACAGAAAGGACAGATTATAATATGTAGACATATATATGCATGTAACAACAATTAATAAGTTCATGAAATTGAAAGATAGTAAGGGGGAGTATATGGGAGGGCTTGGAGGCAGAAATGCGGAGGGGAAATAATGTGACTATAATCTAAAAAAATAAATAATGGAAAATAATTTTATTAAACTGCAAACTTTTACTATACCTTTAACTAAAGTACATATTTTAAGTTGAATTATTATAATAATTGGACAGTATGTTCTACTTTAAATATCATTTTATTTTATAGGGAATCACAATTTTATCAAGTGGAGAAGCTTTAGTGCTTATCCTGGTGAGGTGGTGAGGACGACTTCGGCATACTACTGCTAGATCGGGAGAACACCTTTGACAGAGTTGAAGATACCTTCGCCAGCACTTTAGACCCTTGCTTGGAAATAGTGTTCTTGCATATTTCTGTGGGGGAAAAGATAATATTAATAAACTGAGAGATAACTGAACTAGTTACATTACAGCAATGATTTAGAATTCACAAGTTGGCATTTGTAAACTAATCTGTGGAAGCTAAAGCAGAATTACGGTGTCTTCACTCAACTTGTTATATTTCCCCCAAGGAATGATGCAGAGCAATTGTCTTCATTTATGGGTGATGTGCTTTTGGTGATGTCAAAGACCTTGTCTACAATCATACAGGTAAAGTGAGTCTAAGCTGGAAATGTGGTTCAGTAATTTTATCTCTCATGGTTTAGTATTTACTTGACCTTAAGGCAGCTCCAGGTAAGTGTGCAAAGTCCACTTCTTGTCCCTTCTAAAATTATTTGAAAATACCTAAGGAACTGAACAGGGGGATACATTTCAATGCTCTTACATGGGTTCTACTTTATAGTGATCAAGTGTAAGAAGAAATATAGTAGGTGCTGTTACTTTTTTTAAATTTTGTGTACATTTCCTTTTGAAAGTCCTTAAGCATATTTCTTTGTCATGTAAGATATGACTGTATAGATATTGAAAATGTCAGTATTTGGATTCAGTTTTCTGTATCAGATATTAATAACCCTTGAATATTTAACCAAATAGCTCAATTTATGATAACTTGTAATATGACTTGAAAACACACAAGAGGTCAAAGTCCAACATTTTTCTAACTTTCAAAAGTTGGGAATATTTATTTAAGTGTACATATTTGGTTTCTCTTAGAAGAAAAAGAGAGAGAGAGAGAGAGAGAGAGAGACAGAGACAGAGACAGAGAGACAGAGAGAGACAGAGAGACAGAGAGAGACAGAGAGAGAGAAAGTTCTGAAAAGACTAGGAATCTAGCATTCCAGTGACTAATGGGTCATGCCAGTCCCACTTAACCACAGTCCTTATTACATTTGTATTTCATCATCCATCTTGCTCAGGAAGCCATACTTTCTTGTGAACAATTCTGCTTGTGAATGACTGTAGGCACTAAAAATCCTGGGGTGGGGGGGTCTGTGTAGCTTAGCAGCTATATAGGTTTGGAGAGCTCACTATGGTTTTCATCCTCAATTATTCCCACTTCATTCTTTAGTAACATAAGGAAAACTGTGGCCTAGCAAATGTTAGTTATACCATCTGTTGTCCCTTGGGGTCCAAAGTTAAAGACACTTTGTATAATAAACTATAGATGTTTTAATACAAATAGTGTAGATATTATATAATCCCATATTAACAATATACAAGACAAGGGCCATTCATCATGGAAAGATCAATGATAAAAATGTCTACTTTCACAATAATACTAATAAAAGTTTTATTTCATTAGTTGCTAAAAGTTACTGTATTTTGTACCTGAAATGTGTTCCTTTGAGACACCTGCACTGCTGGTCGTATGTTTTGATCCTTCAAAGATGGTGACAAACTGCCAAGACAAATTGGCATACTTAGTCTTTAGATAGCAAAGATTACATATGCCAAGAAACACCTAAATACATATAAAACATAAAATTTCACCCAAGTGAAATCTTTTTTCTTCTGCTTCAAATAAGCCCCCTCTGAGCCTCAGACAGGTTAACTTTGCAAGTTATAGTTCTAAGGATTTGTGTATGTGATGGGTGATGACCTTGGCTATAACCACATGATGACCAAAGGCTGAGATCTGTTGAATCTTGGAAAAGGTCAGTGGTTTGCCCACCTCTCCCTTTGCATTCATTGACATACATTGCAAACACGTCTGAGAAAAGAAATCATGATAAGGGAGAAGCCAGAATGCTTTGCAGTTCTCAATTTTCTCTATGGAAACTTTAATTGCTAAATTTCTCTATGGAAAGTTTAGCAATTACAGGTTCTGAAACAACAGTCACTTCTTGTTTTGGTATTTCTAGGAACACACCAGATACTAGTTTTAATATGGAGACCTGTGCCATTTCTCTGAATTAAGAGGAGTAACTGATTCTAAAAGACAAAATTCAGTCACTATCAAGACTCAAGTTCTCAAAATCTTTTGTTTATATAACTTCAAGTACTCAAGAGAAACTTCAAACAGACAGTACTGCCTTTCCTATGTCTCTCTATAATTTACCTTAGCTTTTGAGTCAACAAACCCTGCCCATTTAATCATCTGGTTAAAATGTCCTAGGGCTCTAATCTCTTATGTGTTATATTTCACACTCCTTAGGATTGCATCCACCTCCATTGTTCCATGACACTAAACAAAGAATAGAAACAAAACAGGTCCACCTCATAGTATTCATTGGCTTGGAAGTTTTACATTCTCTGCTAAGAAAGAATATGTTTCCTTCCAAATTTTAGGTGGCTGACACTTGTAAAGATGCAGGAAAAACAACCCATTGTCTACCACTCATGGGTTAAATATCAAGGCCTTCTAAGCAAACTTTATTCTATCTTTTCTTTCTATGAAATTTCAAAGATGTTCCTGCAAATAGTGAAAGAAAATTTAAGAAATGGTACTGACTGCTCTTTGAGATTTGATTTCCCAGTCTAAATTTCTACAGCTTATTTCACATCCTCAGTATTGTCTACAGTTTTCAGTTATAATCAACTAGAGGATACACATATGTGAAAGGTAGTTGTGCAACTCTATTTAGAAATGCACTGAGTAACAATGTTGACAATAGTTTGAGCATGGAAAAGGTAACAAACAAGGAAAATACAACAGGAGAAGGGAGTAGACTATCTAGGAATTTAGCATCATCCAAAGAATGTTAATGACTCCCAGACTAGAACTTCAGGGTGTCTCTTCCATTGACATATGATTTTATTTTCTTTGAGGTATGAGTTCATTGAGATTGGAGATTATTAAATAGATGCTAGCATTTATAAATAAAGATGGAATTGAGTGTAGAAGTAATTGGTTTCTTTGGAAAATTGACAAAAATATATTATAGTGTGATAAAGGGTGTTATAAATTGGATCTGGAAATGGTAGTATATTCTACTACTGGAAAGTTGTTGAGTTGCTGGTAAATTTGTAATTCTGTATCTGTGGATTTGGGGGATATTATGAAACTGGATTAGAGTAAGCCAAGAAGACACCATGAAAAAGAATGAGACAAATAAAAGATGCAGCAGGATCTACTAAAAGGTTGAGCAAGAGGAACTTTCCTCAGTACACACTATGTAGAAGTGAGCTGGATGTGAAGAAGTTTGTACGAACATGGAAATATGGGTGAAACCAGGCGTCCATAGCCCTCGTGATTCATCTTTGAAGTTATCCTATGTGTCCTGTCTCATCTACCACATCATAACTGGGCCCTTAGCCTGAGGAAGAATTAAGTAACCCACCCCTTTAGACTTTTCTTCAGAACCAGAACAAGCTATTAATGTAATTGTTAGGTATTGAGAATTAGTGGCTTATTTTGATCACCCAAACGATGAATTCTTATTAGAATACAAGTTTAAGAAGCATTCATAAGGGGACTTTTCAGGTATTAAGGATAGGTCTCATTCAGATGCAGAGATCTGAGTATGACTTGATTGATTGTGAATAGGTCAATTTTTCCTGATTTTCCTCAATAATTCTGGCAAAAGATTCTGACTGAATTTGAAAATTCTTTACAGCCAAACTCCAGTGTACAGAAGTTAGAGGATATTGAAAATATTTACCTGAACACTGCTTGAGTTCCCTGCTTGTGGTTCCTGAGAACATCCTGTGAAAAGTCGAGAAAAGATATTTTTTCTCACATACACACATTCGTAAACACACACACATACATATATTTGTTAATACAAATGCAATGTTTTCACTTCAAATAAATTAATTTGCAGAGTTATTATTATTTTAATGGATTGACAGTTGTAATAAACTTGAAACAAATAAGAGCCCTAGAAAGTTGTAAGTCAATTTTGCATCCACTTGGAAATTAGGAAAGATGAGTATGATCTTATAAAAGAGAGATTACTTAAATTACTTAAGGGCCTTTTCAACTTTAACTTACTTTATATTTATCTAGTTACAAAAATGTGACTCAGACATTGTGGCACACACTTTTAATCTCAACAGAAGCAGTCTGATTTCTGTGAGTTCATGGACAGTTTGGTCTCCACAACAAGTTCCAGTCCAGCCAGAACTACATATTAAGACTCAGTCTCAAAAACAAAACACATAGCAGAAATAAGTAAGAAAGCAATGATGGTTTAAAACAGGGCATCTTTGAGTTAATACTCAAAGAAAATCTAGTGGGATCACTTCAGATCGAAAAACTGCATGAGGTTTCAAGGGAAGTCAATGTCTCATTGAAACACAAGGAAGCAAAAATAACTTTACAAGTTTTTCAGAGACCCATTTTCAGTGGGGAACTAATCTGCCAGCAGAGGAGGTCTGTCAAGTCTTACCTTCATGGCTTAGAACTGGGTACAAATTCAATGTTACTTTTTTAACTGTGCTTCTTCAAAAGTAAAATGAGAATGAGACTATCTATTCTTACTGTGTTATAAGAAGACATGAGGAAATACAGCACACTCAAGTACTATGTACTCTAAACATATGATGTCATCAAAAGCCATCAGAAGTGAATATTAGAAATTATCTTTTGGGAGCAATAAAGATTACAGAAAAAAGAGTAAGGGCCACACTTCAAGTCAGTAGGAATGATTGAGATATCTGGTAAAATTAAGAACTTCATGATAATTATATTCCTAAAGGATCTGATTCTACTTCATATTTCACATGACTAAACTGACTTTTTCTTTGAAATGGTGTAATATGAGGGCCCAAACTGTAAACGTCAGTTTTTTTTTTTTTTTTTTTTTTTTATGTTTCTACAGGGAGTAGGCTTTGGGCTTCCAGGACTGTTTAGAAAACTATTTTGATTAAGAGGTATATAAGAGTTCCAGTTATTTAAGTGGCTCAGCTACTCACACTTACTTGAAATTTTGTTTTATATTGCATGAAACTAGGAATAAGTATGTTCAGCCAGACCTCCATTGAAATGTGTACTGAAATATCAAATGGCTCACATGTTGTCTCCAGCTTAAATGTCTAATGGATACCTTAATCTCATAACCCAAACTGTTTTCACCAGCTTCTTTGCCCCTCTCTTAGCTTCTTCCATATGCTGTATCACTCAATGTTTTTAACCACTATATGCCGATGTTGTGTTTTAGGCTTCAGTGGACACCAATTCACCAAGCTTGCATTCGATAAAAAACAGTCAAGCTCAGATAATTAAAATACATGATCTTTAAGACAACTTCGGGAAAGAAAAAGGAAGCAATGATGTGGCCTACTTAAGATCACAGAAGGCAATTCATTTCACTTTTCAGTGTCTGTGATCACAAGAGTTCTCTTTGGGAAAGTGAGGGGGGAAAATGTCTACTGGTGAGAGAAGAATAAGGTAAACTAAGGGGAAAGAAAACTCCAAAAGTCTTGCCAAGTGAAAGGCTTGGATTTAAGGATGGAGTAGAGGAAGCCACAAGGAAAACCTAGGAAGAGTTAAGAAACGCAATTGAGGTAGTTTAAGTTAATGATGGAAGGTCTTGTAACCATTGTAATATCTTGAAATTTAGTCATTAGTAAAACTGGAAGGGACTTAACAGCCTCTGGATTTGTCTTATATTCTGATCATTGGACTCTTCAACTCAAGTTAACATGTAAATTCCATAAGAAAAAAACTTTGTCTGTATTGATTACACAAGGAATATTATAACAACAACAAAAAAAACTGGTTGGTGAATCTTTAGATGAATCAATGAATAAATGACTTGGTCAGTGACAATATCACTAAAAAATATAAGAAATATGCAAACATCAAACTGAGACAAAACAAAATAGTACACAAAAGTTGACCACAAGGAATGAGGCTCAGTGTGAACTCTTAGACAAAGAACTGGACATCTTGGACACTAATGACTTCACTTCCTGCTTGTCTGTCTTCAGTAATGAAATAAAAAAAATGCACTAAGTAGTTCCTAGCTGGATCTTGTAACTCACAATTTAGAACTCAGGAATCTTACTGATGGTTACCATTATGCATACAGATTAGAATTTATTGATGGTGTTCAGATAGAACTGTTGCTAACAACAGTGAAAATGATGTCTACACCCCAGTTGAGAGGTTTGCTTGAGTGGGTTGCAGAGAAATACTCAGGAAAAACTTGTGGCTTGAAATTCAAGGACATGTTGTAGTAAAAAAAGACTGAGATACCTCTTCTATATATTGTTTTTCATTTATTCAGATTTACCCCCTGAGAGCTGAAAAATATTGGACTAAAGCATCCAAAAAATGTGGTAAACTGATATTCATATAAGCTGATATTTAAAAAACAAAACTAAACAATTCATGCTAGCCAGATTTTATTGTGAACAACTCTATTTAGTCTTTAAAAGGGCTTTTGCATCTTAGTGGAGGTAAGTATGCTCTGATACAAGCAAAGCATACATTTTCAATGAGTTAATTAAATCCAGTTCTAGTCCAGGTATAAATTAGCATGACAATTATAATAAATTATAATATCAGACTAAATTCATATAAAAGAAAGCATTTGGCTTATTTTAACAGCTGGGTGAAATGCTAATGAGTCACCTCCTAAGAGTAGATATACTTAATGGAAAAATAAACTAGTATCACTCTCAAGTTAATGACTAGCATTTTCCAAGTAGGAAATAATTAAGTTATCAAAATAGTCAACAAAGTTACTTTTTCATCAGTTTCTAAAAGTTAAGAAAAATATCCAACCTTCCAATGCTTTAGCCTTTAGATCTGGTTTAAACTCTTCTGCTTCACTAAAATAAAAGAAAAAACAATTTTAGTATATTTAACAAATGAAGAAGCTGCTTGTTAACAGCAAGCTGCCATTTTCCACATGGAAGCAAACAGAATGGCATGCTTCTAAAATTCAAGATTGATTGAGAATGATTTACAAATTGATTTTCCCCACTTCTAAATTTACTGTTAATAAACATAAAATTTACAACCATAATGTGCCAGTAATCACATTGACATTACTGCACAAAGACCACTATCTCCCACCTCTAGACATGTTTGCGCTTAAACACTAACACCCATTCTCCTTTAGAAAATCATTATTTTATTTTGTATCTTTGGGATTTTTGAATAATCCAGATAAGTAGAGTCATAACTGTATTTGTCATTTTGTGACTTATTCTAATTTGTTCAATGTCATCCATATTTATGTGTAGGATTCTGTGAGGATTTTCTTTAAATTGTAGATAATATTCAAAAGAATAAGACACATTTTCTCATGAATTCAACCACTGATGAAAAATGAAAGGTTGCCTTTCTCTTTTGTCTATTGTGAATCACGCTTGTCTTGGTACAGCCTCACTAATATCACTAATATCTGTTGCAGTAACTGTTTTCAGTTGCTGGGTCACATGCTAATTCTTTAGGAAAGCTCCACACTGCTTTTCATAATGACTTCACAATTTCATAATCTTACTATCGGTGCATAAAGGTTTCAGTTTCTCTCCATCCTTAATACTTATTTTCTTTTCTCTCTCTTGCTTCCTTTTCTCCCCCCTTTTCTTTCAGGGACTGTCATGGTTTCAAAATGGCATCTTTTGTGATTTTGATTTACATTTCCTTAGTGATTAGTGATGTGGGGCACCTGTCATGTACTTTTGTACATCTTTTTAGAGGATTTTTCTATTCAAATAATTTGAATTTTAAATTGTTTTTGTTGTTTTACTTTAAGGTATGGGGAGTGGTTTAGATATTTACCTTGTATATAGGTAAATATGTGAATAATTTGCAAATATCTTCCATTCCTTGTACTGAATTCATATTGACCACATTGTCACACAAATAATACTTCTTATTCTATTTAATGATTTATACTTTAACTTTTGTGTTTTTATATTAATTTAGCTAGTTTGTGCTTTTAAAATTTATATTTGAGCACTGGAGCTTAACGTTTTTCCATGTTTTCTTTGTATTCTTTTTGTGAGGCAGAACTATATACCGTTAGCTTACTTAACAAAGCTGAGCAGGAATCTTTCTGTGCTGACAGCACACTTTCTGCTGCTGACTCTATGGCTATCCTTTGGGTTATAATAGCAACCACAAGCGAGAGTAGCACCCTATCACATTATCAAATATCTGATCTACAACATTTATACATTAGAAAGCAGATGTCCAAAAGATATGTAGAGACTAGGTAACGAGAAAAACAGCACTATAATAAGAGAAAACTTAAGACTTAGGGTGTGGAGTCAAGGAATGAGAATCCGAAGTGAGGAGGACTTGATGCTACACTCGTGTTCAACTACAGGTTTACGAACACACCCATTCGTTCATCTCAGATTACCAGATTTGTTCTGCATTAAGTTTTATGTACCCAGAAATGAGGTCTTCTTGGTTGTATGATGAAGTACTCATAATTCTGTGTATGAGGTAATGTGTTGGTTCGATAGCAAGATTTTCTTCTTTCTGCAAAATTATAGATCAGGTATTACACACAAGGAACTTGACTTTCTCCTCCATTGCCATTTTTGTATTCCAATCAATATTTTAAGGAAAAGATAGTTTTATAGATTACTTAAAAATATTTTTAAAGTAGTAAAAATAGAGATGTCTCTTTCATTCTAATTAAAATGTCTCTTTTAGTACTTTTTTTGAAATGGCTCTGTGGAGATATTCTAAATTATGATACTAGATTTTGAACATTTTAAACATAAACCTAGTTCAGATACTGAAGAATATAACATTCTATTTTTAAACTTTAAAACCTTTTAATTACACTCTAGTACATTAAATAGAAGAGCGGAAATACAACTCTAAACATCTTAAGAGCTTGTCTGATAAGACATTTTAACATACTCTGATATATTTGTTGCAAAATCCTGTGCTTCTGATTTGACTGAAACTAGATGTTTATTTTCTGTGGTTTACTGCATCTTTTGTGTTAGCATAAACATAACAGTACAAAATCCATGTGAGGACATTTAATTCAGGCAATTGTCTCACTAGGAAATCTCATATTATATGACTTCCAAAAATGTGGTTAGTTCTGACTTTTGGACAGGGTAAAACCCCAAGGACCATTGAGTACCACATCATGATTAAGAAGTTTAATGTGTGAATATATCTGTGATATTCAAAATACTGTGTATAACTTGTTACATTTAAGAAAGTTGTCAAAACCTATGTAAGAAAAACATTCACTATGTATTTCATGAAGGTAGCATGTCTATTAAGTTAAAGTCTGGTTTCAGACACATTGCAGGATACTTGATTAAACTGTGAACTCTGAGATTACATTATTTATTGGAAAAACCTGTTTCTAATTATGGTGTAGTTCAGACCTAGCACATACTTTTAACCCAAGATCATTCTGCTTGAATATTGTAAACAAAGTTAAATAAATTAACCATAGGTCAAGAGGCAAAGCAAACAACCAGTTGACAAGGATAGGATAAACCATAGAGAATAAGAGGGAGTCAGGTGATAGATAGAGAGATGCACAGGAAGTAGAAGGGAAAAACATTGAGTTTGAGGTTTTCTGTTTGTGATGGTGTAGAAGACAAGTCTTTTTCTGGGATGTCAGTGGAGGAAGGTCACCGGGTGCTTTCTCTGCCTCTCTGATCTAGTAGGCTTTCACCTCACCATCTGGCTCTTGAGACTTTATTGGTAAATTGAACATTTGAAATTTAGTTAAAATTTGGTGAACAATGTGGGGGATGACCAGAGACAGAGAAATCATGCCAGCTGTGAACAAACTGAAAAGACATCAGATTTGGTAAGACACCCGGAAGTCCTCAAGGAGAGAATTAATATTAAAAGGAAAAATCTTTCCCAGGTTAAGGATGGGAAATATCATAATATGGAGCATTAGGACCTGCATTTTAGATGGCTTGAAAACAGAAGAGAAAATGAAAAGATAAATGACTTAACTGTGATCGGCATATTAACAGTTATAATTACTGTCAGTTTGGTAATTCATAATTTATCCAGAATAGCCACAATTTTTTTGTGCCAAATAGGAAAAGGGGGTTGATAACATACAAGCCTTAGAAAGACTTATCAATGATAATGAGAAAAATACTCAAACACAGAAAGAGCAATATAGAAAAGAACGTACTGTACCACTACATGATGAAATTAAAGAGCACAACCCAAGTGTTGTAGAATATTATTTTAAGATGTTACATTATTTATGCTGTAGAGGGTATTTGTTTAATGATGCAAGATGTGTTGCATTCCTTTATGTTCATTTGTTTAACTGTGAAGCTGTGTTATTTTGCCTGCCTAAAACACCTGATTGGTCTAATAAAGAGCTGAATAGCCAGTAGCAAGGTAGGAGGAAGTATAGGCAGGACTGGCAGGCAGAGGGACTACATATAGTAGAACATAAGAAGAACATAAAAGGGGGATCAAGCAATGAGAAAATGACAAGAGGAGCACTCCAGGGGCCAACTACCCAGCTACACAGCTAGCCATGGAGTAAGAGTAAGATCATAGAAGTAAAAGCAAGAGAAAAGCCCAGAGACAAAAGATAAGTGGGATGATTTAAATTAAGAAAAGTCTGCTAGAAACAATCCAAGAAAAGGCCAGATATTTATAATTAGGAATACGCCTCTGAATGTAATTTATTTGGGAGCTGGATGGTGGGCCCCCCAAAATCAAGGAGCCAAAAGAGCAAAAAACAACCAGCAACAGCCAAGGTTGTTAGTAAACCAAACTTAGTTTAACCAGTTACTATATAAGAACCTCCAGTAGATGATAGTCATACATAGATAATCAAGTTTAGTGGAATCCTATAGAAATATTAGATTTGAGATTTAAGAAGTGGTCATTTCATATGTTATGCATTTACCCTATATGAAACAGATATTAAATTCATGGACAATGCAGAAAAGAATTATTTCTCAAGACTGGAAACATTTGGCATTCAGAATATTGGAAGTTGGTCCTTAGTTACAATGGTGAACATGGTGGAAACAGGAAGTTAGGGCCATAGAACAACAAAAAGGGCTGGGGGTACTAATATTTCCCAAGATCTGTTCCTAGGTGAAGGTCAATATGCTGAGTGGCAAAGGCAGCATATTTTATTTGGTGACCACACCTTGGTACTATGTTGTTTAGCAGCTTTAAATGCTTGGTACAAGGTTGAGTCCTTTAGTAAAATTATACAAGGCCCAAAAGAAGCCTTCACTGATTTTTCTTTGAAAAGATTGACTTCAGCTATAAATAGAATAGTATCAAATTCAGAAGTCAGATAAGTATTAATTGAATTTTCGGCTTTTGAAAATTATGAGTCAGAATGCAAAAATGATGATTAGGACTTTAAAGGCAATATCAGCACCAATAGATGAATGGATTAGAAATATGAGTGATATTGGATCTCATATTTATGATGTTTTTCTGATAGGAGAAATGACAGATGTTTTGACTGTGGTAAGCAAGGTCATTTGAAAAGGGATTGTAGACAAGGCATTCCTAGAAACAACCTTTTTTCTAGAGATAATCCAAATAGAAGGCCCCATCCTTCTAGAATATACTGAAGGTGTGGGAAATGCTGTCATTGAACCAATAAATTCAGATCAATAAGGGACAAGCAAGGCAACCCCTTTCAATCAGGAAATTCCCTAAGGGGACTCCCCCAGAACCCTATATCAAATTTGATTCAATAATTCCCTGTCAGCATTGGAGAAACTCATCCACAGGGCAATTAAAAGATTTAATGCCTTTTTTGTTGTTTGTTTTAAACAGTGCTCTGGATGTAATCAAGGATAGAACAGCTTCAGCAGATAAAACAAAAAATTCAGGATAGAGCAGAAGACAAGTATTTTGGCAAAGTGCTATAAGTGATCAGAAACTAAAACTAAAATTAAATGACCTTGAAATTAAAGCTTTCCTAGTCACAGATCAGATGTAACAATAATTTCCTCCAAATCTTGGTATCCTGACTGGCCTCTTCAGGAGGTAACTATTCAGCTTCTAGGAATTGGAAATTTATAGCAAGTAAAACAAAGTTCAAGATGCATCAAGTGTATAGACCCAGAAAGTCAAATAGGAAAATTAAAGCCTTATGTGGCTATTATTGCTATGAATTTATGGGGAAGTCATTTGTAGCAGCAATGGAAAACACAGATTAATATTTCTCCAAACTAATACAAAATCTATAAAATAAAAGATGGTTCTGAGAAAAAAATGTTAAAAGCTATTATCAAGAAGAGTCACAGATCATTCAGGTTGTACATAATATGTGTTTCTAATTTGGTTCAAGGTATTTTACCTATTTAACTCATTTCTCAATGTAATGCAAACTTCTAGTTGTTGAAATTTATTGTTACCAACTGTATAAATATATATATATATATATATATATTATATACATACAGAATATGGCAATACAGAAATGTAGGTTAGTAATTAGTCACCTATTACAATTGAACTTGTAATCACATTAGGTGTGTTTCAAACGCAGAGATATTTTGACATGTTATCTTCAAACATGTCAGAGATCTACAGAATATGTCAATTAAAATGTTTTAATAACAGATTTTTTAATGACAATGATACATGTCTGCTCCTGGCAGCACCAATCTACTTCAGAGAAGATGATGGGCATTGAAGGAACTAGAGTCGATGATGGTCATAGAAGAATCTCCACACGGAGTTTTACTTTCTTTGTGGCAAAGGCAAGCCACTGGGCAAGAAAGTGCCCTTACCTCAATGGCTGACAGTATGCTGTCAAAATTGGACAGTATACCAAAAAGAGTGACTCCAAGACAAGACAGGGCAGTCAATAAGAATATCCTGCTTCACAGAAATGTTTGTCAGATTTGAAAGGCTTCTAGGCTGAAGATGGATGCCCCAAAGTTGCAGAGGAACCTTGGGTAACTGCCAGGCAGCTGGCAGTATCATTTCTCCCCGGGGTAGGGGGGTGGGGGCAGACTTGCTAGGTCACACTTCCTGTTTACTCAGTTAATATTATTTTCTTCTTGGGTCTCTGAGGGAGCTGAAGACTAGATAGTATAGGGACAGTTTTCATTGTTTACCAGACTCAAAAAAGAAACTCACTAAAGACATGTAAAGTGGCTTACTTCCACCTCCATCCTCGATGACATCTCCTGAGCCCTACACCTGCCCAAGGTCCCCATCCCCCAAGGATCTCTCTGGGCCTGCAGCTGCAGAGAGCAAACCCAGCAGCACAGAGTGGACCTGCCCAGACAGGAAGGACCTCCTTGAGACTGGAAATACCTCACTCTCACTTCCCCCTTTGCCGCCCCAAACTCTCCTGAGTGAGGAGACTAGCAGGAGAGGCCAGACCATCCATATCTGCAGACATTGAAGTCTTGGCCCACACACACCACCGGGTGATAAGAGGAGATAGAAAGACCCCACCTGCACCCACTGGAAGAAGAGATTAGAAGAAGGCAGAATAAGAGCACACTCAACAGAAAGACCAATATGACACCACCAGAGTCTAGGGACTCCACACCATTAAGATCTGAAAAGCACAACACAGAGGAAGAAGAAGAGACAGACAGACCTAAAAATCTACTTCATGAAGATGTTTGAGACCCTTAAAGAGGAAACAAGAAAATCTCTTAAAGGAATAGAAGAAAAAACAAACAAAAAATGCAAGAAATATGTAATTCTCTTAAAGAATCTAAAGAAAAAACAACCAAACAAGTGAAGGAAGCACTGGAAACAGTTCAAGGCATGAAAGCTGAAATAGAAACAAAAATAAACACAGAATGAGGGGATGCTGGAAACACAAAGGCTGGATAAACGATCAGGATCTAAGGATGTGAGTATAACCAATAGAATGCAAGAGATGGAAGAGAGAATCTCAGTTGTTGAAGACTCACAAGAGGGTATACAGTCATCGACCAAGTAAAATCTCAAGTCCAACAAATCTCTAACACAAAATATCCAAGAAATATGAGACACAGTGAAAATGCCAAACCTAAGAATAATAGGTATAGAAGAAGGTGAAGAAATACAGCTCAATGGTACAGAAAACATATTCAACAGAATCACAGAAGAAAACTTCCTCAACCTACAGAAGGACATGCCTATGAAAGTACAAGAAGCTTACAGAACACCAAATAGACTGGACCAAAAAAGAACTCCCCTCGCCACATAATAATAAAAACACCAAAATTACAGAATAAAGAGAAAATATTAAGAGCAGCAAAGGAAAAAGGTCAAGTAACATATAAAGGCAGACCTATCAGAATCACACCTGACTTCTCAATGGAAACTTTGAAAGCCAGAAGGTCCTGGACAGATGTCCTACAAACACTAAGGGAACATGGATGCCAACCCAGACTACTGTACCCAGCAAAGCTTTCAATCATTATAGATGGAGAAAACAAGATATTCCATGACAAAACCAGATTTAAACAATACATATCCACAAATCCAGCACTACAGAAAGTCCTAGAAGGAAAACTCCAACCCAATGAAGATAACTACACTCACAAAAAAATAGGTAATAGGTAATCCAACTTTACCAAACAGGAAAAGAAACCAGAGGGTGAAATCCACACACAATGATACCACCACCAACAAATCCAAAACAAACAAGAACCAACAATCAATGGACATTAATATCCCTCAATGTCAATGGACTTAACTGCTTATAAAAAGATACAGGTTAACAGAATGGATACCAAGACAGAATCCATCCTTCTGCTCTATACAAGAAACACACCTCAACTCCAGAGACAGGCATTACCTCAGAGTAAAGGGTTGGGAAAAGATTTTCCAATCAAATGGAACCAAGAAACAAGCTGGTGTAGCAATACTAATATCTAACAAATTAGACTTTAAATTAAAATCAATCAAAAGAGATGAAGAAGGGCATTTCATACTCATCACAGGAAATGTCCATCAAGATGAAGTCTCAATACTAAACATCTATGCCCCAAATATGAAGGCACCCACATTTGTAAAAGAAACATTACTAAAGCTCTACAGCCCTCTTCACCAAAGAAACTAGCAAACAAGAGGAACTCTAAGAGAAAAATGCATGGACCCCAGAGAATGGGAAGGGGCAGGATCTCCTGAGCTAATTGGGAGCATGAGGGTAGGGGACAGGGAGCTGCCAGAATGAGAGGAGGATAAGAGGATGGGAGAGGAGGAAATGGAGGACCAGAAGTGTTGAGGTGGGGGAAGAATAGAGGAGAGCAGGATGAGAGATACCATATCAGAGGGAGCCCTTTTAGGTCCGTGGAGAAATCTGGCACTAGGGAGATTTCCAGAGCTCTACAAGGATGACACCAACTGACATTCTAGGCAATGGTGGAGAGGATAGCCTAAATTCCCTTCCCCTATAATGACACTGATGACTACTTTTCATGCCTTCCTAGAGCCCTCATCCAGTGGCTGATGGAAGCAGAAGCAAACATCCACAGATATACACTGAACTGAACTCTGGAACCTAGTTGCAGAGAGGGAGGAATGAAGATCAAACAGGTCGGTACCAGGTTGGTGAAAAACAACAGAATCAGCTGGCCTGAACAAGGGGAGCACATGGACCCCAGACTGCTGTCTGGGAGGCCAGCATAGGACTGAATCAGACCCCTGAACATGGATGTCAATGAGAAGGCCTCCGCACTCTAGGGGACCGCTGGTAGTGGATTAGTTTTTTTTTTTTCCCTGGTGTAAGAAGGGACTTTGAAAGCCCATCCCATGTGAAGGGATGCACTCTTGGCCTGGACACATGGAGGAGGGCCTAGGTCCGGCCAGGATGATGTGGTGGATTTTGGGGAGCCCTGTCAAGGGCCCAACCCTGCCTGGGGAGTGGAGGATGGATGGGGTGTGGGGCAGGTGTGTGGTTGTGGGGGAGGGTTGGGGGGAGGGGAGGGAGAAGGAATTGACATGTGAAGCAAGCTTGTTCCTAATTTGAACTAAAAAAATTAATTATAAAAAATTAAAAAATAATAATAAGGTATGTAAAGTGTAAAATGTTGAGAGACATTAAAAGATAATTTGATAATTCAAATTAGAATAGAAAGTAAATTAGGTACAAGACTTTGGCCTCACCAATATATGATAGATAATGGAGTATTTTCTCTGAATTTGTTAAATGCTAATGGACTAGACATTGTTGATATATTTATTGCTTGTATATATTGCATACAGTTGTTGTACTTATTGTATATAGTTTTTCTTATATTAGTTTTAACTTTTTTATTTTTAGACTAAAGGGAAATATGTGGTGAGATCTTATTTGTACAAATAAAGCATGTTTGAAAATCAGAGGTTGGAGCTTGCCACTATCTAACTATATTGGTCTGCAGGTCTGTACACACAGAGAGTACGTGAGATGTCTGGGCAGAGACAGGGATATGGGCAGGAGGAAAGAGGAACTTATTCTTTTCTGCTGGGAAGTTAGTAAGGTAAAGGTGACTTTTTGTTTCTTCTTCTCTCTGATGTCTCAGCATTTTCCCCTATATCTGATTTCAGGCTCTTGTTATTAAGACTTATTAGAACTCATGTTACAAATGGGGAAGAGGTTAGCAACAAATATCACAAAAGCAAGAGACATCAGTTTATAAAAAGAACTAATTGGATTCTTCCTCATATAATAAGAGAGATACCAATTTCTGGAACACCTACATTCTATACTGATGCAAATAAATTAGGAAGGGCATTTTATAAGGAAAAATAAGTAATGTGACTCAGTGCCCTTAGGATTCAGAGCTGTATGACATTTTCATGGTACTATTAAATTTTCCCAAATCTCTAGTTACTGATTCTCAATATGCAGAAATCATTGTTTTACATATTGAAACCATTAAACTCTTTCTGGATTGTTCAGAATTAACTTCACTATTTATTCAACTACAGCAAGTAATTGGAGAAATCATCCATTGTTTATAACACCTATCAGATCCCATAGGGGTCTACCAGGTGCATTAGAACAAGGTAATGACGAAATTGATCAGCTATTAATATGAAATGCACTAGAAACCCTCAAATTTCATAAGAAACACCATGTTAAATGTTTGAAGAAAAAGTTTTCTATCATTTGGTAACAAGCCAAGGAAATTATAAGACAATATCCTACTTGTTCTTTTTATAACCAAACTTCATTGCTTGCAGGAAGTAACCCAAAAGATACCCAAAGAAATGAAACTTGGCAAATGAATGTGTTTCATCTCACAGACTTTGGAAAATTTTTCGTGACCAATGCCATGGATGCATATTCAGAATTTCAGTGAGCAACTACATTTAAGTTCCAAAGATGCTGGTTCTGTAATTACACATTTATTAGAAGTTAGGCCTATTATGGGGACACCTGTACAAATTAATACTGACAAAACTGCAGCATGAGTCTCTAGTGAAAATATTTTTTGCATATTATAACATAAAGCATATTACAGGTATACCACAAAATCCTATAGGATAAGCAGGTATAGAAAGATCCAGTCATACTTTAAAAGATATGTTTAACAAGCAGAAAGGAATAATACATATTTCCCAAAGATAGATTATAGAGTGCTTAAATAACTTTAAGTTATTTTTTCTGTTAATGAAAAAGGAACAATGGCTGCAGAGACGCTGGATAGTAGAAAACCCTGCTGAATTAAATCAGTCTGTATATTTTAATGTTGTGTAGACCTCAGAATGGAAACAGAGATAGATATGTGTTAAATTGGGGAAGAGATTGTGCCTTTGTTTCCACATGAGAATAAAAGTGATGGATACCATCAAGATTGCTAAAGATTAGATTTGAACAAGAAAGACCTCCTAAAATAGGAGAGGTGATAGTTCATCAGATAGCTTGGCCATTCAAGAAAAACTAACTTATAACAAATGCCTTTCATTTGATCAGGCATGAACAAATAAAACCAAAAAGAATGTAGTGTTTTAATGATACTTTATCAAAGGCACACATTTGCCTTATGAGTATGGAATGAAAAGTAGGATTCTTAAACCATGTGTATGTCTTGATTCCATGTTATAATATTGAACTGTAAATTACCACATGGCCCATGCCATCTTAGATATCAGCTTTTGAAGTTTATTCTTAAATAAAAAGGATATTTTTGTTGTTTGGAATTTAAAACACAGTTAAGGGATTTAAAAAGTTTTAAATAAATTCAAAGGGTAACTATAGTTCAAACATGTTTTCTAAATCTCTAAAAGTTGGAGTAATTTGGAGCTAAGATAAAATATTGGTCAGGACAGTTGTAGCCCATGCCTTTCATCCCAGCAGAGACACTATAAATTAGTTTTTAAATCTAAATTATAGTTATAATGAACAAAGCTGTGGTGGCACATACCTTTAATCCCACCACCCAGGGAAAAAAACCTCAGATACAGCATCTAGCTGTTATGTTTATACATTATAGAAATCACATACCATATTTACAGAATATTATATAAACCCCACTATTTGGTTAATATAAAGGCAACTAAGAGCAGTTTTGTAACTCTGCCAGTACGCTGTTCTCTGTGTATGCAACCCTGAACAATATTGAACCAGTTGATACCCGAAAGATGGATAACATAGTTATTGGTAAATTGGCAATTGGGGACTCTTCATAAAGCAAGGAGTCCATTAACTTTGGCCTGTTGGCTTCTATTAAAAACACTTTTCATATATAGAGACTAAATATTATCTTTGAGAATGGAGAACCTTATACTCAGTCATTGCCAACCACTTTATGGTCATAAGAGCACCCTTATCATGATGGATTGGATCGGTTCAAAGGCAGAGTCCTTCACAGGCTTAGAAGGAAATATATTATATTGAAACTATCTGAATTTCTTCATGACTAGAATATGGGAGCAAATGGAGTATGTTCCTTCCTGCACTGAGGAAATTGCTCAAGTTGCCTACAGTCCCCATCCTTAAACAACTTACTTCCCCCCTAAAAGAGCCATATATTGAACTTTGGGACCAAAAGAATGGTCACATTTGGCTAAGGCATGGTTTACTGATAGTTCATCAACCACAAATGAAACCAAAACTAATGAAAGTGGCAAGCCTATAAACCAGGGATGGAATGGCCAAACTGAGGAAGGAACCATAAAATCAGTGCAGCACTATTGGCTACAAGACAAACAACTTGGAAAGCAAAAGGAAAATCTCTATATCCGCAATTCATGGTGTGTGTTCAATGGTATAGCTATATGGTCATCAAAATGGAAAACCACTAAGTGGCAGATAAATGGCAAAGTTATTCTGTCATGGGAGGCATAAATAGAAATGGTATAACCTAGCAAAATTTAGCAAGGATATCAAATTTTATGTAGCTCATACAGGAAAGATAGCCAAAACATCCAAAAATAATTAAATAGTGGATAAATTTGCATCATGTTTAATTAAGACTAGAATATTAAAATTTGCCAGGTAACAAATTCAGAATAAATCAGCCAGAATGGTAGATTACACATTGGAACAACTTGAAAATTTACCCCTAACATTAAACAATAAGGGAAAATGGGGAACCAAATTAAACTAGGACAACCCTATAAGAATAACTATTCTAGACAGGCGTTGGTGGCGCACTCATGCCTTTAATCCCAGCACTAGGGAGGCAGAGGCAGGCGGATCTCTGTGAGTTCGAGACCAGCCTGGTCTACAAGAGTTAGATCTAGGACAGCCTCTAAAGCCACAGAGAAACCCTGTCTGGAAAAACCAAAAAAAAAAAAAAAAGAATGAATAACTATTCTAAGGAATCCATAGCCAGGCAGTGGTTTACACCTTTAATCCTAGCACTTGGGAGGGAAAGGCAGGCATTTAAGAATTACAGTGATTAAAATTTAAAAGTGACAAAGGGCAGGCTAAAATTCAAAGTACATGTCCTTTGTGATTTTTAAAATAAATACACCACTTAAGTATTGAATTTATAGAGTAAGGGTGGTGTGGCTCAGGCCTAGCACACAGCTTTAATCCAAGAGCTTTCTGCTTGAATATTGTAAACAGGATTAAATAAAATCAACCTTAGGTCAAGAAGCAGAGAAAGCAACCAGATGATAGGAAGTGAAGATAGCATTAAACCATACAGAGTAAGAAGGAATCAGAAGGATGGATAGACTCATAGGGAGGGACATTGAGGATGAGATTCTTTTGTTTGAGGTGACATAGAAAAAAATGTCTGTTTCTAGGACATCAGTGGAGGAGGATGGTCAGTCAGGTGTTTTCTCTGCCTCTCTGAGCTAGCAGGATTCTACCCCAACATTTGGCTCTTGAGTCTCTACTGGAAAAATTGGGCATTTGAGATTTAGTTAAAACAACACAGATCCAGATAATGATTTCCCTTTTGTTGTTATTTGTTTATTTACTATGCTGTAGCTTGAACTTATGTATTAACACAAGCTATGCAACAATCTGACCCTTCACAGATTTCTAACTTTCATATAATTTAGCCAGGCATCTGGATCCATCCTATTGACATAAAGTTATCTATGGATATCCAACAAATATTTATAACTAAAAAAATAGTATTTATGTAACAAATAAGGTTAAATTCACTTAAGCAGTGCCTATTTTCCATTTTGCCATCAGCTAGTAGTTGTAGGTTTCTTTGCATTAAATAATTGTTTCATGTAATATATATATACAGACTTATGCAGATAATGACTCTAGCATGCCTTGCTAGATAATCAAGGTATATCCCAGAACAGAATGTATAAGATTGTCTACCGTTCCAAGATGCTGGGAATTGTGTTTGTCACCTACCTTATATTGTAACTTGTCACTAGAAGATGGTCCTTCTGCTAAGATTTTGGAAGAGGGCATGTCAAGCTCAGCAACAGCTCTTTTAACATGTGTCTTGCTAGGCTCCATTGTCTGATTTCCAGTTGCTTCTATACTTTCAATATGTTCACCAGATGTGGGGTGACAGCATTTGCTTAGTGCTAAGAACTTTCTCAGGCTGCTTGTGCTCGTTGTTGTTTTGGGAGAAACAACTTGGGTTTCCGAAGGTTTCAGAACTTCTCCAACATGATCTCCAGATATTTCTCCTAAGCACTGATGTCCAGCAACCTCTCCTAAAACAATTTCCTCTTCATCAGAAACCATGTCCTCTCTGAAGCTACCTTCTAAATCATTTTTACTAATATCATGAGCTACTAACCGAACAATCAGATCTTTTTTGTTATGAATATCTTTCAAAAGCTCTACTCTGGTGATATCAGGCCTTCTTACATTTTGAAATGAGTTCCTGCCAACAGCCTAGAATTGAAAGTACAAAAAATATTAAAAATAAACATGTCAATATCTTTTCTGCTATTACTTTCTGCCATAGCTATTTTTTTTAATGATTTCTAACTCAATCTAGCAAATAACTTCAAATTATACTTAGTGGTATATTTTCACTATTTTAAAAGAAAGAAATAGATAAAATACATAAGCAATACTTGTTTGTATCTAGAATTATTTTTATATTAAGATGATATTAAACTATCATAATTTAGTCACAATATTCAGTCTAACAGCATAGTTTAAGCTTTATGATTTATTATAAAATAACTTGTTGGTTTCTATTTTTTGCAATTTTTCTTAAAAATTGTTATAGAACTATGTAAAAGGTTTTTGTTCTTAAACAATCTTATAGAAATCTAGGCATTCATTTTCAAAGAAAAGGCAAGACTTTAAGGAACTCTACTTACAAAATCAATGACCCATTGAAATTATGACCATTAGATTATTTTTTTACGCTATAATCACATTCTTTGTATTTTGCAAAGCTAGGCAAACCTTCATTTCTTTTTTATATTCTACTCAAATAACAATTAATATTTTTAACATACAAGAATCCAAGAAAAGGTAATTATATTCAGTAACCAAATCACTCCATTTCTGTAGCCTTTCTTATATCACAGAAGTTATAAATTAATTTATAATTAATCTTCAACTCAACCTTCATTTGCAAGTTTCCAAACCATGTTTTCAAGTGACAATGTCTTAAAAAGATATCTTCTAGGACTGGAGAGATGGCTCAGTGGTTAAGAGCACTGACTGTTCTTCCATATGTCCTGAGTTCAATTCCCAGTAACCACATGGTGGCTCACAACCACCTTGAACAAGATCTGGTGCCCTCTGTTGGCATTCGGGCAGAAGACTGTATACATAATACATAAATAAAATCTTTAAAAAAAAAAAAAGAAGAAGAAGATATCTTCTGTGGAAATAATGTATTTAGCAGCCACTCTTGAAAAATACAAAACAATCAACTTTATCTATTATATGTAAAAAAATAAGGTTAGAAATTTAAAATATATGCAATACAATTTGGGGATTTGTTACTTCAGACTGTTTAAGTATGTTGTATTATGTGAAAAGTATGGTATCTCTAGCAGAATATTAAGCCATCAGATAAAGCCAAGTACCTAAAGTACCTGACCCACAGGATTTTTTTTTCTGTCTCTGTTGACAAAAGACATGGTCATAATTTGATTGGCATGTAAGATTTCTGTGCTTTGAATTCTACATGGCTGCTGGTTGTTTATTGTTATTGTTGTTATTACTACTACTATTGTTATTGTCAAATGGATTTTTCTCCATTTAAAATGGTAGATGTTTTTAAAAACTTACTGTGCTATGAATAAAAGTAGTAACCAGGAAAAATTGTTATAGATTGTCCTATAGATAATTAAACATTATTTTAGTATTATTATTAAAGGATGCTCATAGAAATTTTACTCTCAAGGAATTGCTTATGTATAATGAATACTACACAAAATATATGCTAATGTAACAATGGGAACTCAAAGGAGAAGAAATTTTAATACTGTAAAGGACCATCATATGTTCTTTAGAAAAGAACAAAACAGACTAGAGGAATGTAAGTTCACAATAATTTTAATTATCTTAGTATGAAAACATAAATATCTGCAATTCTAGCACCAACAGGCAGAGGAATGATTCTAAGAGGGAGATAGAGAGAGCCCAGGGTAACTTTTTCTGGGGATACATGAACAAATATCTGTTCATTTCAGACAGAACTCAAGGATAGACTGAAAAACAAAGAACAACAACAAAAAAAAAACAATTTTATCCAACTCTAGCACTAGTATTTTTGAAACCAGTGAGTTTATTGGGGTTACTTAAAGGAATATGGATGAAAGATTAAGTAGGGAAGGGTAGATGACTCAAAGATAGCTTTATCAGTAAAAATTCCAACCCAGCATGAATGATGTCTCACTAAAATTGCATCCATTGAGCACTCTGTATAATTTCCAGGCAACTTTCCACTTTCTAGTAGTTATTACTGCTAAAATGACCTTTAGGAAAATTTTGGGAATCTTATGTGCCTTAGGAACTTCCTGAGACTTGTAAGTTGTATTTATTGAGTTTTAGTAGGCCCCTGTCTAAAACAGAATGTTTTATTTTGGGAGAAACAGCTAAGTATTACCAGCCTTTGTAATGAGTTCCAGCTTGGCCAGGGCTAAACAATGACCTGGTCAGTAACTCAACAATCAATCAATCAATCAATCAATCACCAGCCTTAAGACTTAATTCAGTAATTTTCAGAACCATTCTGGGAAAAAAATTGAAATATTTATTCTCCAGAGAACATAGTTTTATACTTGTGTCAAGGCCATGGCACAAAGTATAAACCATAAAAACAAAAATCTGTCCAAAATGCACACAGTCAATGTGAAGAATTCAAAAGAATCCCCATGCTAGGAATGTGTTCCATTTTATTGATCTGCTGAGCAAAGGAATCCTATAGAACCCCTCTAGCATTACAGGCTATCGATAAATTACCCCCTCTGTTACTTGACAGTAAAATGTTACTGCTCTATACGTCACATGCTTATGTCTTCAAACACAGTGAAATAGACCTGGTGTCTAACTAGAAGCTTCACCCCTAGTGACTAGCTTTCCTGATACAGAAAGACAATTTGAATGCTACTGGGGGAGAAAAGTAGCTGTTAATATCATCCAGCTACAAATCATGAAGCATGCAACAGTGACCTGACTGTAAGACATACTGTTGTAGTAGTGGCACAACCATTATGGCAGTAATTAATCAATTTTGACTGGATATAAACTCAGTCAAATGAGATAGAACCCATATCTGACACTGCTCAAGTGACTAATGATCTGAGATTACAGAGATCATTGGTCTAGGGGAAATCCAGTTACCATTACTCTGATAAAAGAATACAACAATTCAATAATTTCTCATGACATATTGATCATCAGTGCCTCACTCATCAGAGGATAATCCTCTTGGTAATTAACATAGAGATCCACAACTAGAAAATGTGCAGAAACTAAGAGACTTTGTAGCACTCAGCCTTAAAAGTGATGTCTTTAGCAAACCTCTACCCTTAAGGCTCAGGTATCTAAGAAGAAGAGGAGATGAAAAGACTGTTAAGGGTCACAGGTGGTAGATGGTTGCAAGAAAATGGTATCTTTTAGATATAACCCAGCATGTCTGTTAGACATATGAATTCACTGAGAGTGTGACAGCATGCACAAGTTCAAATCAAACAAAATCCCAACTGTGAGAAGAGGAAGTGGATACAGAGTATCACTCCTGAACAAGAAGTTATTTGCAATTGATAGGGAAAGGGAAAATCTGTTTTCTCTAAAAGAATGTATGTCACTCATACCCCAGGGCAGGCCTCATGCCTAGGCGTAATTGGCCTAATTACTGAACTCTAGGTACTTTTGCATGTTTTTGTTTGTTTGTTTTTTAGTATGTTTTGTTTTATGATTTCCTTTCTGTTTCTTTTGGGGGGGGTTGTTTTCTTTTTTGAGAAAGAAAGAAAGGGAGAAAAAAAGAAAGGGAGAAAGAAAGAAAGGGAGAAAGAAAGAAAGGGAGAAAGAAAGGAAGGAAGGAAGGAAGGAAGGAAGGAAAGAAGGAAGAGTATAAAGTAGAGTGAGTAAGGAGGTCAAATTGATACAAGAGCACTTGCGGCAGGAATATGAATAAAATACACAACATGAAAAATTTTTAATAAAAATAATAAAAGAAAAATAGTACTGCACTGCCGTAAGTAGATGACTTTTAATACATGTTCTTAAAAATTTCTAAATAAAATTACATTCCAGTCATTCTAGTTTTAATAAGACTCCGTACTTACATTTCCCTGCTTCAAAGAAAAATAGTTTTAGTGGATTGTCTTATAAAAACTAGCCTTAGGCCTCTAGTGTGAAATATGGAAATGATATGGCAAGTCCTTGAAAATCCTGACAGTAGAGAACTGTTGTAACCAATTCCCTCTTCATCTGGCAAAATAACAAGCATATCTTTCTATGTATCGAGAAAGGAAGGAAATCATTGAACTGGCTTACTGTTGGCCGATTTTCTCCATTGCTGCGAAACTTACCTCTAAGGGTTTCACATCTAGTCGTCCCGTCCTATCCAATGAGATGCGTCTTTCTTTCTGTCTCGTTCCCATTTCACACACCTCTGTGGAAGAGTGACCTTTTCCACTTATGGAAGCTCTTCTCAGCTCCGCTATACTATATCCAGTTCTCTTTAAACAGTCCATCTTAAGTGTTTCCAGAGGCTGAGTCTTCATAGAAATAACTGCTAAGTGTTCTGCGATGATATTTGGATCTATTTTCAATGGTTTATTCCCGATATGTGGAATTATTCTAACCGGAAGTTCATCTTCTACTACATCATCCAACTCTTTGTCGGAGTCAGAGTTCATTCGTGCAGCATGCTTTTGTGCCTTTTCAATGATTCGATTTGTGTCTAGATCTCCAAAGACACCAGCATCAGAACTCTTTGTGATAACTCTACATGATGGAACATTTGAAACTCCATTGACAATTAAGCTAGCCACTTTCTTAGGGAATAATTTCTTTGTACCTTTCATATCATAGAGTTCATTATCGTCTCCAGACTGTTTTATTATATTACTATAAACAGAATCAATAACCTGAGAAATTTTTTCAATGTTTTCTGGATCTAAAGGTTGTTCTTCAGGATCAGAATCCACAAGACTTATGTTACTTCTGGAAATTTCAGCTGTTACAGATTTTGTTAACTGAGATGCAATTTTATTTAACTCAGGCTTTGTTAAATTGTCTGTGTCTTTGCTCTCAGGACCAGGCTTCTTTACTAGTTTAGCCAAAAACAAGGCCAAAGCTTCCTCCAAAACTCTGGAGTCTAATATCAAATCTTTTATGGATGAAGATTTTTCCTTTGATTTAAGTTCATCAATAATTTTCACCACCTTTTCCATAATTTTGACAGCTTCTAGAGCTATTTCAGAACTTGAAAGTTCTTCTTCTGCTTGAGCTTGAAATTCTGAATTGGAAATCTCCTTTACCATTAACGAACCTATTATGTCAGGAAGGACATTGTTCTTACCCATTAAATCTTCAAATACAGACGCAGGAGAGCCTGAGTGTTTTAAAAGATTGGCATAAACAGAATTGGCTACTTTTTCAATAGTTGCATCATCAGCTAAAGGCTCGGGTTCCAATTCCTTGGCAGGTTTTACAACTTTGATCTTACTTTTTGACATACATTCTTGGATTGACTTTAATATTTTTGAGCTTATTTTTTGCATTTCAGTTTCCGGAGATTTAGTTTTTACTGTATGCACTGTTGGAAACACGGATAAAAGCTTTGATAAGAACTTTACAGAAATTGCTTCTATTACGTGATAAGATAGTTTACGAGGATGTGGTGGCTGTGGTGAAGTAGTTAAGGCAACATTAGTGAGGATATTTTCAACAACATTGTCAACTTCTGCACACTGATATGGAGTCAACTCACCACCAAAATAGTTCTGTAACTGATTGCCAGCCACTTCTCTTAGAACTAAATCCACTATTGTTTTTGAAAGTAGTCTGCATCCACTAGCTATACAATTTTGTATGGTTTCCTGTGTTCCAAACTGTGGCAAAAGATTATTATAAATGGTCTGAACCACCAGTTGAATAATTTCATCATCATTTGGATGCAAGGATTCTACATACTGTATAATCATATCCTCATTTTTGGCAATCTCTGCTGCAACTGTATTTACTAACTTCATTTGAAGGAAGTCAAGTTGTGTCAAAGGAGTTTGTTGAGATATTTTCGTTTTGACATTAGATAGTTTTGAAAATACTTTTGCCAAAAGAGCAGAAATAACATCATCTAAAAATTTGAAAGGCAACTTTATAGTATATGGAGATGAAGTTTGACATTCTTTACTGGCTGTTTCCACAGCCTTTTGGACCTTTTTCTCAACATCTTTTGATTCCAGAGGCACACATGCTGAAGCTGGTATCTCATCAGAAAACATCAAGTTAAGCTGATGTTGAAAAATTTCACTTATCACTGTGCTAGTTAGCCTTTTTGCTAGATTTTCCCCATTACTGTTGATATTCTTGCAAACAGACTCTTGAGATGTACATTCCTTTAAAACATTGCAAACACAAGAGTGAACAATTTTATTGACAACTGATTTTTCAATTGATGGCATTCTATGGAGGGAGGGGATCTTGTGGAAAGAGGGTTGTTCAGTGGCTTTTTGTGTAGGTGGCAATTTATCCACATTTTCAATAGTCATGCTGGATGCTGGTTCACCTGTAACTGCTTCTTTCAACACAGGAGGTACTGTATGAACCTCTGATTCTTTGGTTGCTTTCAACACAGGAGGTACTCTATGAATTTCTGATAATTTGGTTGCTTTCAACACAGGAAGTACTGGATGAACTTCTGATAATTTGGTTGCTTTCAACACAGGAAGTACTGGATGAACTTCTGATTCTTTGGTCACTTTTAACACAGGAGGTACTGGATGAACTTCTGATTCTTTGGTCGCTTTCAACACAGGAGGTACTGGATGAACTTCAGATTCTTTGGTCGCTTTCAACACAGGAAGTACTGGATGAACTTCTGATTCTTTGGTCACTTTTAACACAGGAGGTACTGGATGATGAACTACTGATTCTTTGGTCACTTTCAACACAGGAGGTACTGGATGATGAACTACTGATTCTTTGGTCACTTTCAACACAGGAGGTACTGGATGATGAACTACTGATTCTTTGGTCACTTTCAACACAGGAGGTACTGGATGATGAACTACTGATTCTTTGGTCACTTTCAACACAGGAGGTACTGGATGATGAACTACTGATTCTTTGGTCACTTTCAACACAGGAGGTACTGGATGAACTTCTGAATCTTTGGTCGCTTTCAACACAGGAGGTACTGGATGAACTTCTGATTCTTTGGTCGCTTTTGTGAAAATCTCATTTCCTTTCTCTGGCCTAAATACCTTAACTTCTGCATCTGAAAATTGCTTCAACATTGAGTCAATGAGTTTCATAGCTGTGTCATAAAGTTCATCTTGGTTTTGGTCCTCACTTGCCTTTGGAGTACTATCATACTTTTTGGGTTCTGGTGAAGGTGTAAATATTAGTTTATTCACCAATTCAGTGAGCACGTCTTCTAGAAACATAGCAGGAATAATTGTAGGTTTACTTTCTGATGAGGATTGCGGATGGTCTGGCTTACTAGGAAGACTTTTAATGTCTTTCTCTTTTTTGATCTCACTCTTCTCTTTTCTTTTAGTTTCAGTTTCTTCAATTACTTTCTCTTTAGCAGTGGTGTCTGTGTTAACTGATGGGGATAAACCCTTTGTTGGAACAGGCTGTGCAGAATCTTGACCTATAACCAAAGGTTTATCACTTGGGACACCTTTGCTGTATGTTGGTTTGAAAAAATCCAATTGCTCTTGAGAAGATATTAAAATATTGTCATAAATATTTTCAATGACATTTTCAACACGTTCAGTTTCTGAGTAGGGTTCTTCATATCTATCTGTTTCACTTACAGATTGTGTCCTCTCTTCTGTAACAGGCTGTTGGGCTATTTTTACAGTTTTTTCTTTTATGCTCTCTTTACGCTTACTCTTGGGCTTTTCATCTGTTTTCACTATGCTTTTACTGGCATTGTCCATTTTACTTTCATTGTCTATTACCAAATCTGATACAAGTTCCTCCTTCTCAGAACTGTTTTCAACAGTAGCTACTGCAAAATGGGTGTATATTTCAATCATCTGCCCCTGCTCATTGATTAGAACTAAGTTCTCTTTCTCAGTTTCATTACTTTTACATTTGTCACTCAAATGTTGAACTTGAGTACCTTTACTTTTCACACTGATAGTTGGAGACATAACTTTTGAGGCATTCTCATATTTTTGAGGGGCAGATTTCAATTTATTTTCATCATCTTTCTTTGTATCTGTGATGCCTGTAGTTGATCCTGACATCAGGTTGATGATATTGCTTTTCATCAGGGTAGCTATAGAGTTAAGTATTGGACATTGGACATCATCTTTTTTCATTGATGTGTCTTTAGATAGAGCAAGCTGGCTCTGTTTTAAGCATCGACTAATCTGCATGGAGGTTTTCTGTGGTAGAAGTTGAACCCTTTGGGTGATATTTTCTGGATCTAGAAATGAAAAGAAAGTTGAACACCAGTCTCCTGAAAATAGTGGTTGAATCTTGAATGACGAAATTGCCTTCTGGGCTAAAGAAGAAACCATTTCTATAACAATGTTACCAGTGTTATCTTTCTGAATACTATCAGATCCAAATTTCCCTATGAACTGATCATATACAGAATTAGATATCTCATTAACTGTCTCCTTCCCAATTGGTGGGAAAGAAAATATTTCTTCAGCATGTGGTAAAACTTTGATTTCACTTTTCCTAAATTCCTGTACGAGAGAGTTTGCAAAGTTTAGAGCTAAGCTTTCAACTTCTGGCTCTGGCATATCTTTTTTCCTAGAATCTTCAGTAAGAGTTGCAAAAGAAGAAAATTTGTGAGCAAGGTCAACAATTACATCTTCTAAAAATGCAGCTGAAAATAGAGAAGGTTGTGACTTTTCTTTCCCAGACTTAGCAAGAACAGAAGCACGGCCATAATCAGGTAAGTTACCAGAAGGTGAGTCTTCACCATATAAAAATGGCCTCAAATGGTGATTCATGATTTCTTTCATAATGAAACCAGCCATTTTACTGAGAAATGAACTTCCCTTTTTGTGTGCATCTTTCTGTACTTCTGCTTGGAATTCAGAGTTTTTCAAAATATTATTACATACAGAATCGATGAAATTCTCAGTGGTTCCCTGTTGCACACTCTCTACATTCTCCTCTTCAGCAGCAAATCTGATCTCATGCTCAGAAATTTCTTTTATAATTTCATCAGTCAGTTTTGAAGCTGCAGCCATGAACTCGTCATCATCATCTGGCCCAACCTCTTTCTCCTTTAGTTTACTTGTAGTGTCATCTGTAGGGAAGATATTTACTAAAAGCTTGTAAATCATATTTTCTATTAGAGAGCAAGGGAGCACTGTAATGCATGATGGCAAGGCATTGGTATCCTTCAAGATAACGTTGAGCACATTTTTGATGATATTTTCAGCTCGAGGGAAAGAATAGGAAGAAGGCATTAGTTCACCTGAAACTAACGACTGCACTTGATAATCATAAATTTCTTCCAGTAGAAAATGATATATTTTTCCTCCAAAACAAGTAGTGTCATTTTGTACTGCCCTGTGTAGCTGCATCAGTGATTTATATTGATCTAATATATTTTCATAAACTGAGTTGACTGTTTTTTGAACCATTTCTTTATATGTCTCTGAAAACCATAGACTCTCATCCAAATTTTCTGCAAGTAAAATTTCAGATGTAGTGAACTCTAAAACAATTGATTTTACTAATGCTGTAACGATATCCATTATTTTGGCTATTGCTTTCTCTGGGGTTTCATCAGCCAAGGAATTCTGTAGGAATGTCTGAAGAATTCTGCATAAAAGATCAGAAATCACTTCCTCCAAAAAGACAGCTGAGTTCATAATGAAAGACAATTCTCTTTGCTTAGGGTTTGTTGCTTTCTTCTTGCAAGGTTGAACAAATGACGCTGACAATTCTCTTTGCTTAGGGTTTGTTGCTTTTTTCTTGCAAGGTTGAGCAACTGAAGCTGAAAGAAAACTTTTATCTCCTGATAAGAATGACTCTAGATGGTGATTAAAGATCTCTTTTATTATAAAACTTGCTATTTTTGAAACAGGTATGCTACTTACACCTTTTTTATCCTTTGTAAGAGACTGGTATAGATTTGAATGAGAAAGATCAGCATAAATAGAGTCAACCATTGACTGCATGTCTTTTTCTGAAATCATACTTTGTTTTTCATTTCCATGTTTTACAATACATATTGCATGTTTTGAAATTATTGACATGATTTCATTTATCAGTTTCATAACTGTGTTACTTAAGTCTGATTGAGAAGTATCAGAATGTTCTCCACTGGAATGTGATGGACTTATCTGAGATATAAGCTGAGTCACTATTTTTTCTAAGTGAATATGTGAGAGCATAGTAGTATATATTGTTGATGCTTGTCTTCGGAATCTTGATTTACTAATATCATAATGGACTCTATTTACCAAAGCATTTTGACTAAGTTTTGAATGTAAACTTAAAGGCAGATTTTCTATAAGATCTGGTGGAATCTGGAAATCAAAAATTTCAGTCAGAATGATTTTGGTTATCTGGCCAGCCAAAGCCTTTGTGTCATCTAGAAAATCTTTATCAGGCATCATTTCCATTTCATATTCTTCTAAAACCTTGCCGTACACAGTGCCAATCATGTTTTTGAGTACATCTTTCTCTACTGGGGGAAAACACAACCGTTCCTCAGCATTTTCTATAGTTGTAACCTGGGCTTTTGAAAATTCCTCTGTTATCCAATATATGAGACTTTCAGCTTTATCAAACAGAACATCTTCTGAATTTCTTGTTGACTCCACTTGGACAATGCCAACCACTCTGTGAAATATTTTGCTTACTACTCCAGAGACCACATCTTCCAAAAAAGTTGAAGAATAAGCACTAGCGTAAATGAAATTCTGTGTGTCATCAAAACATTCACATGTTGAAGAAGCTAATTGCCTTTTTTCCACAAATGGCTGAAGATGGTGTTCACATACATATTTAATAATGAAACCTGCAATTTTGTCAATTAAAACATCATTACTTTTTGTGATATTTTCTTCCACTGATTCTTGAGAATCAGAGTTTTCTAAAATATTTGTGAAAACAGAATCAACAAGATGGCGAACATCATCTTCTGAGTAACAGGACTTGGCTTTATCTTCATCTTTTGAAAATCTAATTTCATGTTGGGAAATTTTTCTCCTAATGTCACTGATAAGATTGGAAGCAATTTCATTAAAATTTACTCCCTTATCCTTTAGAGCTGTATTTGAAGCCACTTTGGGAAGAGGGAAAAATTTAGATAATAGTACTCTGATCATATCTTCTAAAAATGTATATGGTAGCAATGTATTATATGGAGGTAAATATTGGTTTGGCTTACTAGAATTATTGACGTCATCAAGAACATTAAAAACAATATTGTCAGCCATTGAATTAGAACAGGAAGCAGCTGACAAATCACCAGAAAACAGTGGGTGAAGAAGGTAGTCTGAAATAGCTGCTATGATTAATTTGGCAATATTTTCCACAAAAGCATCACTATTTTCAGATTCTTCAATGTCAGGATCTAGCCCATGCTGCTTCAAAACATTTCTATATACTGAGGTGACAAGTTCATCTACAATATCTGCATCACCAAATGGAAAGGATGATTGTTTATCGCATAGAATAGGAATTTTAGCTCTATTTAAACGGTTGTTCACTGAGTTTACTATTTTTTGGGTCATATTTTCCAGCTCAGCATTAGTATTAGGCTTCGGGCTAAAAATCTTTGATAAAACTCTGGTAACAATTTCCCCTACAAATTTATCAGGGTAAATGTCAAGAGGTGATGGCTTCTGGAGTTTGTGAGACTCTACAACTTCACTGAGAACTTGTTTGACCATATAAGATACCTCATCAAGTGGAGTTTTGGGGCGAGGTAAAATCTCTCCACACAAAAATGGTCGAAGATGGTTTTCAATAATCTCTTGGATAATGAAACTGGCTATTTGGTCAATCATAATTGGACTTCTACTAATTATATTCTTCTGTATTAAATCAAGAGAATCAGACATTTGTAAAATATTACTATAAACAGAATCTACCATCTTTTGGAGGTTTTTATCTGTGTGGAGACATTGATTATCATAGATGGTGAACCAGATTTTATGTTTTGAAATGGCTGACATAACTTTATTTGTTATAGAGTTGGTCATTTCATTAAAATTTGAACACATTAAACACTGTTTTTCTAAAGATGAAGGCTTAACAGGCAGGGGAATAAGCTGAGCCAAAAGTCTTCTGATGACATATTCTAAAAATGAGTGTGGTAACATGGTGCTATAATCTTTCGAAGACATGGGTTCAGAGATAAATTTTCTTAGATTATTTTGAAGTTTATGCAGTATGATTTCAGCATTGAGAGTATGATATAAATTTGATTTGAGCTTTCCCTTGAAGCAAGATGGAAGCTGATAGTCTACAATCTCTAAGAATATGCTATTAGACATTTGTTCAGCTACTGAAGTGTCATCATATGGCAGATTATCCCCACAGGTTACTTTAAATTCATATTGCTGTAAAACATCATAATAAATGGAATCAACAATCTTAGTAACACATCCTTTATGTGCTGATGGAAAATAGAGCCTTTCTTCAGGATACCTTAGAACAGTGATTTGAGCATTATTTAACTCATTCACTACATTGTTGATAAGTGATGTATTTATCTCATTGAGCCATGTTTCAGTGATGCTTATATTTTTCCTCCACAATGAGGTAGTCAGCTTAAAAAATAATTGTGAGATTATGTCCTCCAAAAACGTGGCTGAATAAACACCACCATTTGCTCCTCTTTGACATAGCTTACGAAAGGCTATTGTGTTCATTCCCCTTGTTTCTTCTCTATCAGGAAGTGACAAAGAGAAAGGCTTTACTGCCCTTTGTTTGCCAAATGGTGTTTGCATTTTAAAGCCAGCTGCATTGGGATTATTCAAGGACCTGTTCAAAAAGTTACTGTCATAGCTCATGAAACTTACGTGGGCATTCTTTTCTCCCAATTCTATTAATTCTTGCCTTTTTGCTTTTGGGAAAAAGGGCTGAATTTCTCTTGTTGCATAGCTCATGCATTTGTTTTCAAAAGGAGCTTGTTGAAAACCATGTGATAGCTTATCCATCAAAGATTTAACCAAGCTGTGGGATATAACATTAAGTACACAATCTGATGATAATAAATCTTGATCCACGTCTGCCAGATTTTCCAAAAGGTCTGCCATGTAATCTCCTTGAAATTGTTCACAGTCCATTGGTGCCTCAAGGTAATCGAAATCTCTACCTTGAACACTTCCAAGTAATTTTCCATGTTGACATTCTTCTGCTACTTCACGGAAAATAGAACTATCCTCAAGAAATGTAGCGCCTGTGCATTTTTCTAGAAGTGTTCTAATAAGTTTCTCACACACAATATTGAGAAGAAAAATTGATTTAGGGGAAAGTCCTAGATTATTTGTAAGGATTCTATTACTTTGTTGATTATTTGAGGTCAAAAATGTTCTTGCTAGTTTACCAGAACTCATATCCCCATCTGGGAATTCATCTGGTAAAAATAAATCTAAAACAATATTAAAGACTTCATTGACAACTTCTTTGGATTCATGAGATTTTAGGTTACCAACCAGACTGTTTAACCTACATGCCAGATAATTTAATTTATTTCTTTGAGCATGGTGATCAATTAGGTGAGGAGATGATTCCCAGTCTCTGGGGCCTGTCTGAGTTTCCATGGTATTGATTTTGTTGAAAATAGGCATACTGTTTCTAAATATAGGATATGTTTTGTTTCTTACATTATTTTCAAAGTGATGATTTATTCCTAGTACTTTGGACAATACAAAAATCACTCCTTTTAAGAGATCTTGAAAGATATCATCAATATCGGAGGAAGTCACTCGTGGACAGAACCTGTACTTGGTTTTTATGGAAGCCTGGTGTGCCATGTCAGCACTTATAATGTTTCCATTAGAAAGAATTTCAATGATAACTTCAAAAATACTTAAAGCAAGTTCTCCAATGGAAATAGACCTGCTCTGATACACTTGAGAATGAATTGAGATATTTTTGTTAGAAATTACATCTTGGATTTTCCATGCATTGTCTCTGTTACCCTCTTCGGTGTCATCTGAAAAGTTTGAAATTAAGTAGCAGATGACAGATTCAGAGAGATGTTCACAAAACTGATATATTGAGGAATTACTGTATATGCGTTTTAGAGGCTGATTTGAATCATAATTTTTCTTTGGAAGTGAAGAAACATGAGACAACTTCCCATCAGTTGAAACTAAAATAATGTAAGAAAGAAACAAAAACATCTTTAGAATGGATTAGAGGAAATTTGGAAAATTCAATATATTGGCAATATATTTTGTCTGTAAAATAAAAGGTAAAACATAATGACAAAAGAAATAGGATTTTCCTAAATACTTCACAATTGTAAAGTCTTACTCTTAGCCATTATGTTGAGAAAACGTGTCTTCCATATTCAAATCTCTAAGACATGAGTAGATTTCTGTCTTGGCTCCATAATTATGGACACTAAGAGACCAGATTTTCAGATCTGGTGTAATATCCTGCTATAGCTCCAGTGACGGGATTATGTAAAAGTATATTAAGTGACAATATTTGATGCTATGCTGCTTTTTACTTGGAAGTTTAAAGATTTGTGTTACTCTATCATCTTGAAAAAAAAAAAAAAAACACAACTGTATCAACTCCAGAATGGTTAATGAGAGAATGCAGCAGCAGAGGCATGCATAAATACTTTGCAAACTTTTTAATTCACAGTGCATGCTCAACCAAAGTTTCCTACTTTGTTTTTCATTTTCCCCTTATCTGCAAGCCTAAAGGGGAAACAGAAGCCCACATCTTTTATATTTAATACATAAACAGTTAACTTAGTAACATTTTTAGGTACTATGGAAGTTTAAAAATAGTCATTCCAAATTTTTGAAGCTATTTTCAAATAAAACAAAATGTAGGCTCTTGGACAAGAGATCTTTTTTAATTTAAATTCTTTAATTATTACTCATATTTACATATTCATACCCCCATTCCCTCACCCTCCCATCCTCCCATGTTCTCCCCTAACCCCTCCAACCCATCCCCCAATTCCTCCCCAGGGATAGTGAGACCCTCCACCAGGGACCTTCAAAGTCTGTCACATCATTTGGGGGAGTGCTTAGATCTTCCTTGATGTATCTGGGCTGCAATAGTACCCCTCCATAGGGAATGGGCTCCCAAAGTCCATTTGTGCTCTAGGGATAAACACTGGCTCCACTTGGACTGTCTTGGCCTCCTAGCTGGCATCCACATTCAGAGGGCTTGGTTCAGTCCAATGCTGTTTCCCCAGCTTTATAACTACAGCCATGCCACTCTGAAAGCACCTGATCTCATCTGACAAGAGATCTTTTAAATATAACTTTTACTGTTTTCCCAAAATTATTCCAACTTAAAAAATCTAACTTATCTCTTGCTTACCTGCATCTTTGAAGTGCTTCAAGTATGTGATCACAGATGTAGTAACATGTCTTGCCACCAAATGCATTTCATTTGGACCCAGTTCATGATCAACGAAAGTGATCTTGTCCGTTTCCTCCAAAGTCTCTGATGTCAGTTTGGAGTTTTTATTTTCCCATTTGTGTAATAAAGAAAAATCCCCTTGGCAGGCTTCAAGTCCTTCGCTTTCTTCCTCATTCATACAGTCCATTCGTTTATACCACATTTTAAGCAAATTGTTCTCATTCTTTTGTCCTTCACATACTGAAGACAAAGAATTTTGACTAGACATGAGAAATGGTTTCACAGTCTCCAGGCTTTCATCCGGGTGTGGCTGCTGGGGAAAGCCATAGCTTGACAGTACTGTGTTAACAATATTATCTGCAGCTAAACATATTTTGAGTGGGGAAGCAGTTGTCTTAATTTCATTTGGCTCAGTTGGTTTGGTGGTCTCATAATGAAAAACCCTTGGATTTTCACCTTTCCCCATTTCTATAAATGACATGGCTTGTTTTAGAGATTCTTCTGTGGAATCATTTGCTTTCTTAAATAATTTTTGTAACACACTGCCTTCAGGAAGAGAATTGTTACTACTGGTGGATCCCTCAAAAAGTCCAAAGTTTGGGTTCGTTTGGCTCTGGTCTTGTGCTTTGTTTCTAGAACATAATGGCACAGCATTTGAATTGTAACTTCCTGTTGGGTCCGAGCTTTTTATTTTGTTTTCGACACAGGAACTGACGTGTGAGGATGAACTGGACGTGATCTCATACTTTTGTTTTGTATCATCCTCTGAATTAAGCCCCAAGCCAGATACACTCCTCTGTGGAGAGTTACTCCTCATACTAGTGTTTCTCATCTTTGATGCAGGCATTTTCATATGAGACGCAAATTCAACCTGGTTAACAATGTAAACATTCTCAGTTCCTTCAAACCAATTTTTGTTGTGAAGGTTTGTGATCAAAGACTCATTGAAATTAGTACACTGGTCTATCAGTGTACCAATGATTTCACTGGCAGCAATATTCTCTTTCAGTGTGCTAACTGGAAATGGTTCCATTTGGCTTATTTCTTTGTCTAGCTTATTCTTAATTATACTAAGCATGTCACTGACGGTAGTGACAGAATACGTAAGTAATTCTGAATGGAATGAATGAACCTGTAGGAGTGTGTTATGTACGTTTTCTTTGGATATAATAGTACTTGACTTGGGTTCCTCTCCAAACTTTCTAAATGGTTGTAACTTTGGCAACATCTTTTTGCTTAATTGTCTCTGTTGCACTTGAAAGAGATTGTCTATAGGCATTTTAACTATTTCAGAAAACTCATATTTAGAGATATGCTTAAACTTCAAGTCCACAAATGACTCTAACATGTTTAAGACTCTTTCTACAATCTCTTGCACAATTTGGTTGCTAGGGCTTATAGATACTTGGTCTTTCATCTTCTTATTACAGGTCTGCACACCACTGAGGATGTGCTTGTTTGGAACACCATGCTTACTTTTAGCAGCAACATGTTCTTTCCTACTTGTTAGAATTCCCTTACTATCTTGAGTGGGCATCTGAGACAAGAAGCACAGCTGTAATTTTTCAAATAACATTTCGACAATTTCACGTCCAAACATATTTATCTGTGCTTTTGTATCCTCAGCTCTAGTAGCTCCACATTTAAAGCGATCATAGAATCTGTTTTCACAATCTTCAAGAGGTGGTAAATTTAAAAGTGAAAGTGAATACTCCAAATCTTTTGCTTTAATTGAAATTTCAGTCAAAATGTTTTCAGCTATGGTTAAAAGTTTAGACTTTTCATTTTCTGTATCACTTGTTTCTGTTTGCCATTTGTCAAACATTTTTTTAAATATACCTTCCTTAGGAAAAATCTGCTCTAGCTGTGAGGAAACATTCTCTAAATAAAAACATGCCTGCTGCTCAGTAGGGGAGCCTGCACCCAGATTCTGCTTTGATAGGCGATGATCACCCAGATTTGAGACATTAATTGGAGAAGCCATATTGTGATTGTTTGTAGCATACAATTCTTGCAATACCGCATTGACAATTTTGCTTGCTTCAAGGATTTGACCAGATGGTAACGTTTTTGTATTTAACACGGTCCTATTTTGTACCACTTTCTCAAGTTCTTTCATAATTATTTCTAAAATATCAGTTATTATATTCTTTGCATAAACTCTTAATTCTGAAGTTGGTAGTTTTGTTTTCAGCACGACTTTGGCATCCTCTGTTGATGGAGTTTGTGGTAGTCCAATGGCGGTTTGGGATCGGTTCTCTCTTGGAGTCTTCTCTACAGCACCTAACTTGGTCTTGCTTTTGGACTTAGTACCACTAATGCCTAGATGTGGTTTTGTTTTAAATTTAGAGAGAGAGGTAACTTTTGACCTTGCTTTTAAACTTGTTTTACATCCTGGCCTAGGGCTGTTCTTAGGGCTAAGTTTAGAATTATGTAGCCTAAGAAGGTACATGTCATCATAACTACCTTCAAAGGGAAATCTCTCTTCTAGATGCAGGGAAACAAAACTGGACAACTTATCAAGAACTATTTGAACTAAATATCTTCCAATTTGCAATGGTGAATATGGAAAAAACATGTTTTCTAACACAAGAGCATTTAAATTGTCAGCATAAGGATGCATTTCTGGTCCCCCAAATCTAGGGGTATTACTTATTTTTCTTGTTAGTTTAGTTTCTTTAAAGCATGGTGGTTTTGCTGATGTATCATTGTTGTCATGCATTTCTACCTCTCTCCTGCTTTTAGTTTTTTTGTATAATGATGTCACAATGACAGAGTGCATTTCTCCCAAAATATTTTCAAGTATATCATTTGATACATTGTTAATATGAGACTGGAATAATTTCTTCTGTGTTATAACTGACATTTTACTTTTAGACTTAGACACAACGTAAGGAATTTCATTAAATGGAGGCAAGTGGCCTATGATTTCCATTATGTTTTGACTCAACTTTTTCAAAACCTCTTCCACTGCACTGAATACTTTGCTGTTTTCTTTTGGCTTTGATTCTCCTTTTCTCATAAATATTTCTTCCAACATAACTCTTTGGCTTTCCTTTTCCAGTATCATTTGGCTTTCTTCCAATGGGGGATTTGATAATGTGCCAGTATTTTCCTTCTCTTTGAATCCCAGCAAAACTTCATTTGGTATAGTTAACTGTGAACAACTGGGATTCTCTGGTGAGGGTAAAAAAAATTCCTTCACAGATCCTTTATTGTGCAAAATCCTTAAGATACTAGTGACAATTTCACTCACAATGATATTTTTTTGAAATAAAATGCTGTTTGAATATGTGTGCATACTTTGTGTTTCTAAGTCTAAATCATTTTTAATAAGCTTCAAAATAGCACTGGCAATGAAGTCAGCATAGTCCTTAAGGGTAGTTTGTGATAAATGGATTGTGGTTTCAAGACTTTCTCCACAGCTGGAAAAAACGGGTTCCACAAGTTCATGGCTAGGGTCTGCTTCAGTTGTTGGTAATCTTAGGACATTCACACCAGATTCAACTTGGCCTGGTTCATGAAAAATGCTGTCATCGTGTTTACCATTTTCAAATTTGGGGCTAATAAATACGTTTTCCTTATTAGACTGCAAAGCAGGAGAAATTAATGAATTTATTCTTTCTGTGGCAAAAGACTGTAATCGATTAAAAATAGTTTCAGTAATGAAGTTGGCATTTTCCTCACATGGATCCTGTGTGAGTTCCCTGGTGTCTTCCTTTCTCTTCATGGGCATCTGGTAAACATCAGCATAAGCTAAACTCTTATCTTCTGAATGTGAAAAATGCCCCGGTTTTTCTTCAGTTCTCTGTGTTATAAAAAGAGACTGTTGGCACTGTGATTTTGGAAACATATCACAGAAGGCCAATCTTGTGGAAGCAGGATCCTTTGCATTTATAGCAAGCATGACCAAGGAAGTAAGGCTACGAAGCACGATATTCACTATGTCTTTCGACACCAAAATGACATCTGTTTTAGGAACTGACACTTTAGGAATAATATTTGTACCCCTAACAACTGGTTGGATATTTACTTCTGAGTGTGTGCCAGGGATACTATATTGCAGAGTGGGTGTGGCAAATGAGAGGTTATTCTGGTGTATAATGTTTTCATAAATATCACATAAGATCCCTTCAATGGTATCTTGAATTTGAAACTCAAGTATTTTTCGATAATCTGCCTTATTAACTAGCCTTTCAATAATACCATCTTGCTGATCTGAATAATTATCCTGGTCAGAACTGTTTTTGTCACACTTGCTTTTGCATGACACAATATCGAGCACTGTGTTAACAATCTGACTTGCAATATTCTCGGAAACCACAACATTATTTGTCAGGAGAGGACTTTCCTGTTCTTTATCTAACTCATATTTGATACCTTGTAAAATTTTCCTAGCCACTTCTTTTGCATAAATATTTAATCTGGACAAAGACAGTTGGCACCACGAGTCCATCTTTCCTGGGGTACCATGCTCCACCGAACTACAGGGAAATTGCTTATCAGAATAGGAGTCGTTGCCTGACAATGCTGTGCTTAGTGATCCCTCTTGCTGCTGTACTGGCAAAGTCACTGGAACTCTGAAGTTGATTTGGGGATGAAAGAGAGATTCTACTTTGGAAGCAGCAAAATTTTCTAAATTTTGTAATATTGCCTGCACAATATCTTCAACTACATTTATTTTGGTCTGTTTGTCAACATTCCAGCTAGACTGAATGTCACACGGATTTCCACTTAACATAGTGACAGGTCTGTTTCCTGTGTAGGTATGCTCACGAAAAGAAACATTGGTTGAAAAGATGATTGTTTCACATCTGTTTTCACTTACAGGTTTTTCTGTCATGGCAGCTGAAAAAAGTTTGTGAAATACGGTCCTAACCACATCATTTACCACTACAGTTACATCTGTGTCAGACACTAAAGGGCCCATCAATGGATCCCTAAATTGAGCAGATGTTTGAATAGTTGACACAGGAATATTATGAGGCCTACCAGTAAAATGAGAGTGTGAGAGAGAAACAACATTTAATTGATTGATTAAAGCACTTTGAAAAATTTCATTCAAAATATTTCTTATAATGGGAACAATTGGAGATTTGTGTGGTTCTTTGAGTTTTACTTCAATTTTGTTTAAGGTTCTTTCTAGGATCCACTGGTCAGTAGAAAAGGTGCTGGTTTCTTCTCTGGGTGATGTTCTATCTCCAATGAATTCCTTATTTTGTTTGTCATCACTATCTAGAAATGACTCTGGCTCAGCTCCTCCAGGAAGAAAATTTCCATAAATTGGTCGATATCCATAATTTTCAGTGCCTCTGTTCTCAGATTCAGGTTCAGTAAACATGTCTGAAGATACTACATCTAAAATTAAATCAACTATTTTTGTAAATATTTGTGTCTCCTGTGTTGAGCTTTTTATATTTTCCTTACAATCTGATGGGTCAATATTTAATTCTGTTTGAATGGCTTTCAAAATAGCACTTGATACCTTCTTTGCATGATTGTATAAAGTAGACTGCAATGATTTATCATGTGAATCTGTAGAATTTCTGCTTTCACATTCACAATCCATCATAGTCTCTTTTTTATTTTCATCATTAAGAACACTGACGTTTTCTTCATTTCCACCGGCAAATAGTTCCAGTTTAGCAAAAACCACGTTAAGAATATCTGAAGCAACAGCTTTCAGTTTATCTGGGCACATTTCTTCTGAGTTCTCAGTTTTGGAAGACACTGGGAGATCATTTTTTGCTTCATTTTTAGGAATCTCTTTTTTACCCATTACCATTTTGGAAATTGTGTTTGAGATCATGTAGGTGCATTTTGCCATTTCCTCCATAATTGAAGCAAATGATAGGTTGTCAATGTCAAGTGATTCTGAGGCAGTTTTCAATTCAGAATTTACAATGCTTTTATCTTGGTCAATATCACATAGTTTTGCAAGGACATAATCCAGAATTGTTTTAGAAATGAGTTGAACATTAGACAGTGCTAGAGGATCCTTATGTGACTTCTCTGTGTTTTGCTGACTGGAAGATGGCTGAGAATCATGATGGGCTTCCGGGAGTTTGCTAAGCATTTCATGGAGTGTTTCTCCAATTTGATCTAACACCTTCAGTTTGGGACTATCTTTCAAATCCTTTCTATTGAGGGTGCTGTGGCGAATACAAGGTGTAGCCATAAATTTTCGAAATGAGGTTTTATCCTGTTTACTTGACAAAATGTTTTGTTTATTAACATTGTCAGACCCGCATAATGTAGATAGTGTCTTATCTGTAGAGGTTGAAGTATTTGTTTGATCTTCATTTGTACATGATATCATTTCACAAATACATGTCAGTAATGGACTTTCCATAAACTCATCGACACTGCAGATATGGGAGTCTACTGCTTCATTGGGATCAGCAAACAAGCCTTTGCTTGCATGACACTTGATATGGTCTGTATCTCTAGTATTTGGGTTTATATTATTGAGTCCTAGTTCATTCTGTATAGCATGTAAGACGATGTTGACTATTTTCATTGTGTAAGTACTAAGTTGAGAATGTAATGATTTCTCTATCTGTGAAGGTTTGTTGCCTCTTTGTAATTTTGGACAAACAAATAACGTCAGACTTTTAAAAATTGTATTAATGATCTTATCAGTAATATCATTTACACGCTTAGGTTCACATTCTCCAGACCTTAACTGGGATGTCTTTTCAAGCTCTACATTGAGTGAAGATAAATATTTCATTTTCTTTTCACTGTCAAACCATACTTTGAATGGTGTTTTAGTTGGTATTTCTTTGGCTGTTTGTGGAGTATCTGAATGCTCTAAACAAGATTGATGAACTGATGAAATAGCGTTTTTAATGGTATGAGGAATGTACTTTGAGGCCTTGTGGAGTATATTTATCACAGAATCTGTTATTTCATGTGCAAATGCACAAATTTCTGACCTAGAGAACATCTGTTCCATCCATTCTTGATTTTGTAGTCCTTGAGATTTTTCTAAGATGAAATCAGAGGTCTCTTCACCAATTTTGTTTCCTGAGTAATGAGATGAATCAGAAGACATATCCTTGAACATTTCTGTTAAAATGTGTTTAACTATATTTTCTGAAGCCTTTTGTATTTCATGCTTTTGATCTTGGCTGAAAATTGAAGCATCATTAGTCAAGCAGTGCTTTGTCTTCACAATGTCTTCACCACTAAGAGATAACTTCAACCCTAATCCCCAGTCATGATGTCCAGCTTTGCTTTGAGAAGTTTCTGTTGGTTGTTTATTACTTCTTTTGCGTTCAAAACAAGTATCTCTCTTTGTAGCCGAATGGTTAGTAATCTGCTCTTGTGGTTTTGTTTTTTCACCACTGAAGGATGAATCAAGCACACTTTTCACGAGGTTATCTATTTCCTCATCATCGTCTTCAGAATATAGAACCATGCCTGGAACATTAACGGGGGGAAATGGTCTTTTAGTTCTAGGACCATTAAATGACCTACTGCCAGTGACTCTATACTTTTCTTCAGTATCAGGAAGATTCCTTACTCTAGGTTGTCTGTGTTTTTTAACACTTGCTTTTGCTGGCTCTGGGTGAAGCTGAGTTAAGACATCATCCAGTAGCTGAAGAAGTACTACTGTTTCTTCAGATGCAATAAGTCTCTCATTATTAAGTTCAGTTTGTACATAGCCTAGTATAGTGCTTATTGCTTCTTCTACATGACCAACTAGAGAGGACTGTGAAAAAATACTTGATATTAAGTTTTGCATTTCTTCTTTCATAATTAGATTAGCAGCATCAGATTCAGGACTAGATCTTTTTTGGTCAGGTTTTTTCTGTAATTTATGTGTTGGCTCTGCATTTATTTGTTGTTGGAAATGATTAGTCGTGTCTTCAGGAGGAAGTTCACTTTTCTTATAAGATGCAAGAGTCATCAACTTCTCTAAAATGGCATGTACCATATCATCAGCAATATCACACATTGGCTCCAAGGTATAAGACAGTGTATCCTCTGAAGGTTTTGTATCTAAGGATGACAAATAGTCACCACTAGTTGATAAACTTGGTTTAAGTTCAACTGCCAAATCTTCTTGTGAAAACATCTGCACACATTGTTTCTCAACAGCAGACTCCAGCTTCTCAAGCATATTTTCCACAATCTCTGAAGCTACTGAGCATATGTCAACATTTGAGAGCATCTCTTCTCTTTCTGTATCACATTGATCAACAAAAACTTCAGCAGTCACAGAAGACAGAGAAGGAATGGCCTGGCTTAAGTCAGACATTATTTCTTGAAAAATACTTTCTAAAATAAGTTGTGTTTCTCCTTTCAAGTGACATTTAAAGTTTACAAAAACATTCTTCAAATTTTTCATCTGATCCAAGGCCTTTGCTCTTTGATCAAATACCAATGGAATCTCTAAGGTGTCTGTTTCTGTGGTAGCATCTTTAGATATTTTAGTGCTCGTTTCTAATGATGTCATAAGGTGGCTATCAGATTTACTACTTCCTATCTTAGGAAATGGATATTCCAAGCTGGTTTCGTTGTAATTGACTTGTGAAGATATAGATTCCTCGCTCATATGATATGTTTTTTCAATAACTGTTCTTTCCACATGTGCAGAAGGAGGTTTCAAAGGTGTGGGTGGTTTCTTCACTGGCGTTTCACCAGCAAATATACATGGATCTGCTTGATATGTTTTAGGTGTGTAGCTTCTGTATGTAAAGCCCTCACTGCACGTACTACAGAAACTTGAACTATCAGAAGAAAGGTCTGAGTCATCAGACACTGGATAAGTATTACTCTGTACTCTTTCTTCATATTTTGTTATGGCTGGATACAATATGCTGGTTACTGTAGCTACAACCCAGGTCATTATATTTTGAATTATGCTATTTAGTTCTTCAGAAGTTATCTAGAAAGAAGATAATCAGATAAAAATAAAGTCATACAAATATTTATTCCATATTTGGGAGATATGGGGGTAGCATCCAATTTTATGTCAAACTATTATATAATAATGGTATATCATAATTGGAACATCACCATCGTTTATATTAAAATGAAGAAAGAATCTATTTAGAAATCTGGGCTATTTTAAGCTTGTTTATTTCATACTGGAGAGAAATGTTTTAAGCATTAAAATTTCATCTTACTTATATACCCTGAGAAACTATATAAATTATTTCCCAACATTCATAACTTGGGTAAATAACCTTAAAATTAAAGTTACCAAATTACTATTTAGTCACATCTGATAAAATGTTATGGGAAAAAAACCCAATGTGGTATTCTTAACTCTGTTATATATTTTGAAAACAGATAAAATTATTTCCAAGTATTTCTTCACACAGATATAGTAAAAGTATTTTAGAGTCTTCAGAAGCATTTGTATAGCTTCTATGAAGGTATTAATCTTCATATCTATTCCATGCCTTAGCAATAAGTGCACAGTCCTTTTATATAGAATACAAAAATTAGTGCATTTTAGACTTGCTTTGGAGCTAACATGACTTATGAGTACAAACTATCTAGGAAAGCAGAAGATAGATGAATGAAAATACAAGACATGATAGGAAGGCTGACAGATGTTTCCCACTCAAAGCATATCCATGCTAAACAGAAATTATTCATGTTTTAAGTTAATATTACAAAAAAGTTAAAATCTATGTAGCACACTCACAACTGATCTTAGGGAATACCCAATGAAAGGCCACTCAGTGCTAATCCCCCACTTATATATATAAGTGTATATATACACTTATATATAATAGTATAAGTGTTTTCCTACTATTATACATGATTGCTAGTGTTTCAATAAGCACAGATTAAGGTAGCTGAAATATAAAAATCTTGTTTACATAAATATAGCCTTAATTGAAAATTACAAAACTAAATCATAAATTTATAAATAGGTGATTATTCTAAATGAACAATACTGAAAGTATATATTAAAATGTGTCATATTTTCTTATACAAGCAATAATGGAAAGCAGAACCATACTGCTGTCCTTGAACTAGATAAAGGATAATGCTTTTCCAATTGTATTATGAAAAAGAGGGCAACTAAAGTTTTGCTTGTAGCAAAAGGTTGTTAAAAGAATTTTACTTTTTCAATATATTTCATTATAATTATAATATTCCTTCAAATGAAGCTTTGTGTGTGCTTCATGCCTTATTAACTGAGCAGGACTGAATCACTACTGTGATACTCCTCAAGGTCCCTGACTAGTCTGACTAGATTTAAGAGTTGAATGTTATTAAAATATGCTATTGTTTCTTCTCCTGCTTCAAGGCTCAGTGCACAGGTGAGCAAGTACCTTTACCTGTGAACTTTGGTAGCGGGTTCTTCCCAAGAGAATTGGTAAAGACAGATTCAGGCATCTTAACTCATTGTCTACAGAGTTTGCCATCAATATCTGCAAAGCTATACTGTTTAATATCTCCTGAGAAATGAGACTCCATTATCTCATGCTGTTCATCAATGCTGGGTCCCTGAATGATTCTCAATGCTACATCCTAGAGGCCTACACCCTAGAGGCCTTCCTAAAGTACCAAAATTATTTTTGATAAAAACTTTAGACTAGAAATAAACTATTAATATTATCTAAAAGTAAACTTCCATTACAATAAAAGGCAAAGGGTATGAACAACAAATATCAGTAGATGATTATTGGTATCTGATTTACATTTTTCCTAGAATGGAATATGATAATATACTGTCTTATAAGTTGATTTTATAATACATACTTTATCTTGCAAGCAATTTTGTAGATTTTGTTGCCTGTAAAGTTAAGAAATAGTTATGATTTAGTAAAGTCAGGACAAACACTTTATGAAAATACTTTAAATTCCTATTACTTATTGTTTCTTTTTATGAGAGATCTACATAAATACAAAATACCCTAGTCTTTATTTTGTTTTCTTCAATGTTCTTAATTAAGGTACTGCTAAGTTGTGGACCTGCAGACTCAAAAGTGTGTTTTATTTACTCAGGAGAGTAGAAGAAGAGAGAGGAAAGAAATGGGCTTGAAGAGAGAGGAAAGAAATGGGAGAGAGGAAGGGAAAGGAGGTAACAATAGTCCATAGACTAGAACTTTTCTCAGATCTAGTTTCTTAAATCAACTCCAAGTTCATAATTTTCCTTCTTTTAATTATGTATTGTTTTAGATTGTCTAAGCTTAGTTTTTTTCTGTCTTAAGGCACAGAATAGAATACTATGACAGTATACTATGAGTTCAAACAGGGAGCAAAGACCTATGAAAGACCTAAAGAAATAACTGCAAAGGCAGTATTCAGTAATAAGTATGCTAAGCTGCCAGTGTGGCTCAGTGAGTGGTACAATGCTTGCCTTGCATGAATGAGGCATTTTACTAAATGCCCAGCACCTTCCACAGAAGCAATTGTTTTATAAGGCAACCATAGAATAAAAAATAATGGAAGAGTAAAGACATCAAAAAATCCACTGACAAAAAAGTCAGAAACATAATTCTACAATTCCTAAATAAAGAAGGCTTGCACCATTTCAAAGATATTTATTTCAGAGAGATGTGAATATAATATAGGGAGTTTTAAATTAGCCTGTATAGCTTTCTTAAACTAGTCCATCATAATCACAGTGCATTAGTTCTGTAAATCTTAATATTTACCTAACATCTGGTACTGTTCCTTAAACACAATGTGTACTTAATAGATGCTTGATAAATAGGTTATAAAGATGTGCCTACCTATATCGAATTTCAAATGAAGAGCATTTTTGAATGGTTTCTTGACTTCAGTTTTACCCATGTATTGCTGACAAAGCAATTACTTATGTGCTAATTTGATCATAATATTATTGTCCTAAACTATTGGACTTTTACTTAATAAACATTACAGATTCTAAACCTAGTCTATATGGCAGAGGATTTCAAACTTAATTATCTAATGCTTCATTATTACAATTCTACCCTCACTGCTAACATAGTATATCTTAATTCTCTGTCATGAATTCTCATTTCTACATCAGCAATCTTTTGCATTTATACTTTGAAAAGAACAAATAAGGATTTGAGGGAGTCGAAAAGTGATTGACCTTGGAACAAATGTGGGGTCTCCATGGTAAAGTCTTTCATGATACCTCATTAAATTAGTGCATACAGTATAGAATGTTACAAAGTTCTTCATTTACAATTATTTACCCCATGAGTACAAGTAATTATTATCTCTACATGGCAGCATCTTTCATACTTGTTTTACTTGTTTGGATGCGATTCATTCCTTCTGGCTCTAAAAAGTGCTATGTATTCTATGAACATTCACTGAGTTCTACATATTGACACCCTTCAACCTCAAGATGAAAGTCTTCATCTACAAAGCTTAGTCTGAATATGAAATCATTTGTCATCAGAGATATTTTCTTTTATATAGCCATTTCCATAGGAATTTAGGGTTGTGAAGTTTAGTTTGCATTTCATTTGTTTTGTTGATTTCTTTTTAAGATTTTAGCACTGGGTTGCTGGGAAGACAGTCCTGTGTGTAAATGGGTTGCAGTGCATGAGAACTGGATTCAGATCCCAAGCGCATACATAAAAGCTGGGTCAGGTTCAGGGGGAGACTCTGCCTCATAAAAATAAAATTTTAAAAAGAAGATGAGGACAACCAGTGATGTTGACTTCTGACAACACACAGACACACACACACACACACACACACACACACACACACACACACACACACCACCCCACATAAACCTATTGTTTTAAAACAGTAGCTTTTTCTCTTCAAGTTGAAAAACTGCTAAAATATTTGCTCCTCAATTTTAGTTTGAGGAATGGAAAGCTTTGGTACTAAGCATCAGTTCTCTAATTTTCAACACTAGTATTACTATGTACAACACTAAATATTTTTAAGAAAAAAGTTGATCATAGTCATTGAAATGTTATAATGAACAATTTTATCAGCTTTTAGAGGCTCAGACTCTCAAAAGTCATAGGTAAATATTTCAAAGAGTATTTCAAAATTCATAGGTAAGCTTCTCAAATATACAAAGAAACCCTGGAGAAAGGAGCAAAGACCCTGGGTACAGAGAGTGAAGGACTGGATAGAAGGAAGGAGAATGGACTTCACTTTGACTATGATTCAAGGTCAGTTATAAAAGTTTTCAAGCAATAAAGTTTCAGTAAATTTAATAGAACTACAAAAAAATAGAAGATTTCCTGTAGTCATGTACTTAAACAGTTATCAAAATATGAATATACAATTCCATGTTAATAATTTGGATACTTACATATTTGAGTAAACAGGAGAAGAAAAAATACCCGGGGGAGGAGCACCACCCTGATATCCTAAGCACCAGGAAAAGAAAACTGTAATTTATATTTATCCTCAGTAACTTTTAAAATTACAATACTATTGTCAAATAACATGTTCTCATTTGTAACTGACTAGTTTACAAGCTTTTAAGGACATTTCAGACTATTTTCCAAAGTTCTTAACACGGAGTATAATATACTGTAAAATCTGAACTCCTTATCTACCTTTCTGAGATGCTTCTTGATGCTTAGTCTTTTGTATGTATTCTATGACCTACAGACATAGAGTAAAACTTAATATCCTACTGTAGCATGCTTTCTGACTCTGGACTATTGCTTGGACCATTTCTTTGGAGAACCTTGTATTTATACTTCTTATTTTTAAAGGTTTTGATGATTCTGCATTATGTCCTTTGAAATCATCCTTGAAACTTACCTAAACAAAGTGATACCCTTCCTTAGCATTTCCAAAACATGCTACATTGCTCATATTGTTAACAGTATTTTTTTGTGTACTTAAAAATTTTCAGGAGATATTATCTTCAGTGTTCTAACTATGTACACAAGCAAACATACATGTACAAGTATAACTGAGGTAAAGGATATGTAGACTGGCTTACTATATTTATCATTTATTTAAAATATATATATATATAATATTTGATACATCTCAGATTATTAAGCAGGTTATCCTGAATTCATAAAATTTTACTTGTAAAGTATGCCTCAAAATCTGGAAGACAGGAAAATACAAGCAACTAGACAAGTAATAAGGACATAAAAATATAAGCTCAAAATGTTAGGAAATTATTTCAATTTTGATTGTGTTCATTAGAAATACCTCATTAACAGCACGAGATTAAAAAATATAGAACTTTTGGAGGCTCAGGGAACACTGAGAAATAGAAGAAAGAAAAAATGTAGGAGCTACAAGAACAGGGAGTGTGCTTTCCCACTGTTTCTCCTAGAGATGTCAGAAACTACACCGATAAATTCTCATCAACATGACTGCCTTGACATAAGTGGGAACAAGGTTAAAATAATAGACCTTCTAATGTGGCAGGAGGACATCCAGGTGGCCTGAACCCTATACAAAGAACTATATAGGTAACTAGTGTTTACAGCAGGAGAAACAGTCTTCCTCGGTGATGGTATATCAATTGCTAAACCCTAAAAGCATGTTGTACTTAATTATATAGGAACATATATGTATATTTTAATTAGAGGAAGGAGAGGTATGTGACAGGTTTTGGAATAAGTAAATGATGTAATTATAGTATAATCTCAAAGATAAAAGAAATAATAAGAATCAGAAAACTCTCTTTTCTCATGACTCAAATAACATAGTCTTAGGTATTCTCTTCACACAGGATGTGGCTTTTAATCACACACACTTTATTGTATTTATAAACTTGGTTTGTGTGTTTGTCAAGACTACTCTTTCTGTTACAGAGTAAACGCTCTGAATAACAGTCCTGGCTACCTTTTTCTTCTGTGTTCAGTTCTCTGAACAAAACTCAACAGAGATCACTGCATTAATACATTAACTGGCAGAGAATTTGGAATGGTGTAATAAGTGGCAAGTGAAAGAATATTTTAATAACTGCATTATTTCCTGCTTATATTTACCTGGTTCACCAGCATAACTTGGTTTCTTATTTGGTCTTCCATTCCAATCACCTTGTATCTCCTTCTACATAAACAATGAGAGAGATTGATCCAAATTTTTATCACCAACTTATATTTATATGTTTACACTTAAAGATTAATATTGTTAAATTTCTCACAAATCTCCATTTGTAAGAAATAGTCATGGTTTGTGCTTATGTTATACATAATATTTATTCAATTAACATTAATATATTTCATAGAAATGTCTATAATAGTATAAACCACACATCTTGTGTGTAAATGGGTTGCAGTGCGTGAGAACTGGATTCAGATCCCAAGCACATACATAAAAGCTGTGTCAGGTTCAGGGGGAGACGCTGCCTCATAAAAATATAATTTTAAAGAGAAGGTGAGGAAGGTTCTGCATCCCTGCTATGGTATGTCTTTCTTACAAATACAGCATTTTCTGGTAATCCTAAATTAACTACATGAAGAAGGCAAAAAACTCAACTTAATTAGAAGTGCGGCAATTCAGTGGTACTGAAAAGGAGAACACATATATGCTCCATGAGTGATTGTGAGTTTCTACACTTTTCTTGATACTTAACCTACTTGCAGAAAAAAATTCATGACAATAAACATATTCATTTTTCAGTATTTGAAATGTGAAAGCAAGCATTAAGAAAAATGTCTGAAAATTTTAGGCTTTGAACAGTGTACTTGAGAACAATTAAATTTCTTGTCATAGATTTGGTATCTTTGAACATCTGCTATTTGGGAGTAATAAGGAAAGTGAGTAGAGCATGCAATACTCACTGAGGTCAAGAATACAGTTCACACATTCTATTTTTGTGTAGCAAGGCAAATTGTTTCCTTGTATTTTAATGTAAAAGTTATCTGGATGTAACAGTGATGTTCTCAGTTTTGTAGTCTGGAGTACTGCAATAATCAACCTAAACAGTGTATTGTCATGCCAATTTTTACTTACTATCCCACGAACAAACTTGACACATGCTTTTTGGCCTCTTGTTCCTTGTAATGCTTTGAAAATGTATAAAACAAAGATATGGGCTACATTGTGTTTTAGGAATTTTTTTGGTTTTTTGAGTCAGGGTTTGAATCAATTAATGTCATGCTAATATTGGAACTGAGGGTATTGATTTTATTCCTAAGATAATAGGTTGACAAATTATAGATAATATTTATTTCTTATGTAATGGCTATACCCTTGGATTCCCACTGATAAACTTCCATGAGCAGATACCTGACTACTGATGAAAAATGCTAAAACAGTGTCATTGGAAGCTCAACTGATTCCTCTGAGAGTTCCAAGTGCACAGTAAATATTACACCTTGTGGATTATATTTAGGCACCCTGACCCTGAGTTATTAACACCTTTACTATTTTATGATAAATTTCATGGAATGGAGGTATACCGGTAGTAAGGTTAAAGAAAGCCATATTCATATATTAAAATGACCTTAACATATGATTGAACTTAGAGCAAATTAAATGTTACATACCTCGTCTTTTTGAGGACCCAAGGATGCATGGGAAAGTCTAGCATTCCTTGTGGGTGAATTTTGGGTTGAAATAATTGAGTTTCGAGCTGATGTGTTTACAGTACCTGGAGAAATAAGAGATAGTTTTAAATAAGAACACACTGTAGAGGCAAAGATGAAGCATACATAACTTGCAGGCTTGCTCTGGCATTCTCCCCACTAAGGTGCAACACTGACTAGAAAAATTGCAATCAGCAAACTTCTCCAAGGATAACATCGTTGTGGATGTTTACTGTCTAAAATGTCACTTCTTCCCAATTGCTTCCCAAGAAAAATCTGAAATCCTTATTGTTTGATGACAGCAACAGCTTAATCTCACAAAGTAACAGGGCCCACTGACAAAATGGACTATTTTAATTGTTTTCAATCTTCAGTGACAACTTATTGTTGTACAAAGAAATAAACAAAGCTGTACTTTAAATTGATCTTAGGCAAAAGGCAAATAAGTGATAAAAAGCTGTTTTAAGATTTGTTTTCGACAGCAAGATTATAGTGAGCTAAAAAGAGGAAGAAGTGATTGGAGGAATGGTTCTTCAATAATAAAAAGTCAAACTAAGTATTCCTTTAAAATTAGGTAAAACAGCTTTCAAAACCATATAACGGGGTACACGTAAGTACTTAAGTGAATTGTTAGTACTGTTCATAATCTTACCTTTTTCATCACTGATTTTTTTCGTTACTCCATTTCTCTACATGATAAAATATTAAAGAGAAAAATGTAAGTAATAATATTTCAGTAAGAGATTTTACCTTGTATCAGAAAACCAAATGAATCCAGATTCTTTTCTACCCTTCATGCCTTAAGTTTGTCATAAAAATGTGTACCAGGTACAGTGAATATAATTAACTTCCCAGGATACCTTTTGCCATCTTGAATTTAGTTCAATATTGAGCTCAATTTATAGCAATGTAGATCTTACTCCTCTGCCAGCCTGTAGTCTTTCATTTAAAGACACAGGGAGACATTCAATGAATGGTGCTAAAACTTAAGTCATTCAACTGGATAAAAAGAAATAAAATTCTATCAATTTAAATTCCATGAAACAGTATATAATGCTTATTTAAAATATTCTTTAGAATCAGAGCCAGAGTAAAAATTAGTTACTCCAGATTAGTGCAACATTTTCTATGTCTATGCCTGACTAGACAGTGTGTCCCTGAGATGGGTGTTACCTCACTCACTTTTGAATTCAATGGACTCAATTTGCATTCAATTTAATAAGAAAAATTGACTCAATTTTCTTATTTTCCCACGTTTCAGATTATCCCAGTTCTTGGTCAACAACACTAGCATAGATTTCCAACACTACCAGTAAATAGCAATGTTACCATCACTATTGTTAATGAGCTTTGGATTTTGTTTTGTTAAATTTCACAGTTCATGGATAATAACACTAAAGTGATTCTTCATTGTCCCAGAGTGGGATAACGTTTTCTTACAAGAACTCATTTGCCCTAATAATATAAGGTTAAGCAGAAGAGAGAACACATGTAAATAAATTCTTCACAGACATTAAAAGAACATCACTCGGCTTCATATGGGAAAACAAACAAACAAACAAAAAACAGAATAGCTAAAATATTCCTTGAAAATAAAGAAACTTCCAGAATCATCACCAACCCTGACTTCAAAGTCTACTATAGAGCTATGGTAATAAAAACACCTTAGTATTGACATAAAAACAAACACATGGACCAATGGAATCAAATAAAAGGCACTGACATTAATCCACACACCTATGAACACCTGATTTTTGACAAAGAAGCCAAAAATGTACAAGGGAAAAAGGAAAATCTCTTTAACAAATGGTGCTGGCACAACTTGATGTCAAAATGCAGAAAACTGCAGATACATCTAGATGTATCTCCATGGGCAAAACTCAAGATCAAGTGGATCAAGTACCTCAACATAAATCCAGTTACATTGAACCTGATAGAAGAGAAAGTGGCAAGTGCCTTGAATTGGCACAGGAGACCACTTCCTAAATATAACACCAGTAGCACAGACACTGAAAGCAACAATCAATAAATAGGACCTCCTGAAACTGAAAAGCTTATGTAAAGTAAAAGACTTGGTCAACAACACAAAACACCAGCCTACAGAATGGGAAAAGATAATCACCAACCTCACATCTGATACTGAATTGATCTCCAAAATTCATAAAAAACTTTAGAAACTAGGCATAAAAATACCAAATAATCCAATTTATAAAATGGCCTACAGATTTAAACAGAGAATTCTCAACAGAAGAAACTCAAACAGCTGAAAGGCATTTAAGGAGCTGTTCAACATCCTTCATCATCAGGGAAATGCAAATCAAAATGACTCTGAGACACCGTCTTACACCTGTCAGAATTGTTAAGATTCCAAATATTGAGAACAGCTAATGTTGGAGAGGATATGGAGTCAGGGAAACATTCCTCCAATGCTAGTTGAAGTACAAACCTGTACAGCCATTTTGGAAATCAGTATGGTTTTTTCTCAGAAAATTGGGAATCAATCTATCTCAAGTCGCAGAGATATTACCCTTGAACATATACTCAAAGGATACTCAATCATACCACAAGGACACTTGGTTCAATAATATTAATAGCAAGGGGATAGAAATTGGAAAGGAAGAAGTCAAACTTTCATTATTTGCAGATGATATGATAGTTCACATAAGTGACCTGAAAAACTCTACCAGAGAACTTCTACAGCTGATAAACACCTTCAGTAAAGTGTCAGGATAACTCAAAAATATCAGTAGCCCTACTATATACAGATGATAAATCCAATGAGAAAGAAATCAGGGAAACATCACCCTTCACAATATCCACATCAGCAAGGGAGCTCACGATAATGATAGAGAAATCTACAGAGACAGCTGATCCAAGCTCATGGAAACTCAAACACTCTGGATCAACAAAAAACAGAATCTTAAAATTCGCAGGCAAATGGATGGAACTAGAAGAAACCATTCTGAGTGAGGTAACCTAGTCATAAAAAGACAAACATGGTATGTACTCACTCATATATGGATTCTAGACATAGAGCAAAGGATTACCAGCCTACAACCCACATCACCAGAGAAGCTAAGAAACAAGGAGACTAAGAGAGACATACATTGTCGCCCGGAGAAGAGGAAAGGAACAAGATCTCCTGAGCAAATTAGGAGCATGGGGGAAGAGGAGAGGGAGCTAGGAGAATGAGAAGGGGAGAAGAGGAAGGATGCAGAGGACATGAGCGAGCAGAAAGGTTGAGTTGGTGGAAAAATAGAAGAGAGCAAGATAAAAGATACCATAATAGAGGGAGACATTATAGGTTTAAAGAGAAATCAGGCACTAGGGAAATGTCTAGAGATCTACAAAGATAACACCAAATAACAATCTAAGCAACAGAGGAGAGGCTACTTTAAATGCCCTCCCCTAATAATGGGATTGAAGACTTACTTATATCCCATCCTATAGCCTTCATCAAGCAGCTGGTGGAAGTAGAAGCAGACACCCACAGCTTAACACTGTACTGATCCATAATCCAGTTGCTAAGGGGTCCAGACCAGGCTGGTGAAATGCACAGAAACAGCTGACCTGAACAAGGGAGAGCTCTTGTTCCCCAGACTGATAGCTGGGAAACCAGCATGGGACTGATCCAGACCCCACAAATGTGGGTGTCAGTGAAGAGACCTCAGAAATCTATGGGGCCCCTTGTAGTAGATCAGTACTTATCCCTGTCATAGGAATGGCCTTTGTGAGCCCCTTCCTCAGGTATTCTCCCTGAGCCTAGACATGGGATGGGCCCATGTCCTATCCCAAAGAATATGACAGACTTTGAACAACCCCCCCTATGGAAGGCCTTGCCTTCCCTGGGGAGCAGAAAGGGTATGAGATAGGTACGGTGTTAGTTGGGTGGGGGCAAGAGAGGAAGGGAGGCAGAGGAAATTGGAACTGACATGTAAAACAATCTTGTTTCTAATTCAAATAAAAATATTAACAAAAACCCTAGCCATTGGGCCTCCATGGGACTTAACTGTCCTCTGTATATGGGAGACAGTTGCAAAGCTTGGACTATCTGAGGGGCCCCTCAAAATAGGACCAGGATCTAATCCCTGGGACATGGACTAGCTTGTTGGAACCCATTCCCTATGAAGGCCATACTCAGCCTTAACATTGGTGGTGGGGTTGGTCTTGCCCCAACTTAATGTGCCAGACATTGTCAACTCCCCATGGGAGCCCTTACCTTTTGGGAGGAATAGATTGAATAGTGGGGGAGGATGGGGAAATGAGAAGAGAACTTTGGTTGGAATGTAAAATGAGATTAATAATAATAAACTTAATAAGATGAAGCAATACTAACCACATAATTTGAAACATTTTTACCTTTTGTTCTGAACTACTGTTCTGTATGTCTGGCTGATAAGCAACTGAGGATACTGATATTTTTGTAACATTCTTTGAATTACTCTGAGACTGATTAACAGCAGTTGATACGTGTCCTAGGAGTAAATGAGAAAGATCATTTGGTTTTGAGCATGCTCTTGAGTGTAACAAATTGTATTTCCTTAAGCTAATTATTAACATTTTACATATTCATGAGAAACTATTTCCCAAAGAGTTTCATTGGGATTACTCATATAAGTGCTCCCCTTAAAGGTTGAAATCAATCTTTCTTTCTGTTCCCAAGAATATTGATCTGAAACTCTTAAGATTTGTTTGTTTTCTGAACTTTTACATTAATGCAATTATACAATGTATACACTTCTCCTTTGTTTTTATTTTGGGAGAAGTAAAATGATTTTTATGCAATACAATGTTGTTTGGATACACTTCACTTTGTAGTCTACCATCAGTTCACAGACATCTCAGTTGTTTTCAATTCCAGCCACTTCTTAAATGAACTTCTGTAAATTTTCATGGACAAACTATTTGTACATATACATATAACATATCAATATATATATACATATATATATGTGTGTGTGTGTGTGTGTGTGTGTGTGTGTGTGTGTGTCTATAAAACTATTGATCTGTCTCTGCATCTACTTCAGTTGAAGTGAATAAAGATATATCATAAAAACTCTCTAGGCCATTTCGTAAATATAATTTTAAGTTACTTCAAAAACTTTATCAAAGTGACCACCTTATTTTAATATCAATCATCAATGGATCATAATTTATTTTCCTTCACATATGCCTTTCAACACTTAATAAACAGAGAAAATTATTCATTTAAAGACATAGGAAAAATTAATAAATTATACCAACAGGTGACTCTAAATTCAGTAAAAATGGAAAACAAGACTGACCAGGGAAAGGAAAGGACATGTGTCAACACAGCTGAGTCTAGAGATAATTACCAAATGATTAAGAAAGGTGTACAATCCAACATGTATGAAATTAAAACATATATAAAAACATTCTTGAAAACTCACATATCAACCCTGTTTATGCATAAGTAAAAATATGAATAAATTATTGTCTAATGAAAATGGGCTGAGAAAGAAATCAGAGAAACATTACCCTTTACAATAGCCAGAAACAACATAAAATATCTTTGGGTAACGCTCCCCAAATAAGTGAAAGACCTGTATATCAAGAACTTTGAGTCTTTAAAGAAAGAAATTAAAGGAGATACCAGAAAATGGAAAGATCTCCCATGCTCGTGGATAGGTATGATCAACATCTAGGATCTTGCCAAAAGCAATCTATAGATTCAATGCAATCCTCACCAAAATCCCAGCACAATTCTTCACAGACCTTGAAAGAACAATACTCAACTTGATATGGAGAAACAAGACAACCAGGAAAGCCAAATAAAGGAACGTCTGGAGGCATCACAATCCCTGATTTCAAGCTGTTCTATTACAGACCTATAATCCTGAAAACAGCTTGATATTGGCACAAACATAGACAGGTAGACCAATGGAATCAAATCGAAAACCCTGATATCAACCCACACACATACAAACACCTGATTTTTGACAAAGAAGCTACAATTATACAATGGAAAAAAGAAAGCATCTTCAACAAATGGTGCTCGCATAACTGGATGCTGGCATGTAGAAGACTGAAGTTAGAACCATGTCTATTGCCATGAACAAAACTTAAGTCCAAATGGATTAAAGATCTCAACATAAATTCAGCCAAGCTGAACCTCTTAGAAGAGAAAGTGGGAGGTATCCTTGAGCAAATTGGTACAGAAGATTGCTTCCTGAACATAACACCAGTAGCACAGACACTGAGATCAGCAATTAATAAATGGGACCTCCTGAAACTTAGAAGCTTCTGTAAGGCAAAGGACACAGTCAGCAAAACAACAGCCCATAGAATGGGAAAAGATATTTACCAACCCCACATCCGACAGAGGGCTGATCTCCAAAATTTACAAAGAACTCAAGAAGCTAGTTTCCAAAACATCAAATAATCCAATTAAAAAGTGGAGTACAGAACTAATTAGAGAATTCTCAATAGTCTAAAATGGCTGATAGACACTTAAGAAAATACTCAACATCCTTAGCCATCAGGGAAATGCAAATCAAAATAACTCTGAGATACCATCTTACTCCTGTCAGTATGGCTAAAATCCAAAACACCCAATGACAGTTTATGCTGGACAGGATGTTGAGAAAGGGGAACATTCCTGCACTGATGGTGGGAGTGCCAACTCACACAGCCACTTTGGTATCAGTGTGGAGACTGCTCAGGAAAATGGGAATTAGTCTACCACAAGATCCAACAATTCCACTCTTAGGCATATACACAAAAGATGCACATTCATACAACAAGGACACCTGTTCAATCATGTTCATAGCAGCATTATTTTTAATAGTCAAACCTGGAAGCAACCTAGATGCCCCTCAACTAAAGAGTGTATAGAGAAAATATGGTACATTTACACAAAGGACTACTAACTCAGCAGAAAAAAACAAAACAAAACAACAACAACAACAAAAAAACAATGGTATCTTGAAATTTGTAGGGAAATGGATGGAACTAGAAGAAACGCAGTCACAAAAAGACAAACATGGTATATACTCACTCATTTATAGATTTTTAGACATAGAGCAATGATTACTAGCCTACAATCCACTCCACCAGAGAAACCAGCTAGGAAACAAGGAGGACCCTAAGAGAGACATATATCGCCCCCTCCATCCCGAAAAGGGGAAAGGAACAAGATCTTCTGAGGAAAATGGGAGCATAGGCGGAGGGGAGAGGGTTCTGGGAGAATGAGAAGAGGAGAAGAGGATGGGAGAGGAGGACATGAGGATGCAGGAAGGTTGAGTTGGGGGAAAGAATGATGGAGAACAAGACAAGAGATATCATAGTAGAGGGAGCCATTATAGGTTTAAAGAGAAATCAATCAGGTACTAGGGAAATGTCTGGAGATCTACAAGGATGACACCAACTAACAATCTAAGCAACAGTGGAGAGGCTACCTTTAATGTCCTTCCCTGATAATGAGATTGACAACTACCTTATATGCAATCCTAGAGCCTTCATTCAGTAGCTGATGGAAGCAGAAGCAGAGGTCCACAGCTAAACACTGAACCAAACTCCTGGAATCCAGTTGCAGAGAGTGAGGAGTGATGAGCAAAGGGGGCAAGATCAGGCTGGTAAAACCCACAAAAACAGCTGACCTGAATAAGGGGGAGCTCATGGACTCCAGACTGATACTTGGGAAACCAGCATAGAACTAATCTAGTCCCACTGAACGAGGATGTCACTGAGGAAGACTCAGAAATCTATGGGACCTCCGGTAGTAGATCAGTACTTATCTCTAGCATACAAATGGACTCTGGGAGCCCACTCCACATTGAAGGATATTCTCTTTGCCTAGACACACTGGGAAGGGCCTAGGCCTTGCTGTAAATCATATGACAGACTCTGAAAATGCCCCATAGAAGGCCTCACCCTCCTTCGGCAGCAGAAAGGGTATGGCATAGGGTGTTGGGTTTCAGGGAAGGAGAGGAGGTAGAGGGAATTGGGATTGACATGTAAAACAAGCTTGTTTCTAATTTAAATAAATAAATGGAAGAAGAAAATCTAAAAATAAATAAACATAATACTAGTCTAAAACCATTTTCTACAAAAAACATTCAAATACAAATTAGTTACTGGGTTTATGTGACTTCTTAGAATTGAAGACAATTTCTAAGGGAAATTAAATTTACACAAACTTTCAAAACACTGAACTGCAAACATTTCTCAACTCCCACTGTTGTGAATTGCTGCATATAGTTTATATAATATTGGGCTTCATAAAGACATTTCTATACAGGTATATAATAGACTTTCTCCTCCTCTTTTCCCTTACCCTTCCCATTAGTCACCATTAATCATGCAGTTTCATTTTTTGTATATAAGTGATTATTATTTTAAAGTCGATGATTCTTTTTTTTTAGAAAGAAAATTATTTTACATGTCAATCCCAGGTCCCTCACCCTCCCTTCCTCCCCTGCCCCCCAACTAATGCCCTACCCATCCCATACCCTTTCTGCTCCCCAGGAAGGGTGAGGCCTTCCATAGGGGGTCTTCAAGGTCTTTCATATTCTTTGTGATAGGGCCTAGGCCAAACCCCTTATGTCTAGGCTCAGGGAGTATCCCTCCATGTGGGATGGGCTCGTAAAGTCCATTCCTATGGTAGCGATAAGTACTGATCCACTACAAGAGGCCCCACAGATTTTCAGGGTCTCCTCACTGACAGCCACATTCAGTCACATGCTGGTTTCCCAGCTATCAGTCTGGGAACCAAAAATTTTCCCTTGTTCAGGTCAGCTGGTTCTGTGGGTTTCACCAGCCTGGTATGGACCATTTTGCTCATCAGTCCTCCTTCTCTGCATATGGATTTCAGTTCAGTTCAAAGTTTAGCTGGGGGTGTCTATTTCTACTTCCACCAGCTGCTGGATGATGGCTATACAAAGGCATATGAAGGCAAAGGAAACATTCAAAAAGACAATATGACAGCCCATGGATTGGGAAAAGATAATCACCAACCCCACACCTGACAGAAGGCTGATCTCCAAAATTTACAAAGAACTCAAAAAGCTAGTCTCCAAAACACCAAATAAACCAATTAAAAAGTGGGGTACAGAACTAAATAGACAATTCTCAATAGAGGATTCTAAAATGGCTGAAAGACACATAAGAAAAGTGTTCAACACCCTTAGCCATCAGGGAAATGTAAATCAAAACAACTCAGATACCATCTTACACCTGTCAGAATGGCTAAAATCAAAAATATCAATGACAGTTTATGCTGGAGAGGTTGTGGAGAAAGGGGAACACTCCTCCACTGCTGGTGGGAGTGCCAACTCATACAGCCACTTTGGAAATCTGTATGGCAATTCCTCAGGAAAATGGGAATCAGTTTACCACAAGGTCCAGCAATTCCACTCTTAGGCATATACCCAAAAGAAGCACATTCCTACAACAAGGACATCTGTTCAACTATGTTCATAGCAGCATTCTTGGTAATAGCCAGAACTTGGAAACAACCTAGATGCCCTTCAACTGAAGAATGAATAAAAAAATGTGGTACATTTAAACAATGGAGTACTACTCAGAGGGGGAAAAAAAAAGGCAATGGAATCTTGAAATTTGAAGGCAAATGGATGGATCTAGATAAAACCATTCTGGGTGAGTTAACCCAGTCACAAAAAGACAGGCATTGTATGTACTCACTCATATGTGGATTTTAGAGTAAAGGATTGCCAGCCTGCAGCCCAGGCTGCTTGAGAGTCTGGTAAACAAGGAGGATCCTAAGAGAGACATACATGGTCCCCTGGAGAAGGGGAAGGAGACAAGATCTCCTGAGCAAATTGGGAGCATGGGAGGAGGGGGAGGAAACTAGGAGAATGAGAAGGGGGGAAGGGGAGGGGTGAGGAAGACATGATGGGTCAGGGAGGTTGGGGGAAGAACAGAAGAGAGCAAGATAAGAAATAATATAATAGAGGGAGACATAAGTTTAAAGAGAAATCAGGAACAGGGAAATGTCTGGAGAGCTACAAAGATGACACCAACTAACAATCTAAGCAACAGAGGAGAGGGTACCTTAAATGCTGTCTCCTGATAATGAGATTGATGATCTGAAGTTTCATTTGTACATTCATGTCTTACATAAACATATGCTTTTATATATCTACATAAAATCTAGGATTTGCCAATGAGCAAAAACATGCAGTTTTTCTCACTGAGTCTGATTTAATTTGCTTAATATGATTGATATTCTATACTTGCACATATATTTCTGCAAATGACACCATTTTGTCCTCTTTTGACCAAACACATTTTTGTTGTGCGAATATACCACATTTTCTTTATTCTTCTGTTGAAGGGCATCTATCTTAATTTCTTAATTTATTATGAGTAGTACTGAAATAAACATTGATGTGCAAGTTTCTGTATGATTTGTTTTGAGTTTTTAGGGTAAATATGCCCATGATGCTCTACACATGTTGACATAGTATATAGTTAATTGTCTGTATATATATGTGGAGGCTTGAGGTCAGTGACAATTGTCTACTTTGATCAGGCTCCACTTTAAAATTTGTAGCCAAGGTTTCTTACTGAACCTGGACCTCATCTATTCAGCTGGCCAATGATGTTCAGCCATCCATTTATTGCTGGCTAACCCCAACCTAGAACAGGCTTAGGGACTTAGGACTTTAACATTAATGCTGGGGATTAGAAGTCTGGGTGACAACCAATTCAAAGACTGAGCCATTTCCCTAGTTGCAGACAGGATTTTAAAAGTATACAATCAACCTTCAACCTAAAGTCTATTTTAAAAGAATAGCAATGAATTTTAGGAGTAAAGATAAAGAGATTATGAGATTAAAAACAACAACAGCAGCACAAAACTATGCTCATTTGTGCTGGAAAGGCCTTCTAATAGAGACACCAAAGAAGACTGAGATGAATGAAATAACACCAGAAAGATAACCTTGCATAAAGATATTAAAGCGAAAAGCAGTAGGGACAATCATGGTAAACAATACATTTCCCTTAATAAGTTTGCAAAATGTATTTCATAATGAAAAGGAAAATTTACTCATTATCTTATTGGATATTGGATTATATAGATGCAGTACATTAGGAAATTCTGAAGGAGAAGAATTAGTATATATTAGTAAGCATGCTATATTCTAGTGAAGGAGGTACAGTGTTGACTCATTGCTTATTCTAAGGAAAAATAATATTACAACCTAGAATACCTCTGATAAAACTGCTCAGAGAGCACAACAAAAAGAAAAGCCCTGCTGGAAACCAACTTGAAGATAGGCAGTGGTCTGGTGACTTATGCTTATAATACCAGCAGAACAGAAGCTGAGGCAGAGCGAATGCTAGAAGTTTGAGGCCAATGTGGGTTATAAGATGAGACTCTGAAAACAACAACATGTGCAATATTATCAAAAGTTGAAGTAGCTGGTGTTAGCTGTGATAGCTGTTGGTAGAGGGAGAGTAAGAATTTCTTAAGGGCCATGATATCTTACCTTAGCTGGAGATTAAGAAAAGCTAACTGGGAATGGGTTGGACCACCTAAAAGCTACCTCACTCCAAGTGGCACACCTTCTCCAACAAGGCCACACTGACTCATCCTTTGCAAGCGCTTCTACCAATTAAAGACCAAGCATTCAAGTGCATGAGCCTATGGAGGTCATTCTCATTCAAGGTATCACAGAGATGAGCAAGCTGATTTTCAGTGGGCCTTGAGGCAGACTAGATAGTTGAAGACTAGGCAGTATTGTCCTTTAGTGAGGTTTCTGAATTTTGAAAAAGCAACCTGATTATACACAGGGAAGAAAAAACTTGTACTTTGTTTTCTTTAGGTTTTAATCAGTAAGCCTCAAGGTTATTCTAAGTTTTCCTATTAACTGCAACTTGAGAGTTATTAGTGAAAGAAGTATTACATTATTCAGTTTTAATTTTTTTCATTTTCATGCATATCATTAAGATTACTTCTTGTTGGGGGCTCATGGAATAATCAGGTGAGCTATATGAAAAACATAAAGTAACACAGCATAGCAATGATAGAAAGCGATACTTCAACAAATGTTCACTTTAGCTTAGAATCAATATATTTGGCTTCCGAATTATTTCAGAATTTTCTATAAACATTCTGAGATATGAAGTGTCTTACAATCAGTCAGTCTGTATCTATAATTAGTATTAATAAATCCTGCATTCAACGCTTCTAAGTGAAAGTCCAATGACCAGTTGAAGGCACTAAACCGGTTATCTAGAGATTAAATCTGATATCAGTACATGGCGGGCAGCCTAAAAAAAAATCAGTCATTCACCACAATAAACTGAAGCTTTATCTGCTTCCAAGTGAAGGTCACTTCAACTCAGTAGTCTCCAAAATTGCTACTGTAATATTTGATATTTCTTAAAATATCCAATTACCTGACGTTCCTTTAAATATTTTCTCTTCACCATCAGGATAAACTATTTTTATATCATCAAACTGCTTCTTTTTCTTCTTCATAGGAGCTTAAAAATGTAATAAGACAAATTATTAGTAGTGATAACAGAATTAACCAAGATCAAATATTCTTCCATGCTTAAGATAAAAACAAGTTCTTGTTAACCAGTATGTGGTATTTGGAGGACAGAGAGGCGAAGATGGAGAAATATCAAATGGGAGGAGATAATTCTTTCTGAAGTATTATTCCTTTTACCTAAAAGACATACTTAAGAGAGATATTTTTATCTTTGAAAAAAAGAAATCTGCACCATAAGCATGAATCTTCCTTTTGGCAGGAATGCATACTATCATAATGATATTGATGAAGATTTATTGGCCCACGATGACTATGAGATTCTTGAACTTGACTTATTAAATGAAAGCAAAAATATAAGGTGTGTATATTTGTTTCTCTACTTGATAGAAGAAGGCATCACTACAATTTTGAAATTGATATCTTTATACCTTGTCACTTCGATATTATGAAAATATTAATGTACTGTTATCTAAGGAAGATATGATGTAGCAATGTTTAAAATTGCTACTTCAGAGAGCTGAACAGATGCTAAGGGCAATTGTTGGTCTTGTAGAAGACCTGGGTTTGGTTCTGAGGACCCACATGATTGTTCACAAACAACCAGTTCCAGGGGTCTGTTGCCCTCTTCTAACATCCAGAGATACCAAGTATGCAGATGGTACACATATATGCATACGGAATAAAATACACAAAATTTTTAAAATATTTTGAAAAAAAATTGATAATTCACATTGTTTGCCTATTACTTGAGAAAGAGATATTGGGATGTACAAAACTGTTAAAGTGATTTATAATCTTAAGCACAGGGTTGTACCAAGCCTTTAAGAAGCAAATAGACCGAGTTAATCCATCTAGCAAACTCATTTAGTAGGTTTATTTTTCTCAAAAATTTATGACATGCAAAAAATAGAAGTGTAGTATTATAGTGATTGAAAATATTAGAAATCTGTAGCTAGAGAGAGTATTGCAAGCTTCCAGTGATGTAAAGATGAGGGACCATGCAATTGAAGGTTATCAAGAAATACTTGATTGAATGCAATGATTAGAAATAAACAGTGAGTGGTGATTGCAAGCTGAGAAAATGGACACAGAAAGGCAAAAATGGGAAACAATGTTTATAATAGTCAGTATTCTTTTTTGACATAACTATAAATGAAGTTTTCCGATGTGGTAGAATTTTGCAGGTCTTTGTAGAAGTTTAGTGTGTTATACTATACAGTTGTAGGTGGTGAAAATGTCTGTGAAATGTTAAATAACTTGCAAAAACTATTCACAGGTCCTGAAAATTATAAAGGAGGAGTTAAGAGGAGGAGTTGGGCAGTAGTAGTCTAGCTCTGGAACTTGTATTTGGCACCAGTGGAGGACAGCTGTCATCCTGAAACATATAGTGCGAAATTAAATCTAGAACTTTAATTTAAGACTGGACTCCATGTGATGCTTGCTTGCATACACCATTTAAACTAAATTTAGTGGGAAACAGTTTGGGGTCAGCAGAAGAAATGATCAAAATTAAACAATTGCAAACCATGGGTGGAGGAAGGTAAAAGCAGAATCTAATTAAGACCAGTTAATAAAGTAATAGAGTGACATAGGGAGGAACTCAACTAAAAGTGGGACTGAGAAGAAACAAGACTGATGGCCATGTTCTTTCTCAATAGTATGCATTCCTGGAACTTTTGAAAGAATTCTAGTGGGTTAGCCAATTACTAATATAGATTGTTTCACTTTTATTTCTTGATGTTAAACATAAAATGCAGCTGATATGAATTGGGCACAAGTCATGGTCTGCTACTGTGAAACCTTTTTCCATTCTTTTCCATTTTATGTCTCCCTTCTTTTCTCTACAACTTTTCCTCCATCTTTATTTCTATAATATCCCAGTTTTTCTATTCTTACTAGTTGACAACATACCAAAACACAGTATCTATGTATATAAACAATTTTACATATTAGTTTTAATGTGTTAGTAATAGAATGAGTTGATAAGATTATTTCAGTTTAGGTGTGTGTGTGTGTGTGTGTGTGTGTGTGTGTGTGTGTGTGTACAATTGCATGTGTGATCTTTTCGACTTGAACAGCAATGTGGAAATGATTAGCTTAGGACCTCATATATAGTGGGCAGCAAGTAAAAGTATTTAAGATATTACATGTTACAGAAATCAATGCGTCCTACTTAGTGGCAAAATATTCTCACATTCATAAGGAGCTTCATTTTCTCCTTTATATTCAAATGCATTTCTTCCCGTGTCATCTTTAATGCCAGCATCCTGCATTTTTTGTAAGTGATAAGCCATTTTTTTCTCTAGCATTGCTTGTTTCTAAAATGTTAAAGAAAATGTACTGATTAGTATTAATTTGGCATTTATAAATTCCTAAGAAATATTTAAACCATGTAGCAGAATAGAATTTAAATTTAGAGAGCAGCATGAGTTCATTCTATTTCTGATCAAACATTTAGGAGCAATTTACCTCACTGAATACTTTGGGAGATATACTACAGTTTTTTAATGTAACTTTTGTTTGTGAAGCTCTGTGATACTACTGACCACGGACATGGCAGAAGAGAGATAAATGTACAGAGAGAGTGCCCTAGACACTTTACAGCATTCTGTAAGAAAAAGGATTAGTGCACATAAAGAATCACGCAATATAGCATAAAGAAACATCCTGAAGGGTAAGAGAGAAGAGAGCTTTGCATTTCTCTAAAGATGAAAATTACATGTATTTTCATAAGCCCCAGTATAAAGGCTTCATACTGGCTAACATACTAAAAGGGCCCTTCAATAGTAGGGAATAACTAGTTAAGATAAACAGTAATATTAGTCCCAGCTAATAAATCATTAAAAATCTGATTATTCAAATTGTTTCCAATGTTATAAAGACTGAATACATGTAGTCAATATATGGCATCAAGATGAAGAATACTAGGCCTGTAAAGAAACAGGGCCATGCGACCTATAAAATTACATCATTCAATTATAATTAAACTAGGAAAGACAAAAGTTAGATTTCAAGCTGAGATTATCAATGCACCCAATCTAGCAGCATTGTGTATGCATTCAGTGATTGAAAGTATCTTAAAGGAAGCACAGAAAGGGAAAAAGACTCAGACTTTCAGACACGTAGAGACCACTTATTGTAGTTAAGGTCCTAGAAGGAGGAAAGCACGGATATGTATGTGCAGTTGATCTTCACTGCAAACTTGTCAGGATTTAGAATCTGTGAGGTTTTTTATTGAGAGGATTAACTGAAAAGAGAAGACACACCCCAAATGTGGGCAGCACTATCCTAGGGGCTGGGATCGCAGAATAAATGAATAAAAAGGAAAAAGGTGAGCTGAGCACAAACATTGATATTTTTTCTGAGCTTCCAAACTGTGGATGCAATGGGACCAGCTGTCATGATCCTGTATTGTCTCCTAAGATGATAACAGACTGTATCCTCCCAAACAAGTCACTTCTTGTCAGATATTTGGCCACAGAGAGAAAAGTAACTAATATGCAATATAACGGAAATATTTTACAATTGATACCTAAAAAATTCCAAAGTTGCTACCAATGGTGAACTTTGAGATTCAGGAGAAACCTCAAGGAAGATTACAAAGCAACTGAATGAGATCATGCTACCCTGATAACAGATCTAGACAAAGACCCTATATAAGATCAAAAACAAAACAAAACAAAACAAAAAACAAAACAAATGTTAACATTTCTTCTGCAAAATTCTATACAAACTTTAGGTACTTTGTATCAAACTCCATATCACATAAATTACAGGCCAAATGAATTGATTTTATGACCATGCATTCCAGATTGACTGAACATTTGGAATTTGATTTATATTATATAATTCCAAAGAATCATAAACATCAATTCAATGAAATCATAAAAGAAAATATCTGAGGACCCACAAACACTCCTTCCTGATAAAACTTTTGGAAATCTAGTAATAGAATTTTTTAAACCTGATGAAAAGTATGTATGCTAGACATAGAGAACCTCACAACTAATTTTAGTAATAGAAATGTCAATGGAAACTCTTATGCATACTACTGTTCTATTATTAAAAACCTACTTAATTAATTATTTTTATGTATGCATGTGTGCTTGCCATCTGTAGGTGTTTACAGACATGTTGAAACACTGAATATAAGGTGATATGCAGATTATACTAAATAAGACAAACCTATTTATTCACACGAACAGTGAATCTCAAACAAGATGCACATGTGAGAAGCAAAATGGAAGATAAAATGCAAATTTCAACTTACAATATTTTATTGGAAAATAAAATAGATACTTCAGTTTCCAATATTTTATGAAGTTTAAGTTAATTATATATTCTACTACAAATCAAACTTTGTAAATTTTACATCTAAGTTTGTCAAGAATAATTTATCTAAAATTTACAATTTTAGATATATATTTATTAACATGAAAAATCATTTAGTGTGTTTCAGTAAATGAAGAAGCAACCTACAAAGTATAATATGTAAAAGCAAAAACAGGAGAGGGGTTCAGGAGTTAAGAGCACTTGCAGAGAACCTGGGTTCAGTTCCCAGCACCTACATGGTGGAACACAAGCATATGTGACTCAAGTTCCAGGGGATGACTCCCTCTTCTGACCTCTGTACATGCAAGCATGTAGTGTACATGCCTATTTTCTGTTAAACACTCAAACACATAAACTAGAAATAAATCTTTTTAAAAAGATGAAAAAGAATGTGCTTACTTTAGGAGTAAATAAACATTCCTAAGAACATTGTATAGTGTGTGTGTGTGTGTGTGTGTGTGTGTGTGTGTGTGTGTGTGTACTTAACAGTTAGTAAAATGATAAAAGGTTCTATATGCTGCTGTTTTTCCATATTCTGCTTTACATTCTAAATCACAAGGCACAACATATTATTAAACATAGAGTAAAGCTTTTTTAAAAAGGAAAGAAAAAACAAAGTTTTTTTTTTTACCAAAAATTTATAGTTCTCTAAAAGAACATTTTTATAAGCGTAAGATTTTTATGAGAACTAAAGCTACTGTTTTATTGTGAAGATAAATCCAAAAGAGATTACATCAAATAATGGAGCACTGGTTTTCACATTGTGAAAATGCATTGGACAGGACATGTATAAGTGTGTTTATCTGGGTATAGTGGCTCTGGCAGTGTGTACAAGGCTCACATGCTCTCAGGAGGCAGAGGTCAGCAGCTCTCTTGGAGCCTCAGGAGTTCATGAACAGGCTGTGCCACACAGCAACAGCCAGGTTTTTGTTTTGTAAATTTTACCATTCAGTTTTGCAGAACATATACTTTTTGAATATTATTCACACAAATATGTACTCTGAAAAACCAAGCTTCTCTTCAAACATCCCAAGAAAGAACTTAATGCTTACATTACCTTTCTGTCACTCTCTTCTCGGCTTCTCCGCCTTTGCTCCTCTACCCTCTGCTCTCTCTTGACATCTTCTCCAATCTTCGTGAGCAGCAGCATCTCCTTTGTCTTCCATTCCTAGGGACCACAGTATCGTCATGAAGAGGAGAGTGGATTTTGTTTTCACAGCAGGTGCGTTTTTGCTTACCACCCAGGAAAAAACTGGCAAGCCAAGGGCCAAAAAGCTACATATATGAAAAGCTGATTGACATATATATCAGCCCTTTTCAAATGGACTTTTCTTAGGGCATTTGTAATAAGAAAGATGGAAGATGCTTCAGGGGATTCAGTGCCTGCTGCCAAGCCTGAGTTAAATTCCCAGAAGCCTCAGAGCAGAAGGAAAGAACTGACTCCCACAAGCTGTCCTGACTTCTCCATTGCATTATGCGGTGTGCACACACAAATGAATAGTTTTTAATCAAGAATAAAATTTAGCTGTGGTTGATTTTTACTAAAGATAATTTAAAAATTATTTTCTGTGCACACTGAAGTTTAATGGAAAGTGAAGCAATGCTTAGTAACTTTTTTACATTTGGTCTTTAAAAAGAAAAATTGGTTCATTATGCAGTTTGTGGTATCGGCATCTACTATTAAAGTTATTTACAATGGGAAAATTGCACTCATTTTCCCCCCACAACATTTAAATTCACCTCTTACCTCTTCAATTTTTCTACGAAGACTAAGTTTTTTTCTTGCATATTCCCTCTGTCGTCGCTCTTCTCTGTCCATGCGGAGTAGGCGTTGCTCTTCTGCCGTGCGCTCAAGTTGTTCTAATTCTTTACTGATCATATCCAAATATCTGAGTGGGGATGCACATATGATTGCAAGTGAGTCGGGAAGCTTTATCTTCATCCACCACACCAAGCCTTGCTTGGCGTGTCAGAGTTTGAACTATAGAATTTTCATAGGGTTTTGCATTTTGTTGTATTTTTTTTTTTAGTTCCATTCATCACTCTTCAGATCAGACACAAACATCATGTTTGGGTCATTTTTAATTCTTTTGGAATGCATACATATTATAAAGGTCAAAGAAATAGTGGGGTGAGGAGCAAACATGCTTCAGTGGTTTACACAGTGAACAATAACTCAGTGGATTTAGGAATCTGGACTTGCAAACGCAACAGAAAGCAAGCATGGCCCCAAATGTGTTCACTTGATGAGTATTTTCTGAACGAAGTGAGAACTAGGCTCTTGGTAGCAACACAAAACTCCGGGGAAGGTCTGGGAAACAAAACTACACAATAAATGTCACTAGACATAAAACTCTCAGTCTTCGAAAAGGAAAAAGAATGGAACATCATTTCACTTTCATAAAGATAAATTTGCTAATGCTAGTTAATGATTATGAATGGGAAATATCTGAATAAATTTACAGTTATTTTAGAATGCTCATGATTTCTTCAGATTTACTATAACTCCTGTTTTTCATTTGGACTGATTTCTTCAAACTCAGTGCTGTCAATCTGTATAGGATGATTATAAAACATTGCTTTTCTTTTTATCCACTGCTAAAATAATTTCTCCTACAGAATGCCTCTGAGGTCTGGTGCTTCCTCCTTTTCTCACTCCATTATCTCTAGGATTCACAGAAAACTCAACTACCCTGGAAGAAGTCTCCACTCACGGCTTTAGGACCAAGATTCTTAATACCTGTACCTCTCTTATTTCCCGTCCTTTCTCTCTCCACTGAGTAATAACAATAAAGAAGAGTTAAACACTACTTGCTATTAAGAAAATAAAAGTCCTACTTACATGATTTTTAATATAATTCATTTCATACACACACACACACCACGCTATGACTTCAGGCTCACCTGTGCCTTAACAAACGTTCTTGGTCCTTAACAGACTGTGAGGTGTCCTGTAACAACCATTGCTGGAACCTTGTGACATCAGAACAGTTAGGAAGTTGGCTGGTTTCTTGCAGTTTATGTAGCTGTTTTGTAATCAATTGCTATTTTTTTTAATAAAAGAAAGCCATAAATATATAATGTTTTTATAATTCCAAGAAATATAATCACTAAAATACCTACATTTTATGAGATAAATTAATTGCATTTAATTTTATTCTGAGTCCATTACAAATGTGTGAAGCAATGCTTAGTAACATTTTTACATTTGGTCTTTAAAAAGAAAAATTGGTTCATTATGCAGTTTGTAGTATCGGCGTCTACTATTAAAGTTATTTACAAATGGGAAAATTGCACTCATTCCCCCCCACAACATTTAAATAAACCTGTTTTCTATCTATATTTGGTCTCACAATATATAACGCAGGCTGACTTTGAACTCCCAATTCTCCTGTTCCAGTTTGCAGAGTACTGGGCTTTCAACTGTGTATGGTTTTTATTCATTCTCATTTTTCTCTAACATTATCATTTTGTAATATAAAATTGTAAGCACACACTTGCCTAACGTTCAGATCTTTTGACACTTTAAGAAAAATCTGAGCCTGGCGGTGGTGGTGCATGCCTTTAATTCCAGATCTCGGGAGGCCAAGGCAGGTGGATCTCTGGGAGTTTGAAAGGAGTCTGGTCTACAAGAGCTAATTCCAGGACAAACACCAAAGCCACAGAGAAACCCTGTCTCAAAAAAAAACAAAGAAAGAAAGAAAGAAAGAAAGAAAGAAAGAAAGAAAGAAAGAAAGAGTGAGAGAGAAAGGAAGGAAGAAAGAAAGAAAGAAAGAAAGAAAGAAAGAAAGAAAGGAAAAGAAAAGAAAAGAAAAATCTGAATCCTATTATGCATATTACACACACACACACACACACACACACACACACACACACACACACACACACACACAGAGAGAGAGAAGAGACAGAGACAGAGAGAGGCATGCTATACACAATTTTGATTCAAGACTAAAAGAAATGATCATAATTCTAATTCACTTTTATGAGTTTTGTGACTGAATACAGTGTGTATATAGCCACAAACACAGCCTTCCTGGTTATTCAGTATTATGCAGGATATGACAGATGTAACAAAGGAAATCAGCTGTTCCTAAGACTGGTTTCGTTTTAGCTTTGGAATTTTTCTAGTACAACAGCTTCTAGTGCCAGCTAAGGTCTAAGTAGTTTATCTGATTTACTGACTTTTTGGTTTACTGAATTACTTACTAAATTAACAGCTAGATATAAATAATAATATTAAATATTAGTATACTGATGATATGATCTAATCACCCCCTTATTTCGCAAATGTAACTTGCAAATATTGTTTATTTCTGTTCCAAATTTTACGTAGATTATTTAATCAGCATATAAACTTCAAAATATGAGACAATATCATGCACACATAAAACCATTTTATCTTTCTTTTAAATCAGCGATTTTAAATGCATAACTTACCTGTTCTCTTAAATAGTTTCTTTCAAAGTCTAATTTTAAGCTTGTAAGATATTGTCGGTATTTATTCAGTTCCCTCAAGCTACAAACAATCTAAAAAGAAAATAAAAAATGTATAAATGTATGAAGATTTAAAGTCATAACAATTACTTATTAGAGAAAAAACGCAATGACAATGTTAATGACACATTGTTATGATGAATAAGAAATTACTAACAATTTAATTGGTACTACCTCTCAATTGTAAGCAAAAAAATTCTATCTATAAATAAAACTTTATTACTATATTATAATAAAGAAGTTACTATTCACAATAACTGTAGTTATTAAAATAATTCTAATTAATTATAAACTGGATTATGATTGCAAATATGTCCAAATGCAATAAGAACAATCTCGTAGGATGCTCACAAACTACATTTACTACATTCTGATTTCAAGTTTTTAAAAATACAAATCACTTACAAGAACACAGTACCATTACAGAGAGAAAAAGGAGAACTATGATTCAGGTGGGAAAATTAATATACCTTTACTTCTTCAAAATACTTGACAATAATTTTTTGATATCAGACAGAAAAAAGGTGAAGGAAATAATTCCACATGGAAGCACTCATTTTCTGAACACTGAGTATTCTATAAAACTGATCAAGTAGTATCCTATTACAACAAAGTTAATGGTAACACTACAGAAAGACAATTCTTGGGAAGACCCTTACTTGCCAAGGTTGACCTACTGACTAGGACTTCTGTGATGTGAAGGGGATGGAATGCTGCAGATCCACGGCTTAAGTATCATTGATCTTAAGGCATCTTTAGACATTCCTTGGCCACATTTATTGGAACTAACTGATGAAACCCCCTTTTGGTCTATTAACAAATCCCTATTTTCTACTCATCAAACAGCTAAGAATGACATTCACGTAGCATACAAGGTCTATACCCGACACTTCCTTACTTGGCTATACCCACTTCTCTTATGTTTCCATCAACATATTTTAAAAGTCTCTTGATTTATGATTTTCTTTGTTTAGTTATTATAAAACTTCATGAAGTTACTTCCACATTAGATCATGGAATTTGGGGTAACCTAACTGTGTTCGTGAGCAATGATCACTCATTTTTGGCCCCAGAAGAAATTATTTTGTATCCCCTTTGAGATGAGACCTGTTTTTTTTTGCATCAAGTGACTGGTTTTCACTCAGGGAGGGGAGCAAACACAAAGTAGTGAATGTTTTCATTGATTAAGCAAAAGATCATCAATCAACTCACTTTGTTATTGCTGGTGATATAGCCACCTTTCTTTAGTCTTCTCAGAATATCTTTGCGCTTATAGTATGTTCTTAAATGTGGATCATGGAGACTTTTATATTGTGTTTCCAAAAGTCGACAGTAAGGATCATTCAGGTTAAAACCATAGGAAGGTCGAAAAAGCTGCATACATAAGATATTAAAATATTACAAATATAAATTAATGTATTTTCACTTTTAATTAACCTGCTGACATGACTAAAAAATCAAACATGCATATTAAATTTGAACTTGGAATAAGCAAGCAACAGGAGGATTTATTCATGCAAGTTTCCCTTCTTCATCTCACCCATGTGAGGTAATTTAACCAGTTGCCTCCACTAAATCAGTTCTTTCTCTTGTGCATCACCTTATGACCACGAGACCAAAACAGAGAGGAAGAAAAGAATGGGAATAATGTCTCATTTGTTTTAAAAACTACAGTCAATACTAGGACTCTGTCTTTTCTGTCCTCTCTAGACCATGGCACTATACACAAGAGAAAAAATTATATTAATTATTACATTCCAATCACCTGAAAGTGAAGAAAAATAATGGAAAATTCTTTTACTAAGATTAAATGGAAATAATGCACATAAGTAGTGTAGAACTTAGATATTAAGGACTAAGTATAAAGAATTATAGTGTCTTGGGACCTTTAACAAACTCAATGTACTTTGAGTGTTACAGTCATAAAGAAAATCAATGTCTATGTCATAGAATTCCACATATTGAAATACAAGTTTTAAGACATATTTACAGAAAATGTGCTTTTGTCCTATGTATTAATACCAAATAAAACCTCATACAATAAAATTAACATATAAACAAATTTACCATATAAATATAAATATTACCATATAAATTGCATAATAAATATAACCATATTAAAGAATGAAGACAGCCAACAAATATGTTCATGATTCCCTTTATTTTACTATGAAGGAAACACCTAATTTATTTAATCTCCTTTGTCAATTGAAATATTATCAGAGTAAGGTCTTGGTGTGAGTTCTCAATTTTTCAAAGGGAGAATGATGTTAGGTTGTGCAAGCATTTCTGAAGTAAAGGTAGCTGATAGACGATTGTGTAAAAATGTGCAAATGCTGTCTTTGCATCTTTTCAGCTTCAATGCTTACTAATACAATGCCAAGTCAGGAAACGGTGATGATATTGAAGGATGGGGGTGGTGTAGAGGGCTTATGCCCTACTTGTAGGCATCTAATTCAGTTCACACTACCAAGTAATATTGTGCACTAATCCACCGGGTCCTGGAGGTGCCAGTTTGAGACTTTTGTTCATTTTACAAGTCCAGTTCTTTTCATGAATACTGGAGAATCAGGTGAAGTAGGGCTGTAAAAAGAACTAGAAGGCAGAAGCAATGCTTCCTACTGGGCAAAAAGGAAAGCCTAAGGGAGCAGGGGAACAGAATAGCTCATCATTTGCATTAAACAACCTTTTGTTATGTCACTAAGGTCTTAATGCTGCAAGTTTAATACCTTTCAAAGGGCCCAATCAGAAAAGTAGATTGAATGACTACCAAAGCTTCCCAGAGAGCACCAGTCCCCCTGTAGCTTAGAGTCTAATTCAGTGTGAATTGCACCAGATAAGAGGTACACATCATTGAAGGAAATAATATGTCATTGAAAGATCTGGTTGTCTTTCTTGGTAACATTTGACTGTCAACTTCTTTTAGATGTTGACTTTTAACAGCAACAAATACATGTCTCAATATTAAAGTAACCCTCAACAAAAGTATAATAAGCCTCATTCAGATTTATTTAGTCAAGAATTGGAGGAGATAGGGATAGGACAAAAAAGCTAAGCATTTTAAGGTAAGTGGGCAGTATCATACAATTTAATAAAGAAATATGAATTCTAAGCAAAAATGAATTGATGGCTATGACATAGTTCACAAGTGATCCTCTAGAATGACTCAGAATAACAAATTAGGAAGAAGAAGATAAAAAAGAGTAAACCAAGTTTGGAGACAAAATGGACAAAAAACATGAGTGGTGGTTTCAAAAGAAAAAAACAAACAAAAATATCTTTCAATGAGAGTTTATTCCCAGTCAGTATTGGTTAAAACCCTAGTACTAATTAATAATAAATAGTAAATAGCCTTTTAATCAAATATTTCTAAGAAAAATTAATACATAGATATATAAAGGGAGTATAATTAAATCTTAATATGCTGCTATGTACTATAAATTAAAATAGTGCCGAAGACCTAAATATTTTGATCATGATTCTCTAAAGCCATATTGGATGAAATTGCTAAAGCACAGTCTCAACAATAGCTGTGGTACTATGTCTGACTCTTCGTACACATTCTCCTAATATACTCTTCAGTATTGTCTAACAGAATACAGCATTGGAATACATCTAAGACAATTAATGTGATCATCAAAAGCTGTGTTACCTTTTCACTGATATTCGTAGTAAAATACACAGTATCAGTTCCTGGGATCATAGGCAGCTTAACCCCAAGAGGAAGATCCAGTAGCTGAGCGGCTCCCACCCCTGGAATTGGGGTTTTGTGTGCCCTCTGTGAAATATAATCAGATTATTTGTGGTTTCTTTCAATAATAGTCCTTTGCTGTGGCCCATTTATCTCCTCCAGCAACAAGGATAGAAATCAAAGGGAATAGTCTTAAGGGCACGCCCCCACAGGGCCCCTCTCTTCAGCTGGACTAGGGTACTCGGGATAGTCAGACAGGAGCTGGTGTGGCGATTCCTGCTCCCAGGCCTAAGGCCCGCAATGGCTACTCCCCAGGCCTGAGGCCCAGGACATCCACACCGGCCTGAGGCCAATCCACTTACATCTCCACATTGCTGACTTTCCTCAGCCACACTGCTGGAGGCTGCTTTTTTGGCAGCCACATTGGCAGTCTTAGAGCAGGCGCTGAGGTACAGTTCCATGGCGGCCTGAGCCTCACGCCCTCCCTTGCCGCTTCCTGGCTTCCTTCACCGTGGTCCCTCCGTTCCTAATGACCGGTGCCAGCCCCCTGGGGCCCCGCGAGCTGACGTTCCACATGGAACAGTGGAGGCCACGCAGGAAATCGAGTGCCTCAAATTGGGAAATTCGGCCCCAGAGAACCGACTGTGACGAACTAGACCAAAAGTCTGGTTCTCTTGGAAACCATCAACCCTCAGACAATCCGAACAAAGAAGACATTTTGTTTGTTTTATTTGGCTTTTTGAAAAAAATCATTGGTTTGTTAAATGTCTTGATTTTTGGTTTTGTCTGTCTTGCGTTAGTTTTAGAGATAGACAGAATATAAAGTTGGGAAGATGAGAGATGGGGAGGACCTGAGAAGAGCTTAGGGAGTAATACTCGATCAGATTACATGGGAAAAAAAAATCATGTTTGAAGTTGTAACTGAATAAATCAAGTTTTCATAGAGAATAGTACTATGGTAACTGTCTAATAATTTAAATTTATTCTTATTAGACTGAAATGAGGATTGAGTTCACAGGGATTTTGTGTGTGTGTGTGTGTGTGTGTGTGTGTGTGTGTGTGCTTCTGTTTTCAAAACCACATCATGTTGTGTACAACCACCATAGAAATAAGGCAGTGCTTTTCAATATTTTCAATACTAAACATTCATTTTAACGTATTTAAATAAAGTGCCTCTAATTGTGGTTTTGTAATTTCCTTACTTTTTAATCTTCATAATACTGAACTAAAGGAAATTTGTTTTTGTTAACATGGAATAATTGTCACTGATTCATGTAGCTGGTATTGTAACCATTCTAACACTCGTGCACAGAACAAGTGCCAATTAAAATATTACTACATCCTTATCATCTTCTGCCAGCTGGCTGCTTATATTAACATTGCAGGGGATCACAATGCTATTTAAGGTAACTGCTTATCACTTATGACTAGATTTTATGTTGCTGCTAATATTTTCACCTAATTAGTGAACAGTCAGAGAAAAGCTTTATCTTTAGTGTGACTTCACAAATAATGAAGCTAAGAAGAAAGTTAATCTTTGGAGACATTCTGTAAGAAACAAAATAACAAAAATTGTCTCTATCATCTTCTCCTTGCTGAGGCTTCTCTATGCAAAGTACCTTGTCAGCCATGTGCTGCTCACTAGGTTGCTTTAGTACTTATGTATATTTGTCATACTCTTTCCAATCTCTTTCTTGAAAATTCTTCTCAGTCAAGCTGTGTTAGATATAGACCCTATGTTCTGGCAAGTTTTAGGTCAACTTGGCACAAGCTAGAATTGTTTGGGAAGAGGGAACCTTCAAATGAGAAAATGCCCCACTCTTTTGGCCTGTGGGCAAGCCAAATTTTAAATTAGCAATTGATGTGGGAGGAGCCAAGTAATTGTGAGTGGTGCCACCCTCTCACAAGTGGTCCTAAGTGTATAAAAAATTAGACTGAGCAAGCCTTGGAGAGTAAGCCAGTAAATAGCACTCCCCATGGCCTTTTGTATAAACATCTGTCTCCAGGTTCCTAACCTGTTGGCCTTCCTGTATTGGCTTCCTTCGTGAACTGTGGCTCAGGATACATAAACCAAATAACCCCTTTCCTCCTTAAACTGCTTTAGGTCATGATGTTTTATTGCTGCCTACAGGCAGAAAATCACTGGGATTTGTTTGATAGTACATTTTGAAAGAGTCTTTGTAAATGTAAATTCACTCATTTTCACTTAATAACATAAATACTATATACATCCTTAAGTTTTTTCACTATGTGTTTACTGTGTCTTTGGTTCTTTCTCTCTTTTTTCTCTCACTCTCCTCATAAAGAATCTTATCTGATTTATAAATACTACCTCCATTTTTGAAAGTTTTATGCAACAATACCAGAGTAAAGTTTTAAGGTATTGACTCATAAAGATATGTGTTGTGGAATAATCTTTTTGTACTGTGAAAATGTGTCTTTGCCAAGGCACCTTATGATTGGTTTAATAAAGAGTTGAATGTGCAATAGCTAGGCAGGAAGAAGTTAGACAGGTCTTCCAGAAAGAGAGAAAAGGAGATGAATTTAGGTGCAGGGGAGTTGCTACGAGGATGCAGAGGAAGTAGGAAGGGTGGGAGCAGAGGTAAAAGCCACAAGCTATTGGGCAACATGTAAACTAACAGAAAAGAGTTAATTTAAGTTATAAGCTAGGTAGATAAGCCTAAGATAAAGCCAAGCTTTCATAATTAATAATGTTTCCAAGTCTTAATTTAGGAACTGGCAGTCCAAGAAAAATCCATCTACAGGTATACTCCTTTGTGTGTGTCTGTGCATTTAAGAAAGGGTCTAAGAGAAAATGATGCAGTGGTCCTTATTGTTCTGTCTAAGTTCTTCCCCAATAAAACACCCATTTATCATTTAAAAAAAAAAAAGAAAGTTTCTAACTGTTTAGTACAGCCTGGTTTTGTATTCACAATCCTGCAGCAGCCTCTGGCAGTTGGGATTATAGGCATGTGCCACTCTGCCACACTGGTTGTGATTTTCTTAATGGACTTAATGATTTTTTTTTTCTGTTCTGGCCCAGGGAGTAGACATTATTAAAGATAGGACTCATTCAAAGATTTCCATTAAAAGACCATTCAAACCATGTTTGTTTGTTTTTTTTTCTGTGATTTTAAAGATACAAAATTAAAATGATTCCTTCAAGCAAGGAAGAAAAGAAAGCTAAGCGAAAATGTGTCATTTAAAGGCTAAATACCTGTAAGTCCACAATGCAAAGGTGCTTCATTTCAAATAGGGTCTATATTCATTTTAGATTTGCAGTTATTTAAAATCAAATCTGTTATTCTTTAAATGACCTTCAAATTCTGAAACCATTGTTTTGATGTGAACTTAGTTAGGGGACAATATCTCTTATGAAGAAACTCTCATGGAGTATTTATAATGCTACGTATTTTTCTTTCTTTTTAATGGAAATAATAAAGCAACTGATTTTCATGTTTGATTTTTAAGGTCCAGATACTTAAAGCAAATTTTCTTTAAAATTTGTTGTTGGTTTTTTTTGTTGTTTTGTTTTTCAAGACAGGGTTTCTCTGTGTAGCTTTGGAGCCTATCCTGGCACTCTCTCTGGAGACCAGGCTGGCCTTCAACTCACAGAGATCTGCCTGCCTCTGCCTCCTGAGTGCTGGGATTAAAGGCGTGTGCCACCAATGTCCGGCCAAATTTTCTTTAAAATTTAAAAGCAGTTCTGTGATTGTACTGTGCTACAAAAGATATGCTAGAAAACATTGTTTCATGCTATGGTGGTCTTTATCAGAAAACTAGTAATTATCATTATTATCATTTCCTGAAGTAATACTATGTAATATTCTTGTTACTATAACTTATTTCAAGCTTTCACTTTTTGTGGAATAGGAACAATAATTTGCAGTTAGTATCTTTTTTTTAAAGAACTGTGATTGCTAATAAAATATGTTCTGTTTAGTGACCAAACCAAAAATTGACTGAAAGATGAGAGCAACAATTTTATATTTTTCCACATTAGATATGACAGAGTTTCTCATGGCCAATCATTTATAAGCTGTGAATGAAAACAGGAAGGTTGATGGTGGTTATAGTTCTTGCTCCCTGCAGTTTTTATGTTGAGGTAGTGTCTCACTAATTTAGACTTTCCCTGAGATTGCTTCCCGCCATCTAAGCAAGCCTTTATTTTTAGTTCTCAGCTTCCTATCGGCTAGGATTCACGACTGCATCACAACAGCACAGCTGTAACTTTTAACTGTGTTTTTAAACTTGGTGAGTGCTGGGTTAAATTCTTTGCGTGAATTATCTCATTGGGCCTTTACAAAGTGGATAGCTTTATATTCGGTTCTCTTCCATTTGAAAGGAGTGATGGTAAGTGTTCCTGAGGTAAGTGGTTCCTAAAATCTTACCAGGTTAATAAATGTAAATAATTTCCCTCCCCTCAGATAAACAGGGCAATTCCCTGGGATGGGTTCTTAAGTTTGGCAGGGTAAGTCTGGTTTAGAATTGTGCTTTAACAACCTGATCTTGGGGAGAGACGCCTTGGCAATTAAGAATATTGGCTGATCTTCCAGAAGGCTTAGGTTCAATTTACAGCACCTACATAGCAGCTCACAAACCATCTCTAAGTCCAGTTCTAGGGCAACCAACACCTTCTTTGTCCCCCATGGTCACTACACCCACATAGTACACAGACACATATTCAGGCAAAATACCTATACACATAAAAATAAAAATAAAGTTTACAAATTGACTAAACAAAACAAAAATGCAACGTAGTATTTTTCCTAGGACTTTTGTGCACTCTTTGACAGCGTTGTACAATATACGAATTTTTCTGAGCAATGAGATTTTCATACTATAAATAATGTCTAATTTCTGTGGTACTTTGAACACTTTTTAGTGACTGTCTGAGCTTATAGAACTAAAGTGACACAGATAATTCCTAAATCTTATTAACTGTATATATACTTAAAATTTCTAAATTTTTATAGTAAATAAGTTTCATGAATCATGTCTTGCTTAAAAATGGAATCCTTTGAGTTATCTCAAGACTTAATAGATTATTCAGTGTTACAGATCCAAAAAGCAGTTGTCATGCTTTAGAGCTCTTGTATGTTATTTCAGTAAAAAACATTTTCTTTGATACATACAAAAAAAAGCAATGAAACAAAGCAAAATCTAGAGTGCATTTGTGTAAGATAGTTGTAAGTTTACATTGAATACTAGTTACTTTTCTATTACTGTGATAAGACACCATGACTAAAGCATTTCATATAGGAACTGTTGACTCATCTAGTCTCATAGTTCTAGAGGGATGAGAGTCCACCATCATCACAGGGAAGCTTCAAGTGTAGCAGCAGGTATGGCAGCTGGAGCAGCAAGCTGAGAAGTCACATCTTCATCTACAAGCACAAAGCAGAATAGACTAAAAGTAGCTGGAGTATATAAAGTCTCAGACTACTCACCCAGTCACACAGGTTCTTTGACAAGGACATCTGCCAAATAGGGCCAACAACCAAGAACTGAGTATTCAAATATCAGAGCCTACAACTCTGTTAATTTTTAACCAAATGGATAGTAAATATCAGAATCCCAATTTATGAAAGGTAATAAGTATAATAAGTATTTTATATCATTATAGCATTTAAAAGTGAATAATATATGAAAGGATTCTGTGCAATTGTTAACAGAGGTGCCTTAGTACATGTTATTTCTTTTTCTCATTTTATTAGTGCTTTGTCTTCTACCTATGAAAGCAAACATTAGGGTGTGAATTTGACTATATTATACTTCCTGTGACCAAAATATTCAAATGACTATTCAGTTTCTTGAATGTTCTTAACTTTCTTCATTGAGTCTCTATTGATATAAAGAAGATTTCCTATGAGTTTTCTCTGATTCTATCAAAATAACTTAAAAGAGAATGTTTTCATTTCTACTGGGAATGCTGTTATTAATTTTGAAAGTTAATATCATAGATTGTGCCAAGATATTCAGACACCAGACAATTGCATAATTCCTACTTTTATGTGAAAGCAATGATTAATAAGGATACATTTGCTAATTGTCAACATTCTGATATTGAAAAATGCTAATAATACAAAATTGTATTGATCCTGTGTCATAAATTATATAAGCAGAGCAAATATGATTTTAGAAACTTTCTCAAGAATTAATTGGCTAAGAATGCATGGATTTATTTCTATGATCTCTTTTGTGCTCTATTTCTTTTTTGTTTGCTATAGCTTTAGCTCTGTATATATTATGAGGTCATGTGTTTCAGTGTTTCCAACTGCATTTTCTTTTGCTCAAGATCACCTTGGATGATCCAACTTTCTAAAGAACTATGGTTTATAGTAAGAGAAAGTAACAAAAGTGACAAGTTGCATAGGACTATTGTAACAGAAATAATAATAATGTATATACATTATTATTTAAATAAATTTAAATTACTATTATGTTTTCAAGACAATAAGAAATATCACAAAATTGTATGTATTTATTTCATACATTATTGAATCACTAAGTATTTATGAAACAGTTATATTTGATAGACTAATTAGGTAACTGTTGAAACCCTACATTTTGTGAATGACATTTAACCTCAGTGGCATGGTAGCAATCTTGTGTTCATCTGGGTGAACTTGTGCTCACAGAGATCCATCTACCTTTTAATCCTGAGACCTAGAGTTAAAGGTGTGTACCACCACCTCCTAGCTTCTGGACACTGGGGTTAAATATGTGTGTCACCACTGTCTGATCTCTGTAGCTTGAGGCTGACTTTGGTCTCTTAATCCTCAGGTAAGCTCTAATAAATCATAAATCATAAATGATTCAAATTTATCATCTTCCTTGGACAACCATTTTCTTTGTGAGCTTTTTTCTCTATAAATTATTTTAGCAAGCTTCACTTTTCCTTTCTTTACACAATTCATATTAAGATTTTCCTCACTCACCTACTAACTTTGCTTACCTACACATGAAAGGATTAGCTTTTCCTTTCTATAAATGTTCCCTGTCCTTTTGCTTCGTTTCTATACTTTCTTTCTAGATCTGATTATTTCTCAAATGTATCATCTGTGGTGTACACACTTCCAGCTCAAAGTCTTTCTGGCTACCATGCTATATTTTCCCTGGAGTATAGCCGACACTTCCGTATCTGTAGCTCACAGGGGATCAAGCTAGAAAAACAAATGTTTGGAGTTCCTGACTGCAGCCTTGGGACACTCAGACTAGCAGGATTACATACAGTTTTGTTTGCTCATTATCTTTGTCAGTGTTCTATTGCTGTGGTTAGACTCCTTGACCATGGCAACTTTCATAAAAGAAAGCATTTATTTGGGAATTTCTTACAGTTTCAGAGGTTAGTCCATTATCATTGTGGTGTGGAGCATGACTGCACACAGGCAGACATGGTGCTGAAGAGGTAGCTATGAGCTCTATATCTTGATCAGCAGGCAACAGGAAGAGAGTAAGATAGGGGCCTGTCTTGGGCTTTTGAGCTGAGATCTTAGCTCACCTCCAGTGACACATTTCTCCAAGAAGGCCACACCTCCTACTCCTTTCCAGGTAGTGCCACTACCTGGTGTCAAACATTCTAATATATGAGCCTATGGGGCCATTCTTATTTAAACCACCAGATTTTATTACTTAGCCCCCATAAGTCTTTAGTCATATCATAATATAAAAATGAAGTCAGTCCAAGTTAGAAAGTCTCTATAATCTATTCAGTCTCAACACAGTTTAAAATTCCAAAGTTCAAAATTTCTTCTGAGGCTCATAGCAACTATAATCCCCTGTAAAATCAAAATGAAAACCAGATTACATAATGGCACAGGATATATATTGCCATTCCAAAAGAAAAGAAAATGTAGAATAGCGAGGAAATACTGGATCAAAGTAAGACTGAGAACCAGCAGGGTAAATTCCAAATTCTGTATCTCCATGTCTGATGTCAGAGTTCTTCAGAGCCCCAAATCTTTCAGTTTTTTTGAGTGCTGCATACTTCTGTCACTTAGGGTGTCTCCAAAGGGGGTCTGTAGCTTTCCTTGGCATGTATTCCATTACTACAGCATATCCAAAATTTTGGGCTATCTAATGAAATTCAGAGTTCATCTTCAGAACTTCATGTAGTGGGCTCTCTTGGAATCTATGCAGGGATACCCCTGATACATATCTGGCTTCAGTAGCCTTCCTTAGCCAAGGAGAGAAATTCCACAACCCCTTTCTTGTATCCTTGACTCTAAAGCCAGAAGCACATGGCTGGAGCTACCAAATTCTGTTGCTTGGTGGTGCTAGAACATGGCTCTCCTTGTTCAACCACAACAAATCAGCTTTTGGTTGTTGATGGCTGCATCTGCTTCTTAAGCTTTTCTTTAATTCCTTTTCAAAAGTTGCAAGCTTAGCTGTCCTGAGGCCACAATTTTCTCTATTCCATTTATTATCAGACTTTAAAAAAGTATTTTATCTTCTTGAGCACTGAACTTAACTTCATTATACTTCTGATGCTCTTTTTCTCCTCAAACAATAGATTTTATATTTTCCTTCTTCAACTTGCTCCTTTTTATTTTAGATCTGCATAAGAGTGACCACTAATAATCACACAACAGCATCAATGATAGGATTTCTTGAAATCTCCCTTGCCAATGCCATTAATCCCAAACTCTTCAATTTAGCTTTAGGCAGATTTTTGGACAGGGAAAGAAAACAGGCACTTTCTTTGCCAAAATATCACAATAACAATCTCCAGGACACTAGTAATTTGTCTCCTCTAAAGATTCCTGAGCAAGACATCATAATCCACATTGTTCTCAGCACCACTGTCTTCCAAGTTCCTATTAGTATTGCCATTAGACCCCACTTGAAATGTTCAACTGCTTTTTTGTTGTTTTTTTTGTTTTGTTTTGTTTTGTTTTTGAGACAAAGTTTCTTTATGGCTTTGGAGGCTGTCCTTGTAGATCAGGCTGGTCTTGAACTCACAGAGATCCGCCTGCCTCTCCCTCCCGAGTGCTGGGATTAAAGGCGTGTGCCACCAACGCCCGGCTTCAACTGCTTTTTTAATCCAAAGTCTCAAAGTGCACATTCCACCACCAAGCAGCATGGTCAGAGCAATAACCTCCGTTTTGGTACCAACTTTTGTCTTAGTCACTGTTCTATTGCTGTGAAAATGGTAAAGGTGACTCTTGCAAATCCTTCAATTGAGGCTTGCATTTAGCTTCAGAGGTGAAGTCCATTATCATAGTGGTGGGGAGAATTGTGATATGCAGGCAGGTATTGAAGCAGTAGTTCAGAGCTATATCCTGATTTGGAGGGAGGGAGGGAGATAGAGAGAAAATGAGAGAGAGAAAGTAAGAGAGCAAGAGAGAGAGAGAGAGAGAGAGAGAGAATGAGAGAGACTGAGCCTGTATGAACTTTTGAAACCCACCTGAAGAGAGATACATCATCCAACAAGGCTACACCTCCTAATCCTTCACAAATGGCGCCACTCACTGATGCCTAAGAATTCAAGTATATGAGACTAAGGGAGCGCATTCTGACTCAAATCACCACACTTACTAAATCATAAACACACATGTTATAACAACAGAGCAAACACACTTCTACATTCTGTGCAGTATAATCCTCACATTAATATACAGGCAAATGCTACATTGTGTCCCTTTACCATTTTTATTTGTCCTATGTACACCAAGCACCTATAACCCAGTTCAAATTATCTTCAGAAGATAAATAATCTTGTATATTCTAAAATAATCCATCATTCAACAGTGATTTCCTATTTAATGTAGGAAAGTTCAAAGGGGTGAATCTAAATTCTGGTTTCAACTAAATCTCATAATCTCATATTAGCAGTTAAATTCAATGAGATCCACAGACACATGTACGTTTTCTGTGTTATTCAGGCATTTGACTACAGTGATTAATGAGTAATTAATATAAATGTGAATTCCATTAAAATATTAAGTACAAAGAATGAATCTAATTAGTAATCATAGCTGATTTACCATTCGAGCAATTTTCAACCACACCTTTTTAAATACAATATTGACTCAATAAAATGCTTTCAGAAAAAATTCATGGAAAAATTTAAAACCATGGTTTTTTATTAAATATTTTTCATAGACCAGGAAGAAAGCCTGTTGGAGTTAGAAGTGAGGGAGGAGTGCAGCTTATGAAAGAGTACTGTCTCCATATGACATGGTCTTACCATTCATAAACTCACAACAGCCATAAGCACAAGACCTGTACAAAACCAACCCAGTCAACATTCCAGCATGGATGTAGGGGGGTTGGTCTCATGAGCTGAGAAATTGGCAATTGATGGTTGCTAGGGCAGGGAGAGTCAGTTTCTTCAAAGGTTTGTCTCCTTGTAGTTGACCATACTCTAGAGGATGGCCATACTCATATGGCTACTGACTGCACAAATAAGATGCAGTGGGTTTTTTTTTTTTTTAAGAAAAATGTACATGAGGATTGAAGAGTGATGTGGTTTAGGGGGACATCTGGAAGGAGTTCAGGAGAGGTGGTAGATATAATGAAAGTATTTATGTAAATACATGAAATTCTCAAAGAATCAATAAAAACTACATTGCAAAACCCCACAATTTTTTATGGTCTACAGATGTAACAACAAAAACTCTTATTGTGAAATATATTTTACATCAATTATTAATCTGTATAAACCACATTGTGTATAAAACATGGCCCTGATTTAGCTACTGTGCCACAAAAGAGAATTAAAATAATTATCAAATAGCTTGATTGGAACTTAATAACTCTTCACATGAGAGAAAAGTATTTTTTCTCACCAGAATTGTAGTAACTTCTGCTAACCATTCTCTATCATTCTTTCTCAGACTCTCATGGCCACTATTCTTTTAACTTCTGAGTTCAGGTGTTTAGAGTACATGTGCATGAGATCATGTGATAGTGACTATTTTTGGTATTCTGCAGCACTTTGGGTTAATTAAGAGTGATGTATTGTTCACTTCAAAACATAAAAAAAAGGACTTGGAATGTTTTCAGTGTGAGTCAATGACAAATTTTTAAAGTAGTAGATACACTAAACACCAGACTTAACCATTATACAACTTATACATATTTGAAAACATAATATTTGATTCCATAATTTGTGAAATTAAGTGAAAAAGACAAAATAAAAGAAAAACAATATTTACTTTCAGATGGGCAGAAAATACTATGTAAAGTTATTTCAGAATTAAATATTAAATATCTGGATGATGGTGAATAAAACTGAATCAACTCCCTGTAGAGCCAGTTTAGGTAATCTCTCTGTATAAAATAATTTTTAGTTCTTTCAAGGATCCTATTCCCAAGTTAGTGTTACTTTAATACGACTGAGATCTATTCAGAAGTATTGTTAACTATATCACCCTCCTAGATCATCTGGGTCTTTAAAGTCATTGTTGTTTTATGAGCTTTTAGCTTCTCAGGAATGGAGGAATTGCATCACTCTAGAAACCTCTTCTTTAGTATAATTTATTGATAAGGATAAAAAAAACACTCTTCTTTCAGATTATCCTTTAAAATACACAAAATTTCCTATGTCATTTTTATATGAAATTGGAATTAAATATTAATTAAATGCTCAAGATACAAACATAAAATAAGAAAATATAATGCTGAGTGGTATTACAGAGACAGGTAAATAAATTAATACAAAAGTAAACAAAACAGAGAAAACATCTTTTAAAGTTTCAGGAGAGAATTTTGTTTTGTTCCTCTTTCTTTCTGTTTTATTCATTTAGTAACTGCAGACTTGAGATTCAAAGACATAGTCAAGCATGATACCAGTTTTCTTGAATTATACAATAAGCATTAGACAAAGAACTGATAAACCCTGAACACTCAGATATCCTTGGGAGGAAATGTCAGGTCAAATCAGATCTAAAATGCAACCCAACAGAAATGGAAGAAAAAGTAGTCTCATGTCAATCTTCTTCAAGTTTCATGGGCTCTTTCAGCTTTCTAACAAAAGTAATGATATATTTTCCATATAGAAAGTGTGTTGAACATGTAAGAAGTAAAGAATAAATAGAGATAGAGCTTCAAATACAACTTACTGGAAATCATTTTATTATTTTGAGGATTATTTTAGTTCTAGTTGAATTATCTTATCCTAGTGACAAAAGAAAAAAGAGTAGAATATTTTTAACTAAATATTATACACCAGAATTGTGCAGACACTGCCCATGTACCACTTTTCCATTAATTAGATTATGCCAAGTTCTTAGTCTGGTAAAAGAATATAACAGTATCTACCTCACATTACTGGATAACAAAATAAGATAATTATAACAATGCATTATCTTTCTCTTAGTGACATTTTTTGCAAATTCCTAGTGAGCATTCCTAGTGAGCATGGCAACTGGTACTTATCTTACAAACATTCAATTAGTGTTTATGATGTCCTAGGTAAAGGGTTATAAAAATGGAAAATATTTTCCAATTCTCTGTGGCTTCTGAACCCAGATATCCTTCATTATTTAATAGGCATTACAATGCCAGTATCTAGTTTTCAATAGATAGAGATTAATGGACATGACATCAATGTAAGGCATTGATGACATAACAATTAGGGAACCCAGAGCTTCACATGAAATACTCATCAGAGTCTAGTGTTCAAAGAGAGTGTCTGTTTTCTAGGTGTTAGCTTCTCAAGGCTCTTGGTCCAAATAAGGTCACTGCTGAGAGTAACGAGATCAATTGGCAATCCCTTCCGTTCTCTATTGCCTGAAGTTTAACAGTCATCTGGCCTAACACAAGGTTGATTTCCAATTGAGAGAGAATTTCTATGAAATTAGGTGATGCATCAAATATATGAAAGAGAATGCATTTCAAGGAATGAAAAATCATATGAAACAGCTGTATCTGCCCAGCACACACATGGTTGCAAGAGGACAGTGTAATAGTGGTTCTCTCTTTCCACCATATGTATCTTGGGGATAGAACTCAGGAACTCAGACTGTCAGGCTTGAAAGCCAGTGTCTTTACCAGCTCAGTCTTCTAAACAGTCTGAGATTTTACTATTAATTAAATGCCTTTTCTGTATCTATGGTAATAATTACATTTTGTATCTCTATTGTGTTGATACAGAATGTTTTCTGATTTGCAAATATATGGAATCACCCAGTCATCCTTTTGTCCTGAGATGAATCTCAGCTGGTCTAGTAAATGCTGTTTTCATTGAAATATTGGATTCAATTTGCTAGACCTTTATTGAGTAATTTTCATGAGTTCTTATCTAAAACATGATGTTTGAGATAACATGATGTTCCAGATAACATCAAGTCCAAGTTGTGTCTTTATCAGGCATTATGCCAGTGTAATGTTGGCTTTATAGAATGTATTTAGAAGGATTCCTTCTGCTTCATTAACAAAATAATTTAATTCCTCAATAATTCATTTAATTAAATAATTTAATTATCACTACTTGCTCATTTTTAAACATTTACTAAAACTAAACATCAAAGCCTTCTTGTCCTAAGCTTTTATTTGAAGAAGACTCTATTACTCACAAGATTTTACGAATGAATATCAATCTTTTTGGGTTTTCATGATGCAGTTCTTGTAATTTACAGATGACAAATTTATTAATTTCTTTTACCTTATCAGATGTCTTGGCATTTAGTAGTTCAGAATAACCTCCAGTGATCCTTTCCTGGTTCTGTGCTCTTAGTTATACTGTTTTATCTTTTAACTCTGATTTTTAATATTTTCTTCTTAATTTGGCTAAAGCTTTAAAAGTTGCTCACCTTTAATTTTTAAAGAAAATATGTTTAATGTATGTATCTCTCCTGGGTATGTGTGCATGAATACAGTGTCTTCAGAGACCAGAAGAGATGCTGTATTCCCTGAAGCTGGAGTCACACACATGTGGGCCCTGAGAATTGAACTCGGGAATTCTGAAAGAGCAATATGGATACATAACCCTGAGCCTTATTTCCAGCCAATTTTTTTAAGCTTTTAAAAGAACCAGTCTTTTGGTTCATTACTTCAGTTCATGCTGTTTTATTTTAATTTAAAATAGTTTTTCCTACAATACAATCTTATGGCTTTAATTTTTGTGAATCTTTATATTTTTATTTTTTTATTGAAGGAAAATTACTTTAAATGTCAATCCCAGGTCCCTCTCCCTTCCCTCCTCCCCTGCCTCCCAACTAATACCCTATTAAACCATATTCTTTCTGCTCCCCAGGGAGGGTGAGGTATTCCACAGGAGGTATCCAAAGTCTGTCATATTCTTTGGGATAGGGCCTAGGCCAACCCCCTTGTGTCTAGGCTTAGGGGAGTATCCCTCCATGTGGGATTGGCTCCCAAAGTCCATTCCTATGCTAGGGATAAGTACTGATCCACTACAAGAGGCCCCACAGATTTCCAAGGTCTCCTGACTGACACTTACATTCAAGGGGGTCTGGATCAGTCCCATGCTGGTTTCCCAGCTATCAGTCTGGGGAACAAGAGCTCTCCCTTGTTCAGGATAGTTGTTTCTGTGGGGTTTACCAGCCTGGTATGGACCCCTTTGCTCTGCAACTGGATTTCAGTTCAGTTCAAGGTTTAGTTCTGGGTGTCTGCTTCTAATTCCACCAGCTGCTGGATGAAGGCTTTACTATGGCATATGATTTAGTCATCAATCTCATTATCAGGAGAGGGCATTTAAGGTAGCCTCTTCTCTGTTGCTTAGATTGTTAGTTGTTGTCTTTTTGTAGCTCTTCAGACATTTCCCTAGTACCCGATTTCTCTTTAAACCTATAATATCTTCCTCTAATTATAGTATCTCTTATCTTGCTCTCTTCTGTTTTTTCCCCAACTCAACCTCCCTGTCCCATCATGTCTTCCTCACCCCTCTTCTCCCCTTCTCATTCTCCTAGTTCCCTCTTCCCTCCCCCCATGCTCCCAATTTGCTCATGAGATCTTGTCCCTTTCCCCTTCTCCAGGGGACCATGTATGTCTCTCTTAGGGTACTCCTTGTTTACCAGTCTCTCTGGCAGCCTGGCTGCAGGGTGGCAATCCTTTACTCTAAAATCCACACTGAGTGAGTACATACAATGCCTGTCTTTTGGTGACTCGGTTAGCTCGCTCAGAATGGTTTCTTCTAGTTCCATCCATTTGCCTGCGAAATGCAAGGTTCCATTGCTTTTTTTTTTTTTTTTTTTTTTTTCCTGATGAGTAGACACCATTGTGTAATTGTACCACATTTTCTCTATCTATTCTCCAGTTGAGGGGAATCAAGGTTGCTTCCAGGTTCTGGCTATTACAGATAATGCTGTGATGAACATAGTTGAACAAATGTCTTTGTTGTAGGAATGTGCTTGTTTTGGGTATATGCCTAAGAGTGGAACTGCTGGATCTTGTGGTAGACTGATTCCCATTTTCTTGAGGAGTGGCATACAGATTTCCAAAGTGGCTGTACGAGTTGGCACTCTCACCAGCAGTGGAGGATTGCTCCCCTTTCTCCACATCCTCCTCAGCATAAACTGTCATTGGTTTTTGTTGTTGTTGTTGTTGTTGTTGTTTTGGTGTTTTGAGACAGGGTTTCTCTGTGTGGTTTTGGAGCCTATCCTGGCACTCACTCTGTAGACCAGGCTGGCCTTGAACTCACAGAGATCCGCCTGCCTCTGCCTCCCGAGTGCTGGGATTAAAGGCTTGCACCACCAACGCCCGGCTGTCATTAGTGGTTTTGATTTTAGTTATTGTGACAGGTGTAAGATGGTATCTCAGAGTTGTTTTAATTTTAATTTCCCTGATGGCTAAGGATGTTGAACACTTTCCTATTTGTTTTAAAGTCATTTTAGATTCCTCTATTGAGAATTGTCTACTTAGTTTTGTACTCTACTTTTTAATTATTTGGTGTTTTGGAGACTAGCTTTTTGAGTTTTTTGTAAATTTTGGAGATCAGCCCTCTGTCAGATGTGGGGTTGGTGAATATCTTTTCTCTATCTATGGGCTGTTGTTTTGCCTTGTTGACTGCGTGCTTTGCCTTACAGAAGTTTTTCAGTTTCAGGAGGTCCCATTTATTAATTGTTGATCTCAGTGTCTGTGCTACTGGTGTTATGTTCAGGAAGCAGTCTCCTGTACCAATTCATTCAAGGGTATTTCCCACTTTATCTTCTAATAATTTTAGTTTGGCTGGGTTTGTGTTGAGGTCTTTGATCCATCTGGACTTAAGTTTTGTGCATTATATTAGATATGGATCAAACTGCAATATTCTACATGTCAGAATCCAGTTATGCCAACACCATTTATTGAAGATACGTTCTTTATTCCATAGAATCTTTAGCTTCTTTGTCAAAAATCAGGTGATCACAGGTGTGTGGGTTAATATTAATGTTTTCAACTTGATTCCATTGTTTAACCTGTCTATTTTTGTGCCAATATTAAGCTGTTTTCAGGACTATAGCTCTGTAATAGAGCTTGAAACCAGGGATGTTGATGCCTCCGGAAGTTCTTTTATTGTACAGGGTTTTTTTTGTCTATCCTGGATCTTTTGTTTTTCCATATAAATTTGAGAGTTGTTTTTTCAAGGTCTGTGAAAAATTGTGCTGGGATTTTGATGGGGATTGCATTGAGTCTGTAGATTGCTTTTGGCAAGATTGGCATTTTTACTATGTTCTTCCTACCTATCCAATAACATGAGAGATCATTCCATTTTCTGTTATCTTCTTTAATGTCTTTCTTTAAAGACTCAAAATTCTTATGATACAGGTCTTTCACTTTTTTGGTTAGAGTTATCTCAAGTTATTTTATGTTGTTTGTGGCAATTGTAAAGGGTGATGTTTCTCTGATTTCTTTTTCCACAAATGTATCATCTGCATATAGTAGGGCTACTGTTTTGTTTGTTTGTTTGTTTTTGAGTTAATCTTGTATCCTGCAACTTTGCTGAAGGTGTTTATTAGCTGTAGGAGTTCCTTGGTAGGGTTTTTCAGTTTACTGATGTAGAGTATCATATCATCTGCAAACAGTGAAAACTTTCCTTCTTCCTTTCCAATTTGTAAACCCTTGATCTCCTTTTGTTGTCTTACTGCTCTATGGTTTTTCTTCCTTCAAATCTTCCCAGATCCTCTCCAACTTCCACACACCCACATCTACATTGTTTCTTGTTCTCTTTCATTAGAAATAAAACAAGCAGACATTTAAAAGAAAACAGAAAAGATAATAATATAAAATGAAAACAATCAAAGAACCAAAGAAAAAGCATAAGATACATGTATAGGTGTAGACACACACACACACACACACACACACACACACACACACACCAGCACATACAGAAATCCCATAAAAAACAAAATTGGAGAAAATGATATGTATGCAAAAGACCTTTAGGAAGGAAAACAAAAGAAAAAATACTCCTAAACAGCATTATGAGATTAAAAAAGACCTCCAAAATTGTCATTGACTTGGTTTTGCATTGGCCATCTGTTGCTGCACCTGGGCCTCAAGAGTGGTTTGTATATCCAATAATAATTTGGTAGAGAAACCAAAGTTTTCAAAGCTTGGTTATAGCTTCTGGATTAGAAATGTGGCTTTGTATCCACCTCTATAATTCTCACTGGGACACCATCAGCCCCAAACTTATACATGCCCGGTACATGCAGCCACTGTGTCTGTATGTTTGTCTATGTATAAGTCTTGCTTTGTTTAGAGGGCCTTTTCTCCTCTGTGTTTTCCATCTGCTCTGGCTCTTAAAATCTTTCTGCCTCCTCTCCTCTAGAGACCTGAGGGGACAGAATTGGTGGAACTGATCTGGAACTGAGAGTTTCAAGGTCTCTCATGCTCTGTACATTGTCTAGAAGTGGTTCTCTGTATTGTTTGCATTTTCGGCTTCTCTGAAGCTGACTGAGAAAGACACTGATCTATGAGATTAGTAAAATGTCTTCAGTGGTCATTTTGGTGCTACAGTATAATGTGGTTTCCCCTTAGGCCTATGGCATATCTAGTTTTAGGTTCTTGACCACCCAAGCAGTGTTCAGGATGGGATCCAACTCATTCTGTGAGCCTTAAGTCCAATAAGATATTGATTATTTAGTTCCACAAGCTTTGTGCCACTAGTGTGCTATTGTATCTTTCATGCAGGTCACCATTATAATTGAAGGGTTTGTAACTGGGTTGGCCTTTAATTTTATCCTTTGGTAGCATGAAGAGTACCTGTCATGGTTTGTATGAAAATTTCTCCCATAGGCCTATATGGAGTCGCACAATGAGGAGATGTGAACTTGTTGGAAAAGTGAGGCTTTGTTGAAGGAAGCGAATCAATAGGGGTGGCCTTTGAGGTCTCAAATTTTCAAGCTAGTTCTAGTGTCTCACTTTCTTCCTTTTGTCTGCCAATCTGGATGTAGAATTTGCAGCTACATCTCCAGCATCATGTCTGCCTGTTTGTTACCATGCTTTCTTTCCACCATGAGGATAATGGACTAAATCATTGAATGAAAGCCAGCCTCAAATAAATGTTTTCTTATAATAGTTGCTGTGCTCATGATGTCACTTCACAGCATAAAATACTAACCAAGACAGTACCTTCCAGTATCATGAACACTAGTCAATAGGGATGGAGGCTTTATATAGGCATCACCATAAATTTTCCTTATTCAATGTGTATATATATAGGTAGTGTCTTAAGTAATAAGAACTTACCATCAGAACTTTGGAGAGCAATCAAGGACCTTGGCAATTAGTTGTGATCCATTCATAAAACTGGTTTCTTCATTGGACAACAAGAGATCTCCAGCTGGGGCTCTGCCTCCCAGTTATCTGGTGATTCTATCTGGTGATTCGATCATATATATATATATATATATATATATATATATATATGATCTCATTGTAGCAGGTTTCCATAGAGCAGCTCAATTGGTGCTGTGGAATATTCCATCTATACACTGTGCATATGTATTAGTCTCATTGTTTCATAAAGAACTGACTTTATTAGTAGCCAGGCAGGTAGTATATGTGGGACATCGAACCTGAGAATGCTCGGAAGAAGAAGGGTGGAGTCAGTGGAGTCTCCAGGAGACACAAAGGGAGCAAGAATGACATGTTGGTGTACAGGTAAAGTCACGAGTCACTGGCACTACATAGGTTAATAGAAATGGGATAATTTAAGTTGTAAGAGCTAGTTAGTAATAAGCCTGAGCTATTGACCAAGCATTAATAATTAGTATTGAGTCCATTTGTTGTTTATCTGGGACCACTGCCAAGCACAGGAAAACTCTGTCAACAAATGGCACCCAATGTCCAGGGCCATGTACATCCAAATAAAGCCTGAGAAAGCTTATTAAAGGTTTGAAACATAAAAATAGAGCCAAACTCTTATGTCAGCTACAGTACAGAGACTGGCAGCAGGAAGTACACCATGAGCTAAGCTGCATGGGGGCTCCTGTGGTTTCTCACATGGGTGATGGTATAAAGAGGTGTCTCTGAGCTGTTGCCTTCAGGCTTAAGCTGACAATGCAAGCTCCATGCATGCTGCATGGCAAGGTTTGGAGTTTTGCTCATGCAGACAGAAAAGGTTAAAGATAAAGCAAAGACAGATTCAAATGGAAAAATCCACTAAATGGGTTATAGTGTGCTTAAAAATATACACAGGATAACTCCACCTACAATTGGCCCATGGTGTTAGCTGTACCCACACCCCCATACTCTCCCCTCACATTCGTTTCCTCTCCCCTTCCCATTCTAGTCCTGCTTCCATCCACCCATAAATATCTATTCTATGTCTCCTTCCTTGGGTGATCTCATCCTCTCCTTATTCACTTACTTTATACCGAACCTCTGTGGTTATATGGATTGTAATTTCCTTAATATAGGGCTAACATCTAATATCAACATATAAGGAGATATATACATATTTCTATTCTTAGATTTGAGTTAATTCACTCAAAGGATTTTTCTATAGCTCTTTCCATATACCTGAGAATTTCATGATTTTATGTTTTAACAACTGAGAAATAATTTACTTGTGTGAATGTAACATATTTTCCTTATCTATTCATCCATTGACAGATATCAAGACTGTTTCCAGTTCCTGGCTATTATGAATAGATCAGAAATAAACATGATTCAACAAATAGCTCTATGGTAGGATGCAGAATATTTGGGGCATATGCCCAAGAGTGGTATGATTAGATCTTACAGTAGCTCTATTCACATTTTCCTGAGGAACTGCCACACTGATATCCATAGAGGCTATATAAGTTTGTACTCCAGCTAGCAATGGATGAATGTGCTGCTTATTCCACATCTTTGGCATCATGGGATGCAATTTGTCTTGACCATTCTTAATGGTATAAGATGAAATCCCAAAGTATTTTTGATTTGCATTTCCCTGATGACTAAAAATGGTGACCATTTCTTTAAGTGCTTCTCCAACACTTCTTTTTACTCTTTTGAGAATTCTGTTTAGGTTTGTATACTTTTTTCATTGGATTCTTTGTTTTCTTGAGTTCAGTTTTTAAAGGTTCTTTCTATATTTTATATATTACCCATCTATCAGATGTTTAGTTGGTAAAAATATTTTCCCATTTTGTAGCTTGTCTGTTTGTCCTTTCCTATATAAAGGCTTTTCAGCTTCCTGAGGTATCAGTGCCTATGCTAAGAGTGTTATGTTCAGAAAATCTTTTCCTACAACAATGAGTTCAAGATTGTTTCCATCTTTCTCATCTATCAAGTTTAGTGTATCTGGTTTTATGTTGGGGTCTTTGATCCATCTGGAGTTGAGTTTTATTCAGGACAAAATGTTTGGATCTTTTTGGATTCTTCTACATGCAGTCATTCAGTTTGAACATCACCATTTGTTAAGGATGCTGTCTGTTTCCCCACTGTGTATTTCTGGCTTTAGAAAAAAAATCAGGTGTCCATAGATGTGTGGATTTATGTCTGTAAATTCAGTTTGAATTCATTGATTAACATGTCTGTTTCCTATGCTTGTTCCATGATATTTTATGAATGTATCTTTGCAGAATAATTAGAAGTTGGAGATGGTGATACCTCTAGCAGTTATTTTATTATCTAGGATCATTTTATCTATTCTGTATTTTATTTGTGTTTGCATATGAAGCTGAATGTTGTCCTTTAAGATTTTATAAAGAATGTGCTGCAATTTTTGGTGGTGATTGCATTAAGTCTATAGATTATCATTGATAGGAAGGGTATTTTAACCATGTTGATCCTATAAATCCATGGGAATAGAAGATTGATAATTCTATCTCCTAAATTTTCTTCAATTCTTTTACCTCAAGATAGTTTTTTTCTGAAAGATTGTGTTTTCCTAAATTCTTTCTCAGTTCATTTGTCATTTGATATAAAAAAAAATCTCATTTTGTATCCTGCTATTTGCTGAAACTGTTTATCTGTGTTAGGAGTTTCCCAATGAAATTTTTAGGATCACTTATATATACTATCATGTCATCTGCAACTTCTTTTTTTCCTTTTTGTATTCCCTTGATCTCTTGGTTGTCTTATTGCTCTAGCTAGAACTTGAAATACCATATTAAAAAGATATGCAGAGATTGAACAACCTTCTCTGTTTCTGATTTTAATGGAATTGCTTTGAGGTTTCTCTCCATTTAGTTAACATTGATTTTGGGCTTGTTGTAAACTGCCTTTATTATGTTGAGGTATATCCTTTGTATCCCTTTTCTCCCCTGTACTTTTATTATGAGTGGGTATTGGATTGTGTCAAAGACCCTTTGTACCATCTAACAAGATGATTATATAGCTTTTATCTTTAAGTCTGTTTTTAAGGTGTATTTTATTTATCATTTTACATATGTTGAACCTTGTCTGCATCTCTGTAATAAAGCCTACTCTATTATGGAGGGTGATATTTTTATGTTTTAGGTGTTCTTGGATTCAGTTTGCAAGTATTTTATTGAGAATTATTGTATCCACCAAGGCCCCAGTGGCAGTTCTGCCTCCATCCAATGGCCCAGGTAGGCCAGAGGCTGTTTCCAGATCCCATTTGGCGGCACTGCTCAAAGTCATCTGACACCAGGGATCTGCTCACCGGATCTGAACTAGGTGGGGGCAGAATCCGACACACTGGACACTCCCGAGGCCCTGGAGGTAGTTCTGACTCCACCCAGGGCACAGCAGGACCCACCACACCTGAACACTGCTGAGGACCCTGTAACAGTGCTACCTCCATCCACGAGAAGAGGACAGACATCGGAGTATTGGCTCTGTTTGCATCTACCAGAAGGGAACCTTGGTCCCATACCCACCAGGAGAGGAAGACCTGCTACACCCACCAGAAGAAAGGTTGAGAAGAGGACAAGGTAAAAGCACATTCAACAACAGAAAACCCAATATGACACCACCAGAGACTAGGAACCATACACCAGCAAAATCTGAACATCACAATGAAGATGAAACAGAAGAGAATGACCTTAAAAACATTTTCAGGAAAATGATAGAGGACCTCAAAGAGGACATGAGAATATCACTTAAAGAAATGGAAGAAAAAACAAACCAAAAAATACAAGATATAAACAAATCTCTCAAGGAAACAATTCAAGACGGAAAACTGAAATAGAGACAATAAAGAGAGCACAATCTGAGGGAATGCTGGAAATAGAAAAGCTGGGTAAATGATCAGGAACTACAGATGTAAGCATAACCAACAGAATACAAGAGATGGAAGAGAGAATCTCAGGAGTTGAACACACACTAGCAGAAATAGATTCATAAACCAAAGAAAATCTTAAGTCCAACAAAATCCTAACAAAAAGTATCCAGGAAACATGGGATCCTGTGAAAAGACCAAACCTAAGAATAATAGGTATAGCAGAAGGTGAAGAAATCCAACTCAAAGGCCCAGAAAACATAGTCAACAAAATCATAAAAAGAAAACTTTCCCAACCTAAAGGAAGACATGCAAATGAAAATACAAGAAGCCTACAAAACACCAAATAGACAGAACCAAAAGAAAAGGTCTCCTCGCCACATAATAATCAAAACACCAAAAATACAGAATAAAGAGAAAATATTAAGAGCAGCAAAGGAAAGAGGTCAAGTAACCTATGAAGAATCAGACCTGACTTTTCCACGGAAACCCTGAAAGCCAGAAGGTCCTGGATAGATATTCTACCTACACTAAGAGACCATGGATGCCAGCCCAGACTACTATATCCAGCAAAGCTTTCAATAAATATAGATGGAGAAAACAAGATATTCCATGACAAAACCAGACTCAAACAATACATATCCACCAGATCTAGCCCTACAGAAAGTTTTGGAAGGAAAACTGCAACCCAAGGAAGTTAACTACAACCAGAAAAATACAGGCAATAGATAACCCCATTTTACAAACAGTCAAAAGGAAAAAGGGATAAAATCCCACACATAATCTCACCACCATCACCAAATCAAAAACAAACAAGAATGAACAATCAATGGTCATTAATATCTATCAACATAAATGGTCTTAACTCCCCTATAAAAAGACACAGATGAGCAGAATGGATAAGAAGACAGAATCCTTCCTTCTGCTGCTAACAAGAAACCCACCTCAACTTCAAAGACAGATGGTAACTAAGAATTAAAGGTTTGGGAAAGATTTTCCAAACAAACAGACCTAAGAAACAAGCAGGGGTAGCAATCCTATTATCCAACAAATTGAACTTTAAACTAAAATCAATCAAAAGAGATGAAGAAGGTCACTTCATACTTATCACAGGAGAAATCCATCAGGATGACGTCTCAATTCTGAATATCTATGCCCCAAATACAAAGGCATCCACATTTGTAAAAGAAACATTGATAAAACTCAAATCACTCATAAAACTGCACACACTTATAGTGAGAGACTTCAACACCCCACTCTCACCATTGGACAGGAACACCAGACAAAAACTTAATAAAGAAACAAAGGAACTAATAGAAGTTATGGTGCAATTGGACTTAACAGATATCTATCCAAATACAAATCAATTTACCTTCTTCTCAGCACCACATGGAACCTTCTCTAAAATTGACCACATACTTGGCAACATAGCAAACCTCAACAGGTACAAAAAAATTGAAATAACCCCATGAATCTTATCAGACCACCATGTTTAAAGTTAGAATTCAACAACAACACGAATTACGGAAAACCTACAAACTTGTGGAAATTAAGTAACACCCAATTGCACAACTCCTGAGTCCAGGAAGAAATAAAAAAAAATGAAATTAAAGATTTCCTAGAATTCAATGAGAATGCGGACACAACATATCCAAACCTATGGGATACTTTGAAAGCAGTATTAAGAGGAAAGTTCTTAGCACTAAATGCCCACATGAAGAAACAGGAGAATAATCACACAAGAGAATTAACAGCACAACTGAAAGTTTTAGAAAACAAAGAAGCCAATACACCCCAGAGGATCAGACACCAGGGAATAATCTAATTGAGGGCTGAAATCAATAAAATGGAAACTAAGAGAACAATAAAATGAATCAATATAACAAAGAGTTTATTCTTCGAGAAAATCAACAAGATTGACAAACCTTCATCTGAACTTACCAAACAGCAGAGAGTGAACATGCAAATTAATAAAATCAGGAATGAAAAGGGAGACATAACAACAGACACAGAGGAAATCCAGAGAAACATCAGGTCATACTTTGAAAACCTATATTCCTCAAAATTCGAAAATCTAAAGGAAATGGAAAATTTTCTGGACAGATTTCACTTACCAAAATTAAATCAAGAACAGATAAGCAACTTAAATAGATCTATAATCCCTAATGAAATTGAAGTAGTCATCAGAAGTCTCCCAACCAAAAAAAGCCCAGGGCCAGATGGCTTCAGTACAGAATTCTACCAGAAATTCAAGGTATAGCTAATACCAATTATCCTCAAAGTATTCCACCTGATAGAAGCAGAAGGGTCATTGCCAAACTCTTTTCATGAGGCTTCAATAACCTTGATATGCAAGCCACACAAAGACACAACTAAGAAAGAAAACTGAAGACCAATATCCCTTATGAATATTGATGCAAAAATTCTCAATAAAATCCTGGCAAATCGAATCCAAGAACACATCAGAGAAAATCTCCCACCACAATCAAGTAGGCTTCAATCCAGGGATGCAAGGATGGTTCAACATATGAAAATCCATCAATGTAATTCACCATATAAAGAGACTGAGGTAAAAAACCCACATGTTCATCTCACTAGATGACAAGAAAGCCTTTGAGAAAATCCAACACCCCTTCATGATAAATGTTTTGGAGAAATCAGGGATAACAGGAACGTAGCTCAACATAATAAAAGCAATATACAAGCAAGCCAACAGCTAACATCAAATTAAATGGAGAGAAACTCAATGCAATTCCTGTAAAATCAGGGACAAGACAGGGCTGCCCACTCTCTCCATACCTCTTCGATATTGTCCTTGAAGTCCTAGCTAGAGCAATAAGAAAACAAAAGGAGATCAAGGGAATACAAATCGGAAAGGAAGAAGTCAAACTCTCACTATTGGCAGATGATATGATTGTCCACATAAGTGACCGGAAAAACTCTACCAGGGAACTCCAACAACTGATAAACATCTTCAGCAAAGTGGCAGGATACAAGATTAACTCAAAAAAATCTGTAGCCCTACTATATACCAATGACACTTTGGTGGAGAAACAAATCAGTGAAACATCACCCTTTACAATTGCCACAAACAACATAAAATACCTTGGGTTAACACTAACCAAAAAAGTGAAAAACCTGTACCATAATAGTTTTTTGAATCTCTAAAGAAAGAAATTAAAGTAGATACCAGAAAATGGAAAGATCTCCCATGCTCTTGGATAGGTAGGATCAACATAGTAAAAATGGCAATCTTGCCAAAACAATGTACAGATTCAATGCAATCCCAATCAAAATCCCAGCACAATTCTTCACAGAACTTGAAAGAACAATTCTCAATTTTATATGAAGAAACAAAAGACCCATGATAGCCAAAACAATACAATAGAGGAACTTCAGGAGGCATCACAATCCATGTCTTCAAGCTCTATTACAGAGCTATAGTCCTGAAAACAGCATGGTTTTGGCACAAAAATAGACAGGTTGACCAATGGAATAATAGAGTTGAAATCCCTGATATTAACCCACACACCTATGAACACCTGATCTTTGACTAACAATCCAAATTTATATGCTGGAACAAAGAGAACATCTTCAACAAATGGGACTGGCATAACTGAATGCAGACATGTAGAAGACTACAGATAGACCCAAGCCTTTCGCCCTGCATAAAACTTAAGTCAAAATGGATCAAACACCTCAACATAAATCCAGACACACTGAACCTATTAGAAGATAAAGTGGGAAATACCCTTGAATTAATCGGTACAGGAGACCACTTCCTGAACATAAAACCAGTAGCTCAAACACTGAGATCAACAATTGGTAAATAGGACCTCCTGAAACTGAGAAGCTTCTTTAAGGCAAAGGACATAGTCAGCAAGACAAAATGGCAGCCCACAGACTGGGAAAAGATATTCACCAACCCCACATCTGACAGAGGGCTAATATCCAAAATATACAAAGAAATCGAGAAGCTAGTTTCCAAAACACCAAACAATCCAATTAAAAAGTGGGGTACAGAACTAAATAGACAATTCTCAATAGAGGAATCTAAAATGGCTGAAAGACACATAAGAAAGTGTTCAACATCCTTAGACATCAGGGAAATGCAAATCCAAAAACTCTGAGATACCATCTTACTCCTATTAGGATGGCTAAATTTAAAAACACCAATGATAGTTCATGGTGGAGAAAGAGGAACACTTGTCCACTGCTGGTGGGAGTGCCAACTTGTACAGCCACTTTGGAAATCACTATGACAACTCCTCAAAAAAATGGGAATACGTCTCCCTCATGATCCAGCAATTCCACTCCTAGGCATATACCCAAAAGAAGCACATTCATACAACTAGGACATCTGTTCAATTATGTTAATAGCAGCACTATTTGTAATAGCCAGAAACTGGAAGCAGCCCAGATGCCCCTCAACTGAAGAATGGGTAGAGAAAATGTGGTACATTTACACAATGGTTTACTACTCAGAAAAAAAAAAAAAAGGAATCTTGAAATTGCAGGAAAATGGATGGAACTTGAAGAAACCATTCTGAGCAAGGTAACCCAATCACAAAAAGACAAACATGATATGTAGTCACACATATGTGGATTTTAGACATAGAGTAAAGGATTACCAGCTTACAATCCACACTGCCAGAGAATCTAGTAAACAAGGAGAATCCCAAAAGTGACAAACATTGTCCCCTGGAGAAGAGGAAAGGGTCAGGATCCCCTGAGGAAATTGAGTGCATGGGAAGAGGCAGGAGGGAGCTATGAGAATGTCAAGGAAAGAAGTGGAAGAATGCAGCGGCCATAAGGTAGCAGAATGTTTGATTCAGGTGAAGAATAGAAGAAAGGGCATGTGGTAGATAGGGTTTTAGTTGGGGGGTGGTAGGGGAGGAAGGGATGGAGAAGATAACTGGGATTGTCATGTAAATAATCTTGTTTCTAATTCAAATAAAAATGATAAAAATTATTGTATCTGTGTTAATAAGGTAAATTGTTCTGTATTTTTCTTTCTCTGTTGAGTCTTTATTTGATTTTGCTATCAGGATAGTTGTAGCCTTTAAACAAAATGGACAATGATCCCTCTGTTTCTTTTTTGTGGAATAATTTAAGGACCATTGGATTAATTCTTATTTGAAAGTCAAGTAGAATTCTTTGTTAAAACCTCTTGTGCCAATTGGCTGAGAGTTTGTCCATCGTGTTGTTTTTCTCAAAGAATCAACTCTTTGATTCACTGATTCATTGCTTTTTTTATTCTATTTAAGCATTTATTTATTTATTTATTTATTGCCACATACTCCTTTTGAACATTATTTCTTCTTTTTGTTCAAGAACTTCCAGTCTTGTATTTGTTGAGAGCTGTTTTGTGTTTGATTATGTGGCAAATTTTAGAGAAAGTTCTATGAGATTCTGAGAAGAAGGTATGTTATTTTGCATTTGGGCAAAATTTCTGTAAATATCTATTAGATACATTTGCTTTATGATATCATATAGCTGCAGCATTTCTCTGTTTAGTTTTTGCTTGGATTACATGTCTATTGATGACAGTGTATTATTGAAGCTATATATTATCAATGTTTGATAGTCAATATATGATTTTAGCTGCAATAGTGTTTCTTTTTATGAATTTTGGTGACCTTTTGTTTGGTTCATATATATTTAGAATTGCAATATCTTCTTGAAGAGTTCAAGTGCCCTACCCCATCTTTTCTTGTTTGTTTTAGTTTGAATTGTATTTTGTTAAATATTAATGTCTATACTGGCTTGTTTCTTGGGATATCTTTTTCCATTCTTTTATCCTGAGATTATGCCCATCCTTGATGTTAATGTCCATTTCTTGAATGCACAAAAGGATTAATCCTGTTTTTATATTCAGTCTGTTAGTTGTGTGTTGTTATTGGGGAATTGAGCCTATTGATGATGAGCTTTATCAATGAGCATTGTTTATTGATTCCTATTATTTTGTTGCTAATGTGTGGGTTCTCCTTACCTATTTTGATTTACTGGCCTGATATTTTTTCTTGGTGTGGTTAACCTCTACATGTTGGAGTTTTTCTCTTAGCACCTTCTGGATTTGTAGATAAATACTGCTTCAATTTGGCTTTATCATGTATGTTTTTCATAATCCATCTATTGTGATAAAACATTTTGCTAGATGTACTAGTCTGGTCTGGCACCTGTAGTTTCTAAGAAGTTGTAGGACTTCCATTCCCTTCTGGCTTTTAAAATCTCTCTTGAAAAGTCAGGAATTATTCTAATAGGTCTGTTTTTATATACTTGGTCTTCTTCCCTTGAAGCTTTCAATATTCTTTCTTTCTTCTGTATGTTTAGTTTTTGATCATTATATACCCAGGGGGATTCTTTTCTGGTCTAGTCTATTTGGTGTTCTGTATGCTTCTTGTACCTTGACAGGTATCTCCTTCATTAGGTTAGGGGAATTTTCTTCTATGATTTTGTTGAATATATTTTCTGGGCCGTTGACCTGTGTTTCATATCCTTCCTCTATTCCTATTATTCTTAGATTTAGTCTTTTCATAGTTTCCCAGATTTCCTGGATGTTTTGAGTCAAAACATTTTTAAATTTAACATTTTCTTTGACTGAGGTATCCATATCTTCTATCTTGTTTTCAATGCCTGGGATTTGTTCTTAAATCTCTTGTGTTCTTTTTGTAAGACTCTTCTCTGAGGTCCTGTTTGAGTTCCTACATTTTTTTTATATCCATTTCTCTCTAATTTTGGGTTTTCTTTAATGATGCAGTTCCACTTTCATGTCTTAAACAGTCTTCTTCACTTCATTCCACTGTTTGTGTTTTCATAGGTTTTGTTAGTGCATTTTTTTATATCCCCTTTAAGGTCCTTTTCCATATTTTAATAGCTATTTTTAAGTTCTTGTCTTGTGCTTCAGCAATGTTGCATTCCTCAAGACCTACCATATTAGCATTGGAGAGCTCTAGTATAGACACTTACTGTGTTTTTATAAGGGTTTCTGAAAGTCTGGTTTGGGATAATTGCAACTCTAGGTGTTGGCATCTGTTTTCATCTTTTTTGGATAGTTGTTTTGTTCCCTGGTTTCTGTTTTCCCCTCTGGAGCATGTGGTATTTGCAGTTTGATTGTTAGGGAGTGCTTCTGAGTCCCTGTCAGGTGTGACTCCTGGGGATCCTGCTACAGGAGGAGACTGGGGATCAGCTAGAAGGGTGATGTGAGGAAGGGTGTAGGAAAGGATCTGCTAAGCTCCCTGGGAATGGTGGCAGGGAAGAACGAGAAGTTGCAGCAGGCAGTCTGCTACCAGGCTGGGAATAAGACAGGGGAAATGGGATTGGAGGATAAGTGATGGGGGAAGTACTTCTGTGTATGTTTATCTTATTGATCATTGAATAAAGTTCTGTTGGGCCAATGAAACAGCAAGTTAGACAGAACTAGGAATCAAAGAGGTTTCTGGGAAATGTAGTAGAGAAGTGGTGATCCAGGCCGGAAGTGACTTAGCAAGGAGACTTATATTTAAGCAAGAAGAAATAGAAAGTGGCCCTTTTCCACTTGGCGCCTCCCCCAGCAGCACCATGTGAGCCACTGGCAAGAGAGAGTGCCAGCGAAAGGCATTCTCTATAAGATAAATCTTATAAAATATGTAGATTTCTGATAATTAAGACTGAGCTAACAGATGAATCCTAGTCATTGGCCAAGCAGCATTTGAACATAATACAAGTTTCTGTGTATTAATTTGGGCCCTAACTGGGGTGGGCCTGATTGGTGTGGCCAGTGGGTTTCCTGGGAGAGACTGTTTGGGTGTTTAGCTTGTCATCTTTTATTTTACCTCTACTTCATTAATTTCTACTATTATGTCTCTTCTTTCTTTTCTTCTGCTAATTTAATTTCTGCTCTTTGTTTTCAGTTTTCATTGACTTATTAGGTAGACCAATGGGTCTTTATTTGAGTTATTTCTACCTTTTTGTCAGTTGTTGTTACAAAATTTCTTTCCTAATATCATGTGTTTTTATTTGTCTCAACAGATAATTTTAAATATTCATCTGGACTTAATTGTCCCATTGGCTGTTTATGAATAAGTTTGCTGCTTTCTGAGTATTAGTACAATTTCTAACAGCAAATGATTTCTAGTTGTTTTGCACTGTGGTCAAAAATTTATCCAATATAAATATGAATCTTTTCTAGATTGATGTGGCTCTTCTGGGGGACCATTATATAATATATATTGTATAATTTCCCATGTGAAATTTAGAAAATTTTATATTTCAAAAAGTAAATTTTATAATACACTTTGAAATATGAGATTAAGCATCAATGCAATAATATTCTATTAAGTGATTTCATGATATACTTTATTTAATTTTTTTAGTGTAAAATGTGAATTCATCTTATCAATAGGGTAGAACATTATTGGTAGTTAAAGTTAAATTGCTTGGTAACAGAATAGCTATTGTGGGGCATTATATGATAAATGACTTGTTATGCATGTTTGTGAGATTTGCAATGCATTTTACTTTTTTAAAATAAGTTATGAATGGTACGAAAAGACTGTGGTGTTGGGGGATATTTAGTTACACTGTGAACCCCGAGTTTGCATTTGCATTAATTAAATAGAATTAACCTTGGGTCAGGGAAGGTGAGTTAGCAGCTAGCTGACAGAATGTAGTCATAGAGCATCAGAGGGCATCGGAAGAGTTAGAGAGATACAGAGGAAGTAGCCAGGAGGGATTTGGAGTGGTGCGGCTTTTAATGCTTTGGGTGGAGCAGAAGGACATGCTTTTTAGGAGACACTAGCAAAGAGAGTGGGCAAGCTAGTTACTACTCTGCCTCTTTGAACTCGCAGATTTTCACTCCAGCCTCTTATCTTGAGTCTTATTTATAAATAGAATAATAGAGATTTAGTTAAAGCTACCTGTAGCTGCAGAAACAGGGCCAGTGCATTTCAGGCTTCAGTCTCAGCAGCCAGGCCAGTGTCGCAGAAGCAGGCTGGTAATTGTGGAGACAGAATTGCTGGCAGTAGATTAAGGTGCAGCCATTGTGCCAAAGTTAAAACAACACTGTGGTAGTGGAATAGCGTTTAGGATGCATAGTGGTGTGATATGGTGGGTCAGCTAACACTCAGCTCGTAATGTGCAGGTCAGGTACTTAGATAATTGGGGTTCTATTGTCAAGCCTTCAGTTTCTTCTATGACTCAGTAGAAGGCCAAGAACTCTCTTACCAAATCCTGAAGGACTGCACTTAAATTTACTTTTAAGGGCTTTTCAAATACTCCAAACACCATCCCTGTCTGCTACTATTAGATGCAATATTCTATGTGCTCAATGTATATACTACATCATATGACATGTCCTGGATCATTCATGCTTGACTGTTTGCAGAACAGCCCTGGATATTTTTGAGAATGTTCTCTTTTTCTGGGTTCCATATGAAATTAGTGGCATATTAGACAACCCTGCAAATAAGTCAGAACTGTATTCCCCAAAATGTCTCACCAGTTACCAGGCTATCTCTTAGCTCAGCCAAGCTGACATTTAAAATCAACCATAAACCATCATAATCTGTCTTTCAAGGTAGTTAATGTAAATCATAGATAAAATAGGAGTTGAACCAAATCTTTCAGTGTCCCTGTCTATAATATACATTGAACTGTGAGCAGTCTCTACAGGAGTATGTCTCAACAATATACAGTTTTCATTTCTCAGTCTTAGACTTTCATAAAAAATTTCTATGTACCTTATTTATTCATCTGACTGTTAAGGATAGCACCATATCCATTCAATTGTTATATATCACATACACTTGAACTACCACCAAATGGTAAGACCATCACAGTGGATTATTAGTCTGTATTATTTATCAAGACCAACTCCCAGAGTCCCAATGTCAATTTGCTGAACAAATCCTATAAGTTAATAAGGTCTACTTAGTAAGCACATAAATATCTTTTAAAAGCATCTTTTGACCTTTTCACCTGACTTAAGCCATTCAGCAGGATATAGCCAGATGTATTAGTCACTACATAGCCTTTGTTCTGATTCACAAAGAAGTCCGAGGAAGCAGTACAATGTGTAGTTACTCTATCTAGGGAGTAGAAACTGATCTGAATTCATTTTCTGACTCACATGGTGACTTCAGCTAAAATTAGGAGCAAATTAGGTAGCAGCTTTCTTAATGGGATGACTACTATTATTGGGAAATTTGCTTGGGGCACGCACATAAAACTAAATTTGCTTTACACAAACTCCTTAATCAAATGAGAGCTGCATAATCTATTTGCAAGCTACTTATGAATACTCCAAAGGCAAAACATTACTGAGTTTGTGGTAAACAAGTACATTTGTGTTTAGCTTCCACACAAGATATACAATTTTGGGAATATGAACCCAAAGGGAAAGCAGCGCTGCTACTCACAATCCTTTTTTCAATGGGATCAATATTGGACTCTTGTAGAAAGTGCTTCTAATGTGGTAAATTATAAGGTCATAAGTTTAATCTAAACAATTGAGTCAAATGATTGATTTTGATTGACTTCATGAGGACAGTTAATCTAATGTGTCCTTCCTTCCTATGCTGTCAAATAGGTGGCTTCCAGCACACCCTCATAAAATGACTCCGAATGGAAGTATGGAAAATATGTGGGTTTCTTTGTTGAGTAAACAGAGACTGGAGGCAATCCTTGTATTTTAGATAGGCCTCTGAGAAAGGTTAAAAACAATGGCCAACAATTCATAGCTAGAGCTATTTGCAGAGGAATTGCAGAGCCAACAGCCAGTGAAATTTATGGTACTCATCACAGTTTTAAAGAGCATACTAGAGAGTTTCCCTTCTTGAGAAAGATGGTAGGAACAATTCTTAGAATACAAGGAAGCATTACTGTTTCTCCCTCCTATGTCCTCTGCAGAGCCTCAGATCTTTCTTCCTCAGCAATTGATTATTTTGGTCTTTTACTTACAGAATCTGTATGCTTGATTGCAGTAATTAAATCTTTACCTTTAATCCGCTTATCTCCTTCTGACAGACCAACATCATATTCAATAGTTAAGTGTAGCAGAATGAGGCATTTATATAAAACTTAAGCAAGTCTTATGAGTTTGAAGGTGATATAAGCAAATCCCCTTTGGGAATGTTTAATGGTTCATCAATCTTGGGAGACAAGTGCTTCTACTCTAATCCTTGCAGTTGTGCTCATGGTCATATAATCCTGCCCATCAACTGACACTTACAGTTCAATGCAGGCACATGTAGCAGAGTTTATTGAAGCCAATATTGTTATCTCTTGGTAAGAGTATGGGCTAGCATGGTCTAAGTATAAAATTGTATTCTATCAAACAGATAGAAACTACAAAGTACATAGGCACACAGGATGAGAATGACACTCTAAAATAAAGTATCTAAAATGGCAAAATAATCCATAGTCATATTTAAAGTATGTATATTTGAAATGATATTAGGATGGGACTGCTGAAGGATATTAATTTATACAAATACTGAATTTCAAGGGAATTAAATTGTTTTTGCCCCTTCCCAATTCATATTTCAACTAATTGATAATAAGCTCAAGGACTGATGACTTCTATGGATTGATCAGATGTGCCATAAACCTAAAAATTGATTTTTATGTCATTTGCTGATCATTATGTGATTTGTTATTATAATGAATAACATATTTATGATATTGTATTTATGGACAAGAAAGGCAATGCAGACATTGAAGGAGAAAAAGCTTGTTAGGTATCATGTTTCAAGCCCATGATTTACACATGATATTTTAGTTTCCAATTCATGGGAAATGAAGCCTACATATTGTTTTAGTTGCTCAAATTTATTTGTGGTTATTTCACAATCACTAATAACCGTGGCAAGAAATATAGTTTAATGAAATGGGATACTGGGATGAAAGTTTGAACTCAAGGGTAATTAAGATGCAGAATGACATGTTTAATAAGGTGGGGAAATAGAATGTAATTTACCTCCATTCTTTGGCTTATTACAGTTACCTAAGTCCTCCAAACCTACATAGATGTCTTAGCAAGTAAAATCAGAAGAGATCAAGAGTTGAATTAGAAACGCTGCCATTTATGTCAATGTGACTAAATCTAGATGGTATTATTTAAAGAAAGATAAGTCAGACACAGAAAGGAGAGAACTTCATGATCTCACTTCCAAGTAAATATCTAAAATTCCAGTCTAATTTATAGAATCAGAAAGCAGAACGATGGTTGCCAATCATGGTCTGAGTAACCCAGGAGCTCTTGGCAAAAGATGTAATGTTTCAGCTAGGTGGGCTGGGAGAGCTTAGAAGGGCTAATCAGTGTGCCCATGAACATCAGTTACACCATAAACCTTGCATTCAACTTCTTATGAGTACATATTAAGTATTGCTAGTAAGAAAAAAAGCAATTAGGGAAAATAATAGATATGTTAGCCATGTTAATAATGTAGTCACTTCATAGGGTTTATGTTTAACAAAGCAAACATATGTTGGGCCTGGGAGACAGCAGCAGGCACATTTGCCTGACCGCTTGAATTAGAAACTCCTGGAAAAAGAGAATTACCTGTCTTTTGCAAGTTGTCCTCTGGCAGTCACTCCTCTGCTATAGCACATGCATGCCTATCCAAAATAAATAAATGCAATAAAAATCCACATTACTATATTTATTAGTAAGTAAACAATGTCAAGTACAGAGCAACTGATTTTATACTTCTGTTTTCAAATAATTATATTAAAATTTCATTACATCAATTTGTAATTTGTAAAACAACTTAAGTCCAACAATATTTGAAACCCTATGAATTATTGTTCTTATTCTGAAAAATGAAATGATACTGGTTATTGAGAAATAAAAGGAGCTTATGATAAGGATATCCTTTATTAGAAAAACGCCAGCCAAACCAAGCCAGATCGTGCCAGGGGCAGCAAGGCAGGAAGGCCAGAGAGAAGGGCTCCCATGTGCCTTGCAGCCCCTTAAAACCCTATCATGCGTTATCCTGACCTCACCTTGACCACGCCTTGATAGGCGTAGTCAGGCACACCTGTAGCCAGCTTCTAGCAGGCATGGCTTACACTGTCCCCTACAACTGGTCATTTGGGGAAAAAAAGGGATTTTGATTTTTAATGAGGAAATACATTTCTTAAATTAATCTGTAAAACTAAGCATGGAATTTCTAGTTCCTAAAATTTTTAAAAATCAACATACAATAATTATGTATATTTATGGGGTAAAATGGGATAATTTAGTATTTATAGAATGTATGAAGAACAAATCAGGGTAACTTCTACCCATCTAGTTATTTCTTTATATTTGGATCATTCTATGGAATTCTAGGACATAATGGTCCTATTTAACTTACAACAAGATCACCCTTCCAGATGGTCAAGATCAGAAATGATATCAAACAAATATTTATATAAGAATATTAACATTTTATTACTTAAATTAGGTATTAAATAACAGATACTATATTATTAATATTATTAATTATTAATGTGACAGAGACTATAAATATATGTACTTCTGTGTATAACAGAAACATACAGTACATACAGTACAATTATGCAATTTTAGGGATGTATCATAGTGAACAGAAACATACACATTTCATAAAAAGCAGAAAAATAAATCTGTAGCACTTTGCAGAAATAATAATCAAAGACTTAGAATATTAAAAGGAAGATGTAGTAATTTAGGTTGAAAATAATGGCATATATCAAACATGATTAACAAATTTGAAATAATTTTAAGCTTAAAATTCAAAGGTTCTTTAGATATACTGCAATGACTAATGATGAAACAATTAAACTGGCCTCAGATCGTTCCTCAAAATCAGTGAATTTGTTTGTAATAACTTTCTCATAGCTTTTCTTTTTACTGATTTGTAACAAATTACTGTGTCAGTTTCCTAGCACTGCTAAAAGAAGGTACCACAAACCACGGGGCTTAAAAAATAAAATAAAGGACTATTTTTGTTGTTCAAATGTCTTGAAGTCAGAAATCTGAGTGTCAGCAAGGTCATCTGTCTGAGGTCTGTAAGAGTCTCTCTTGACTCTTGGAAGTCCCAGAGGATCTCAGCTTACCGCTGCAGTACTTCACTCTGCCTTCATCATCACTTAATGGTCTGCCTGTATCTGTTTCTTCATGTAATATACTCCTCTGCGGATATGCCAATGCTCCTACTTCTCTTTTATAAATACACCAGTGTTATTTGATTAGGTTTAATTCTAATAGTCTTACTCTAATTGGGTTTCCATTGCAATGACCCAATTTCCAATAAGATCACTTTCCCAGGTATCAGGTGCCAGAGATTTGGACATCAGTGTTACTTTTATTTTGGTGGTGATGATTTTTTTAACATAAACCCACAATTTCTTAATTTTTAAGACAAATAATTATTTAATCCATACTATGTATCAGACACCATTTTAATTCATTGTGGTACATTAGTTAATCAAATAAAAAATATTGCCTTTATGGTGCTGATCATTTAATAAAAAACAAAAACAAATCAAAAAACTGTCAATGCAAAACACAACCGTCATCATAAATGAGATAAGCAATAGTTTATTCCTGATATGAATATGGTGTGCCTTTGCCTTGGAATACAGATTTAGGTAACTCTAAATTCCCCATTCCAATGTGGTAATAGTTTAATGAGGTTTTTATAGTAACAGAATGAAGCAAATAATAAATTAAGGAACTTTTCAAATATATTGAGGAAAACATTAACTCATGATTAAAACAAAATTAGGGAAATTTTTGTTGTAGGCTTCATGTGTTTTCTGATGATTCTCAACCTCTTGTTAGGGAGAGACTAGTGGTCTGTTCAGTTACTATATTCTGAAAGGTTTTACATGTTAGTCACAGAGGTGTTAGGTTTGACAGAGGTGGGGAAAATGGCTACCAAAAGGGTTGAAAATAACCTGAGATAAATTATAAACGGGATTCGGACCTGCAACCTTCCAAATTCTATAGTCCCCAATGTTCTAATCAGTTTCTCAGATTTGTTAAGGCTTCAGTGAAATGTGCATTTCTTTTTAGGAATGTTCCTTCACAAAGACATAAAAAAGACATAAAGATAATAAATAATATAGTGGATAAATGAATGCATGCCGGGGAAGTAAATAACCAAACAGAGAGTGGAGTTCATTGGTGTGTGGTATAGGATGTTGGAACGCAGTGTGAGCCACCATGGTAACAGTGGTACTTTCTGATAATGTGAGAGTGGTAGAGGACCTGCATGCACACATCCGATTTTGACATGTCTGGAAAAGCATGGAAATCTAGGGCATATGTGCTGCAGTAAACCTAGTATGGCCAGAATAGAGAATTCAGTGTCATACAAGGGACATTCAAAGGTGATATCATCCTGGAGGAGGCAAATGTTTGCCATTATTTTGGTGAGCTAGGGATTAAAACTGACATATTGTAAAATTAGTTTCTCTACAATAGAATGGCTATGGGTAAGCACTGTGCAGGAAGAAGTGGTGCCATATTCTAAATGAGAAGTGATGGTGGTGGAGGTAACAATAGCTATGAAGAAGGGAGGTGGCAGGATTCTGGATGTATGTTTAATTAGTTGATGTTTCACCTGATCAATCTGCTAGAAAAGTGTAAAAAAAAAAAAAGAAAAAGTTTAAGAATAAATTCAAGGTTACAAACTAAAACCATCAGATAAAAGTAACATGATTGTTACTGGAATGTAATTGTTGCAAAGTCTTCACTGTGGGATATACTGAGTTGGATGAAACTAACAAGCATCCAGATGCTGATAAAGAGAGGCAAATTGCCAGCAAGAAATGGGGATTTGTGCTAAGGATCTGAGCTAAAACCATTTGGTTGATATTTTAAAGCCACTGGACTTAATGAAGGGAGGTCCTAATTAGTCTTATCAAAAATAAATTCGAATCAGATATCAAAAATCACAGAAGCAGAGCAGCAGCCACCAGAGACTTCTTAACTCTCTGAATTCTTCGACCAAAATGGCTGAGATCCTGTATTTGCCCTGCTTTCTCACTTCCTCTCTCTGCCCAGCCTTATCACTTCCTATCTCCTATCTGTACAGACATCAAGATCTCTGTGGCTAACTGGTGGCTAGCTTCATCCTTTGATCTCCAGGCAAGCTTTATTTGTCAGAACACAAACAAAATATTATGCAACACCTTGCTTTTCTCCAACAGCCACTTATGGAGAGGGCAAAAATAACATTGCTTCTATTTGGATTTGCAAACTTTACAGCATTGGAAACAATCTTACCAAATTTGGTTTATGTGTGTGAAAACATGATTCCCCGATCATGGCACCACTTTGGAAAGTTGTGGAATCATTAGGAGGTGGGAATTACCAATAATAAGTTGTGCACTGGAGTTACATCTCTTGAGGATGCTGGTCCCTTTCTGTTACTAGTACAGGTCTCTGGTTCGTGTGTGGTCACCGTTATGTGTCTGAAGACCAAATGCCTACACTGTCTTATACTACCACTGCCATCATTGGAGTCACCAGCTGTTGTGCTTTAACTACCATGACAGACAGTGTCCTCTCAGAAGTTGAGTCAAAACAAATCATTACCCCCACCCCAGGTATTGAGTTATAGTGATAAGAAGAGTAGACAGGAGCTTAGCCACTGCTATTATTTATGCTTATCATACCTGAAGATGAGCCTAATACCAGCCTCTCAAACAGCCATTTTGGGTGGAACTTTCACTATAGTGGGTTTTTTTTTCTTCAGCATGAAAGGGCCTTCAGTTGATCAGTATTACAATTGACATTTACTATCGACTCGCCTTGAGTACATCTTCATCATGACATCTCGGAAACTTGTAGATAAACAAGCAAGTTGTTCCTCAGTGAGATATCAAGGATGATATGACTATAGGCACATTGTTAATAAACCACTGTTGATTTATTCTGGATTGGCTGATCTAATAGTAATATAGTAAACAGCATTTTCAGGAATGACATGGATGATGTCATCTACAAGCTTTTGTGTGCTGTTCTGAACCTTCAAATGATTACCTGTGTTGCTTTGCATACTATACTTAGAATGTACAGTTTTGTGGTCAAGGTTAGAAACAAGATTTGTGTATTAGTTACTTTCCTGTTGCTGTGATAAAACAACACAACACAACAGCTTATAAAAAAGTTAATTTGGACTTATGAGTCCAGATGTATAAGAGCCCGTCACCATCATGGCAGAGAGGCATGACAATAAACAGCAGGTAACAGGCAGCAAGTAGAGTGGCAGGAACAGAAAGCTGTGAGTTCACATCTTGAATCACAACTGTGTAGCTGAGAGAGTGAACTAGAAATGGCAGAGGATCTTGCAACTCTCAAATCCTGTGATCCATAACATAGTTTCTCAAACAATGCCAACCATAAATTCTCCTAACAGCATCACCTACTGGGGATAAATGTCAGCAACTACCTGAAACATTTCTCATTCATACAGCCACAGGTAGACCCCCTCACAAGCATAATGAATGTGTTATCTGCACATTTACACTATGCCAAATTTGAAGTTCCAGTTCATTAGGAGAAATCCACTTCTGTTCAGAGAAACTGTGGGGACTGCCCCACATCATCATGGAAATTAACTAAAATCCACACTCTCCTTTCCCTAACTTATGAAGAGTTTTCTAGCACAAAGCCACATCCCATAATAAGACCAGCTCCATGTTTTACACAGCACAGCTCTAAGGTTAAGTATCTTCTTTTCCTGAAACAAGATAAGTCTAACTTTGATTTCACTTGGATCACTGAAGGTCATCAGCTCTGGAGATGACTAATACATTTAAGGATTTTAGCCAAACTAAAAAACTGGTAAGAAATAGGGTGAAACTGTCTCCCTGGTCTTTGCAAATTATAACATTAGTGTGAATTACATTTTGCCCATGATAAATTCTATTATATCCGAGGGCAATTTAGATCTAGAAACTGTGCTCTGAGTTGAGTACTCATGCCTACTTTTATTACTACCCAATTACTATTGCTTTTGGAAGTAAAAAAGTTCCTTTTTAAAACATGTACAAGCATACATACTAACATGTTTCATTATGACAGTTTAATTCATGAACATAAGACACTTTGTTCATATCCAAACCTCTCTGAAGCCCTTGAATTCATGCCTGATGAGCAATTCCAAACCAGCCCACTTTCCACTTTCATGTATCTTTAGCAATTCTTAAAGACAGCCCACAGTATGGAAATCATTTTGTGCCACCTGTCTTTCTTGTGAGTGTCTATGTAATTGTTACACTTCTGTCTGAGTAGTTCATCCAACAGAAACCAGAAAAAGGCAATGGCACTAGTGGAGACATTCTGGTAAAAATTCCAGCTGTTTCTGATTTTATTTCACATTCTATTCTCTTCTACGGTCTAAACAACTGAAAAGCTATGTTTTCAAAGACAATCAGATTTCTCACAGTCCTACTAATAATTCCAAGAGATTGAATCAATGGTCTCTATAAGGTCTTGAAAGTGTCTCATGATGCTATGTCAAAGGCACCGTGATGATAGGAAAAAAAAAACAGTCCAAATTTTAGGCAAAAGTATAATGAAGCAAGTTTAAAGCATTTTGTTTGGAAAGTACCAAAATTTGTAATATAGGACTTCTGAGAATGTAAGTCAAGTGTTCACCTTTCTAATTTTACACACATATGGAAATCAAGCTACATAAGACAGTTTCTGTTTAAAAGGCTAAACTATCTGTGCATGGTGGCACACTTCTGTATTCTTAGAAGTCCTGTGTCACCATGTACATCTAGATTTGGCTTGAGGCCAGTCTTCAGGCTACAAAACAAACATTGCTCCATGGACATGTCGACTCATAGTTCATATTGATTAATAAAGAACTGACATCAAAATATAAGCATACCTTTTTCTATGTGACAGTACTATTATTGGCAGCTAGGAAGCCTAATCAATCCTGTAAGACAAATACCATATTAAAATATGTATATTTGAATTGAATATGTATTGTCTCTTTCCATACCATTACTATAAGGCATTTCAAATATTGCAACAGATGATATTAACGTTTAATGAAAATTTTCTAAGGCTCATTTAGAATCTTCTTTTGTCTCTGCAATATATATCATAATCAAAATGAAATTGAGTTCATTTCTGTAGTCCCTCTTGTTAGAAAATTACTTTTGTATTTCTTAACATGTCAGTTAAAATACCCATGGGGAATTTAATTTTGATCTTTTATAGCAAACTGTAAAAACAATATATTCTGAGAAAGTTAAATTGTCTGTGACTGCTCACACAACACATTGATTTCATACCAAATGTCATCTCTCCAGGAGTCAAATGTCATGATACAGACCTGGCATATGAACAATGGAGTAAATGTAATGTACAATAAGTGGCTTTGAAATTTTTGTTTATAATCTTATTTTCATAGTGTTATGATATCACACACAAATTAAGTGCTGTAGTATTCTTGTCAACTACATCATAAATATACAATCCACATAAAAATATACTCTATTTATTTAAGCCATTTTTGCTAGTGATGCAGACTTATTTTACATTTTTTGATAATGACTGTGTTTCCAATAAAAGAGACATTATATCAAGAAATTAATTCAGATCTTCTTATAAAAGCTTATCATGCAACTTGCTTTTATTAAATGATCCTGGGAACAGTGTCAGGCTGCAGTTAATGAAAGTTGGAATTTCATGTAGTCTTATTTTTGAAGATTAATATACACATGTATATTTAAATATATCTTTATTATGATCAATAATCAATACACATGAATTTGAATTATAAGAATAAAAAGTTCAGTGCTCTAAGATTTAATATATTCTGTGCTAAGATAAATGATATTATAATTAGATTAATCAGGAAATATTGACATGTTATATTAAAAGTTATACAAACAATAAGAAATACAACTATGTATATGGATATGATATTAAAATAAATCCATTGGATACTGAGTTTCTGAAACTTACATACATTTGGATAACAAGATACTATGCTGCTTTGAATTTTGAAATTCACATTATTAATTTAGCCAAAGATTGGCTTCATTTTTTAATTCAAGAGAATTAAAATGTGTATGTGTGAGTATGTGTGCCTATGTATGAAGAAACCAGAGGATGTAAGAATGTTTTCACCTCCATCACTCTCTGCCTTATTCTTCCAGGCAGGGTCTCTCTCAGACCCTGGAGCTTAGGATTCCAGCTAGCAGCTAGCAAATTCCTGCAGTGCTTCTGTATCTATTCTGATCCGCTCAGTGTTGAGGAAAGAAGCAGGCAGGGGGCCATGTTCTACTAGATACATGCATGCTGAAATCTGAACTCATGTGCTCATGCTCAGTTATCTCTCCCTCCAGTACACTTCTTTTTTGTTATTAAAATAGTATTTTTGAACTGGGCATTGTTGCTCATTCTTTTAATCTCAGGGTTCGGGAGGCCAAGGCAAAAGGATCATCCTAATTTTAAAGCCAGACCGGGGTACATAGCAAGACTATGTCACAAGACAAAGCAAAACAAAACAAAACAAAACAAAACAAAACAAAACAAAAGTATCCTATTTGAAAAGTCCAAAGTATCTATTATTTTCATGTTGTTATGATTAATAACCAGAATAAACGTCATGGAAAATAGTATACTTTTGTTTTCCATATTCACAAGGAGAGTCCATAATAGCATGGTAGAAATGGCAGCAGGTGGTCAGAACAGGAAACAGAGAAATCACATCTGCAATTACAAGCACAAAGCAGAGAGTAAACTAGAACTTGGGCAAGACCACAAACTCTCAAAGCCCTCTGCCAATGACACTCTTCTTCAAGCAAGGCTGTACCCAAAAGTTTCTAAAGCCCCCATAGTTTCTCGAGAATAAATGTTCAAATACCTGACCCTATGTGAACATTTCTCATTTAAATAATCACATCTCACAACAAAGTATTTTTCCTCAGGTTCCTTGAATTTCAATAGATGTTTTGATCTGTGTAATTTTTAAGTGAGTCATTATCTTATATTAGTAATTACTGGTCAGTCACATATTGTATATGTATATATTTCACATCACTTTGGGAGCATCTTTGTAGTGATACTTTCAGTTCAGAGACATTTTTACTGAACTATCATGCATATGATAGGAGATGGAAACTAGAACCAAGAGTGCAGCTAAGTGATTGGGTTATACATTCATCAGCCCATACAGAATTTAGTGTATCTGGACAGTGAATTTCCACAGTATTAGTTTATTTCACTGATCCTCAACAAAACTGTATCTTTGTTCATTCACATTACAGTTCTACCCAACCTAAAGGCACCCCAAAATTACTCAATAATATTGTAGTTGGAAATTACTTAGTTTAATCTGAGTTCTTAGGTTCTGCATGTATCTTTGAGTTATACTAACACACTGTTGTGGTCATCCCAATAAATATAACTCTGTGTCTAAAATAAGGTATTCTAATCTGATCAATATTTTTATCATGATTTTTATTCTTTGGCAATTTCACAAGTGTATATACTTCCACTGCCATTACACTTTTTCATCCTCTCCTCCCCACTCAAATCCTTCTGCCAAACAAGTGAGAGTGTTTCTTTGAAGTTTTTTCTTTTGATGACTCATTGAAATTAATTATGGCTGTTTACTTAAGCATGAGTCAGGGAGGATGTTTACAAGAACATGGGCAACTGAGAAGTGGCTATACTACTGAAGAAAACAATAACCCGCTTCCACCATTCATTAACTGTCCATAGTTCCTCATTGAGGAGTGGGTCCTCATGAGCTCTTCACCTGTGCATAATACAACCCCGTACAAGACCTCTGCAGGTAACTAATGCAGTGGGGTCATGTTGCAATGGCCTTGTCATATCCAAAAGATGCTGTATTGAAACTCTCCTCTTGACTCTCTTCTCTTACTTTCCTTCTCTCCCTCATCTGAGATGTACCCTGAACATTGTAGGATGTGATATGAACACCTATTAATGGTGTTCACCAGTTATGAGTCTTTGCATTAAATTCTGCTATTGCAAAAAGTACCTTCTCTGATGAAGGCTGAGATCAACACTCATCTAAGTACATGAGTGTTTAGAAGGCAGTTTGACACTGCCTGTCTAAGCAAAACATCAATAGTAGGTTCTGCCTTATGGCCTATGACCTCCCAAGCCACAAGTTCTTGGCCAGGTTTATAGTACTAGGCATGAGTTAGTTCCAGGACATGTTTGAGTTATTATGAGATCTAATTTTTTCAACAGAACCTTATATTTCTAGACAAACCATGGCTAATTTAATTTAAAAATAAAGCTTTAGCAAATAGCTTCCCATTACATAAGGAGATTTTTCTAATGAAAGCAGTAGTAATATTAGTGATTGTAATTTTTAATATTATAAGATAAAACATTCTAACAATTGGAAAGTCTATATAACATAGCGAATAAGTATGACATTCAGTGAATGCATTATGTAACAAGATTATATGAATTCTATTCAAATTATCAGATAGATCAAAAGATTTCAATGTTCCATTAGTATGGTCACACCCACAGTGAATTCGTTTCAAGAAATTATCCCTTGCTGAGTGTGGGAAGTAGTGTCATATTAATGTACCCCAGAATCAAATAAACAAATATTAATATCATCATTTTATTTTTTAAGTCATCATTTTATATAGTATATGTCTAGAATGGATTTTGTGGGGGTAGAGTAAGTTTTTGAGTCAGGGTTTCACTTTATAGTTCTGGCTGTGCTGGAACTATGTAGACCAGGCTGGCTGAGAACACACAGAAATCCTAATGCCTCTGTCTCCCAAGTACGGTGATTAAAGATATGCATCACTATGCCTGGTATAAGATGGATTCTTATTTATGGTTCAAATGAAATTATTTTATTAAAAATTGAATATAGAGCAGATAGAAAAGATATCTTTTAAGAAATAAGAAAACTTTTAAAAATTCCCAAACTATAAAGATTTCTCCTTTATTCAGTATTTATTATTTTTCATATAGTTGTAATTTTAATAAAAAAGTCTCATTTCTGAACATATAAATGGTCAATAATAATAATTTTTGAATGAATTAGTACATATTTTATGGATTTTCAATTTTAATATTAATACACTAAATATTAATATATATTGTACTCAACATTTTCATGGTTTTCAATATTATGAAAATAAAGGTATAAAAGGGTATAAAATGTGTAAATTAAAATAATGTCATTCATATTTTAGACATAAAATGTAATTTAGAAAATACTAAAGTACAAAAATTGTAAGCAACATGATATATATGTGAACACTTGTAATAAAAGGTTGAATGGTAAGTTACCATATTCTTATTTTTTTATATGTATTCATATAAACACTGAAATTGTTTATATTAAATATAAATTGTTTATATTAAATACCACATAACAAATTGTTTACTTAATATTCAAGCATATCTCTGAGATCAGCATTTTCACATTCTTTGAAGTGTTAATAGAAATTTTCATGTTAATAGAAATTTTCAAAGTTCTTATGACTTGTGAAATTTCACACTATAAGTGATATATTGGATGTTTACTTCATTATTCTTTTACAAAGGCCTATTAATTAGCCAATCGCTTTAGCGCTCCACAATATGAAATGTGCGAAAAACTGTCTCTTAAGAAACCTCTTTCTAATTATTTCTAAACTGATCCTAACTGTATAGCAGTTCATTGAGATGCTTAGAGTTGGGGTCTAGTTAATTTCACTGTGTGATATTTTGAAATTGTAAGTTTTTATAATAAAGTTTATTTAAAAACTTGTCATGAACATGTTTAAGTAATCAGGAAAAGGTATAGCATTTGCTTCCTTTATGTAATAGTAAGGGTGGAATAAGAGGGGATTTGGAGAAGAATCTTTTACAACATTATAAAAGAGGATATGAGGAAATGAAAGATAAGAGACAAGGAAGCAAATTAGACCATAAAGGAAGATGCAGAACTTTTAACTACCGGGAATACTGAAGTAGAGAGAGCAAAGTGGTCAAGGCAGGAGAATTAACTGTTGTCCAGACCTTCACTGCAGTCAAAATCAGATCTCAAGGGCAATAAGAATCCTTTGATATATTTAAAGGTAGAATTTGAATGGAAACTCACTGTATTAGTCAGTCAAGGTTTATATGTGGGGAGAGCAGGGAAAGAGGTAGAGAGGAAAGAGAGGGAGGTGCTAAGAGTGGGGGCTGAGAAGAAAGTAGAAGGGAAGGAGAGGGAAGTGGAGGGGAAGTGGGAAGGAGACATTTGAGGAGTTTTCTTTATTTAGTTTTGTTTTTCTTGGGGGGGTTTGAAGAGATTGGATTATGACCATACACATGGAAAGAAGAGATGTTTATTCTGTCTGTTGATATGAGTGCTAATCTCAACATTTTAACAGAAATAATGTTTAACCATGCATGTAGACATTCCTTAGTTTAGTCATGTTGATATGCAAAATTAACTATCATATGCATCACTATATTTTAGTGAGGGTCAAGCCTTTAGGGGGAACTTTCTAGAGAATCATAACTTAAAAAGCAAATGGAGATAGAGTAAACCAGTTAGTTATAAATGGAAATGTGAAAATTGAAATATGGGAGACTTAAGGATTTTAAGAGCTGAATATTGACTGGTGTGGTAGAAGGGTGAGGAATGAAGTATTGTTTATATCTCATGTACAGAGTAATGGAAGCACTGAGTGTGTTCAACTGGCCTCGCATAAGTATTCCATAGAAACAGTAAACATGTATGAAGAAACATCAATATAGGGAGGAACTTGGAAATATGAGGCAATTTGGGAAACAGTTCAAGGATTCAATGCTGTCAAAAACTGGAAGCAGTTCAGTATGGCTGACCTAGTAATTCAAAACTACTAGATGAGAGTTAGCCCTAGAGTTAAAGTTGTCACTGGTTAAAAAAAAAAAAAAAAGTCTATCATTAATTTAATCTAGAGAGCAATCTGGCTATATCATAGCAGTTGCATCTGTTATATTATAATAAGGCATGATGACAGAATGTTCTTGGATTTGGGGACACCACCAGAATCTCATGACCTTGTCTAATTTATCCTCTGTTCAGCAGGCAGAATTGTTGTCTAGTTGACAATGATTCTTAAAGAAATTTGTTTTGTTTTCTGCCTTTTTTATTTTTCAGCCTCTCGTATTGTACAAGAGGTGGCATACTGGATAATAGTTTTGTGTCAACTTGATATAAGCTAGAAACAGGTCTGAGAAGAGGTAATGTTAATAGAGAAAATGTCTCCATCAGATTGACCTAGCATTTTCTTGATTAATAATTGATGTGGGATGTCCCAGACCCCTGGGAGTGATGTATACCTGGTTAGGTGGTCCTGAATGGTGTAAGAAAGCAGGCTATCAAGCCAGGAGAAGCAAGTGAATAAGCAGTGTTCCTCCTTGGCCTCTGCTTCAGTTCTTTCCTGGAGTTCCTATCCTGACTTCCTTGTGTGATGGACTGTGGTGTGGAAGTGTCATTCAAATAAACTCTTTCCTCCTCATGTTGCATTTGGTCATGGTGTTTTATCACAGCAATAGAAACCCTGAATAAGACAGTTGGGTGCATCATTGTCTAATCTTCTTAATCAGCAGGTTCTCTGGGCTATGTTAACTGTGATTAAATTCCAGTTGTTCCTTATTCTTCTTCTATTGTGGTATGGTTTGATGCCCCCTGATGGAATGATGGCTGTGAAGAAACATCTATTACTATCATAGAAGTAACCACCCAACTATAATTTAAATAATTACCAGAAATAAATGTTAACTGTTTCTGTAGTGAGATTTCAGTCTCAAAGAGCTAACTAAAGCAAACCATAAGGTGGTATCAAATCTACCTAGCTTTCTCCTATGGTTGATAGATAATTTATATATAAATGCATATATAGATATACCACATATAGATGGTAGATAACTCACTGAGAGGATGGTGATAGATAGATGGATAGATGATAGATAATAGATTATAAACAGATTCTGTTTCTCTAAGGATCACTGAGTTATAATATAGTAGGTTGAGAAAGTACAAATGTTAATAAAGTTTGCCTATTATATTTTACAAAATCAATGTTTTACTGATTCACATGCTTCCCCAATTCAACCTAAATATATGCTGCTTTTATTCTTTTTTCCATTGTTTACTTTTAATATTCTAATATAATTAAATAATTTTATCCTTCTTTTCATCCCTGTAAACTCTTCCATATACCCACTTTTGCTCTGTTTCAAACCCATGTTATATTTTTCATTGTTGTTGAGGTACAGATTCCATATGACTACTTTCCATTACAAAATATAAGTTTAATATATTATTATCAGGTGGTGGCGAGGTGGCTTATCAGCTAAGAGTACTGACTGATTTTCCAGAAGACCCAAGTTCAGTTCCCAGCAGCCATACTATGTGGTTTACTACTGCCTATAACTCCAGCTACTGGGAATCAGATGTTCTTTCTTACCTCCATGGGCATCTGTACATAGGCATCAGCATCATGTACTCTCTCTCTCTCTCTCTCTCTCTCTCTCTCTGTCTCTCGCTCTCTCTCTCTGTGTGTGTCTCTGTCTCTCTCTCTGTCTCTCTCTCTCTCTCTCTCTCTCTCACACACACACACACATACACACACACACAGAGGGAGAGAGACAGATAGAGATATAGAGAGACAGAGAGAGAAAGGCTCAATTAAAAATAAAATAAGTATTGTGATGGGGAATGTACTGTGTATGTTTATCTTATTGATTGTTAAATAAAATACTGTTTGGCCAATGAGACAGCAAGTAGACGGGACTAGGAGTCAAAGAGGATTTTGGGAAATGTAGTAGAGAAGTGGTGATCCAGGCAGGAAGTGACATAGCAAGGAGACTCATATTTAAGCGAAGGAGAAACAAGAAGGGTCCCTCTTTTTCCCCTCCGCTCTTGCTCCAGCGGCACAATGTGACCCACAGGCAAGAATGGACACCAATAAGGCGTCCAATAAGATAAGTCTTATAAAATATATAGATTTATGATAATTAAGACTGAGCTAACAGATGAGGAATACTTGTCATTGGCCAAGCAGCTTTGAACCCAATACAAGTTTCTGTGTATTCATTTGGGCCTAACTCAGGCGGGCGGCTGGCGTAAAGCTCACACATGCCAGGGGGCTCAGGTGGCTTTTGGCAGAAAGATTTATCATAACAGTATTGAAAAATTGTTACTAGCAGGGGCTGGAGAGAAGGCTCAGTGGTTAAGGGCACTTGTCGCTCCTGCAGAAGGCATGTGTTTGGTGTCTAGCACCAACATGGCAGCCTATAACTGTCTATAAATCCAGTTTCAGGAGAAATGATGATCTCCTCTGGCCTCTCCAGGCACCATGTACACATGTGGTGCACATCTGTACAAACAGGTAAAACACTCATACACATCATACATACATACATGCATACATATATGCATTTATATAGAAAAAATGTTATTGATAATTGGTTTTCATTTTTTGTAAAAGAAGAGTCTTTGATTTTATTTTTGGAAAACAATAAGTACATTTATAAATATAGTACAAAGTGCACTTTAGGACATCCACAACATTGGCACTTTTTTGTGTAGATAATTCCATTGCTCTTTCCCTATAGAAAATGTGGGCACTGTAGTAATTTCATAGAATCTTACATGATACTGTTATTTAGCTGTTTGAAGTCAATGTTCATCATAAGATAAGCAGAACATTACCGCATAGCAAGAGTACCACTAATTCATTAATATAAAGAAATATAAAATGTAACACACACACACACACACACACACACACACACACACACACACACACACACACACACTTGAAAGCAGCACTCTTCTTTTATCTTTGGCCTTTTGAAATAGGCTGGCCTCAAACTCACAGAGATCCACTTGCCTAAGTGTGCACCATCACTGCCTGACTAAGGTAAGACTCTTGATGATCTTATCATCTGAAGTCATAGCAATGCAATATATAAAGGTAATGACTCATATTAGACTTCTAATATTTACAGTGAGTTTTGCTAATTTCACTTTTCTCTAAGAGTCATTATTTAGTTTATTTCTCAAAATTGTACCCATTAGTCAAACAAGAAAGACAGTACCTCTGAAAAAATATGTTTAGTTGATAAAATAAGACATTTTTCCTATTTTACTTAAAGCAATCTGTTTGTGGGGTCTAGAATTCAGTAAAAACAAGCATATTTTAAAATAAAAAAAGAATGTTATAATTTTTTAAAAGCTAGGCATTCTAATCTGAAACTTGTTTTACTCAAGGATCAATGTAATGCATTTATTTCGACAACATAAATTGAACAAAATCCAGAGCAGTCAAGTGATTTAAGAAACGTGGAGGTCCGACAGCATGACATTGAGTTCTATCTACCCTTTGAAAATTGTGTGACATTTGGCCATTTAAAAATCTGTTTTTGTGGTTCCAGCTCTACATCATTTATTTTGTGTCCTTTATACATTTTCCTAATCATTTTTAGAATACAATTATATATTGACAAAAAACTAGAGTGTTTAGACAAACCCCTAACTTGAAAAAGATTCAACATCTGAGGAAAAATAAAAAACACAAATTTTATTGTATCTTTTGTCAGGGTGTCACAACACATCACCTTGTGCCTGTCAGTACATAATGACACACAGTAATAGGTTTATCTGCTTTATGTGGGAGAAACTACAAATTGTCTATATTTTATTGCTCCATTAAATTGAAAGAAAATATATCTTGGTCGTATCTATGAATCTTCTTTAATGACTGTTTTAAAAGATGGGCAAATAAAAATACATGAAAGGTAACATTAAAAAGAGAAAATGATATATTTCTAAATACTGGAGTTTGACACTACTTGGAATATTGATACTTTGTGAGGGTAAATTGTAATATCTTCATGATGCTCAGGTATTATGTAATTTTAACAGCTTTGTAGATATATTACTGGTATATAAAGAACTATGCATATTTAACATTAACGTACAATTTGTCAAACTTGTAAAATATAAACATTTATGATACCACATAACTCAAGTGTTACTCCCTTGTAAGTCCTCCCAAAGATGATTGCAACTTTTAAAATATTTTGGAGTAAAAAAATAGTATTACGTTGCATGAGAAAAGGATATGCTAATTTTCCCATATGCCTGATAAAACAAAAAATCTAGCAAAAACTTACTATTGCTAAGAAAAAAAATGACCTTTACCTCCACCCAAATGTTTTAGTAGAGTGTAGGGTCTTCTCACACTTATGACTTATCACTACCAGAAATGTTAAATTAAAATTAACCTAAAGTTGTTTCCATGCTTTGGGACTGAATTTATGAAATGCTACATAGTTCACTATATAAACAAACTGTACCCCAAGGAAGAACATATTCATGTAAGAAATAGTCAAGTTTGAGTGATTCTCACTGACTGGGTTCATCCAATGACATGCTGCCAGCTGGTCAGACCATGTTGATAATAGGTTTGTGAGTGAAATGAATTGTTGAGTTAAAACAGATCAAGGTCTTTCTGTTCTGTACGTCCTTCTGTCTGTAAGTATCTTGCTTTAGCCACATTACTGAGTGGAGCTCTCTAAACTTTTGCTTCTGAGGGTTTCTTGAGTAAATTCTGCCTAAATTTAATTTTCACTACCCTCTCCCTCTCCCTGCCCCTCTCCCTGTCCCTCTCCCCCTCTTTCTTTCTTCTCTCTCTCTCTCTCTCTCTCTCTCTCTCTCTCTCTCTCTCTCTCTCTCTCTCTCTCCTCCCCCTCTCCCTCTCTCTCTCTCTCGCTCTCTCTCTCTCTCTCTCTCTCTCTCTCTCTCTCTCTCTCTCTCTGTGTGTGTGTGTGTGTGTGTGTGTGTGTGTGTGTGTGTGTGTATGTGTGTGTATCATTGCATGTGGATCTCAGAGGACAATGTCTGTTGTAGGTCCTCACTTTCTGCCTTGTTTGAGACAGCATTTTCTTCTCATTGTTCACGATTGTTTACCCTAGGCTAGCAGGACTGTGAGATTCTGAATGTTTTCTTGTCTCTGGGCCCCATCTTCTGATAGGAGTGCACTGGTATTACAGGTCCTTCACTACTGTCTCTGCCTGGCTCTTCTGTAGATTCTGAACTCAGGTCATCAGAATTAATTGTACAGCAATCATCTGACACACTGAGCCTTCCTTCTCCTCGGCACCAAAAGTTCTTTTGTTGGTTGGTTGGTCTGTTTTTATTTTGTTATAAATAAGAACTATATAAAGATCAAATCCTTTTTCATTAAGATTGTACTGAAGTGTCCAGAAATTATTGAACACTTTAAAAAACATTATAGCTAAAAATAAGCAATTGCTACTTAATAAAATAATTTGATAGTGAGTTTATTTTAAGATAACTTGAATGTTTTACATTGGAGAAATATGATAATCATATTATTAATATATAATTCTGAAATGTCTAGGTTTAATATAAAATTTACTAATTTTTATTTTCATTTTTGTTCTGTTTTACTTTTATGTTTCTATATTTTTAATTTAAATTTTTACTTCAGTAACTTTCTTAAAACATATGTGACTAGAATTTTTAAAGAGATAACACTTCTATTTTAGCATGGAATTTTATATTTCAAAGATTCAATAATTTTTCTTACATCTGACAGTAATAATTGACATTAGTTTTAATTTTTATTTGGTTTTGACCTTCCCTTTTCTTGCTTTTGTAATTGATTAACACCCTACCATGACAAGATAAAGGCCTTGTTAGTTGTGCAGTATGCGATTATCACCTTGTATTTTAGAATGCAGGTGTAAGTTGAAAGTTCAGGACTAATTAACTGGTTGCAGATACTACAGCAAGCTCAAGTGAAGAGGTACATATTTTTTATGGAGCACTGCAATGGACATAGGAAGTGATCTTTCTATTGGTTCAATGTCTGCTAAGAATTCATCCTAGAGTTACTTCTACTCAGAATACACCCTTGCAGATATATATGTACAGCTATAGTTCTAGTGGTTGAATGAATGGAGAAATGGAAGCAGATACTTAGACATGGTGGCTCTACATTCATCTATAATCTCCTTATTTCCATTCAGCACAGTGTTCCTGACAACTGCTCTGTTCTAGCTATTTAAGTTAGATTATCTTTGGATCAGTCACTAAAGAAAAATCACTGCATGAGAGTGTAAATGGAGATATCTCTCCCGCCTTCCAGTTCCCAAATAATTATTCAGAGGCTTAATATTAATCATAATTGTTGAGCCAAAACTTAGGCTCTCAAAATTAAATTAATCCATTTTTACTAATCTGCATATCACCACTTGGGCGTGGCTTACCAGTAATGTTCTGACATCTTACCCATTCAATGGCTACATGGCATCTCCTTCACCCCACCTTCTTTCTCTTAATATCTCTGTTTGGATTTCCCACCTAGCTATATTCTGCCATGCTATAGGCCAGAACAGCTTTGTTCATCAACCAATAAAAGCAACACATATTCACAGCATACAGAAGGACATTCCACATCTTGAAAATACAAGGTCTTCCTAGGTAGTTGGCAACATATACTTACAGATGTACTTGTTCTTTGGGTAGACTTGCAACCCATAAAACATTCTTTCTGTTCAGAATTCAGATACTAACATGTAGGACATGGCTGTTGTTGCATGCTACAAATGAAGCAGGAGACTTTATATATTATAGTCAGTTACCAAGCTCTGAAATCTATTGTGAAGGTGTCAGAAAAAGCTAATGTAAAACACTTAAAATGTTTACAAAGATGTAGTTTTTTCTAAGAATAAAATTAAAATACTGTTTTTTTATTTCTCCAGTTTTTATTTCAGGAACATTTAAAATCTAGGTTCCAATGTAATGAAACAACACTGTTGTCCTATACTTGTCAAACTTTTGCATTAAAAATTATTTTAAAGCACTTTTTCATTAAACATCATGCTAATTAATTCAGTTTGTTGCAAAATAAACTGCTGTTGTATTTTAATGAAAACAGAAATGTCAAAATGGTAGGTACTATCTTGTCAAAGTGCTTAACCAAGCACTAGGTTTGCCCTCAGTTTGGAAGTACAAGTATACCTATGTTTGGCATTTCCTTTAGGAATAATTTACCTTACCTAACAGGGACTGGATAATGAACAATTAGCTGTTACTGTGGATAAGGGCTCCTAGAAACAACCTGTAATTGCAAAAGCTGATTGACTGATTGGAACATCATTGATGTGAAGAGGACAGAATGTTTCGAGTTCAGAGCTAAATTATCTGGGACATCTTTTTCTTCGTTAATAGCCACTCATTACCCACCTCTGGATGTGGTCCAAACCCTTGACTTTAGAATGCACAAACAACCCCCCCCCCAGCTTTCTCCAACCAAATGGGTAAGAATGCCATCAGGTGGCATCTGAGGCCTGTAGCTGAGATGTCCCTGAATTGCTCTCACCATGTACCTAATATTTTCATGAACATATTAGGAGGGTGAATTGATTTATGACTTTCTTTGTTCTATTACTATCAGGATACATGAAACTATTGTCATGTTGAACCATGGACTTTGGGGTAACTCATATCTGGGATGTGATCGCTCACATTTAGCACAGAGTAAAATACCTCTAATCCCTTTTGAACGTTTCTTGCATAGTTATATTGAAATAAAATGTTTTTTCTTCTTCTCTAATCTTCTTAAGCTCAATACCTTTAATTTTTTTTATACTAGCAAATACTTCAAGTGTCACATTAACTATTGGTGATGACAGAACACTTGTCTTATTTCCACTCTTAAGAGGAAAGCTTCAATATTGTAATAATGATATGATATGACACATGTCAAAAGATTTCAAATGTAAATTTCATAGATAAATTTATCTATTATTATTCTCTTTTGTTCCTAGTTTGCTAAATGTTTTACTTTAAGCAAATGTTGAATTTTGCCAACTACTTCTCAGCCTATTGATAACATTATATAATTTCTTCTTTACTCTATTTATCATTAATTTCCAAATGTGAAATAATTTATAAGCCTAGATCAGGTTAACATTTTCATCCTTTTGAAAATTGGCTTTTTTATTTTTAAATTGTGTTTGATATTTTAAAATTTATTATCATGAACAAGATTTTATTATATAACTATGTAACTATTCCCCCAACATTCACCATCCTGCTAATCTTAGTTATGTTACATTTTTCACATTTAATGAAATGGACACTATAGTGATTTGGACAATGGAGTGATTAGTGACTAACACTGAGATTTATTTTATAACATACATTTGACATAGTTAAGGCTATAGATGTCCTTATTGGGACCACTGTCAGTGGGAAGGAGACACTCAGTTCCACATGGATATGCTCACCAGCATGGGGAGTTCCTTTAAGCTATAGTGACATTGACTCAGTCAAATTTGGAATTCTTGACTTTGTAACTGAGAAAAATTTAGGACTTCAGTGTTTAGTGAAGCAATTTTATTAACGAGAAGCTAATATAGGTTTAAGCGTGAGGATTAAGAGAAAGAGAGGTACTTAGATAAACATAAGACACACCCAAGAGATTTTCCAAGGGAGAGTAGGAAAGTAAGACATACTAGGGGATACAGGATCCTCAGGGAGATCAAACAACTGTCTTAGCATTGAATATATCTATATCTATATCTATATCTATATCTATATCTATATCTATATCTATATCTATATCTATATCTAATCTATCTATAGTTGAGGCTCTCAAGCTACTTCTTTACTTTTCTCTTTTCTCTCTGTCTCTCTTTTAATAAGTTTACATGCAGTGGCTTTAAGTTGCTTAGGCAGAAGTTTAATCTAATAAGGTAAAACTGGAAGGAATGAAGGTTGTGCAAGAGGATTGGTACATGTCTTTTCCTGATGATAGGCTTTCTGGTAAGATTTTAGAAAATTTCAGGTTTTGGAGTAAGAAGGAAGATACATTTTGAGTTGAAATTGTTCTAGAATTTTCCCTCTGCTGTGGGTGAGAAACTTCAACCAGATTTCTGGGTAAGAAGTTTCTTAACTACTGTACCTAGGATTCTCCCTGTTTTTCTACCCTACCTTACTACTAATTTAAAGTGGATTTTCTTGTTTTGTTTTGTTTTTTGTTTTTTGCTGTTTGAGACAAGGTTTCTCTGTATTGCTTTTGGAGCCTGTCCTGGCACTCACTCTGGAGACCAGGCTGACCTTGAACTCACAGAGATCAACCTATCTCTGCCTCCGGAGTGCTGGGATTAAAGATGTATGCTATCAATGCCCAGCTAATTTAAAGTTTTTATTTTGTTTTTTTCTCTTATAAGGGAATTATTTAGAAACCTATATTTTATTTTCCAAACAATGAAGCCTTTTAAATCACAATTTGCCACTCATATTTCAGGTTAGATTCATATACTCATGTGGTATATGGTTTAGTTTATGAGTTGGTAAAGTCTTATTTGACTTATTACCTTCAATTTTTACATATTTAAAAGGAATGAACACATCTTATGCCCTGCTTGCATATATCATTTAGTTTGTCAATATTATTCACCTGTTTTAAATAGTCATTAAAATTTTGGCTACTTGTTTGATCATGTGTACTATGTTATACATTAGGATTGTGGATTTGCCTGTTCAGTATTTTTCAGAGATGGTTAGATCTTTCCTAGGAGTTCATCTTTGCACTTTGTCTTTTCTTTAGACTTTGTGATGTTTCCCATTTATCAGGCAACAATTGATTTTATTGGCACTAGAACATACAGTTCGTGTTTCCATGTTTTCATCTTCAATCTACTGTGTTATTATATTGGATCATTGTTCCCAGTAAACAGAATTGAGTTAGATTTATTTCTTATCCATCTTGAAATTGCCTGAGATCTTACACCTGATAGAAGTTAGATGAAAAACCCTCCCACACAAGTGACCTCTGAGTTTCTTGGTAAAGAATGGGGAAAAATAACCAATCCATTGCCTTTAAAGAGGCAGAGGGAAATATTTTACTATTCTAATGAGGAATGGGAAGAAAGCTGAGGTCAGGCACTGATCTTTAGATCCCAGTCTTTATAGAAGAAAAACCCATCCAATAGCTCTGGCCTTGTGACCTACAGACATTTCCAAATGTGAGTTCTATACCTTAAAAATAAAAAGGATTTATTTTTATGTGTTTCTCCTCCTGCCCCCACCTCCATAGAGGCTAGGAGTGGGTGCCAGTTTTGCTTGCATTGGAGTTACATGCAGTGATGTGGGACTTGGAGATCAAAATCTGTTTTTTTGTAAGAGCAATGAGTGCTCTTAAGTGCTGAAGCATCTCTGTCTGCAACCTTTGTACTATTCAAACTGTAAACACCCAGGGAGCTAATAGTTCAGTTTTATGTGTGTCTGAATTAATCAATAGAATAATCAGTCCTGTAACCATTTAGTTTTGTTGAATAAAAAAATGACTAAATGGTTACAGATCTAACTCCGGTAGAAAGTCTTCTAATGGAAATGTCAGCAAGCACTCTGCATATTGTAGGTACTCTCTATCTAGAGAACTTTTAAGACTTTCCTTATATGCTCATTGAGAATTCATGAGAATTTCTGGTTTCCCATGCTTATGTTATCAACGATATGTTTAGCATTGCTAAAAATATAGAAGTATTTGTTTTCAGAGCTTACTATTTCTTGTTGGCTACAACAGTGATATGACGTTTTATTTATCTTTCATTTCATCTTAAGTAGTTCTATCCAATATTTCATTTATCTATCGAGGCACCTATATATCTTAGAAATTATGTACACTATCAAATTATTGGGGAATTGATATAAATGATTATCTTCTGACTTCACAGAGGACCACCACATTCAAAATTACTGCATCAACTATTTTTTCTTAATTTTTCTTCTTTTGTCATGTATTTATAATTATGTAAATACTTAAACTCATAACTTTGTATCTCTTCTGGGTTAGTTTACACTTCTCTATTTAGTTAATTTATCTTTGTGATGTTCAACTTTTTATTAGATGTATATGCTTAGTCCTAAATTTCTCTCTCTCTCTCCCTCATCCCCCCCCTCACACACACACACACACACACACACACACACACACACACACAATAGCTCCAAGAATCATCTTTTTTTTTAAGGTCCAGGGAAAAGTAAAATGATTTGGTTGACTGTTATACTATAGACTATTTGCCATGAAAAATAACTTGCAAATGTTTATGCATAGGTCTTTTTATTTGTTTTAAATGTACCACTTCTGGATTATTATGGTTCAAATAATTATTTTAAGTCCCCTGGAACTCATGTTTCCACCACTTTCCAAAGTCTTCATTTGAGACATTTATGTAGAAAGTGTAAAGGTTGATATAACTTCTTTTACTTCTTTTATTTCTATACATCTCTAATGTCTTTAATCCAATAAAATCTCAAAACTTGTTAGCACATACTGATTTCCCCACTGCACATGAATGAAGATGTTACTAAGTGTTCGAGTCAATGAAAAAAATATTCAATATGATTACTGATTTTTTTCTGTTTTTACAAAAATGTCTCCTAGACATGAGAATTTTTGTACTTACTTTGAAATTCATATTCAACCAGTCTAAAACAAATAAATTTGAAAGTTACTGTTTTGGTACTATTTGTCCTATATCACACATATCATCTTCTATTGTTCACAATACAAGTAAAGCATTAGACCATAAATGTGGAAAATGTCTCTTCAACAAGTTACATATACACATATCACTAGGCTTTTCTACTCTGTAAGGTCACATAAATATCCAGGGTACTGCACCACGTGATATGTTGTATACCTTTCCATCTTCTGCAAAGTCAGTGAATATTTGGATCTGTCTCATTACAACATTCTTTTATATTGCATTATTCACATTAATTACAAAGAAATTAATCACATAACCTAATACATTTGCAAAAGGATACCAGGAATATGACCTTTGGATTGTTAGGTACAGGTCCATTTAACATGTGAATTCTAGTCCAAAATACTTAAGGGAAATACTTTAATTTAGGAGTCTATTTAAGTTTCTGGCCTTGGATCTGCAAGGATCTCATAATTTACTTTCCTGTCTAATTTTTGTTTGGACACAGACATTAGAAGGTTGCTTGGTTCCTGTTGGATTTCTGCAGTTCCTAACCCCCTGTTATGCTCTTTTATTTCAAAAAGGTTGAGAGTCTACTATTTATATTCTTAGTCATTTTATATTTTTTACTTTGCAGAGATCTAATAGACTGGGAACATTAGTTTTATAATTAACATTACATAATTTCTTATATTCAGGGGATCTAAGGCAAGTTATGTAAAGTCAACTTTGGACTTGTAAATTTGATCAGAACTTTACTTGAAGTATTTTCTTCAAACAGTAAAAAGTTAAAAGCATTTGAAATACCAAATTATGACATTCTGTGTCCTCCTAAATTGTTTCAATACAATCAGTCATTATTCTGTACAGTATAAAATATACAGTAATTTAGCCAGAATAATTAAGACAAAAGTAAGATAATGAAACATGAGTCTAGAGTCAACTATACATAGTCTTGTCCTTGGCAAAAGTAATTTTGATTCAATTCCATTTTATCCTCCATTTTCAATAGTATTTCTTCAGTTGTCCAAGGACTTCCTTAATAGTAAAACATGTCTTGTTTTTGTATAGTTATATTTTTTTGTATTAAATCACTGAGATGCTTCCTACTTGAAATAATGGTAAAAAATACTATTTGTCTCATGATACATCCTTCATTTTGGATCTTCCCTTGGGATCTTTGAGCTTAGATTCAGCAAGTCTCTTGATCTTCTGCTGTCTGTTTATTTTGTCCTTGACTTTGTCTTGTCTTCAGCATGATTAAAAGCCAAGAATCTATTTCAGGCTCTTTTACCTACTTAAGTACTCATTATTCTTTCCATGACTCACTCTACTCTAGCCTTTGACAACATGGTCCATATTCACCAATTAACCCAAGGACACCTCCGTCTTCGAATCTTTGCACTCTCTGTTTCCCCTGTTTAAATATCTTTTCACTGACTATGCTTTTTTTAACTAGCATTGTATCATATTTCTCTGTTGCCTCACTACCAACAACCATGATATCTTTGTCTCTTGGGTATTTTTTTTCAACATAGTGTTTATTATGATTTGATAGTACATTGTAAACCACCATTAGCTTTTGTTTTGTTTTCTTTTCCTCCTTAACATAATGGAAGTGTCTTTGGGAACATTGGGTCACTTTTCTCTCTGGGCCCCAATTGCTGAAGCTTTCTCACTGCATTGTGAATACTTTATAACATTTTAACTGCAGTGAATAAATGAATGATTAATCGAGTTTCAGTAGTTCCATGACATGAAATATTACCAAGGAGTTGGAGGGCAGTTTTCCTTGTATGACTGAAACAAAATGCTATAACTGAGATGAGAAAAACACTCACAGATGCAAAGAAAAGATAAATAGGTAGAAATTTAAAAACTGTGAAGTCTTCAGAAAGAAGTAACTCTTAGAAGTGAGAGTATTATTCTTAGAGATATCACAGAATGAAGTTACTGTAATGTGTGGGAAAAAAAAATACATGAGCCTCCATGCTCAATGCTTTTCAAATCATGTTTCCTCCAGATAAGACTTAAGTAACTGAAAACACGCTCTGAAAGGAATGTGTTCACCACTAAAAACAAAAAGGAAAATGAATAAATAAATAATGAAAATATTGTGAATCTGAACCTAAAAATATACATGGTCCAGTGCCCAGGCCAATATTGTAGATGAATGGGTTAACTCTATCTTCTCACAGACTGGAGCAATCACCACAAAGGCGTATTTACCACCTGTGACCTTGAAATACAAGGCTATTGTCTTGTTAGTGTAAAGTACGACTTGCCAGTTTCCAAAAACTTATTTTTTCTTTTATAAGGTAGAGAAACTTCACAAACACGGTGAAACAATAACACAAAGACACAAGAGTTTCTTTATATTCTTTATTTCTACACAAATTATGTTCAGAAATAAACATGTAATTCAAACTTTCTTTCAAATTACCTTGAAATGTCTCATATGTTCTTTTTTTTTCTGCAAATACTGACAGTATATAAAGCTCATTCTTCATGGAAGAAGAGTAATTGTATGGCATTCATCCAAACTACCTCCAAACTTAGATTAAGATTCCCAGGCCTCTAAATACAGCAGTATATAGAAAATTGTTTAAAATATCTGTAAATAAGCTCACTTTTTAATGTGGGTACATTATCAATCAGTGCCCTCAATGTTTTGTTTGCTTGTTTGTTCATTTAATGGCAAACATTCTCTAAGTCTGTGGCCCCAAAATGACCTTGAAAATATACAACTTTTCCATATTATACCAAGTAGAACTTTTCTACCTTTTAGAAGCAAAAATAATAGGCACATTTTCTGTTGCAGCTGTTGTGTTTAAATATTTGCTTTGGTGCTGTGAGACTTGCATTCAAATAACAACTGTCTCTGTTACTGCTAACTCTGTGACCTTAGTCAAATCACAACTTTTCTGTGTCTATGAATATATTTTCTTCTTTTAGGAAATGGCTAAGTCTTTATACAATTAAAGAAAACATAATGGTGATATAATATTTAGAAATATGAAAAGATTTTTTTCCTCTCTGGAGGCACTCAATGGTAGATGAAAAGAAATTATTTTGTTATTTTTGTCAACAATGAAATTCTACCATCTGAAGTTTCTAACCTTTTTAAATTAAATATTTCATTGCAGTCAAAAATGTATTTCAGTATGCCCATCAGTTATATTTTCACAAATGTTTCAACTACCTCAACCAAAGTCAAAGAAACATGCAAATTACTTTAACCTGTCAAAATACAAGAGACTGGTGTAAGAGAGATATGCTGTAAAATAATGGTTGAAGATTGTGCAAAGGCATTTGTAGAAATTATTAACATTCACTGTATTTTGTATTTATTCTCTCTTTTGCTCCTTTTTAATCAGTTAAAGAGTTTTATTTTTAGGTAGACCAATTAAATTAATGTGGTTCTAGAAAGGAAAAATATCTGTTTTACATTTGTGACTTACGGACAATCAATGTTTACAAATATGTGAATCAGAACAACGGAACTCTAGGAGAATATGAGAATGTTTCCCAAAGAAGTATTCATAAACCTATATAAAACATTAGACTCTTGCTCCCTGCAAGAGTATTTCTCCTTGGATTCGTTCACCTAAGTACCACTGACACTCCCTAGAAATCTTTCATCTATTGTTTCACTGAACTACTTGAGAAAAGACAGATAGCCTTCGATTCTAAAACAATATTCTACTCAAAAATGAGAAACTATTTACAGCAGCAGAACACTTATTTTTTCACTTTTGAGACAAGATATTTTCATGTTGCCCAGGAAAGTCTCTGAGCTACCATTCTCTCCTATCTCTGTCTCCTAAGGAATTCATGTTGTAGATAACATGTTACTTTTGTAACTAGCAGAGAAAACTTCAGCATACTCAAGAAACTGACAAACCCCAACTTTGTGGCAGACAGTGACAAGGGCGATCAACATTTTGGCATTGTTGTACGAAGCTTTATCATCTACAAGTGTGGTGGGACAAATCATAGTGACCCTGGACTGCACTGTTGGTGGACATGCCCAGGGTAACAGCTAAGGACTCTTTCATGAAGTTCTGTAAGTAAGAGCTCTACCAGCCCTGGCTGTACAATTTGTTGCTACATACTGAGTTTGTCTTAATTAAAGTTTCTGATTTATCTAACTTTATTTAGTGAAGTTATGGAACCGGCAAAATGAACTAATGTTCCACTAAAGCAAATTTCGTTACCGGAGAACTTCTGCAGAAGTAAAACAATAGTCTAGCAGCTTTGGAGGGATTTTGCTTACCTTTCCATTTCACCTGGAGCCAGTTTTGCCAGGGGGCACTCAGCCTTTATTTATGTCTGAAAGGCGCTTTGCTGAAGAAGTGGAAACAAATTTTATTCTTGAAAAGCACAGCTTTTGTTGCTGAGGGCATGCAGCCAAATGGTGAAGGCAGGCGGCGAGAAAGCAGTTGTGCTTACTTCTCTACTCATAGGGGGCACTGTACATTCCACAAGAGTGCAGTGACCTTGGATTCAGCAGTAACTCTCCGGTGTGCTACTTCCCTAAGACTTCATGAAATCACGTATTCATGAGGGAAAAGTAGAAAAGGGAAACGGCTAGATTTCTTTTCTTTAAAACAGCATTTATTTGTATTATTTCGTCTTCTAACTTACAAGGAAACAGAAACAGTATAAAATGAGCCTGACTGCCTGCCTTTGATTTTGGCTGGTAAGGGAAGGATTCGTCTGTAATTTGCTTTGTAAAGCCCATTTCCTCTAACTTGCTACAGAGGTAGCTGCCACATCTAATTGTGTTTGTGTAGTTTCTTAATTTGCATGAAAGAAGATAACAGAAATGAAAACTCAGGAGAAGACTAATGCAGATTACTAGCCCAGGCAGGCAGAATTTGTTATTCATTAAATGCTAATGAACCCAGCACCCCAGTTCTATTTGTCTCACTCTATTTGAGATTTGAAAGGTCTTGTAACACAGTTAAAGTCTACAATAAACAGATATGTAAAATTAGACTCCTGACTTCCCTGGTGCTTCTATTTGGTGAATATACATTCAGTCCCAGATTACACAAACTAAACGAGTTTGGAAAAGTATGTTCTCTTTTTATTAAAAAAAAAAAAAAACCAACACTTAAATATAGAAAAAGAAAAAAGCCTGCTGCAATCAATCTACCAAAATACCTGACATAAGGTAATTTAGGGAAAACAAAATAAACCACTACCACCACCACAACAAAACAAAACAAAACTTTACTTTGGATAATAGGGTAGCATAGCAGGAAGTCAGTGGCAAAAGCTTGAGGGAGCTGCTTACACCACATCTACATTCAAGCACAGAGAATAAATGTAGCAGTACTTACTACTCAGTTCACTGTCTCTTTTTTTCCCTTTTTTAAAAAAAATTTAAATTAGAAACAATCTTGTTTTACATGCCAATCCCAGTTCCCTCTTCCTTCCCCCCTCTTCTGCCCCCCACCTCCTATCACATCCCCTTTCTGCTCCCCGGGGAGGATGAGGCCTTCCATGGGGAATCTTCAAAGTCTGTCATATTCTTTGTCAAGCCTAGGCCCTCCTCCATGTCTCTAGGCTGAGAGAAAATCCATCTATGTGGAATGGTCTACCAAAATCTATTCCTATACTAGGGATAAATTCTGATCCACTACCAGAGGCCCCAAAGATTGCCCAGGCCTCCTAACTGACATCCACTTTCAGGGAGTCTGGATCAGTCCTATGCTGGTTTCCCAGCTGTCAGTCTGGGGTCCATGAGCTCCCCCTTGTTCAGGTCAGCTGTTTCTGTGGGTTTCTCCAGCCTGGTCTTGACCCCTTTGCTCATCACTCCTCCCTCTCTGCAACTGGATTCCAGGAATTCAGCCCCAGAACCCGAATGCCAGGGATAGTGTTATGTACTTTTAAGAGGTGTTCCTCACCAGTTGATGTAATCAAGTGGCATGATGGCAGGACAGAGAAACACAATCCAGACAATTTCTCATTTAGATTGTCTAGCCAGCTGGTTCTATGGCATATTAAGTTGAAAATTAAAACCAACCATTCCACTTTTGTATATGTGTTATCTTTAATTCTTACAGGACCCAGAATTGCCTTTTGCCTTATTTGCCTATTATGAAAAAAAAAAAGAAGAAGAAGTAAGAAATGAAATGTGGATGAATGTAAACATAGTTTGATCATTTAAACAGTATTTGTTAGACCTCTGAATTCTATTTTTCTAGGACTGCTTTCTGGAAAGTATAGCAAGTATAGAACCATAGCACACTTAACCTGGATAACTTAATATTTTTATTTTTTAACCTACTGGCTTTTAGTGAGTTATTAGATTATTTCTTGGAGAATTTAGAACATAATTCCATTAAATAGAATAGATGTTATTTGGTTATTACAAGCTCTTCTATACTCTATATTGCCTATACATTGAAATACTCCAGACTGTAACTATAGGATCAAAAGTCTGTTTTTGAGTCATTTCTCATTCTCTGTGGAAACCACTGGTGTTCAAGCATTTGCTAGTGACACTTTACTCATTGACTAAGTGTTTTTGCAAACTCCTAGAGATTTAAGAAAGGAACAACAGGATGGCCACACATGAACAATGTGCATTACAGCCAAATTATGTAAGGTAAATGTATTGGTTACTTTTCTCATTGCTGCTGTCAAACACTTGCTGAACAGAAAATTGAAGAAGAGATGGCTCTTCACTCACAGGTTCAGGAGATGAAATGTATCATGGCAGGAATCATTCCCATGAGTGGTATATACAGCTGGTGATGACTGCTACCAACACTCACTGTGTTCATGGTCCACCCTTAGCTCATAAACATCAACAGAGAGAGCTCAGTTGAACCTGGAATGGATTCCTTCTTAAGAGAATGATACTTTTGGAGGGGAGATGCAGGAGGAAAAGTAAGAAAGAATAAAACCTTCCCCAAAACAAAACCAAACAAGCCACAGTTCAAAGCCTGATGCTACCGCATGGAAGCTTTGTTTGTAATCTGTCTGTGTCTTGTTTCCCTTAGTTGCCAAGTTGGAATAATTTACTTCATGTGGTCATGGGACAGAATTGGACTTCATGACTCTGACATGCATTTCACAAGCTGTTGATTCACTTTAGCTGTATATCGAATGTTAGACTGTTTTTTGATGAACTTACATAATTATCCATATACTATTTAATATTTTAAATAGATGATGATAGGGATTTATTTTACCACCAGGAAACAGAGACTGGCATAGAACATTATTCAGTACATGTTGGTTTAAAACAAAAATATCTTACTGGTTAGTACTGTGTTCCTAAAATTTCTCATGTAGTGAATTCTTTTTATTAAAATATGATTAATATGGGGAGGTTTTAAAATGTATTAAAAACCCATTCTTCCTATTTACTTACCATTGTTTTAAAAAAGAACACAATATCAAGCATTACTTTGGTCCCATTATTATAATGTAAGGCAATTTTGAAAGTGATTAGTAGTTAGTATATTTTGAAGATATTTTCTCAAAGCTATATGTTACTGCCACAAACTAAAATAAATCTACTTTGCCTGACTAGAGACATCAGACTAGTGTCTGATGTCAACTGCACTTTTTGCTACTGCTATAATTTGATGGAAAACATACATTAAAAAATGAGCTTTATTTAAAATGCTCAACTGCTAATTTCTATCGTTCCACACACAAAAATTGCAATACACACACACACACACACACACACACACACACACACACACACACACAGACCATAATCATTTCTTTGAAAAAAATTGAGAAATAAAACACTGTCTTCTATTGAGAATATACTTTGGGCTCTGTGATCTAGTGAAATATTTGTGATAAGTTTAATTGCTCAGTGATGGAGAAATTTGTGACAGACACTCATTTCATTGGGTTTCTAGACAGTTCACCATTGTTTTTGTATCAGTTTAGAGTGAATACTTTGTTTTGCAACTAAGATGTATGGAAAGGCTAAAAGATCTCTGTTGTTGGTTAAGATTGCTGCATTGACACAAACTGCCACAGGACACTGGTCACCATGTCACCAGCTTTTTTGAGGTTGAAATTGGAATGAAAAATGACTGAGAAACTGTGAGCCCTTGGAAGTGATCTCTGTATAACTTTAAAATTTTTTTCATCAATTAACAATTTCTTTTTGCTTATTCTTATAATAGGGAACCCCCCCCCCCCGCGCGCAGATACCTCCAACCTCAGCCCTCCACCAAAATCTGAGATATGGTGGATTAAAATCCTAATACTTTTTAACATATAAAAAGAAATATTTTTTCTGAATATTTAGAGTATCTGGACTTGGTTCTCAATTTCTTTTGGTCTAGAGAGCACCTAAAGCAGCAGTGATAGTGGCCTCATGCTGGTAGACAGAAGAATGAAGAGCATGTTGTTTAAATAACTTAAACGCATGAAAATTTTTCTCTGAGGAGTTTAACCATTGTGAAGAGGTACTGGTGCTCAGTCACCAGATGCCATAGAATAGCTGTGACATCTGAATCACATCCTAGAAACCAATGCCTCATAGGGAAATCTGCTCCCAAGGACTTAGCCTGTTTTTGTCCTGTCTCTGTCTAGAGTATCTCTCTGCCCACTTGACCTACAGCCTCCTAGCTCTAGCTCTCAGATTCTTTCATTAAAACAAAGGGGTCTCCACACACAACCTGTTTCATGTCTTTAAATACTTAAAATATTGGGTGGATGATAAAGTATTTTGAAGCTCATCACAATGTTTTTTTTATAAATTCTATACATATTATTCTATTGTGTGATATATTAGTGTAGTAAAGACAATTTTGATTATAGTGATGGGTATAATGTACATAATTTTCATGTAACATAAGAAATTACAAGATTCTAGCGTATCCTAGGTGTGTTATGTGTGATCCAGCTCTTTAATTTCTTATCAGAGTGTTTCTTTTCCTTATTATTTTCAAGAAATAATAATCTTGTTGGATTCTTATCAGACACCATTGTGTATGGAAATACTGATTAATGTATTTTTTATAATGTATTGCATTTTATGTTATTTCTTTATTCTGTCCCCTATTAGTTTATTCATTCAATTTTAGTGACTGGCACTAGTCAAATCTCATTGTATCTATATTTATCACTGTCTGTCTTATATACATCCACCGTGTCTAGTAAGAATCCAATGAACTTTTTCATTGTCCATGTTTATCAAGAGTATATCCTACTACATGTAAGTCCATATATACATTCAGCAATGATTTTATTAATAATTCAGGTCATATTCACCATGACAAGAAACAATGTTCTTCCTGTTTCTAAACAAGAGAAACAAAGCTATATAGACCCCTAAAAGCAATCTTACCAGTTTTGTCAAGAAGCCATGGATAAGTAACCAATAAATAAAATAATTATGAAGATAATGAGATAGTATGAAGAAATTTTAGAAAAAGATGGAATTTATACATAACTACACATGTTCTATTATTCTGATTCTATTATAGAAACAAGAAGATAAAGTGCATGAAATTAATGCAACATTTAAATAAATATTAACTCTGTAAACTTGGATTTTGTCAGATTACACACCACATACAGAGAGAGAGAGAGGGAAGGAGGGAGAGAGAGGGAGAGAGAGAGAGGAAAAGAGAGAGAGAGGATGATAGGTACTATCTGCTTTCTATATTATTATATGTAGGTACAAGGCAAGGAGAACTACCAAATCCAGGAGATTAATTAATAAATAATAGAAATAAATCATATTTGCTCATTTTTTCCTTTTTTGTTTTATTTGACTTACAAACACGATTGAATTACATGACAATCCCAGTTCCCTTCTCCCTCCCCTCCTCCCCTACTGCCCTCCCAACTAAAACCCTACTTATCACATATCATTTCTTCTATTCTTCACCTGTCTTAACCTTTCTGTCCCTCATGCCCTCTGCATCTTTCCTCTTCTTCCCTTCTCATTCTCGTAGCTCCCTCCCCCCTCTTCCCATGCTCTCAATTTGCTCAGCCAATCTTGACCCATTTCCCTTCTCCAGGGGACAAAGTTTGTCTCTTTTAGGGTCCTCCTTGTTTACTAGTTACTCTGGCAGTATGGATTGTAGGCTGGTAATCCCTTACTCTATGTTTAAAATCCACATATGAATGAGTACATATCATGTTTGTCTTTTTGTGATTAGGTTACCTTGCTCAGAATGGTTTCTTTGAGTTCCATCCATTTTCCTGCAAATTTCAAGATTCCATTATTTTATTTCCACTGAGTAGTACTCCATTGTGTAAATGTATCACATTTTCTCTATCCATTCTTCAGTTGAGGGGCATCTAGGCTGCTTCCAGTTTCTGGCTATTACAAATAGTGCTGCTATGAACATCGTTGAACAGATGTCTTTGTTGTATGAATGTGCTTCTTTTGGGTATATGCCTAGGAGTGGAATTGCTGGATCTTGTGTTGACTGATTCCCATTTTCTTGAGGAGTCACCATACTGATTTCCAAAGTGGCTGAACAAGTTGGCACTCCCACCAGCAGTAGAGAAGTGTTCCCCTTTCTCCACATCCTCTCCAGCATAAATAGTAATTGGTGTTTTTTATTTTATCCATTCTGACAGGAATAAGATGCTATCTCAGAGTTGTTTTGATTTATATTTGCTCATTTTTAACTTTATCTAATTGTACTGAGAGGTAATGAATCAAAATTGAACAGAATATAATTTATATGGAAAGTATAGCTTTAATCATTTAGTGCTTCAAAGTTAAGACAACAGCTATAGGCTTATAGAAATAAGAACTTTCCTCTTAGCACTGTTTTCATTGTGTCCTATATATTTCAGTTTGCAACATATTCACTTTCACTAAATTTGAGAAAGTCTTTAATTTCTTTCTTTGTTTTGTTTTGACTAATTTTTTATTCAATAGAGAGTTTTGCAGTTTCCATGAGTTTATACGCTTTCTGGTATTTCTGCTGTTATTGAAATCCAGCTTTAACTCCTGGTGGTCTGAAAAGATGCAGAAAGTTATTTCAAATTTCTTGTGTCTGTTGAGACTTGCTTTGTGATCAAGTATGTGGTCAGTTTTGAGGAAAGTTCCTTGAGGTGCCCAAAATAGGGTATATTATTTTGTATTTGGATGGAATAACCTGTAAATATGTTAGGTTCATTTGGTTTATAACATATAATATTAGCTCCAGTATTTCTCTGTTTATTTTTTGTCTGGATGATCTGTCCTTAGGTGAGAGTGGGCTATTGAAGTTTCCCACTATCAGTATGTGATGTTCAACATGTAATTTAATATGAAGTAGTGTTTCTTTTACAAAAGTGGGTGCCCTTGTGTTTTGGCATAGATGTTGAGAATTGAAATGTCACCTTGGTAGATTTTTTTCTTTAATGAATGTATAGTGTCCTTTTTCTCTTTTGACTAATTATTGTTTAAAGTCAATTTTGTTAGATATTAAAAATGGACAGATCTTATACCAGCAACTTAACAACACATCTGAAAGCTCCAGAACAAAAAGAAGTAAGCATATCCAAGAGGAATAGACTGCAAGAAATAATAAAACTGAGGTCTGCAATCAGTAAAATAAAAACAAAGAAAACAATACAAAGAATCAATGAAACAAAGAGTTGGTTCCTTTAGAAAGTCAACAAAATATATAAACCCTTATCCAAACTAACTAAAAGACAGAGAAGGAATATCCAAATTAATAAAATCAGAATAAGAAACAAGGGAATAACAACTAACACCAAATAAATCCAGAGAATCCTTAAGGACATATTTAAAACATAAGAGAAAACCTAAAATAGGTGGACAATATTCTCAATAGTCACAACTTAACAAATTTTAATCAAGATCAGATAAATAAGGACCTACAACCCTTAGTGAAATAGAAATTGTCTTCAAAAGTCTAACCAAGCCAGGCAGTGGCAGGCAAATTACTATGAGTTTGAGGGCAGCCAGGTCTACAGAGCACATTCCAGGACAGCCAAGGCTATGCAGAGAAACCCTGTCTCAAAATCAAAAACAAACAAACAAAAACCCACCACCAACAACAACAAAAAACCCAGACATAGATAGTATTAACACAGAATTCTACCAGGCTTTCAAAGGAAAGTTAATGCCAATACTCCTCAAACTATTCCTCGAAACAGAAACATCAGGAACATTCCTAAATTCATTTTATGAGGCCACAATTACCCTGATACCCAAACCACAAAAAGGCTCAAAAAAGGTAGTGAATTATAGATCAATATGCTAATTTTGCTTATGAACATAGATGCAAAAAATACTTCATGAAATGCCTGGAAACCTAACCATGATCAAGTAGGTTTCATCCCAGAGATGCATGAATGGTACAATATATGAAGACAGTAAATGTTATCTACCATAAAAGAAACTGAAAAGAAATACACACATTATCATCTTAGAGGTGATGAGAAAGCTTTGGCAAAATTCAACACCTCTTCATGATAAAAGTCCTAGAAGAGATTAGGAATACAAGGGACATAGTTGAACACCATAAAGGTAATAGCAAGCCTATAGCTGACATCAAATTGAATGGAGAGAAACTCAAAGCAATTCCACTAAAATCTGGAAGAACACAGTATTGTCCGTACTCTCCGTATTCAATGTAATAGTTGAAGTTTTAGATAGAGCAATAAGATAACTGAGGGAGATTAGAGGATAAAAAAAATGGAAAGGAAGAAGGCAAACTATTGTTATTTGCAGATGATACGAGAGTATATATTGTTAGACCCCCGGAAAACTCAGGCCTCCAGGGTCTCAGCCCACGACCGTGGTCACCCCAATCACCAGGTGGATTCTAAAATTTGCTGCAAGCTGCACGAGGCTTTATTGTTTTTTAACGAGCTAACCCCATGTTAGCTTGGGTCTTTCACCCACCCACCATGGCGGATGGCTAGCAAAGACAGCTCAAACCAGCTGTAGAGAGAGATCTTGTATGGCAGCATAAGGGGAGTGTCTAGGGGTATGCAGAGGCTCAGGATTGGTGTGCCTCCAGGCTTGGAGGGCTTGCCTTGTGTTGATTGGCCAATTGGTTGTTATGGCCCATAGGCCCTCCCAGGGTGGTTGCTATGCTCTGCATGTCATTGCTGTGCACTTGTCTGTAAAGCACACCCAGAGCCATAAAACATAGCACCAGCAGCTAACTTCTGATTGGTTCCTTGCCACGAGGCAGGCATCTGACTTCTAGTGACTAGGACAAGTCTCTGAAAATAGAAATTGAAGAAGTTATCAGAATATGGAATTATCTTCCCTGGTCAAGTATCAGTAGAATTAACAGTAAATATGGCCATCCTACCAAAAACAATCTACAGATTCAATGCAACTCTCATCAAAATTCCAACACAGTTATGTAAAGACATTGAAAGGACAATTCCCAAGTTCATATGGAAACAACAACAAAAACCCAAGATAATTGTGAAAATAAAAAAACTGCTGGAGGTATCACTATTCATGATTTCAAATTGTGCTATGGAGTTGTATTAATAAAACCTATATGGTATATATGGTATTCACATAAAAATAGACATATTGATAAATGGAAATTGAATTAAAGACTCAGACATGAAATCACTCATCTATGGACATCTGATATTTGATAAAGAATTGAGAAATACAAACGGGTTTGTATTCTAAAGAAAGCATCTTCAACAAATGAGACTGGTCTAATTGAATGTCTGCATGTAGACAATGCAAATAGATACATATTTACCACCCTGTATAAAACTCTAGTCCAATTAGATCAAAGAACTCAACATAAAACCAGGCACACTGAACCTCGTAGAAGAGAACGTGGGGAATAGCCTTTAACCAACTGGCATTGGAGATAGCTTTCTGAACAGAACATTGATAGTGTAGGCACTAAGTCCAACAATTAATAAATGGGACCTCATGAAACTGAAAAGCTTCTATAAGGCAAAGAACACCATCAATTGGACAAAGGTGCAGCCTACGGAATGGAAAGAGCTCTTTACCAACTCCAGACCTGATATAGGTTTAATATCAAAACTATATAAAGAACTCAAGAAATTAGATACCCACATAACCCAATTAAAATATGGAGCTCAAGAAATTAGATACCCACATAACCCAATTAAAATATGGAGCACATATCTAAAGAGAGAATTCTCAACAGAAGAATTACAAATGGCTAAGAAACACTTAAGGAAAATTCAACATTGTTAAACATCAGGGAGATAAAACTACTCAGAAATTCTAATTATACCTGTCAGAATGTCTAAGATCAAAATCACTGATGACACCTTTTGGTGGAGAGGATGTGTAGTAAAGGGATTACTCCTCCACTGCTGGTTGGAGTGCAAACTTGTACAGCCATTTTAGAAATCAATATGGTAGTTTCTCAATAATTTGGGAATCTATCTACCTCAAGACACAGCTACACAACTTTTGGGCATATCCCCCAAGGATGCTCTATCCTACCACAAGGATACTTGCTCAACCATGTTCATAGTAGCTTTACTCATAATAGCCAGAAACTGAAACAACCTGGCTGACCATCATCTTGAGTGAGGTAGCCCAGACTCAGAAAGACAGATATCACTTATAAGTGGATAATAGCTATTAAGTAGATGTTAATCAAGCTACAGTCCACAGATTACATGAGATTAGGAGGGCTCTAGGGAAGATACATGGACTTCCAACGGAAGGGGAAATAGAAAAACATTTTCAAATTGACTGGGGTTGGGGAGGGACAGGAGTGTAAATGATCTGGTCTTGGGGGCAAAAGGTTGGAGGGAGAAAATAAGGGGAGAGATGAGAGACAGCCAGAATTTGGGCAGCATTAAGGGGATGTTGTGAGAACCCAGTGAAGTGGAAACTTTCTGTAATCTATGAGGTGACCCTAGTGGAGACCCCTAATTAGGGATGATATGGAATCTAAAAGTGACCATATTGTGTAGTTAGTTGAGGCACCAGTGGTGGGATTGGGCTGAAATTGTCTGAGCTGTTGGCTGATTGGGTCCCATGGAAATCTCTAAACCGCCCAAGCTAATGCTAGAATAGAAGGGTGTCTCTGAAAACTGAGAGATGGAACCCATTGCTGAGGGCAACACCAGCCTTAAATGATTCAAGCTGGTGATTCCATGGAGCCTTCACTCCTACCTTCCAGTCTCTTTCCTGTAAGAAGTTATTCTGCAGTCTACAGAGAGAGTAACCTGGACAACAACCCAGCCATGAAAGCCTAGACCTACAATCTGTCCTGACTGCAAAATATGCTGGGGAAATGGCGGCTTAGACCTTGAGATAGTGGCCAACCAATGTTTGATTTAACTTGAGGGCCATACAAGGGGACAGAAGTCAATGGCCAACACTGTCTGGATGTCCAGGAACTGGAGACTGGATAGCCCAGAGATCTGGGATACAACCAAACACACTGGCAAAACCAAGTCAATGAAATGATCCCTGATAATCTGCTACACTCCTAAATAAGTGCCTTGTCCAGTTTCTATCAGATAGGCTTCCCCAGGCAGCAGATGGACCCATAGTCAAACATCAGGCTGACAGAGAGTCTAAATTAGATCTCTTCATCAGGTCCCTTCACTCAGAGATCAAGGAACCCTGTGGAAGAGGGGGAGGATAGATTCTAAGAGTCAGAAATGATGGAGGACACCAGGAGAACATGACCCACTGAATCAACTAAGAAGGGCTCACATTGGCTCACAGAGACTGAAGTGGTAAGCAATAGGCCTGCATGGGTCTGCACCAGCTTCTCTGCATATATGATATGGCTGTTAGCTTGGTGTTTTGTGGGACTCCTAAGAATAGGAGCAGGTATATCTATGACTCTTTTGCTTTCTCTTGGAACTCTTCCTCCTATTGGATTACCTAGCCTTGATATGAGGGTTTTTGCCTTGTCTTATTGTATCCTTTTTTTTTTTTTTTTTTTTTTTTTTTTTTTTTTTTTTTTTTTTTTTTTTTTGTCCTGATTGGCTGTTGCCTCTTGGAGTTCTTGCTTCTTTTCTGAAGGGAAACAGAGGGGAATTGGATCTGGGAGAGTGTCAGCAGGGGGAGCAAGGTGGAGTGGAGGGAAGGGAAACTGTGGTTAGAATGTGTTATATAAGAGGAGAATCTATTTTCAATTAAAAAATTCCTAAAACCATGAAACATAAAAGACAATAGCTATAACAGTTAAAATAATGCTGAAGCCCGAAGATATATAATTTGAATCCGTGGTATACAACTAATATTCTATTGCACATCCTTCTGTCACCATACAGACTTAAGGAGGGAAGGACATTGACTCTGCCTAAGCATTGTGAATATATTATAGAAATATATACACCAAACAAACAGCTCTGATTTTCTGCCTTTCAATGTTCAAAATTATTCTCCATTTTTTTATGGAATACTAAAGTACATTGAAAATAATTCCATATTCACCAATTTTTCCTTTTTTTTTCTCTGATGGAATGATTTTCATCCTGCTTTGTTAATTCATAAAGAGGTTTTTAATGAGAATATAAAACTCTTTTTCCCCAACATTGAGCAACAGCTTATTCATCGCCAAAGTAGGTTTCAGTGTATACTTTTGAAAGACCCCCGAAGAGGCACTTTCGTAGAGGGAGACCCACACACCCAGGAATCAGCGAGGCCACGAACTGGATGCAAAAAACAAGAGGCTTTATTGGAGACGCGGGTACCTGGGGCGACTTAGCCTTTGTGTGGCTAAGCGCCCCGAGCCAAGGGAAAGGGGTCCTTATATAGGGAAAAAGGCGCAAGCTAGGAGCAGGGATTCTATTGGATAATTCTAATGAGGCATTATACAGAGCTATTCCCATTGGTCAATGTATATGAGGCGCTATACAGGGTTATTCAAATGAGGCAAAGTACAGAGTTATTCAAATGAGGTGAAACACAGAGTCTTTCAAATGAGGCGAAATACAGAATTATTTCCATTGGATGGTTCAAATGAGACACAGAGCCATTCCAGATCAGCATATTCTCAAGGTCTGGTGTCTGGTACAGCAGACTCAATTCCCCCCCCCTTCCTGATGGCTGACCTTGGGGGCGGAGACCTTGGGACGGAGTGTTTCTCTTCGGGCGGGGCGGGGGCTCAGGGGCAGGGCTCCAGGCCGGCTCACTCGGTGTTTGTTCTCGTGCCGACCCACCTGGTGCTCGCCCTCGTGCTGGCCCACCCGGTGCTCGTTCTCGGGCTGGCCCACCTGGTGCTCATTCTCGGGCCGGCCCACCCGGTGCTCGTTCTCGGGCCTGCCCACCTGGTGCTCGTTGCTCGGCCCCAGCCCCGAGGCGCGGTGCCAGGCGGGGCGGGCTGGGGGCGCGAGCCCTGCCGGGGTGAAGGCTTGGGAGGCTCCGGCAGCTTCGGGGCAGGGGGCTCAGGGGCATTTCGAGCGGGTCTTTCATCGAGCGGGTCTTTCACTTTAGACAATTAGAAACTCTCTTTTATATTTCTTCTTGAGTTTGAATTTAATTTAAAAATATAACTTTTATATTTTATTGTAGGACTTTGATAGCATTGGCAAGAAAGTATTTAGATTTTCTTGATCCATTTTTTTTTTTTATGTCTGCAACCTATACTAAAGCTCAGTTCCCTAAAGCAATGATTTAGTACCATTTTCCACTCAGTTTACACAGAGATATTTCACAATGGAAATTGCATCAAGGAAACAATGGTTACAATAAATTAAAAACTCCTATGAAACTATGAGTAGTGGCATGCCAACTGCGCCTCTAGTTCTGACTATACTGCAGGTTGCAGCAAAAGCATGCTTGAGTGTGGGAATTCCAGACCTAGCCTGGCAACACAACAGAAACCTGCCTCAAAGCACAGTAAGCAACTAGAGGATTTGAAAAGTGTTCCATGTTTTAACAAACTACTTCACTCAAATGCCTAACTCGGTCCTTGGCAATAACATATTCAAATATCAATTTTACAATTCAATATATTGAAAAAAGGAGAGATTATTATAAATGGAATCATCCTGTCTTTATAGAACCAAATAATTTTTTATGTGTATGCCATCTTCAAAATATCAAATGTTACTCAACTATTATTACACATTTTTTTTCTACCTCCCTTCACCATATTTTGTGAGGGAGGGTGATTAAAGAGTTGTAGGTTTGTGTATCAAGTCTTTTTTGTTAGACTTTCTTTGGATCACCAGCCCCCAAATAATGATGTGGAGACTTATTATTAATTAGGTTTGTTTCCAGCTAGCTCTTATAACTTAAATTAACCAATTTCTATTAATCTACATTTGCCACATGACTCTTTACTTCTCCACAGTTCCATGTGTATGAATTACTCTACCTCTCACTGGCAAAAACCACCTTCCTAGATTCATCCCCTGATTTCCTCTCTCTGCCCATAGTCCTGTCTAATCTCTCCAGCCTAGCTATTGGCCATTTAGCTCTCTATTAAACCAATAATGGTGTCACATCCTCACATAGTATAAACAAATAATCCACTACAGATTTGAGCCTTTAGACTAATGTGCCTGCTGCTGTACTTTCACTGGGAAGTTTCAGGAAAAGCCTATTAGCTAAGGCCTGTATAATGAGCCTCTGTCCTCTTATGCATCCCCTTCAAGAATGAGCTAATGCTAAACTGAGTACACATTAGGAAGATACAAGACATAATCAAAATAAACTGAGCACTATGACAATAGAGGGGTATTGCTGAATTACAAGCCTCATACTAAATTAAGAGCTCTGGATAATTAAGAGGAAAGCATCAATTCAAATCATCAAACTATCTTTCTAAACTGGATATTTTGCCTTACATTTTTGACAATACTTCACTTGATTGAACAAAATTAATTATTTTGGGCAAAGATATCTCTATACACTTCTGAATCTATCACAAAGTAGGTAAACTTTGAAAAGCTGTTCTTTTATGTGGAAAAGTTGAACATAACTTTTAACATGACTGAAATATATTTTCTCCTTAAAAACTTAGGAAAAAACTTGAATGTTACAAAGGGAATAGAGCACATTAACTCACATCGTTCACTCTATAATTTGAGGGATTCTGAACGGGTCATTAACTATAATTTGACAATGCAGTTGAAAATAGGAAAGAACAGAAATGTTATTACAATGCTTGATACTATATTCCATCTGAAAATATATAGTTACAACACTAATAAAAGCATTTAAAAGGTTTTTTTCCCTTTGACTGTGAAATTTAATTATATATAGCATCCTTAGTAAGAAAGTTTTAGTGAGAGCTCTTAGGTAATTGACACTCATAACTCAGTACAACCCATTTATAACACCATTTTCTATTATTTAAAATTATATTGATAATTGGAAGCTACAATATTCAGTGCCAATTACTTTAGGAAGAGAAAATATTCATGTTTGTAAAGTCTACTAATTGAGGTCATACTTGAAACAAAATTAGCAATTTGATTTCAATGCATTTTTAATCAGAAACCATCCAAATTTGATTTCAATGCATTTTTAATCAGAAACCATCCAATTGATAACCACACTGTTCAGAACCCACCTGTTAGGGGAAGAAATTGTGGAGCTATAAAAATAATAAATCTCAATTTAGTTAGAAATATTTTCTTTAAAAATAAGTTAAACACAAGACTAAACCTTACTTTATATTTACAAATAATGACTTGAAGTTGTTCATACTTAAAAGACAAATTTTTATTATTCATCCAAAGTTATTTGCTTTGTAAATAAAATAATTAGCTATATGTGAAGTAATTAGAGAATTTGATATGGTCTTGTTAATATGATCTTGTTCAAAGTTTACCTGGGTTTTATAAGAATTTTTTATTAGTAAAAGGCCAGTGTGTCTATGAGTATATTGTTTTGAGTACATTTACATACTGTATGATTTTTAAGTATGTGTTCAAAATTTGTACATTGCATTATCATTCTGGATACTTTGTTTTTGTTAACTTGAATTTCCGTTATTCTTTTAGGACTAATCCTATTCTGGATCTATTTGACAATCAATCTTGCTTGCTCTGTGTATAGGGAGATATTCTTCTGTATTAGCCTAGTATGTAGTACTGTGGAGCATACTGTAGATGTCACATTCTATAATCCTTAATGGGATATACTCAAAGCAATAACTTGTTATCACATTGCTCAGGTTCAGAGATCCTTAAGCAAACTTCCCTTCTCTTCACCCACCATAGTCTTCCTATGATAATTTGTTGATCATGTCCATGTTGTTGAGATATAGAGAGGAAACCAAGGAGAATATATATTCACGCAACCAGAAATCATGTAGTACTCTTTACATTTTCTATTTTGTTAGCATTAACATCATTGAAATTATGAGTTTTATTTTGTCTTGCCACAGGGACTTGTCTTGCCCCTATTCCTCATAAAATAATGTCTACCATAAGAAATACATCACTCATTTAATGATAGAATTAGTATGCCCTCTTAAGTGAGCTTTTCTTTTTGTTGCTTTTGTACGACAGCCTACATTTTAGATGTTCCCCAAATTGCACATATAAAGGCTTTGTCTTTATTTTGACACTATTGTTATAGAAAGTGATAAAAACTTTAAGAAATGGAGCTTACTGGGAGCTCTTAAGTCAATAGGGGATATGCCTTTCAAGAACACTGCAGGATAACAGTCTTTTCTTTGCACTTTTACTTTGTGATTGCAGGGAGGTGAATAGCTATTGCTATTCACTCCCCATACATTCCCTGCCCTGATGTACTGCCTAATCACAGACCTGAAAGCAATGAGTCCATCTAAGCATGGACTGGCCTCTCTGTGGGGGACCAAATAATTCTGTTATGGAATATTTTGGGGCCCAACCTCCAGCTCCTGTAAACATGGAGCACTGGAAAGCTCAGGCTCACCATTATATTGTTAATTGCCAGTAGGGCTACTATTGTTTACCATGGCCTCAGGGTAATTTGCCTTCTAATTTGCATCTCTGTGGCTTAAGCTTTGAGTAGGCCCAGGCCTGGGCTGAGGACTCTGCCTATGTGACCAAGAGTTGTTTAGGTAATAGAATCACTTGATGTTAGCTATATACATTATAGTAGATGCTTCCTGATGTTGTCCCTGCCCTTTGAGGACTATTTAAATGGACTTCTCAATAAACTGTTGCTTCTTGGCATCAGCTGAGAGCCCTCCTGAAATGATATAGTATTTCCTGTCTCATTGTTAGCATAGTTGGGTAATTAAACTTCCCTAGTCCACACACCTCCACTCAGAATCAGACCCGGGACTGTACGGCTGGCTCCATTCACAGTCCTGAAGATATCTCTCTAGAACACCCCTCCAAGCTACAAAGCTTTAGAAACATTTCCTCTTTCTTTCCTCATTTTAAAGGTATTTTGTTATTATCATAGAAAACTCACTCATATAACATACATTTTAAGTTTTATAATGATTAACTTGGAATAAATTAAATATACGGTTTTGTAGCATTATGTATTATCATAACTAAAAAGACCTATTGTAATTTTATATAAAAATATGAAATTCAATTAGCATGTAAAGTGTGGTATTGAAGGGACCAGCTCCCCATTTCGGCAGCCATAACAGCCGAACATGTGCTTGCCATGACCTTGCCTTGGTCACTTAGAGGTCAGATGCTTGCCTAGTGGCAAGGAACCAATCAGAAGTTAGCTGCTGGTGCTATGCTTTAAGGCTCTGGGTGTGCTTTATGGACAAGTGCACAGCAATGACAAGCAGAGTATAGCAACTACCCTGGGAGGGCCTATGGGCCATAACAACCAGTTGACCGATCAACACAGTGTAAACCCTCCCAGCCTGGAGACACACCAATCCTGAGCCTGTGCTAGACACTCCCCTTATGCTGCCCTATAAGATCTCTATGCAGACACTTGGAGCTGTCTTTGCTAGCCATCCGCCATGGTGGGTGGATGAAGGACCCAAGCTAACATGGGGTTAGCTCATTAAACAACTATAATAAAGCCTCATGCTATTTGCATCAGGCTTTCGAATCCTCCTGGTGATTGGGGTGACTGAGGTCCTGTGCTGAGATCCTGGAGGCTTGAGCTTCCGGGGGGGTCTTACAGTATGAGAATTTTGTAAAATAAATATGTGTATTTTGTACATGCAAGTCTCTATTTAATTATATTAGAGTTGAGATAGCTTTATCCACTAATAAGCAAGAATATTAAGAGTAAAATAAAAACGAACAGGTGTTGCAATACTCTTAAAAAAAGTGAACAATTAACTTCCATCTGGCCAAAAACAATACATGGAGGATTTGACTGCTGCCCTCCTCCAAGAAAAGTAGCCTTTAAGAACAGACAGTGGAAAAAAAAGTTTGATAGCATATTGATTAATGGTAATTTATTTAATCTCAGAAAATGACAAAACATTTAACCATATGAGGGAGTTCTGATAAACATCACATGGGATTTATTTTATGGGGTGTTATCCTTTATTGATAAATTGACTTCATGTTAATGTTTAATTCTAGAGAATTCTGCCTGACTGCCATGCCATCTGCTTTCATATCAAAGTGCTGTAATTGACTGATGGGAATTTTAAAACAGAAAATCCAGCTGTTTTACATTTGTCCTCTTTGACCAAAAGTTAAATTACCATATTATACATCTGCATAATTGCATTCATTCTTACCAGAGTGTGACCTTGTAGACGGTAGTGTCTTCAGTAATAAGATGATAGGGGATTATGTTTACTGAAACTTTACATTAATAACAAGATAAGTAAAACAGTGGTACAGACTTAAGTCTCATTTAAGTGCCAAGGCTCTGGAGCCATGAGCAATGTCTAATTGGGGTAACCAATCCAAGAGCAATGCTGCAGTATATGTACATAGCCACCTATACTACAGGAGAGGTCCTATTCACTCAGTTGTACTTGTAGTTAGCATATAAATTATATAAAGATAACCATGAATACACTATGTGACATTCTCTTTGAAAGAAATTTGGATGTGATTCACCTAATAAAATATAATCTCTTTGATTAGTTTACTTACCTATTCAATGCAGAAAGAGAAAGCATATCCTTAGGATAGAGAAGATAAACACTGAGGTAAATGCCCATCAACTAGCTCAGCTGCAACCAAAATAGAAAATTGTGTTGCTGAGGACAAGGAGAACTGGAAACCTTTTGCACTATGCAGCTGTTTCCAAAAGCAATTGTTAGGTATATAAAACAGCAACACCCTTTTTCCATGCAAACTCAAGATAGACACAACCATGTTTAAAGAGTATGGCAATATTATCCATACACCAATATAGAAAAATTCCAAATGCTCATCTATTTCTAAAATGGCAAATGCCTTGTGATGTATTTTTAGAATAGCATTTCACAGTCAGAAGAAAGGAATTTGTGTTTCGGGCATACTAGATGCAAAGCTGGAAAAAATTGTGCTAACAGAAAAAGCCAGTTTCAAAAGGCCAAATGTTGAAGAGAAGCAAGTTTGCAAGAAAAGGCAATAAGTTATGAGTTTCCTAAGGCTTAAATTTGGGGAAAGAAGAAATGGAAAAGTTGATAATTTGATGAAAGGATTGTGAAATGAGACTGAATGTATGCGTAAAAAGTATACTGAAATGGGCACTTAGTGCTATAAACTTTCCTCTTAGCACTGCTTTCAAAGTGTCCCATTTGTTTGGGTATGTTTTGCCTTCATTTTCATTGAATCTAGGAAGTCTTTAATTTCTCTCTTTATTTCTTCTCTGACCCAGGGAAGATGCAATTGAACATTGTGCAATTTCCAGAGTTTGTAGGCATTCTGCAATTTGCATTGTTGTTGAATTCTAACTTTAAACAATGGTAATCTGATAAGATACAGGGGGTTATTCCAATTTTTTATATGTGTTGATATTTACTTAGTTGCTGAGTATGTGGTCAATTTTTTTTTTTCAGAATATTTCTTTATTTTTTACTAAGACTTTCCCAGAGGACATAACTAACCTTGTCACCACCCCTACCTCCCATAAAGGGTTAGTGCACTCACTGCTAAAGTGTAGATACAAACAGTTTCAAGGACTGGAACCAACCTTAAATGGCAAAAAACACTTCCTCTCTGAATTATCATAAAAATGTTTAAGTGAAAAAAGAAAGAAAAGGAGCAAAGGGGCAATGGTGGTTTCAGAATAAAAAGGTCATTCATATTTCATGTCATACATTCAATCTTGGCTCTAGTAACAAAATGGAAACAGGATTACTATCATACAAAATGTTCACTACAGCACGCTGTATGCACCTGTTTCAAGCCCATCCCCAGCCCCTAAAGCTTACAACTCAATTACTTCCCAGCCTGTTGTGCCTGTCGACGAAGGAGCACATAGATCTTCTCTTTGATCCAATCTTTGTTATAAGGCTGGTACGTTTGTGTATCAGCTTAGTACACAAGACAGCTGAGATCTGCCAGATCGTCAATAAAATCAAACAATTGGCTGATATCATATGTGATAGAGGGGCTGTTGGGATTCATTCTCTTCAGGTGTTCTTTATACATTTTACAAACACCTTCCATGTACTCATTCACAGACTCATAGTCAACGTAAGTCCTGCCTTCTGGCCTCTTGGTAGGCTGTACCAGCAAAATGGTGTGAGACATCTCGCCAAAAGCTTTGCTGCAGCCGCCGCTAACACCACTGCTGCCACCCATGAGCTCCGTATGTGGTCAATTTTACAGAAGGTTCCATGTGGTACTGATAAGAAGGTATATTGTTTTGTGTTTGGATGAAATATTCTGTAGATGTCTCTTAAACGAAATTCAGTTATAACTTCTGTTAGTTCCTTTATTCTTTGTTAAGTTTCTGTCTGGTAGTCCTGTCCAGTGGTAAGAGTAGGGTGCTGAAGTCTCCCACTATAAGTTTGTGAGATTTCATGTGTGATTTAAATTTTAGTAATGTTTCTTTTACGAATGTGGGTGACTTTGCATTTGGGGCATAGATGTTCAGAACTGAGACTTCATCTTGATGGATTTTTCCTGTGATGAATATGAAATGACATTTTTCATCTCTTTCAATTAATTTTACTTTGAAGTCTAATTTGTTAGATATTAGGACATCTTCACCAGCTTGTTTCTTAGGGTTTTTTTGATTGGAAAATCTTTTCCCAACTCACTGACAGTAACGTCTGTTTTTGAAGTTGAGATATGTATCTTGTATGCACAATAAGGATGAATTCTGTCTTTTTTAAAAATATTTATTTATTATGTATACATCATTCTGCTTCCACTTGAAGAGGGCACCAGATTTCATAACAGATGGTTGTGAGCCACCATGTGGTTTCTGGGAATTGAACTCAGGACCTATGGAAGAGCAGTCAGTGCTCTTAACCTCTGAGCCATCTCTCCAGCCCTGAATTCTGTTTTTTTATTCATTCTGTTAGCCTGTGTCTTTTTATAGGTGAATTAAGACCATTGATACAAGATCCAGCAATTCCACTCTTAGGCATATACCCAAAAGATGCACATTCGTACTACAAGGACATCTGTTCAACCATGTTCATAGCAGCATTGCTTATATATAATAGACAGAAACAGGAAGCAACCTAGATACCCCTCAACTGGAGAATGGATGAAGAAAATGTGGTACCTTTACACAATGAAGTACTACTCAGTGGGAAAAACAATGGAATCTTGAAATTCAAAGGCAAATGAATGGAACTAGAAGAAACCATCCTGAGTGAGGTAACCCAGTCACAAAAAGACAAATATGGCATGTACTCACTCATATATGGATTTTAGACAGAGTAAAGTATTACCAATCTACAATTCACATCACTAGAGAAGCTAGGAAACAAGGAGGACCTAAAAGAGACATACATGGTCCCCTGGAGAGGGGCAAAGGGACACGCTCTCCTGAGAAAATTGGGAGCATGGGAGGAGGAGAGAGGGAGTTAGGCAAAAGAGAAAGGGAGAAGAGGAGGGGAGAGGACACGAGGGAACAGGAAGACTGAGTTGGGGGAAAAATAGAGGAGAGCAAGACAAGAGATACCATAATAGAAGGAGCCATGTAAAGACAAATCTGGCACTAGGGAAATGTCCCAAGATCTACAAGAATGACCCAAATTAGGAATCTAAGCAGTAGTAGAGAGGCTACCTTAAACACCCTTCCCCAATAATGAGATTGATGACTACCTTATATGCCATCCTAGAGCCTCCATCCAGTAGCTGATGGAAGCAGAAGCAGACACCAACAGCTGAACACTGAGCCAAGCTCCTGGAATCCAATTGTAGAGAGGGAGTAGTGATGAGCAAAGGGGTCAAGACCAGTCTGGAGAAACCCACAGAAACAGCTGACCTGAACAAGGGGGATCTCACAGACTTCAGATTTTAACTGTGAAACCAGCATAGGACCAACATAGTCCCCCTGATCATGGGTGTCAGTTAGGAGGCCTGGGCAATTTTGGGGGCCTCTGGCAGTGAATCAGTATTTATTCCTAGTATAGGAATGGACTTTTGGAGCTCACTCCACATAAAGGGATACTCTCAAAGCCTAGAAACACAGGGGAGGGACTAGGCCCTGCTCCAAATGATATGACCAACTTTGAAGATTCCCCCATGGAAGGACTCACCCTCCCATGGGAGCAGAAAGGGGATGGGATAGGGAGTGGGGGGGGCTCAGGGGAGGAGGGGAGGAGGGGAGGGAGAGGGAACTGGGATTGACATGTAAAACAAACTTGTTTCTATTTTAAATTTTAAAAAATAAAAAAAGAGATATTAATGACCATTGATTGCTGATTCCTCTTTGTTGGTAGTGATGGGATTGTGTCTCTGCTTCTTTTTTTTTTTTTTTTTTTTTTGGCTGTTGGTAAAGTGGGATTATCTATTGCCTATATTTTTCTGGTTGTAGTTAACTTCCTTGGGTTGGAGTTTTCCTTCCAGTATTTTCTGTAGTGCTGGATTTGTGGATATGTATGGTTTAAATCTGGTTTTGTCATGGAATGTCTTGTTTTCTCCATCTATAGTGATTGGAAGCTTTGCAGGATATAGTAGTCTGGGCTGGCATCCATGGTGTCTTAGTGTCTTTGGAACATTTATCCAGGACCCTCTAGCTTTCAGAGTTTTCATTGAGAAGTCAGGTGTAATTCTGATAGGTCTGTCTTTATATGTTACTTGGCAGTTTTCCTTTTCTTTATTCTATGTTTGGTGTTTTGATTATTATGTAGCTAGGAAATCATTTTTTTTTTTTTTTTGGTCCAGTCAATTTGGTGTTCTGTAAGCTTCTTGTATTTTCATGGCATGTCCTTTTTGAGATTGGGAAAGTTTTCAAAATTCTGTGATTTTGTTGAATATGTTTTTTGCACCTTTGAGGTAAGTTTCTTCACCTTCTTCTATACTTATTATTCTTAGGTTTGGTCTTTTCACTGTTTCCCATGTTTCCTGGATATTTTGTGTTAAGGATTTGTTGAACTTAACACTTTCTTTGGTCAATGGATCTATTTCCTCTACTGTATCTTCAACACCTGAGATTCTCTCTTCCATCTCTTAGAGTCTGTTGGTTATGCTTGCATCTATAGATTGTTTACTCAGCTTTTCTATTTCCAGCGTTCCCTCATACTGTGTTTTTTTTTTTTTTTTCTGTTGTTGTTGCTGTTGTTGTTGTTATTGTGTAGCTTTGGAGCCTATCCTGGCACTCTCTCTGGAGACCAAGCTGGCCTCAAACTCACAGAGATCCGCCTGCCTCTGCATCCCGTGTGCTGGGATTAAAGGCGTGTGCCACCAACATGTTTTTTATTGTCTGAATTACAGCTTTCATGTCTTGAACTGTTTGAATTGTTTCCTTCGCCTGTTTGTTTTTTCTTGATTTTCCTTGCTTTCTTTAAGAGATTTTTTGATTTCTTACATTTTGGTTTGTCTTTTCCTCCATTTCTTCCATTTTTCATTGTTTGTCTTTTCCTCCATTTCTTTAAGGGAGTTTATCATTTCCGCTTTAAGGGCCTCTATCATATTTATAAAGTTATTTTTAAGGTTGTTTTCTTCTGTGTCATCTGCATTGGTATGTTCAGGTTTTGCTGCTGTAGAACCTCCTAGTCTCTATTGGTGTCATATTACTTTTTATGCTGTTGAATGTGTTCTTATACTGTCATCTACTCATCTTTGCCTCCAGTGGGTGCAGGTGGGGCCTCTGATTCAAGGGATCTCTTTTTCTCCAATTGGTATAGATGGGGCTTAGGTGGTTGATCTTCCTCTCCCAGCGGGGGCGGGGCCAAGGCTCCAATTGTGGGAGATGCAGTGCTGGAAGGTTTGGGGAGTGAGGAAGATGCCCCAGGTCTCTGGGCTTTCTCTTCTGTGGGGGTGGGGTCAAGGCTCCAATGAAGGCAAATGCAGTACTGCATGGTTTGGGGCTCCCCAGGTCTCTGGGATTTAGTGGGTGGGGTAGGGTGATGTATGCCAGACTGTATGCCAGTGAAGAGCTTAGTATGGTGGGTAGGGGCAGCAGGAGAGGGCCCAGTACTCACCTCTTCTAGTGGGAGCAGGGCCAAGGGTCCAATGGCTGCAGATGCAGTACTTGATGGCTTGGGGCTGCCTCTGGGTCTTTTAGGATTTGTTGGGCAGGATAGGGCTACTTGCCCCCATCAAAGGCCTGCAAAGTGGGTGGGGTAACATTATTTTTTAATAAAATAGTTAAAATTGCAACATTGAAACTTCAATCATGGAAATGAACTTACTTGACATAGTATCAGTTAATTTTCTGTTGGGTCCCTAACAGAAATTTTCTCTTATAACTGCTGAGTCAATGAAAGAGTCTGCCAAAAGAGCTGGGATTTGAAATGCTGTTTGGTTCTGCTGCTCAGTGTCTTTAGTTTCAGTGATTTTATTAATAACTCCTCTAAGCTGTGAGAGCTGCACATATGTTCATTAATATTTCTCATGTGAGGCAGGATCTAAGCATTAATGTCCTACAGATAAAAGAAGCAAGTAACATAAAATTTACTCTCATTTTCAGTTAGAGCAGAGACCATGACTCTAAAACTCAAACTCCAGTTTAACTGTGGAGTCATAACATATCATCTATTTATTGTTGGTATCTTTAAGGTTTATTTTTATCGATTAATATTTGTTTTTTCAAATTAAAAGCCAAATTTTGTGTGTTTATTATGTACCACATGATATATACTGACATGTCTGTACAGTGTGGGATGGTAAAATGGAATTCATTCACATATCACTTCACAGTTATCACACTTGTGGTGTGAACACTTCACATGCATTGTCTTAGTGTTTCATCAACAATACAGTGTGCTTCTATTAAGCATAGATACTGTACTGTATTTTAGATCTATCCTTCCTATTTGAATTTTTGTGCCCATGAATTAACATATCTTCAATCTATGCCACACCATCACAACCTCAGATCTTATGCCCCCATTCTACTTTCTATGATATCAACTTCGAAAAGTTCTATATATGAGTAAAATTTGTACTATGTATCTTTTTGTGCTTGACTTATCTCATTTAGCAGACTGTATTCCAGGCTTATTCTCATCATAAAGCCAGAATTTACTTACATGGCTGTACAGTATTCCACTATGTTTCTAAAGCAGTGGTTCTCAACCCACACCGGGTCACATATCAGGCATCCTGCATCTCAGATATTTATATTATGATTCATAACAATATCAAAATTATAGTTATGAAGTAGCAATGAAATAATTTTTTGTTGGGGGTCATCAACACATGAGGAACTGTATTAAAGGGTTACAGCATTATGAAGGCTGAGAACCACTGCTCTGAAGAATATTTTATTTTGTTTGAGAATTTCATACGTGCATATTGTGTATTTTGATCAGATCCTCTACCCTCCCTTCCCATCCAAATCTTCCCTTAACCCCACCCCACTTTCCTTTCCCAATTTTATGGGAAAATATACTTTTCTAAAGTATATTTTCATTGCTGGTTAACTAATGGATATGCAGCATGATTCTATATCTTGGCTATTGTATGTAACCCTGAAGTAAATATGAAGAAAATATGGCAACGCAGATTAATCTAAACTAATTTGCCTGCCTAAAAATAATGTGCAAGGTTTTCATTTTTCAATTTCTCCATCAGTACTTATTATCTGTAATTATTTTGTTAATAGCCATTTTTACTGGAGTGAGGTGGTACCTCTCTGTGCTGGGGCTTTGCATCTCTGATGCCTGACAATTTTTAGCATTTCCCCTAATACCTTTTATATATTGTCCTTTGAGAAATACATATTCACATTTTTTCATATTTGGTAATTTCATTGTCTTCTTGATATTGAGTTGCTTGTGTTCCTTCTTTTTGTAAGATGTTTTATTGATTGTTTCCACATTAGTATTTCTAGATTTATTCCTTAATTCAGGTTTTTCTTGCCTGGGAAGTGGTCAGCTCAGTGTTTTTATCTCCCTGTGCTTTTCTTTCTTTTCTTTGCTGGCTTGCATTTAGCTTCTAATTTATTAATTTATTAAGAAATAATTTCTTTCACTCCTTAGTCTTACACATACTTAAATGTTATTAAATTGTTCCTAATTCAATTCTCTATCTCATTAAACTAATATTTTCAATTAAGCATGTAGGCATACTTACAATATTTATTTCTTTTATCATATTAATATCAGGTCTTTTATAGGGAGTTTTATGATAGAATTTTCACTATTTACATGTCTAGTTATTATAATGAGATGTTTGAAATCCAATATCTTTTTAATTGTAACACTTGAAAATTGATGGACTTGGCTCTGGGAGGTGACTGGCCTGGTAGTTCATAGACTTCATTCTTTGAGATCAGCTTTTGCAGAGGTGATGGAGGTCCCTTGTTTCCAGTGATAGTTTGATCCTATTTTTTAGATGTGACCCTTCTGAAATTGCTATTGAGTGCTCTGGATGTTCAAAAGGGACCTTAAGTCTGGTCAACAGCAATTTCATTTTCTTCCAGTCTCAGAAAACTCTTAGGATTAAACACTTTTCAATTTCCCAGTCTTTGCTGAATATCATGAAATTTTATCGTACACAGGTAAACTTGTATTATGCTAAAGAATCAAAATGGCCTTTGTGAAAATTCATGTTTTCTTTTTCTTAGGGGTCTCCTTTTCTCTATGAGGTTGTCTCTGGAGTTCTAGATGTCCTGGATTCTCAGAAGTTCCAATTTTGTTTCTTCAGTTCAGGGATAAACCTGTTATCCCTGAGTAGTAAAGAGTTGTGGATCTCAGTCTTTCTTTTTGGTGCAGAATAAGGAATTTGACTTCTGTATTACATATTTTATGATTGGGAATCAAGGGCAGTATTTAGAGGTGCCTGGTTGTCAGGAGCCAGCTCTGGTTAGATATTAAAAAGTCCTCCTTTGCAAGAGGCCTGGCGACCTCCATGCTCAGCTAACTGCCAATTAGTCAAGCACCCCACCCCTTAGGTTAGTGTTCGAGATAACCACAGAAGGTTCTGGATACCTGCTCTGGCCTGAGAGCAATTAACACCCATTCCTCCCCCACTTCCTCTTTCTCTGCTTCCTCCTTTCTCTTTAAAAACCCCTTGTTTACAATCAATAAAGAGACCTTGAGCACAGGGCATTGGTGGCATAAGCCTTTAATCCCAGCACTCGGGAAGCAGAGGCAGGTGGATCTCTGTGAGTTCAAGACCAGCCTGGTCTACAAGAGCTAGTTCCAGGACTGCCTCCAAAGCCACAGAGAAACCTTGTCTCGAAAAAACAAACAAACAAAAAAAAAAAAAAAAAGAAAAAGAAAAAGAAAGAAAAAAGAGAGACCTTGACAAGGAAAAACTGCTTGGTCTCGCTTTTCTTTCCTACCCATTATTTTCAGGCTCAGTCCACCTTGGACCAACGAATTACCGGAGCCCCTCGGTCTGGGGCACCTGGTGACTTGTTTCCAGTGGTTCATGGTTCAAAACTGGCAGAATCCAAGTATGAAAACTGTGTGGACTTGGAGGACTTGGTGTAGTAACATTTAACTTCATTCCAAGCTCTCCACTCTTGCGTTGCCATTGTTCTAGTGTTTTATTCTTATTTTACAATGTTATAAAATAACTTTTTCTGAAGCATAGTTTTCAAACTGACAAAATCCGGTATTTATCCAAAGTTTCATTTCTACTTCGTACATTTCTCTTCATACTCAAGGGAGTTGTGTTAATTAACAAATTTACCATCTGTCAAACAGATTTTTCAACAAACCTTGAAGAATACAGCAACCACCAAACTATAAAATGTTACATCTTAAATAACCCTAGCATTGTAATTGAAAAATCAAAAGATATAAAGCTAAAACTGAGCATCTTACCCAGTTGGTGTTGCTGACCTTAGTACAGAGCCTTGCTTTAGCTATGGATTCTCCCACATAAACTGGAAGCTGGATTCTCTCTAATGACCTCATAGGTATGTCTTCAGATTTCATCCTATTACAATTCATTTCTCTTCTGACAATATTTCTATTCTTTATACTGCCTTATATCAACAGGTGTTTAGTGTAAAGTCCCTTGCAGAGGACACAATAACCAAATATAATTCCTTAAAACAATATATTTTTTCTAGTGTTATCAGTGAAGCAACCAGCCTATTAGTATAGCATATCTCTCTTCCTAATAAAGGACTCCCAAACTTGTGCTGGTAAAGGATATGATAGGTTTTCATAAACCTTCTATGGACACAGGGAATAAAGTTAGTTTATGTGTTATTTTTCTTTCACAAAACTGATGAGTCCAAAGACCCATTTAACTAATCATTCTGTAGGAGATAAGAATTGTTTTCATTATTTATATTTTATTGTAAAATATGGAAATGAGTCTATGATACTCAGGACTGAGTACAGACTGCACAACAAAGTCATGAGTTACTGAAACAGGGACAGGGTATTTCTTCATGCTATTCCTATTTCTCCTTGCTAGCCAAGAGGAGAGTCCGGGGAGATATATAATGATTTTTTGAATAACAATATTCTCTTAATTTTTTAGGAGCAGAGAAAAATCATTTATGTAAAACCTAAACTTTCATTATCTATATTCGCCAAAAAGTACAAAATGCTTAGAAAATAAATGTACAGGTAGATTTTGACTATATGCATGTTTGACTGTGATTTTTGCAAAACTACCACTAAGGGAAGATGGCTCAAGGCAAAACCATGAAATCGGTGTGGATTATTATTCTGCTTTTTTCTTCTCTTTATTTGGGTCAAACAGATCATATCTCTCTCTCTCTCTCTCTCTCTCTCTCTCTCTCTCTCTCTCTCTATATATATATATATATATATATATATATATCCATATATATATGGATGCTAGGTATAAGACAACATGGAGACCACAGAAAGGTAGAAACCTTTGCATTGGGGAGGAATGTGCATTTTTAGATCAAGCATAATACAAAAATGATGGGTAGCATTAAATGCATAACAATGATCACAAATTATAAAAAGTGATGCAATGGAAAGAAATCCCAAGCATGTGGAAAAGGGGACCAGGATATGGAGATTCCTGTAGGGTAAAATGAAAAAGTAAGTTACATTAGTTTTTTGAACATCTTGACTGATTTGCCTACCTAACCTGAGAAAAAAATTGAAGTGAAAATTATTTCTTAGTGTTTAAAGATGATAGGATTCCATACCATTTCTTAGACATGTCAGAAGCCAGCCTTGGCGACCCCATACCTAGTTAGACACCAGAAAGTCTAGCTTACCACAGGAGATTCCGGATACCTGACTGAGAAGCAACTAACACCTATCCCCTCCCCCATTTCCTTAGTTAGTGCCTGAGATAAACACAGGAGATTCAGAATACCTGCCTGAGAACAATTAACTCATCCCTCCCCCCACTTCCTTTTTCTCTGCTTCCTCCTTTCTCTATAAAAACTCCTTGGATAAATCAATAAACGGGCCTTGACAATGGAATCTGCTTGGTCCGGCTCTTTCTTTCTCGCCCATTATTTGCAGGCATGATCCACCTCGGACCCACGAATTACCGGAGCCCTGCGGGCCGGAGCAGGTGGCGCCCAAACGTGGGGCTCGAGGTACGGATTCTTCATCGGAACGGAGACCCCCACCCCAAGGAAACCTCGGTAGTGCACACCGACAAAAAGTCTGCTCGCCGAATTGCGACGGACGCTGGTCTGGGAAAAGTTCTCACCGCTCATGAGTGACTGATTCCCTGGTAAGTCCCCCCTATTCCGTTCGATAATATGGGCCAAATTGTCTAAGGAAGTCAAACACTTCCTTTCGGGAAAGAGGAGTTTGAGTAAAATGTAAGGACTTGATTCGGTTTTTTGCCTTTTGTCAAAAAAAAAAAAAATGTCCATGGGTCATTTTAAAAAGCTCAGACATTCATCCCTAACTTGGAAAAAGGTCGGAGAAGGACCTTAACAGATTGCTCATAGAAAAGGGAGCTGAGGCAGTTCCCTCACAGACTTTTAGTTACGGGCCTTGAGCCTCATTCTCCTAAAAACCTTAAAAATTACCCTGTCTTTAGTCCAAACCCCAAACTAAAAACAGATAGTAGAAGCTTAGACTGCTCAAGTACAGGAGATTTCAGAGTTTAAACGTTTTAAAAGGATCCTTCCCGCTTACAAAAGCCACTGCCATGATGCAGCATTTTGAGTTTCGCATGGGCTTGGGAAGACTAGGTGTGGCCTCGCATACACGCAGGCCCTCAGGAGATATCTAGGAATGCAATGGAAAACAAAAAAATCCGAGCCTACTTAGAGATGGCTAGATAGTAAAGAATATACAGGACAAATGATTGGGATCAGCAAAAAAAAAAAAAAATAATAATAATAATAATAATAATAACTACCTAGATGAAGGGAGCCTTCACCTCCTTCCTTCATTTTAAGCTGGAAATACAGAAAGGCAAATACTCAATGGTAAAATTCAACAAGAGCTAAGAGACTTAAAAATTTTAACAAAATTGCTTACAGGAGATAAGAAATTTACAGGTTTCTTGGATCAGAGAGAATGGCTCAGGGGAACATAGCAGGATACATGTGCCAATACTATTCAAACAGCTCTAGGAACTATTAATGGCTTGTGTCTAGTATGGACCAACAGAGGCTGATAGGGAATATTACTATAGAAGCCTCACCCCTAGGAAATTAAAAGGCCTGCCGGTCAGGAGGAGGATATTTATTATAGAGACCAGGCAGGGACCTAGGGAGTTGATTAAGAATTGAATTCTAGGCCTATATGGAATTTTACAAAAATGTTAGAGACACAGATGTTGGGAACTTTGATTATAAAATAGCTAGCCTATGATAATGTTGGTAATGCATGCCAGAGCACGCTAAGGCCTCACAGGAGGAGGACTGATATGGCGAATTCATTAAGAATTTTTCAGATATGGACCTAGCTTACACTGAGGGATTATCGATGATGGCTGCCTTACAGGAAATTCAGTTAAAAATAAGATATTCCTACACAGAAAGCAAGGCACAGAGCCTTCGAGAGGTTGCTTTGGGCATTTTCAGAAAGAGCTCCAGGTCAGACAGAGTCCCAACAAAAGAAAGAATAAGGGATCATGCTTACGCCCAAAATAAAGCCACAGATTTTTCAGTGGCCCAGAGGGCATGGTCAAGCTAAGGCCAAGGTCAGCCAGCCATGGCAGCGGCCAGGGTCTGCCGGCCCTCAGCCAGCAGCTTGGTACCACCTCATGCTGGCATCTGCGGCAGGCTAGACAAAATGGCTGCCGGGCTGGCGGACAGCCTGCCTCCACGTGGTAACTTCCAGCCTTGGGAGATGCCGCCATAGTTGATGGCTAATTAATACATATATAAATACTATTGATACAGCCAGACAGAAACTTTTTGAGACTTATAGAGAAAAAAGGACAACATATTTAAGCTTAGAATTGTTCAAATTTTGGATGCTCATATTTCAATAATTGGCTATAGATGCTATATTAGAAATTTCAATTAGGGATTTTTCTTTTCAATAAACTGATCATAACCTAGGCAAAAGGAGAAATGTGAGATGTATGCAAGTTATGAATGGTGTGGCCACACCTGGATGCATGATATGATATGATTGTAAATTTATGAATGCGGATAAATGAAAATGCCTAAATTGCCTTGGATATGATTAGAGAGATATTTACATTGCCTCAGATATTGTTTTAAAAATATCAAAATCATTTTAACATTGCCAAAAGGAGCATCCAATCAGTCAGTTAATGTCTTAGCAGGAAAAATTTTGATTTCAGCCCTAGGAGACAGTCAATTAAAAAGTTAGCAAAAGTGTAGGAAGCCGGTTCCTGCATTATAATGCTGCCTGAAGACACCAAGGTGTGAATTACTTCACAGGCGCTGGGTAATCTCCATTCCTTTGATCTCTGCCTATCCCGTGGCTCATTTTAGCCTGAGGAGCTAAAGCCATTCATAGGGTAATACGTCCCAGGCGGCTGGTCAGCCTTTATATAGGAATGGTTTTCTTGGTTCAATGTCTCTGCTCAGTCTCTGCTCAGTCTCTGCTCAGTCTCTGCTCAGTCTCTATTCAGTCTAATGCATTAAAGCTTGTCTGCAGAAGGATCCGAGTGTCCTGCGTGTATTTCTTGCTGGCGAGGAATACAGAGCGGGCGCGGGACATATGGTGCCGAAACCCGGGAATTGTTAACATCTCCAGCACCTCGGAGACCCCTTGGCTACAAGGCGGATTCAGAACTGCAGGATGGTAAATTCGGAGAGGTATGATTTTTCTGGACTTTGGCTAAAGAAGTCCAGAATTACATATCAGAAACCGAATGTAATGAGAGAAATTCGGAGAGGTATGATTTTTCTGGACTTTGGCTTGGGAATGTTGCTATTGTGGGAGGTTAATATAGAGGCTTCTATGCTTTTACTAGGAATCTTAAAGAAGTCCAGAATTACATATCAGAAACCGAATGTAATGAGAGAAATTCGGAGAGTATGATTTTTCTGGACTTTGGCTTGGGAATGTTGCTATTGTGGGAGGTTAATATAGAGGCTTCTATGCTTTTACTAGGAATCTTAAAGAAGTCCAGAATTACATATCAGAAACCGAATGTAGTGAGAGATGGGGCGCGCCTAACAATAAAATATAAGAAAAAAGGACCTCCCGGGATGTCTAGTGACATGGGAGTGTATGTAAGAAGAGAAACTACAACATATAAGAAAAAAGGACCTCCCGGGGTGTCTAGTGACAAGGGAGTGTATACAGCAACAAATAAGAAAAAAAGACCTCCTGGAATGTCTACTGACAAGGGAGTGTATAAAGCTTTAAATCTTAATAGCTCTGATAACTCTAAAAGCTCAAGAGATAAAGTTTTAAAAGGAACAACTCAGCTGGATGAGGGAGAGACAGAGAAGAAGAGAGAAAGAATGGGGAATAACCGGTCACACCCCGGTAAATTTAGGAGAGATGAGGAACCTAGCCTCTGCCCTGCAACGAAACTGGAAGCCTTGGAGCTGAGCAGCTCAGACTCTGAGATTTTAGACTCTAACAAGAAAGCAGAGCTAGAGGAGGAGCTGCCAAAAGTAAAAACAAATATGAGGCCATCGCCTATTAATTCAGCGGGTGTACTTCTATCAGCACACCCACTATTTGGTACCGACTCCTTTTTACCATCAGAGGAGAGGAGAAAATTACAGATGGCTTTCCCAGTCTTTGATAGGGGAAAAGGCCATGCCTGCTATTCAACACTTCTTAAAGGCCTAGAATGCCTGGGGCTTTAAAGCCTCATTAACATTAACGCTGGGGGCCATACCGAGGCCAAGCGTCTCACCTCAAAAACTAAAAGGCCAAAAGAAAATGGTAAAATGGAAAGATATCTTAACTGATTTTTGGAAAGGCCCGGATCCTATTCTCATAAGATCCAGGGGAGCGATATTGTGTTTTCTCACAGGATGAAGAGAATCCCCTGTGGATCCCAAAAAGATTCAACCTAAAGAGCCTCTACAGACCTTCAAAAGTCGAAACTCCACCCTCTACCCCCGGGAGTTGAGAGCCGCGATTGTTATCCAGATTAACTCCTGTCCTTGGCGGAGAGATGGCAAGGGGTGGGGGTAATTGTTCGATGCAGCCGTTTACAGATTGCTGTTATTTTTGGCTGGTCTATGAGAAAAGGGGTGGATATAATTGTTTGATACAGCCGCCTGTGAATTGCTGTTACTTCTTTGACTGGCATGTAAGCTCCAGGGCTCAAACCAAGAGATCATCCAAGCGCTTATATTTTGGCTAAGCGATAGGCCGCCGGCCAGACAGCTCTTGCACACCCGGAGCCTAGGCTCACTGCACAGGGTAGAGTGTCTGGTTTGTGCAGCCCCAAAGAGGGATGCTGAGCATAGGCATCGCACAGAGTTGCCTATTATACAGGCTTCTCTGGGAGGTACGTTGACCTGCATAAGGGTTACCTGCCTTGAGAATCCCCTTTCCCAGAAAAACGGCAGAGGACAGGTCGGGAGTACTTCGGGTCAAGCTGACAGCCTGATGGTGACTCTCGTACACAGTCTTAATGTTTGATTTTGGGAAGGTCAACCCCTGCCTCTATCCCTCAACATATGGGTGACCTATTTGCTTGTAATAATATAAAGCCTTTTCATTAATTAATAAAAAAAGGGTGATATGTAGGAAGCCGGTTCCTGCATTATAATGCTGCCTGAAGACACCAAGGTGTGAATTACTTCACAGGCGCTGGGTAATCTCCATTCCTTTGATCTCTGCCTATCCCGTGGCTCATTTTAGCCTGAGGAGCTAAAGCCATTCATAGGGTAATACGTCCCAGGCGGCTGGTCAGCCTTTATATAGGAATGGTTTTCTTGGTTCAATGTCTCTGCTCAGTCTCTGCTCAGTCTCTGCTCAGTCTCTGCTCAGTCTCTATTCAGTCTAATGCATTAAAGCTTGTCTGCAGAAGGATCCGAGTGTCCTGCGTGTATTTCTTGCTGGCGAGGAATACAGAGCGGGCGCGGGACACAAAAGCCTATAGCGTTAGCTTAGAGGCATGAGGATTCTATGGATGATTCTGTAAAATTTGACAGATGAGAGGATACAGGTCTTACTAAATTTTTATGGTTAAAAAAGGAAATCTAGAAAATTAAAGTTAAAACATGATTTTTAAAAAAGGTTTATAAAAAGCCTCAAAAAAGAGCCAACCTGTTAGATTCACAGCTTAAATGTTTTTTCATATGCAAATTTAAGCCAGGTCAGCCAAGATGCAAATGAGATTTTATCAGCTTGTCAGCCTCAAAGGTTAGGTTAGAAAAGGCTACTCAAAAACTCTAAATAAATCTAGAAAATTATTAAAGATATATGTTATATTCTAAAAAAAAAATTTAAGGCTTAATAGATAACAATTAGAAAAGATAGTTTAAAAATCTTTAAATAAATTTTTAAAAAATTGTTATAAAATATTCATTGGTTAAATGCCTTTTGGGGGACATCTAATGATGATTTAAATCCTTTAAGTAAAATTCTATAAGGAGATAATGATCCAGATATACCCAAACAGTTAACTAGAAAGGTAGACAAGTTCTATTATTGGAGGAGGCGATTCAGCATCAATATTGACTATGCAAAACCATTACTATGGTTCACCAGCCTAAATATTTTAAACCCTTATTTTAAAGCATTAGCCTACATGGTACAAAAATGCCATATAGATTTAAGAAAGTATTTTAGGAAAAAACCAAGTATGATACCTGTCTCCTACTCTAAGCAACAGTTTAATTGGTGGTTTCAGAACAATGAGTCATAGGCGATTGCCTTTGCTCAATTTTCAGGAAGAATTGATAATCAGTTTCTAGCTCATGGACTGTTACAATTTGCACTATACATCCTTTTGTATTTCCAAAATTGTAAAAAACAGTCCTATAAAAATATGTTATGTTAATTTTTACCAATAGTTTATTGGGAGAGTTACTTACATAGGTTTTTAATAGAAAGAAATAGATAAAACTGACAGCTCTGGCTTCAGCTCAAATAATCAAACTGCAAGCTATTACAATGGTCTTTTAAATCCTGGTAAATAATTCATTTACTTTGTATACTGACAGTCACTATATATTTAAGGCTTATAAGGTAACAAAAACAGTCCCATACACAGGGTCTAGTAATAGTCAAGTCAAAATATTATTTAAGCAAATTCAAAATGATATTCACCTAAGAATCATGTTTATGGGTCACAATGGGAACCTATTAAATAGGCCTTTCCCTGATTACTAGCCAAATGGAATGAATTATCTAATTAACAAAATTGGTTGATTTGCCTTAAATAGAAAAAGCTCGATAGGCTTGTAACTTTTCTTCATCATAATAGCAAGTCTAAGTAAGAAATTTGGCTTAACCAGTGAGACTGCTGGTCAAATCATCAAACAATAAAAAAATGTCCACAATATGGCTATGGCTAATTTAAGGATAAATCCTCAAGGCCTGCTCCCCAACCATTTATGATGAATAGATATGCCTCACATTACAGAGTTTGGCAAGTTAAAAATGTGCTACTCCACAAACAGGAGAAGCCACCAGGCATGTTATAAGTCATTGTTTAAAATGTTTTGCTTGCATGGGAATGCCAAAAGTTATAAAAACAGATAATGGGTCTAGATATACTAGCAAAGCTTTCCAACAATTTTGTGCTTAATTCCCGAGACCAATGCTACTGGAACAGCCCATATGGCCTAGTCCCGCCCAATGCGCGTGGACCTGCCTGCCGAACCCGGGCTAGCAGCAGGGAACAGCTGGGCCCTTGGGGATGCGGCATGCCGCTGACTTGGAAGTGAAGCGCCTGCCTCTGCACTTCTGTAGCTCCACACTTCTGTAGACATGAGGCGAGCCCACAGGCCAGGCATTGATGGCACATGCCTTTAATCCCAGCACTCAGGAGGCTAAGACAGGAGTTCTAGGCTGTAATGCGCTATGTCTACACTAAATTCCGCATCAATATGATGACCTCCAGAGAATGGGCGGCCACCAGGTTGCCTAAGGAGGAGGAGTTCTATACCATGCATTGTCTGTGCTAAATTTCCTCATGTATGATGCTACAGAAAAATAAGCCTTGGATAGCCTCTGGCATCCATAAACGGCTCAAAATTATGCTTAAGCCTTATGGAAAGACCCCCTAACTTACAAATGGCACGGACCAGATCTGGTCCTCATCTGGGAAAAAGGACATACATATATTTTTGATACTCAGGCCAAATATGCTAGATGGTTGCCTAAATGCCTTCTTAATCCACCCAGGGAAAGCCCCTGAGGAGCCTTCTAATTCTGCTTAATTCTAGATAAAAGATGCTCTCTTTTTGGCTACTTATATGTTCCCACCTTCGATTGCCATTGCCACTGGAAGCCCTTATCAGATCTACAACTACACCTGGATGATCATCAACCCAGCCAGTGATGCTGCCAATGCTTCACAACTACTGCGACCACCCCCTCCATTCCCCCCCTGATAGCTGACTTATATGCTTTAGCCTTAGGGGCCTCTCCAGACTAGGGAACCCCTAACCATTTTCCCCCCAGGAGCTCCCTTTTCCGCTGACCTTATTGTCTCCTTAATTAACCCTACTGTTCAGGCCCTTCATCAAGCCAGCCACTCCCTTATAGAGGACGGTTGGGTCTGCTATTCTTCCACCCCTCCCTTTTCTGAGGGAATTGCTGGCTTTTAATTTCTACCTTGCCAGTTCTACTAGATTGACTACTTAAACTGTCACCTTTACCTTTTCAGAAACTAACCAGATTCATTAAGTACCAGATTGACGCCATCCTCGAAAAACCGGTTTTGGTTCACTACCATTGCCTAGCGGCATTAGATTCTGAGCTGCCTGACGATAATAACCCTCCCCCCAGTCCTAAAGGACTGGATTTTTCAGGCCTTGAACATCGAACCTCCCTATTTCCTTGGCCTTGGAGCCGTCCATGACAGGAAATATTGTGGTGCCGCAAGCCAGATGCCGACCCTTCCCAACGGCTGTAGCGTCCTCCATGACGGGTTTAGCGTGAGACTGACCCCCAGATGCCCACTCCAAAGCACTCCCGAGCTGCTAGCCTTATGAAGGGTCATCGGAGTGCTGGGGACAGGTGCATCTCACGTAGCCTAAGACAGAGGCACTACCCCTCACTGTCATATAAATGACAATATCATAAAACATAGGGTCCTGGATGCGGGTGCCCATCACGTAGCCTAAGCCAGACGCTCCATTTTATTATACTTAGTAGGGGGAGATGTCAGAAGCCAGCCTTGGCGACCCCATACCTAGTTAGATGCCAGAAAGTCTAGCTTACCACAGGAGATTCCGGATACCTGACTGAGAAGCAACTAACACCTATCCCCTCCCCCATTTCCTTAGTTAGTGCCTGAGATAAACACAGGAGATTCAGAATACCTGCCTGAGAACAATTAACTCATCCCTCCCCCCACTTCCTTTTTCTCTGCTTCCTCCTTTCTCTATAAAAACTCCTTGGATAAATCAATAAACGGGCCTTGACAATGGAATCTGCTTGGTCCGGCTCTTTCTTTCTCGCCCATTATTTGCAGGCATGATCCACCTCGGACCCACGAATTACCGGAGCCCCGCGGGCCGGGGCATAGACATAATCATAAAAGATAGGTTTTGGGATCTCACATGTTAAACCAGGAAACAATATAAAACAGAGTATTGCTTCATATTTTTTTGTGAATCTTAAATAAATTTTATGGTTAATTATAATACCAATACATGATATTTGCAGGACTTTGTAAATATAAAGAGTTTGAAGTGGTGATATGCAATGATTTTATGAAGATATTTCTTGAGTTCAAAGAGATTGAATTGTTTCTGGACCTCACAAACAAATACAACTTGAGTTAGTTTAAGATTTAGCCTGTTGTGTACTCAGCCTATTTAAGTTTAACCTGCCTTTAAGAGAGCAATGTAAAAACCATTCCTTGCATTGTTTGAATTTGCCATGCAATAAGTAAATGCATGGCTTTAGTCTTAAGTATGTATTCTTGCATGTCTCTGACACAGAATAATGCTTTTTCATATGTGTTTTGTAATCATTTACTGACATTTGATGCAACCTTAAATGACAAATATCTACCATAAATATTGGAAACAACAGATGGATATGGCTTGATAGAGTCTGTTTGCTTTTTTGAGTGCTTCTTGGTCAATTCAGGTCAATAAAATGACATGTAGAACTCTATTCAAAATTCTGTCAATTATGTCTTCTTCCTTTTCCATGTGATTCTTTCTGTACTATTCAGTAAACACAGATAAGGCCCTTCCTTAGACACAGATACAGACATGGACACTTGACCCGTCCCGAGGGTCAGTCAGTCATTCAGGGTTCCCCAAGGGGGGCTGCCTGAAAGAGTCATGGGCGACAGAAGGGAAGGAGACCAAGCTCGCAAAAGAGGGGACCAGAGTCCATGTGTGCAATTGTTAAGGTCTCGATTTATTGGGGCTCAGAGTGGGCTGATATAGCCCTGCAACAAGGAAATTAGGCAAGTGGGGGGATAGCAGGAAGGAGCATCTGGAATTTGCTGGGACTGGGACATTCTTGCAGTATCTTCGAAACAGTAGGCAGAAAGGCCCACGCCTTTTCTCAGAACACAGTCATTAGCAGTCCCGCTTGGCCAAACTTATCTAATTATGGGTCACATGAGGCTCACAGGGTTGTCTTTAAGCCACAAACTTTAAAAGTCATAAAAAGCTTACAAAAAGTGGGCTTTAAACCCCATAGATTAGGGCCCATGGCCCTTAACAGACACTCAGCTGTCAGACAACATTGAAGCAGGCACAAGCATGTACAACAAACCTACTACAGGCAGGCCATTAAATGCAAACTATAGAGAGATGGAAGACACAGGGAGCAAATTAGAGACTTTAAATTTGGGTTTGCTCTTGGCCACATTAATCAAAGAGGAAGCACTTTGTTTTCATTATTTAATGTGACTTCAATACATTTTTGTGTCTCTGAGGTTATCTTCAATGCATTACTAAATATGATAACACACAATAGATTTTATTTAATAGTAAGTTATAGCACAGGAGATGCACATTCAGCACAGTACAACCTTAGTATTAAAAATAATTTTGCAAAGACCCAAATGTTTCTGTTGTTTTCCATGGTTTTAGATGATGAATAATTAGCTCATTTAAGAGAATGTTGTTATAAACAATCTTAATTTCAGCTCTCTCTTAAGATACCAGCATTTAGCAAGCTTTACAATCTAACAACAGATTCCAAGGAAACCACTAACCTGTGTTTACTTTGCAAGTTCTATGAGCTTTTTTTAAAAAAATCTTTTTTTTTTGTATTTATTTATGTATTATTTCATGCAAGTATCTGTGTTTTCAGGTGCCCATAGAGGCCAGAAGAGGGTGTCACATCCCTGGGAGTTGGAGTTACAGGCAATTGTGACCTGCCTCTCTTGTGTGGTGGGACCTGAACACAGGTCCTCTGCATGAGCTGGAAGAGTTCTTAGCTGCTGAACCACAGCTCCAGTATAATATTGCCTATTTTAGAATTTAAAATCAAATTATAAATTCATAAATCCTCATAACTGGTTGCTTACATTAAAAATGTTTTATTTGAGATTCATCTTTGTAGTTGTGTGTTTTCCCCCATTTCTGAATATCATTTCACTGTAATAGCATGCCATGATTTGTTTATCCACTCACCATTTGATATACATTTGGATTGTTTACTGTTTAGACTACTGTAAAATAGAAAAGCAGCTGGGAACTTTTGTTTACATGCATCTGGGTGGACTGGACATGAGTTAGTTTTCTCTAAATATATACCAATCAGTAGTTCAGCTGTGTAGAAATCACAATGAACTGTCAATTGTCAGTAGTGAATTCAGCAAGATACCAAACATGAGTTTTAAGTTGTTGATCACTTATTGTGATAGTATGATCAAAAACCACATGCTGGAAAAATGACCAACTCTCCTATTTTGCTGTGTGAAAAGGTGCAATGGTGGAAATACAGCTGGGTCAACAACTGTGGTGTTCTGTCTTCTGAGGAACTTACCAAAAACAAAGGTCCTGTGCTTTGCTGGACTTTGTGGTGGGGAGAAAGGAAAGATCATGAGCTTTAGAGTCAAATATAATTGAGTAGTGACTCAGAGCAGATGGCTTTACATTTTCTTCACCTTCATGTTGATGAGGAAATCCAGGCAAAAAACAAAAAAACTGGGCTTGAGAGATGACTCAGACTTTTAAGATGTTTTCTGTCAAATCTGGTGACCTGAGATCAATCCCTGGAGTTCACATGTTAGAAGGAGAAAATCAACTACAACTGACCTCTGACCTTGTGCATGTTAGGGCACATTAACCCCCACACACACACACACCAAATGTTAAAAATAGCTAAATAGTCTGCACATCATCTTCTATGGGCTAGGGATGTTGTACATAAAGAGCAGAAGTGGCCAGAAGCAGTGAAAACTTCACTACAGGTTTCTCCAGTGTCTTCATTTCCATGGGTTTGCAAAAATTGTCATAAGGATATTGCAGCTTCTACCACAAGGGCTTTGCAAATGCTTATGACCAAGCTTGAGAAATCCTAATAAAATTTTAAAGATGACCTAGACTTCTCACCTAGGAGTATATTTCTCCGTTATTTAGCTAAGAAGGCTTATAATGATCCACTAATATGTTAGATGTGGTTATTTATAGATATTTCTGTCTTTTAAATTGGAAAATTTTACTTGTACTTTTAGTTTATTATTGATGTTGATGATGTCAATTCATTTCTCTTCACCATTTGAAATTTTCATAAGAATTTTCTCCTTGTTTTATTAATATGTTTATTTACATTAATTGATATTTGGGTATGGAATAGATAAACCCCAGTGATTTTGAAGTATTCTGTCTTCCATATTTTTGTTGCTGATATTAAAGCTCTGCTCATGAGGATTATTAATTCATAATTCTATTTTCTGAATCACAAATTTCCTGGCAGGATGATGCTATCTTTATTTACACATTTTTTTTGCTTTTTGTGTAAGTAATTTGCACAAATTTGGTATTTGTTTTTCATTGTTGTAACTCATATGTAAATTTGTTGAGATATACATTGATTTGAGGGGAATTTTATTTTTAAATTTTTAGTTACTTAATTAGATATTGAAGGGACCTGCTCCCCTTTCGGCAGCCATAACAGCCGAACACGTGCTTGCCATAAACCTGCCTTGCTCACTTAGAGGTCAGATGCCTGTCTCGTGACAAGGAACTCATCAAAAGTTAGTCACTAGAAAGTCAGATGCCTGTCTCGTGACAAGAAACCAATCGGAAGTTAGCTGGTGGCGCTATGCTTTACGACCCTGGGTGCGCTTTATGGATAAGCGCGCAGCAATGACGTAGAGAGCATAGCAACCTCCCTGGGAGGGTCTATGGGCCATAACAACCAGTTGACCAATCAACACAGGGCAAGCCCTCCAAGCCTGGAGGCACACCAATCCTGAACCTGTGCATATCCCTAGACACTCCCCTAACGCTGTCCTATAAGATCTCTTGGGAGATCCTAGGAGCCGTCTTTTGCTAGCCATCTGCCATGGCGGATGGGTGAAAGACCCGAGCTAACATGGAGTTAGCTTGTTAAATTACAATAAAGCCTCATACAGTTTGCAGCAAGCTCTCGAATCCGCCTGGTGATTGGGGTGACCGAGAACGTGGCCTGGGACCCCGGATACTTGAGTTTTTCAGGGGTCTAACAATATAAAGAATTAATCTATTTCTTCATGTCTAACTTGATAGAATTTGTCCTTCAAGCCATTTGTTGAATATTTTTATGTAATTTATCAAGTGTATTAGAATAAATCTTAATTTGTAAAACATTACCCTTCTCATTTATACAAGATAGGTGGTTGTAACACAAGTTGCTGTATTCCTTCAGCATTGGCTGGCTATTGCATTAAGAATGATGAAGAATGCTTGAATGTCTTCATTTGAGCAGGGGAGAATATTCTGGATTGCTCTCCAGTGAAGATACATCTGCATTTCTAACTGGGAAATTTATACTTTCAATTCTCTCCCATTTCTCTTTCTCTCAATTGTATACCTGAAAGGTATAGTAATTCTGCTGTTTTTGTAAAGTACCTAATTTTCATTTCATTGTTTTAGTCTATTTTTCTTTTCATTTAATATATTACCACAACTACCTTAACTCATTATTTCTCTTCCTTCCTTCCTTCCTTCCTTCCTTCCTTCCTTCCTTCCTTCCTTCCTCCCTCCCTCCCTCCCTCTCTCTCTCCCTCTTTCTATGTAATTGGTTACATTTTTACTCCTTCTCTAGCTTCCAAAGGTGGGACTAACTTCTATTTTATACTTTTATCTCTTAGCCACATCTTTTAAAAAAAATATTTATTTATTTTGTAAATGCATTCGTGTATGGGCATGTGTGTGCATGTCTTTGTGAGATTTTGTGTACCATGTGTGTGCACCCATGGAGGTCAGAGGAGGGTGTCAGATTCCTTGGAGTAGAGTTACAGGTATTTGTAAACTGTTACCTGGAGGTTATGAACTGAACCCAGTTCCTCTGTAAGAGCAGTTAATTCTTTTAACTGCTAAACCATTCATCTTGTCCTTCAGTAACATCATCAAACAGTAACATTTTATGTGGGCTCCAGAAATCTGCTAACTTATGGTTTTATTCTACTTGGGTTTGTAACATTCTTTTGAACTGTAGTACATCAAATATTTATGATAAAATATTTTAGTCTATAGATTTTAGATAGCCCAAGCTTCACTGTGCTTTATTGGTGTTTATTTTAGTCACATTTGAATCAAAACACATTTATGCAAGATTTCAAATTTCTAGTTTAGTTTTATATTATTTTATAGTAGATTTATAAAGTAACAGAGAGCATGCATTATTCAATAAGTCTGAAAGCTTATACCTAAGAAATATAGCTTATACTTTAATGGGAAACTAATTCTCACCCAGACTGCCATCAAACCTGTATCATGCTTCTTCACTGGTTTCCAAGGCTCCAATAGTCAAGTATTATAAAAGTTCACTTTTTTCTAGACCAAGAACATTTTCAGACTTGTTAGATATTAAAGATTAAATAATGTATTCTCATACATAAACGATGTTGTCAAGAACTGATGGAGATAAATTTCTTGCTTCCTGTTTTAATCTCTAATTATGAAGAAGCAAACAAAGTAACAATAAATAATATATTACTGCACAGAGAAAAGCTATATAAATTATATCCATATATTTCTATAAAACTCCAGGAAGGAGTTACTTAAACTTAGTAACTGATCAACTCCCCAAGCAGAAAGCACATAAATGTTAAAAGATTTTGCTTCATCCAATTAAAACAAAATCAGTCACCAACTCGCATCTCTGTGGATATCTGTGCTGAGTCTGCAAACATCAACAATTAGGCATAGACTCTGGAGGGACTCAGGAATCCTTGTTCCTCACTGCTGGACCATTGTCTATGAATAAATTCTGATAGACAGGGAGGCTTTCCTTCCTACCAATGAGTCCACTGGACTTAGATAAATAACTAACTCCAAGTTGATGGTCATGAAGATGGCCCTGATTAAACTCAGTGGGTCACAACATAAATCAAAGAGACAAGAATCTGAGGCAGGTTCTTCTTGCATGGAGGTTCAGTTGATAGGGGAATTAGAATGCATTATATATGTTTATGATATTATCAAACAACAAATTAATGAGGATATAACAGGACCAATCTTTTAGTAACAAGGAGGAAACTTTGTCATTTTTTGATATCCAATGCCCCAGCCAGCAGGGCTCTGGTAATTTGTGGGTCAGAGGTGGACCAGGCCTGAAAATAATGGGTGAGAAAGAAGAAGCCAGATCAAGCAGTGTCCTTGTCAAGGTCTAAATTTTATTGATAACAAGGGGTTTTTAAAGAGAAAGGAGAAAGCAGAGAAAGAGGAAGTGGGGGGAGGAATGAATGTTAATTGCTCTCAGGCCAGGGCAGGTGTCTGGAACCTCCTGTGGTTATCTCAAACACTAACCTAAGGGATAGGGTGCTTGACTAATTGGCGGTTTAGCATGGAGGTCGCCAGCCTCTGTAAAGGAGGACTTTTTATATCTGACCAGAGCTGGCTCCTGACAATCCAGGAACTACTATTATAAAAAATTTCCAAGGGTGCTTAACAGAAAATTGACTGTGCATTGATTGCTTCAGTGTTACTCGCTCTGTGCAGTTTACCCATCTAAGACTGTTTAATGTTTTGTAGTTCCTGGGCTTGCTCTCTGTTACTGATTACTGCATTTTACAGAGCTAAAAGATTAGATGGTATCTTGTAAAATTGATAAATTCATATATATGCAAATGAATTTGTCTGATATCTGTCATGACCCAGTTTGTCTCAGCCTTAATCCATGAGGTTCGGCCTGAGTGGGGGATGTGTGTGGACCTGGAAGCTCCTAGCAACCCAGCGGCCATATAGACCAAACACAGGCATCTTGTCATCTTTAGAGAGCTCTCAGTTCCATGTTGTAGAACTAGAGTCATTTATTTATTAGCCATCTTTTCTGCTGTTTCTTAACCATACTGCTAATACCATGAGGGAACCATTTCTCTTTTTGTTCTCCTCTCTCCTCTGGTCACTAGCCCCTAACTCCTGTCCTCCCTAGTCACTGACACACCTGGTACCTCGGCCCAGGTGCAGGCCTATTCATATGCTTAGACCCACAGAGATGCAAATAGGAGGCATATTACCCTGAGGCCATGGTAAACAAAAGTAGCCTTACTGGCATTAACAATACAATAGTGGGCCAGAGCTTTCTGGGTGTTCCTGTTTAGTGAAACCCAAGGCTGGATCTCAAAATATTCCATAGCAGAAATGTGTTGGTCCCCCACAGATCTCCAAGAAAAATAATTCTGTTTCTTCGAGATGTTAGTAGTGTCTGGATTTTGTGCGGTAAATAAGAAATTCCAGTCTATAGTTTTATGTTGAAGGAACCGGCTTCCCTTTTGGCAGCCATAATGGTTAAACATGTGCCTTTATGACCTTGTCCTAAAAACCAGAAAGTCAGATGCCTGTCTCGTGACAAGGAACCAATCAGAAGTTAGCTGGTGGCGCTATGCTTTATGGCTCTGGGTGTGCTTTACGGACAAGCGCACAGCAATGACGTAGAGAGCATAGCAACCACCCTGGGAGGGCCTATGGGCCATAACAACCAGTTGACCAATCAACACAGGGCAAGCCCTCCAAGCCTGGAAGCACACCAATCCTGAGCCTGTGCGTACCCCTAGACACTCCCCTTACGCTGCCCTATAAGATCTTTGGGGAGACCTTAGGAGCCGTCTTTTCTAGCCGTCAACCATGGCGGGTGGGTGAAAGACCCGAGCTAACATGGGGTTAGTTCGTTAAATTACAATAAAGCCTCGTGCAGTTTGCAGCAAGCTCTCGAATCCGCCTGGTGATTGGGGTGACCGCGAACCTGGCCTGAGACCCCGGATACTTGAGTTTTCGGGGGTCTAACATTTTGGGGGCTCGTCCGCGATTTGTGACCACCCTTCACCTGAGTGGATTCGATCTTGGAGGTAAGGTGATTAGAGCTCGCAATTTATATATGTTCAATGTTCTATGTTTCTTGTTTTGTCTCTTGCTGTGTTGTTGGTTTGGTGCCATGATTTGTATTTGATCTGCGCAGAATTTGTATTTGTAATTCGGACTTCTGGGGAAGACCCTGAAGTCCTGCCCTGGATGAAAGTCCGAGGGTTGCTTGATTTGATCTGCGCAGAATTTGTAATTTGTATTTGATCTGCGCAGAATTTGTAATTGAACCATAGGGTAAGCAGACTTGCGAGAACCTTGGTTCCACCCTGGATGAAAGTCCAAGGTTTGGTTGTAATTTTGGTTTGGGGCACCATTTCTTTGCCGCGGTTTGTCCTGTCTAATGTTTGTGCTGTCTAATGTGCTGTCATTTGTGTTATGTGTTTCTTAAGCATCTCTTTCTGTCCCTGCTCTCCCTATGCACGTGGCATGCATGGGTCAGGGGGTCAGGGGTCTTTTCTTGATTCTCTGAGCACGTGGCGCCACCTCAACTGTGATCGGCAGATGCGCCCTGTGGACAGACTGCCACTCTGAGGACACCCAGGACCCAGGAGGTATGGACTCGGGCCAAGGACACTTGGACCCGCCTCAGTTAGCCGCCGAGTTCTGCCGCCGTCTTCCCGGCGCCATTGCCTTATGAGCAGCGTGGGCGGATTGGGTTGGCGTCTGTTCTTTCCTGTCTATTCTGTGTTATCATCATTGGTTTTCAATTCAGGATCCACCACGCCACCCCCTTTCTATCCCCACCTGCGGGTCTGAGGCATGCCCAGTAGGACTGTTTCTGCCCCAGCTGCCGTTATGGCTGTTTCCCTGCTCTGGGGGAATATGGCTACAAGGCCGCCATCTGCTACCCGTCTTTCTGTGCTCTACACACATGGTATGCAGGGGGGCCGCAGGAGTCTTTTTCCCACCCCAGGTCTCTCTGCCTTGAGCACATGGAGCTTGAGCGTATAAACTTATCTGGCCTGATCCGGACATCTAAATGGCCTTAAAGTTATTAAGAACTATAAAAGGGACTTTGACAAAATTTTTATGTTAACTAAAAAAAAAAATGTAAAAGACTTAAGTAATAAAGAAAAAAAAATTGTCTAAAAATGTCTAAGAAAGTCAAAAAAATAAAATAAAAGGTTAAAGAGAGTTAAAGCAAATGGTAAAAGTTATAGAGGGTTAAAATAAATTATAGAAGGTCAGAGAAAAGTTGTCGAAGGTCAGAGAAAAGGTTGTTACAAATTAAAAAAAATGTAAACTGTGCTATGGTTTCTCATGTCTACAAATAAATTTTAAAAATGGTAATATAAGTTAAAATTTTAACCATATTAAGCTGATTTTGTTTTTAAAAAGTCCTGTTTATTTCTCAAGTAAATTATGTATACTTGTTTTAAAAATGTTCTATTTCCTGGTATAAACTTAAGCATGTTAAGCAAAGCAAGTTACGGCCATTTTGTAACTGGTCACATGACTTGACTGGTCGCCATTTTGCTAAAGTTAAAAAAATACTTAAACCGCCATCTTGACTAAAGGTGACCACATGGAAATTAGAGGTACCATCTTAGAAACAAGTTTTCAGTTAAGATTTAAAATGTTAATGCTTCTATATATTACAGAAAGACCTTAAGGGAATTTAAATTTCTTTTTAAAACCAGTTTTCAAATGTTTGTTTTTATTAATGTTTGTACTTAAAGAGCTTCAATTTAGAATTATTTCTAAGCAAAGCCTGACAATGTAAAGTTCTTGTTTTATAAAAGATGCTAATCTGTTACAGTTTGTGTTTTCAGAAGTTAAGTTTAGGATGTTGATAGCACACACCTTTAAGCTCAGGGTGTAGGTGGCACACGCCTTTAAGTTTAAGACATTGGTGGCACACGCCTTTAATCCCAGCATTCAGGAGTAAGGCAGATGGATCTTTATGAGTTCAAGGCCTGCCTGGTCCGGCATATCAAATTCCAGGACAGGCTCCAAAGTCACAGAAAAACCCTGCCTCAGAAAGAAGTTAAGCTACTGTTTAAGGAATATAAGGTAGCTCTATACAGTTTTAAGTTCAGCTGTGCTGTTTCAAACATTTTACTAAGTTAAAACCAGTTACAGTCAGACTAAAAAATTAATTACAAAAAGAAGACTTTACCTAGCCACCTGTGTGCTTCTTGTATGCTTAAGGCAAGTAATTAAAACAGACCTCTAATGCTTCAGAGATCTTCAGAATATGGCATTTAAATTGTTATCTTTAAAGTTTATAATGTCAGACAGACTGCCAGATCCTGACAGTGACCCAAAGTCTCCAAAGAAGATTACGAGGCACCTCAGTTCCTGCACCTGGACCAGTGAGCGAGATGCTCAGATGTGAAACCTGCCGCCTGCCAGAACCTAGCCGAGACTGTGGACAAAGCTGCTGGACACTGGAAAATTGATTGTACCCCTTTGCCTAGACAAAACAAGGTCAGTCTTTTCCATGTCCCTCTTCCACAGAGAGGAAAAAAACTCTCACAGTATAGGCCTGGCGAAGATTGCTGTTCTTTGAGACACCTGCCTCCAGCGGTAATGGAGAAACTTGGGTTTGGCTAACTGTATATGGACTTGCTTCTGACTGGCTTCTGTCACTTTTTAGTAGATTCGGACAAAATATACCCTTCTCAGATCTCTGAAATATTAGTGGTTGTCAGCTTGACAGCATCAGTCAGTCAGATCCACTATAGACTAGTCAGTATGTTAGCTGATAAAATAGTAACTATCTACTGTTCAGGCACGAGCTCAAAGTTTTTAAGTTTATTTTGGTTGTCATCTAAGTACAAACTTAAAGGGCTTTTCATCAGGCCAAAGGCACCTCTGTCCAATCCATACCTGGCTCTCTGGACAGAAGAAAAATGTACATGCTTATAGCCCAAATCTGCAGTTTTTGCTAGGACTCAAAGTTATAAATATGTTCTTGCTGTTTAAACAGATATCTGCTTTTTCTACACTGTGGGCTTCAGTAAATAAGCTTTAACCTCTGTTCCTAGTTTAAACATGTCTTAAACAGGTTTCTGCTTCTGGCAGACATCTGAATATCAGTTGCTGACTACAGACTGTTCTAAGACTGCGAGCCCTGGACTTGCTGTGGATGTGAACCAGTTCAGCTGATATGGACACCCCCTGTCTCTACAACAGTGTCTGCTAACCAGAAGCCCCTGATGAATTCCCCATTGCCTAAATTCCTTTTTGCTTTTGACTAGCATTTCAACCTTCTGGGGTCCCTAACTTCGTCCCAATGTCAGCAGGAAGCAGTTTAGAAAGAAATTTCGCCGCCCATTTTCCCTGGTTAAAATGCTAAGTCAAAAGGAACTCCCTTACATGGGGATGCCAATATCTGTCACTCCCTGATGGGGATGCTAGAGAGACAGCAATTCCATGATTGGAATTTCCAGAAAAGAAAATGGGGGAATGAAGGAACCGGCTTCCCTTTTGGCAGCCATAATGGTTAAACATGTGCCTTTATGACCTTGTCCTAAAAACCAGAAAGTCAGATGCCTGTCTCGTGACAAGGAACCAATCAGAAGTTAGCTGGTGGCGCTATGCTTTATGGCTCTGGGTGTGCTTTACGGACAAGCGCACGACAATGACGTAGAGAGCATAGCAACCACCCTGGGAGGGCCTATGGGCCATAACAACCAGTTGACCAATCAACACAGGGCAAGCCCTCCAAGCCTGGAAGCACACCAATCCTGAGCCTGTGCGTACCCCTAGACACTCCCCTTACGCTGCCCTATAAGATCTTTGGGGAGACCTTAGGAGCCGTCTTTTCTAGCCGTCAGCCATGGCGGGTGGGTGAAAGACCCGAGCTAACATGGGGTTAGTTCGTTAAATTACAATAAAGCCTCGTGCAGTTTGCAGCAAGCTCTCGAATCCGCCTGGTGATTGGGGTGACCGCGAACCTGGCCTGAGACCCCGGATACTTGAGTTTTCGGGGGTCTAACAATGTAGAATGTATTTACTTGAATAATCTTTTCCTTAAATATTTTAAATCCTTCATCTTTTAATTCCTTTTAAAGGAGTTGTATCAACCTTCTGGTTCTCTTATTAGTTTGTTAATTAAGATTTTGATGATTTTAATTCTGAAGAAATTAAATATATGATAAATGGCAAACTGAGAAACCAAAAGGAAATCAAAAGATAATATAACCAAAAGATTTTATGCAAAAGAAAAAAATATTAATTACTAGATAACAGTTAAATTAGCAAAATAAATCATAATGTTTTTAAAAGCAAAGTTTTAAAAGGAAAATATTTAATGATAATTGCTATTATACTTGTGTGGGTTTTTTATGTCACTGTGAGTATTTTCTTTTCTAAAGTTTCTGAATCTTCTATTATAAGAATCTACTTATATAATCAGGAAACTTTTAAAAATGGCCCTTGGGATATAATAGAACATTTACTTTGAAAAATTTTCCCCAGAGATACATATCTTTAAAGCTATGTGAAAAGTAAGCAGTTTACAGGACTCACAGTGTGTCCTCCTGCTATGATTGGTACTGATCAGACATCTATTGATGCTTTATTGCCATGAAGGACAACTTGGAAATCTCAGAGAAGAACAAAAGTTATTGCTGTGTAGTTTGTTGTCTGATATGATAGGCAGCTTTAATATATCAATAACTATATTTCATTCCATCTTATGGCTGGCTAATTTTGTTTGTGACTTTACTGATCTCATTTTACAGACTAAGAAATTGAAGCTTAGGAATTTGCACTAGGGCCAAATATTTTGAAAGATCAAGTATATGCTAATCTCCTATAATTTTCCATATATTTGCTTTTGAATAAAACCAAAAGGCTTGTTTTCATTGATCTTTCATGACTTACATGAATTCTAAGTCATTTGCCTTATCATTAAGTCTCTCAAGAAATATACCCTGTCCTCTAAAATTCCACAAAACACAAATGACCCAATTGCACCTGACCTCAAAAGCATGGATGCTTCCTAACAGCAGGCTATAAGAGACCTACTGCTGTTCTCAGAGGAGGCCTACTTAATTCAGAACATTGCCAGTTAAAATGATGGCAAAAAGTGAACAAACATTAGGACTACTGAGTGTCCCTCTGAAAACATGGCTGAATTTGGCACTAACAATGAGCTGACTGACTAGTAGGAGGCTATAAGATGGAGTTGTCTAAGGCAGACACAGAAAGACAAATATTGCAAGGTTTTTCTTATATATAGGATCTAGATTTTTTTTTTTTTTTTTTTGTGTGTGTGTGTGTGTGTGTGTGTTATAGTTTTGGCATCTTGACTCTAACACATCAAGTCTGTTTGGTGTTTTTATATGATTGGATACCCATTTGTTTCTCCAGGTTTGTTAAACTTCACCTATAATTTTATTGAATACATTTTAGATTTCCTTTGTTTTAATTTCTACATTTTCTTCTACCTAGTGGTGTCTTGGGTTTATCCTTCTGAACATATTCCAGAGTTCTTGGGAGTTATGCTATGTAATTTATTTTTCTTCATTGATTCCTGAATATAGTATTACTTTGGTCTAGTGTTCTTTCTTTGACATTCTTTCTTCTACTTGATCTTGTATGTTCATAATGTTTTAAAATAACTTTCATTTTCAAGATTTCTAGCTGATGCTTATTCAGAATCTTAATTCCCCTTTTGAATTTACTTCCTCCCTTTTTGAATTTTTCTATCCATATTTTAATTGTTGCAATTATTCTCATTCACTTATCTATATCCTAAATTATTTTGTTATTTTGTTTATCTCTTGTTTGAGTCTTCTATAAAGGTCATCTACTTCTTTTAGAAAGAGGAATCTAAAATAGTTTCTGACAACTCAGTTATTTCACTATCTTTGGTTTCAGATGTGAACTCTTTGTAAGCTTTCAGAAGTATCACAGTGTCTTGTTTTCTTGATGTTTTTATTGTGTTTTATGCAAGAACAGAATGCAATATGGAAATCATTATGATTTAACTTACTGAAGAGCACTAGGACTAGTAGCCTTCTTCTCATATGCAGTGTCAGCTGCAAAAGACAGTTTAGGAGATTGAGGAACCTTATTCACTTTTGTAGGAAATAAATATTGACTAATAACATCACTTTTTATTCTACTTTACTTCATTGGTTTATGCATTTTTAAATTTCTCTTTTATGTTTAAATATTTAAGTGCATTGTTTCAGCTCTTGTGTTAGGTTTTTATGACTCTCTTTTCTTTGTTTGTTTTGATGAGGCAATAATGTTTTTTGTCTTCTCAGACTTCTAGCTTACATACCTTGTACTAATTCCTAATTCATGCTCTCGTTATCCTTTCCTCATACCTGTGTTCTTGTACAGGAATTTTTTTTAGGAGTTCCAAAGTCCTCACTATGGAATGCCCCCTGTAGAAGCTCCTCATCTCCATCCACCACAACAAATCCACCTCTTGCATCCTTCTCTCCTTCTCTCTGGTGTATTGGGTAATCAACTTTTCCACAGGCAATTTTCAATGCCCAGGTTTCTGAGAGTTATTTGCTTCCATGTCTGGTGACTCTCATCCCATCAATAGCCAGGTTGCTTTCTGGTAAATGTATCACAGATCTTGCTTTAATATATTGTGTTTGTAAGACTTTTTCAGGTTCTGCTTACTTTTTATATTTATATTGTTGTCAATGTCACTTGTCTGGTCAATGGTATGATGGGGTGTTTGATGTTTGACAGATGCAATAGTGTAGAATTTTCCTGGCTGAGTGTTTTGGCAGCAGATTTTCAGGAATGGTAATTCTAGACAAGTATCTTGCAAATGTCTATTTTAAGGTCCTCAGTTTAAAATATTGCTTTGTAGAGATTGTTTCTAGAATCAATTTTATGTTTTTCTTGCAACCCCAGAATAGGGGCAGAGGTTATTGTACATGGTCAACTGAATGTTGGGACTCAGAAGTCACTCAATAAGGCATCTGCAACTTTTATTTTCTGTTTAAGAAAAACAAAACAATGACTTTTCCCATGATGAAAGATGGGTTACTATATACTGTCCTTTTAAATTTCTAATAATGCAAGATGTAGAATAAAATATATAAATTAAAATTCAAATGAGTGTTAATAATTTTAAGGAAAATAATTAATACTTCACTTTTCCATTGTTATTGCATATGTTTTATATATTTCCTCTCCAAAACAGTAATTGCAATGCAACCAAATCTTATGAAAATTGGCATTATAAAAATAGTACATGAAATTTGAGATATTATATATAGTTTAAGTACAGACACCTCTATTACCTCAAGCCAATTACATCCACAGAATTGCAATTATAGAAAATAATAGATAATGATACATGCTATGACAAATAGTCAAATACTTTTCCAGTCATATATATCACATATGAGTAAAATCACAGATTTTTCTTAATCTATATCAAATCATAAATTCCTTTCCTCAGTACTCTTTCCCAATGAACACAAATCATCATGATGATTTCTCAATTAACTGTAATGAATGGTATGCCCTCCTGTGGTACATTGCCGAGGAACACCAGATGAATATTAACTATGATGCTGATTAAAAAGTTTCAAGAGTAGAAGCAGGTTTGTCAGTTTGTCAGCTTAGTAGCATAACAACCTTTCCTATGCCAAGCCAAATCAAATAATGCAATTTAGCAACAAATGCTGTACAGATCCCCAAACTGTCAAGCCTGTGTGTTAAGCTAATGAAAGAAAACCCCGTGAATGCTGATCTTGATAAGCTGCAGTGAAGAAATGCCAAGAAAAACCATTGCTCCAATTATTCTGTTTATGACAAGTCAATTATTAGAAGAGAGATAATAATAATATAGCTTATAAAACTAAGGTAATGAGATGGAGATACTGGGAATGATTCTAGACCACATTTTGAATATAAATGTATGCTTTTGGGGACAGAAAAGCAAAGTTTTATTAATAAGTACAGAGATATTTGAAGGCATGTTAGCCCTCAATTACTAATGATGGACATGGGTACCTTTTGTTATCAAAGGATGTATTAGTCAGAACCATTTACTTCACTACATAGCAGAAATGGCAAGCAGTAGTCATGTTACCTCATCAAGGAAGTCTCAGCCGATCCATATACCACATGAGTACTACAAGTAGTGGCTATTTTCTAAATGCACAAGTGATTTCCACAGAGATTTGCATTTAAGTGACGGGATGTTATAAGATCATAGATGGTATAAACTTTCTATTATAAAATCTTAGTTGTGCTGTGTTTCATACATGGAAACTAAACTTTAGAAATTATTGTCATTTTTACAATGTTTACCAAGCATATTTATTAATAAATATTTTTCTAATGTAGAATTTAAATATCCATTGATCCATTGTTCCTAAATCTATGGCTCCTGAAAAAGAAAAGAGTCTTGGTAAAATTTAAAAGGAGTTTCATTTTCAGAGTCTCTCAATTGCTTTTATTCTATTTTAAGGACTTTGGGGACTAATTGTTGTACTAAATAACCCTATTTCTGAAAGACTGAAAACATCAGTTCTCCTTTAACATCTGTTTTATTGACTTCTCTGGCTGTAGATGTCACGGTTCTCCAAAAGTCAATCTCTTACTTCCTTTTCCTGTTTGCTTCCCCCATTTTTCCCACAGTATATTTTCAATAATTTCCTAACAATAATTATATTGTTCACAAATCTCTGAATCCCAGTACTTTATTCCCCTGTCACCTGTCTGCTAGTTTATCACAGAAAAAATCTTTACAGTGAAATTATTTATGTTTCAAAGATTTATGCATTATTCAAAGGGCTGTCTCTAGAGGTTGGGAGGCATATTGGTAGTCAAGGTCACTTGCTGCCAATCCTGATGAGGTATGCTTGTTCCCAGCACCATAATAGAAGAGAACTGATTTTCAGAAATTATCCTCTGACATCAGCATGTGTGTCAAGATACATGTACACACCCCCACACACTCGTATATACTCATGTACATACACTGACACACTAAACAAAGCAAGTAATGAAACAGAGCCCTTTCTTAATGAACATATATCTAGCTATGACAAATTTTCTCATACTTTCCATTTAAAAATATGCCTCACTCCATTTTGTCTGTGGTCCAATACATAGATTCCATTTTTAGAATTTTCTATTATAGCATTCTCTTTTATATTTCTCATAAGATATTAACAGATCTTTACCATTAAAATAACTAATAATATATAAATTCAAGATTGTAAGTTCTGATTCCTTACTGCAGAATTCTCAATTTTTATGGATGCAATATTTTGAAAATATCATATGAAGAAATTTAAAATTATTTTTATTTTTATTTATTTTTGCAAAAGTATCTTTCGACGATGTAAAAACTTTGGTTCATTTGTTCATCTATGTATCTCATATTTTATGTTGTACTGTTTTTCAAATAAAGGTTATTTCTCTGTTTTCCTATACAAATGAGTGTTGTTAAACTGAATTTGGAGTATTCATGGTAATAGTGGAACAAAAGACATATTTTCCTCAGAAGCTAATAAGGGTGGTAAGGTTCAAACTGGGTTTTATGGATGTTTGTAGAAAATGTCTCTTTGGTAGTCCACAAAGAAACCACTTTTAGTCCCATGTAATTAAATTACTTTGAAAATAATTCTTAAACAGTGGGTACTGAGCAAGGGTTAGTGTTATAGGCTCAGTTTAGCCCAAACTCTTCTCTCTCTAAATTGCTTGTATACTATACTGACAAATTTGTGTGACTACACATAGGCTATAAAATCATCTCTACAACCTTAGTTATTTAATAGCTTACCTGTTATTTCTGTTAACTATTGGCCTAAGAAAACAGTGACTCATTGTTAGGCTATATTTTGTATAACAAAGAGTAAAGTTAGCAGTGTTTTTCCAAGTGGAGACTGGGCTAACCCACTTTTTCTATGTGCTTATCTAATGCTTCCTTCTTTGGGTATTGTTAGACCCCCCGAAAACTCAAGTATCCGGGGTCCCAGGCCACGTTCTTGGTCACCTCAATCACCAGGCAGATTCGAGAGCTTGCTGCAAATTGCACGAGGCTTTACTGTAATTTAACGAGCTAATCCCATGCTAGCTCGGGTCTTTCACCCACCCGCCATGGTGGATGGCTAGAAAAGCTCCTAGGGGCTCCCGAAAGATCTTATAGGGCAGCGTAAGGGGAGTGTCTAGGGGTATGCACAGGCTCATGATTGGTGTGCCTCCAGGCTTGGAGGGCTTGGCCTGTGTTGATTGGTCAACTGGTTGTTATGGCCCATAGGCCCTCCCAGGATGGTTGCTATGCTCTCTACGTCATTGCTGTGCGCTTATCCATAAAGTACACCCAGGGTCGTAAAGCATAGTGCCACCAGCTAACTTCTGATTGGCTCCTTGTCACGAGACAGGCATCTGACTTTCTAGTGTATGGGACAAGGTCATAGAAGCATGTGTTCGGCTGTTATGGCTGCCAAAAGGGAAGCTGGTTCCTTCATTCCCCCATTTTCTTTTTTTGGAAATTCCATCATGGAATTGCTGTCTCTCTAGCAATCCCCATCAGGGAGTGATAGATATTGGCATCCCCATGCAAAGGAGTTCCTTTTGACTTAGCATTTTAACCAGTGAAAATGGACGGCGAAATTCTTTTCCAAATTGCTTCCTGCTGACTTTGGGACAAAGTTAGGGACCCCAAAAGGTTGAAATGCTAGTCAAAAGCAAAATTTAGGCAATGGGGAATCCATCAGGAGCTTCTGGTTAGCAGACACTGTTGCAGAGACAGGGGTGTCCATATCAGCTGGACTGGTTCACATCCACAGCAAGTCCAGGGCTCGAAGTCTACTTAGAACAGCCTGTAGTCAGCAACTGATACTCAGATGTCTGCCAGAAGCAGAAACCTGTTTAAGACATGTTTAAACTGGGAACAGAGGTTAAAACTTATTTACTGAAGCCCAAAGTGCAGAAAAAGCAGATATTTGGATATCTGTTTAAACAGCAGGAACATATTTATAACTGAGTCCTAGCAAAAACTACAGATTTGGGCTATAAGCATGTACATTTTTCTTCTGTCCAGAGAGCCAGGTATGGATTGGACAGAGGTGCCTTTGGCCTGATGAAAAGCCCTTTAAGTTTGTACTTAGATGACAACCAAAATAAACTTAAAAACCTTGAGCTTGTGCCTGAACAGTAGATAGACACTATTTTATCAGCTAACATACTGACTAGTCTATAGTGGATCTGACTCCCTGATGCTGTCAAGCTGACAACCAGTAATATTTCAGAGATCTGAGAAGGGTATATTTTATCCAAATCTACTAAAAAGTGACAGAAGCCAGTTAGAAGCCAGTCAATATACAGTTAGCCATACCCAAGTTTCTCCATTACCGCTGGAGGCAGCTGTCTCAAAGAACAGCAATCTTCGCCAGGCCTATACTGTGAGAGTTTTTTTTCCTCTCTGTGGAAGAGGGACATGGAAAAGACTGGCCTTGTTTTGTCTAGGCAAAGGGGGTGCAATCAATTTTCCAGTGTCCAGCAGCTTTGTCCAGTCTCGGCTAGGTCCTGGCAGGCGGCAAGTATCACATCTGAGCATCTCGCTCACTGGCCCAGGTGCAGGAACTGGGGTGCCTCTTAATCTTCTTTGGAGACTTTGGATCACTGTCAGGATCTGACAGTCTGTCTGACATTATAAACTTTAAAGGTAACAATTTAAATGCCATATTATGAAGATCGCTGAAGCATTAGACGTCTGTTTGTTTTAGTTACTTGCCTTTAACACATATTAAGCACACAGGTGGCTAGGTAATGTCTTATTTCTGTAATTAATTTTTAGTCTGACTGTAACTGGTTTTTAACTTACTAAATTTTTTGGAACTTAGCACAGCTGAACTTAAAACTGTATAGAGCTGATTCCGCCGCCGCCGACTGACCTGGAACTAGGTGAGTGAGTTTCTGCCTGCTCCCGACCCCAGGCCAGAACAGCATACACCTTGCCCACCCCCATCCCCCACCCCCGACTGTGCCTGCGGGCTTGGGCCAGACATGCCCAGGCAGGGAGGAGCTCCCTGCACCCCGAACCTGCTAGCACCCCATTCTTCCATTCTGCCGCCAACCGACCTGGAACCTGACCTGGAACTAGGTGAGTGAGTTTCTGCCTGCTCCAGACCCCAGGCCAGAACAGTATACACCCTGCTCACCCCCATCCCCCCATCCCCCCATCCCCGCCTGTGCCTGTGGCCTTGGGCCAGACATGCCCAGGCAGGGAGGAGCTCCCTGCGCCCTGAATCTGCTAGCACCCCACTCTTCCATTCCGCCGAATGACTGAGGAACTAGGAACTAGTGAGGAGACTACCAGGGGCATCAAGATCAACCAGAGTTGTGGACATTGAATTCGTGGCCCCCACAAACCACTGGGTCACAAGAGGAGATAGAGAGAACCCACCTGCACCCACTAAAAGAAGATATGGGGAGAAGCAGAATAAGATTTCACTCAACAACAGAAAGACCAATATGACACCACCAGAATCTAGGGACTCCACTCCAGCAAGATCTGAAAAGCCCAACACAGAGCATGAAGATGAGATGGACCTCAAAAATTATCTCAGCAAGTTGATAGAGACCTTTAAAGAGGAAACAAGAAAATCCCTTAAAGAAATAGAAGAAAAAGCAAACAAAAAATTAAATGAATTGGAGGAAAAGACAAACCAAAAATTCAAGAAATAAATAAATCTCTTAAAGAATCTAAAGAAAGCCAAGAAAAAACAACCAAGCAAGTGAAGGAAGCTCTTGAAATAGTTCAAAGCAAGAAAGCTGAAATACACACAATAAAGAAAACACAGATTGAGACCTTGTTGGAAATGGAAAGTTTGGATAAATGATCAGGAACTAAAGATGTAAGTATATCCAACAGGATTCAAGAGATGGAAGAGAGAATCTCAGCTACTGAAGACTCGGTAGAGGATATACATTCATCAACCAAAGAGAACCTCAAGTCCAACAAAACCCTAACACAAAATATCCAGGAAATATGGGACACCATAAAAAGGCCAAACCTAAGAATAATAGGTGTAGAAGAAGGTAAAGAAACACTGCTCAACGGAACAGAAAACATATTCAACAAAATCATAGAAGAAAACTTCCCCAACCTACAGAAGGATATGCCTATGAAAGTACAAGAAGCTTACAGGACACCAAACAGAATGAACCACAAAAGGAAGTCACCCCGACACATAATAATCAAAACACCAAATCTACAGAATAAAGAGAAAATATTAAGAGCAGCAAAGGAAAAAGGCCAAGTAACATATAAAGGCAAACCAATCAGAATCACACCCAACTTCTCAATGGAAACTCTGAAAGCCAGAAGGTCTTGGATAGATACCCTACAAGCACTAAGGGAGCATGGATGTCAACCCAGACTACTGTACCCAGCAAAACTTTCAATCACTATAGATGGAGAAAACAAGATATTCCACGACAAAAACAGATTTAAACAATACATATCTACAAATCCAGCACTACAGAAGGCTCTGGAAGGAAAACTCCAACCCAACGAACATAACTACACTCACAAAAACACTGGCAGTAGTTAATCTAATTTCACCAAACACAAAAAGAAACAGGAGGGCAAAATCCACACACAATGATACCACCAACAATAAATCCAAAACAAAGAGGAACCAATGAACAATGGACATTAATATCCCTAAATATCAATGGTCTTAACTTACCCACAAAAAGATATAGGCTAACAGAATGGATACCAAGACAGAATCCATCCTTCTGCTGTTTACAAGAAACACACCTCAACTTCAAAGACAGGCGATACCTCAGAGTAAAAGGATGGGAAAAAATTTTCCAATCAAATGGGCTCAAGAAACAAGCTGGGGTAGCAATCCTAATATCTAACAAATTAGACTTTAAACTGAAAGCAATCAAAAGAGATAAAGAAGGGCATTTCATACTCATCACAGGAAAAGTCCATCAAGATGAAGTCTCAATCCTGAACATCTATGCCCCTAATACGAAAGCACCCACATTTGTAAAAGAAACATTACTAAAGCTCAAACCACACATAAAACCACACACACTTATAGTAGGAGACTTCAACACCCCCCCCTTACACCATTGGACAGAACCACTAGACAGAAACTTAACAAAGAAACAAAGGATCTGAAAGAAGTTATGACACAACTGGGTTTAACAGATATCTATAGAACATTCCATCCAAACACAAAAGAATATACCTTCTTCTCAGTGCCACATGGAACCTTCTCAAAAATTGACCACATAGTTGGCAGCAAAGCAAACCTCCACAGTTACAAAAGTATTGAAATAACCCCCTGTATCTTATCAGACCACCATGCATTAAAGCTAAAATTCAACAGCAATACGAATTGCAGAAAACCTACATTTGCATGGAAAATGAATAACTCCCAATTGCACCATTCCTGGATTGAGGAAGAAATAAAAAAAGAAATTAAAGACTTCCTAGAATTTAATGAGAATGTAGACACAACATACCCGAACTTATGGGACACCCTGAAAGCAGTGCTAAGAGGGAAGTTCATAGCACTAAGTGCTCACATGAAGAAACTAGAGAAAAGTCACATCAGAGAATTGACAGAACAACTGAAAGCTTTAGAGCAAAAAGAAGCAAACACACCAAGGAGGAGTAGACGCCAGGAAATAATCAACCTGAGAGCCGAAATCAACAAAGTAGAAACTAGGAAAACAGTACAAAGAATCAATGAAACAAAGAGTTGGTTCTTTGAGAAGATCAATAAGATAGACAAACCTCTAGCCAAACTAACCAAAAGGCAGAGAGAGAGCATGCTAATTAACAAAATCAGAAATGAAAAGGGAGATATAACAACGGACACTGAGGAAATCCAGAGAAACTTTAGGTCATACTTTGAAAACCTGTATTCCACAAAATTGGAAAATCTAAAGGAAATGGACAGCTTTCTGAAAAATATCACTTACCAAAATTAAATCAAGATCAGATAAACAGTCTAAATCGACCTATAACCCCTAATGAGATAGAAGCAGTCATCAAAAGCCTCCCAACAAAAAAAAGCCCAGGGCCAGTTGGCTTCACTGCAGAATTCTACCAGATTCAAACAAGAGCTAATTCCAGTACTCCTCAAACTGTTCCGCACAATAGAAGCAGATGGGATATTGCCAAACTCTTTCTACAAGGCTACAATCACTTTGATACCCAAGCCACACAAAGATATGACTAAGAAAGAGAACTACAGACCGATATCCCTCATGAACATCGATGCTAAAATACTCAATAAAATATTGGCGAACCGAATCTAAGAACATATCAGAAAAATCATCCACCATGATCAAGTAGGCTTCATCCCAGGGATATAACGATGGTTCAACATATGAAAATCCATCAATGTAATCCACTATATAAACAAACTGAAAAAGAAAAACCACATGATCATCTCACTAGATGCTGAAAAAGCCTTTGACAAAATCCAACATCCCTTCATGATAAAGATCTTGGAGAGAACAGGAATAACAGGAACATATCTAAACATGATCAACGCAATATACACCAAACCAATAGCCAACATCAAAGTAAATGGAGAGAAACTCAAAGTGTTTCCTCTAAAATCAGGAACAAGATAAGGCTGTCCACTCTCTCCATATCTCTTCAATATTGTACTTGAAGTTCTGGCTATAGCAATAAGACAAGAAAGGGAGATCAAAGGGATACAAATTGGAAAGGATGAAGTCAAACTTTCACTATTTGCAGATGACATGATAGTCTACATTAGTGACCCGAAAAACTCTACCAGGGAACTCCTACGGCTGAAAAAACACCTTCAGCAAGGTGTTTTTAGCCGGATTCAAAATTAACTCAAAAAAATCAGTAGGCCTACTATATATAGATGATAAATCCAATGAGAATGAAATCAGGGAAACATCACCTTTCACAATATCCAAAAGTAACATAAAATATCTTGGGGTAACACTAACCAAAAAAGTGAAAGATCTGTACAATAAGTACTTTGAGACTTTAAAGAAAGAAATTCAAGACGATACCAGAAAATGGAAGATCTCCCATGCTCTTGGATAGGTAGAATTAACAGAGTAAAAATAGCAATCCTGCCAAAAGCAATCTACAGATTCAATGCAATCCCCATCAAAATCCCAACACAGTTTTTCACAGACATTGAAAGAACAATACTCAACTTTATATGGAAAAATAAAAAGCCCAGGATAGCCAAAACAACTCTTTACAATAAAGGATCTTCTGGAGGTATCACCATCCCTGACTTCAAGCTCTACTATAGAGCCATAGTTCTAAAAACAGCTTGGAATTGGCACAAAAATAGACTGATAGACCAATGGAATCGAATTGAAAACCCTGATATCGACCCATGCACCTATGGATAACTTATTTTTGACAAAGGTGCTAAACCTATACAATGGAAAAAAGATAGCATCTTCAACAAATGGTGCTGGTACAATTGGATTCAGACATGCAGAAAATTGCAGATATATCCATACCTGTCACCATGCACAAAACTTAAGTGCAAATGGATCAAAGATCTCAGCATAAATCCAGCCACACTGAATCTTCTAGAAGAGAAAGTGGGAACTACCCTTGAACAAATTGGCACAGGAGACCACTTCCTGAACATTACGCCAGTAGCACAGACACTGAGGTCTGCAATTAATAAATTGCAGGACCTCCTGAAACTGAGAAGCTTCTGCAAGGCAAAGGTAACAGTCAGTAGGATAAAATGCCCACCCACAGAATGGGAAAAGACCTTCCCCGATCCCACATCTGACAGAGGACTGATTTCCAAAATATATAAGGAGCTCAAGAAGCTAGCCACCAAAACACCAAACAATGAAATTAAAAAGTGGGGTACAGAACTAAATAGGGAATTCTCAACAGAGGAATCTGAAATGGCTGAAAGACACTTAACAAAGTGCTCAAAATCATTGTCCATCAGAGAAATGCAACTCAAAACAACTCTGAGATTCCATCGCACACCTGTCAGAATGGCTAAAATAAAAAATACCAATGACAATCTATGCTGGAGAGGATGTGGAGAAAAAGGAACACTCCTCCATTGCTGGTGGGAGTGCGAACTTGTAAGACCACTCTGGAAATCAGTATGGCGGTTGCTCAGAAAAATGGGAATCAGTCTACCTCAAGATCCAGCCATTCCTCTCTTGGGTATATACCCAAATAGGGCATGTACTTACAACAAGGACATATGTTCAACCATGTTCATAGCAGCATTGTTTGTAATAGCCAGAACCTGGAAGCAACCTAGATGCCCCTCTACTGAAGAATGGATTGAGAAAATGTGGCACATCTATACAATGGAGTACTACTCAGCAGAAAAAAGCAATGGAATCTTGAAATTCGCAGGCAAATGGATGGAACTAGAGGAAACCATCCTGAGTGAGGTAACCCAGTCACAAAAAGACAAACATGGTATGTACTCACTGATATATGAATTTTAGACATAGAACAAAGGATTACCAGCCTACAATTCTCTTCACCAAAGGAACTAGGAAACATGAAGGACTCTAAGGGATAAATGGTCCCCAGGAATGGAAGTGGCATGAACTCCCGAACTAATTGGGGGCATGAGGGTGGGGGGAAAGGAGCTACAATAAGAGCAAGAGAAGAGAAGAGGAAAGGAAATGGAGGGGCAGAAACATTGAGTTGGGGGAAGAATAGAGGAAAGAGAGCAGGATGAGAGATACGATGTCAGAGGGAGCCACTATAGGCCCGAGAAGGGATCTGGAACCAGGGAGATCTCCAGAGACCTACAAGGATGACACGATCTGACAATCCAGGCAATGGTGGAGAGGATAACTTAAAAGCCCTCCCCCTAAAATGAGATTGATGACTTCTCTTTATGCCATCCTACAGCCCTCATCCAGTGGCTGATGGAAACAGAGACAGACATCCACAGATATACAATGAGCCGAAATCGGGAATTTAGTTGAAGAGAGGGAGGAATGAAGAACAAAGGGGTCTGTACCAGGTTGGAGAAACCCACAGAAACAGTTGACCTGAACAAGGGAGAGCACATCGACCCCAGATGCTGTCTGGGAGGCCAGTACAAGACTGATCCAGACCCCTGAACATGGATGTCAATAAGGAGGCCTCTGCACTCCAGGGAGCCTCTGGTGGTGGATTAGTATTTTTCCCTGTTGCAAGAAGGGACTTTGAGAGCCCATCCCATATGAAGGGTTACACTCTGGCCCTGGACACATGGGGAAGGGACCAGGACCAGCATAGGAAGACTTGGTGGACTTTGCAGAGCCCCAGTTGAGGGCCCTACCCTGCCTGGGGAGTGGTGGGTGGATGGGGTGGGGGGTAGACTGGGGGTGGGGGAGGAGGGTTGGGGGTGAGGGGAGGGAGAGGGAGAAGGGACTTGAAATAAGCTTGTTCCCTAACTAGAACTAATAAAATAAATAAATAAAAAAACTGTATAGAGCTACCTTATATTCTTTAAACAGTAGCTTAACTTCTTTCTGAGGCAGGGCTTTTCTGTGACTTTGGAGCCTGTCCTGGAATTCGATCTGCCAGACAAGGCAGAACTTGAACTCATAAAGATCCATCTGCCTCTTACTCCCGAGTGCTGGGATTAAAGGCGTGTGCCACCAACGCCCTAAACTTAAAGGCCTGTGCCATCAACACCCTGAGCTTAAAGGTGTGTGCTACCAACATTCTAAACTTAACTTCTAAAAACATAAACTGTAACATCTTATAATAGATCAGCATCTTTCACAAAACAAGAACTTTACATTGTCAGGCTTTGCTTAAAAATAATTCTAAATTGAAGCTCTTTAAGTACAAACATTAATAAAAACAAACATTTAAAAAAACTGGTTTTAAAAAGAAATTTAAATTCCCTTAAGGTCTTTCTGTAATATATAGAAGTATTAACATTTTAAATCTTAACTGAAAAACTTGTTTCTAAGATGGTACCTCTAATTTCATGCGGTCACCTTTAGTCAAGATGGCGGTTTAAGTATCCTTTTTTGAACTTCAGCAAAATGGCTACCAGTCAGCCATGTAACAAAACTTAGGTTATGTCAGGCAACAGAACATTTTAAAACAAGTATACATAATTTACTTGAGAAATAAACAGGACTTTTAAAACTGAATTAACTTGATATGGTTAAAATTTTAACTTATATTACCAATTTTAAAAATTTACTATTTGTAGACATGAGAAACTATAACAGTTTACAGTTTACATTTTTCTGACTTGTAACAACCTTTTCTCTGACCTTTTACGACTTGCTTTAACCCTCTATAACTTTTTGTAACAAACTTTTCTCTGCCTCTGACCTTCTACGACTTGTTTTAACTCTCTATAACCTTTTAGTTTATTTCTCTTACTTTCTTAGACATTCTTAGACAAATTTCCTTTTTTTTTCTTTTCTTCTTTATTACTTAAGTATCCTCCTTTTTTTTTCATTTCTCAGTCAACATAAAAATTTTATCAAAGTCCCTTTTACAGTTCTTAATAACTTTAAGGCATTTTTTTTTTTTTTTAAGACGTCCGGATCAGTCCAGATAAGTTCATACGCTCCAGCTCCTTGTGCTCAAGGCAGAGCGACCTGGGGTGGGGGTGCTGCTGGTAGCCCCAGACCCTTGGCCAATCCAGGGGTGGGAAAAGACCCCTGCAGCCCCCCTGCATACCATGTGTGTGGAGCACAGAAAGACGGGTAGCCAGGAAGATGGCAGCCTTGCAGCCATGTTCCCTCAGAGCAGGGAAACAACCGCGATAGCAGCTGGGGCAGAAACAACCCCACTGGGCATGCCTCAGACCCGAAGGTGGGGATAGAAAGGGGGTGGCGTGGTGGATCCTGAATTGAAAACCAATGATGATAACACAGAATAGACAGGAAAGAATAGATGCCAACCCAATCTGCCTGGGCTGCTTATAAGGCAATGGTGCCGGGAAGACAGGTGGCAGAACCCTGCCGCTAACTGAGGCATGTCCAAGTGTCCTTGGCCCGTGTCCGTACCTCCTGGGTCCTGGGTGTCCTTAGAGCAGCAGTCTGTCTTCTGGGCGCATCTGCCGATCACAGTTGAGGTGGCACCATGTGCTCAGAGCATCAAGAAAAGACCCCTGACCCCTGACCCATGCATGCCATGTGCATGGGCAGTAGAGACAGAAAGAGATGCTTAACAAACACACAACACAAATATGAAACGTGGACAGACATTAGACAGGACAAACCGTGGCAAAGAAATGGTACCCCAAACCAAAATTACAAACAACCCTTGGACTTTTGTCCAGGGTGGAACCAAGGGTTCTCACACGTCTGCTTACCCTATGGTTCAATTCAAGCAACCCTTGGACTTTCGTCCAGGGCAGGACTTCAGGGTCTCAAAACATATCTATTTTCCCCAGAAGTCCAAATTACAAATAATACAAATTACAAATTCTGCGCAGATCAAATTCAAGTCATGGCACCAACTCAACAAAACAAAACAGCAAGAGACATAACAAGCAAACATAGAACATTGAACATATAAGTTGGGAGCTCGAATCATCTTACCTCCAAGATCAAATCCACTCAGGTGAAGTGTGGTCGAAAATCGTGGACAAGCCCCCAAATGTTAGACCCCCGAAAACTCAAGTATCCGGGGTCCCAGGCCACGTTCTCGGTCACCCCAATCACCAGGCGGATTCGAGAGCTTGCTGCAAATTGCACGAGGCTTTATTGTAATTTAACGAGCTAACCATGGTGGATGGCTAGAAAAGACAGCTCCTAGGGGCTCCCGAAAGATCTTATAGGGCAGCGTAAGGGGAGTGTCTAGGGGTACGCACAGGCTCACGATTGGTGTGCCTCCAGGCTTGGAGGGCTTGGCCTGTGTTGATTGGTCAACTGGTTGTTATGGCCCATAGGCCCTCCCAGGGTGGTTGCTATGCTCTCTACGTCATTGCTGTGCGCTTGTCCGTAAAGCATACCCAGGGTCATAAAGCATAGCGCCACCAGCTAACTTCTGATTGGCTCCTTGTCACGAGACAGGCATCTGACTTTCTAGTGTCTGGGACAAGGTCATAGAAGCACGTGTTCGGCTGTTATGGCTGCCAAAAGGGAAGCTGGTTCCTTCAGTATCACAATCATGATCAAGTTGAATTGGAATATTACCTGAGAAATGCTTCTGAAAAAGAAAAGACAATCTTCCAGGAAAGATGGGGAAATAAGTGAAAGGAAAATCCATTACCTAGTTGTGAAGTGTTTGGCTAATATGAAAATTCTCCTTCAGTGCCCATTCTTCTGGAAATTCTTAATTCACTATGTATGTATGTATGTATGTATGTATGTGCTATATATTTTATATTTGGATCAAATCTACCGTATTCCCACCCCTTCAATCCCTCCCATCTCTCCCCGCCCTTTCTCTTTTCAATCTTTTTGTGCTTTCTCCTCTTATTTTTTAGAATCCACTGAGTTCATTTAGTACTTCCTGTATATAAATGAGTATTACACCATCTATTGGATTATGGGTCATTTCTAAAGCCCTGGATTCCTTAAGAAAACTGGCTTTTGCTGGGCATTGCTGGCACATGCCTTTAATCCCAGCACTCAGGAGCAGAGACAGGTGGATCTCTATGACTTCGAGGTGACCCTGGTCTACAGAGCTAGTGCCAGGATATGCTCCAAAGCTACACAGAGAAACCCTGTCTCGAAAAACAAAACAAAACAAAAGAATAACAAAACAAACAAAAAATACCCCATCTTTCCCAGCAGCCATAAATTGACAATAGTTGTTCAGATATAGTGTGGGACTTCATGAGCCTTTGCCATGCCTATTCTGGGATATTGGCTGGCTTGATCTTGTACATGTGTTATGTATGTACTCACAACTGTTGTGAGCTTATGTGTGTAATGAGCCTGTCATGTTCAGCAAAAACTGATTTGCTGCTGTATCCACTTCATATGGATCTTACAATATTTTTCCCTATTCTGTGATGATTTCTAAACTTTTGGGAGAGGGAACGTGATATAGATGTACCAGTTAGAGCTGAACACTCCATCAACTCTTATTGTTGCCATGGCGATTGTCCCCACCTCTTAATGAGATTGAATAACAATGAACAGCATTGAATCAAGATTCCAGAATAGTGCTTTTATATTTTATGTTGATACTAATTTAAGGTTATTTTAGTTTTAACATTCAGTATACATGTTTCTGTTCTTATTTGAAGTATTGTACCTATACAGATCTTTCAAAAATATAATGTGTAAAAATGTAGGGTAGTAGTTATTAATCTACAACAATAAAACTTCTAGTCATGTAAGGTATGTTTTCAAGGTTAAATGGGTATATTTTAGAAAGATACATAGTCTTCAAACATATGATATTTAAATTGAATAAAGCTTTTAACGATAGTAAGACACATCTGTTCATGGCAGCACCAATTTCTTAAAAAAAATGATGTGCATTGAAGAAGCTCCATATGGAGTTTGCTTTCATTGTAGAAAAGTTAGCCAGGGGGTTAGAAACTGCCCTCATCTCAACTGCTGACAGTATGCTGTCCAAATTGGACAAGTAAGACAAAAAAGAAGGCAACTACCAAAATTTGCCAAGACAAGGTAGGACAATCCTTCAAAATTCTTGCTTCATGATTTTTTTTAGATATTCTAGGCATGTGGGATGAAAATGACTGCCCCAACTGTGATTATTCAGGCATCTCTATAGGCCAGCCATTGAGGTTCTGACAGGATACATCCTTAGTTGCAGCCACTCAGGGCACAACTGTGCACATTCACTGTGTTCCCTTTAAAAAGGTCTCTGCCCACTCCCCTCTCTCTCTTTCTCTTTCTTTCTCTGCTGTGTCTCTGTCTCTGTCTCTGTCCTCCCCTCCTCTTTTCCCATTCTCTTTCCCCTAATAAAAACCCCTGCCATGTTAGGTGTGTCACATAGTGTCTTTCTCTCACATGTGCTGCTTTTTAAATTACAACACCAATATTAAAGAAGCACCTTGAGTGACTGTCCAGGGAGCCAGTTGCACCTATGATTTCTTTATTGCTCTTCACTTCCTGCTTACTGAGATAAAATTTTATCCTACTTGAGTCTATGATGGAGATGAAAACCTTACAAAAGAGATGTAAAGTCTATAAGGCTGAGAGGCATAAAAGCTTTAGTTTTTTATGTAAAAATTCTTTCAGACCTTGAAAGAAAAATACACAACTTTATATGGAAAAACAAAAACCCAGGATAGTCAAAACAACCCTTTACAATAAAGGAACCTCTGGAGGCATCACCATCCCCAATTTCAAGCTCTATTATAGAGCCATAGTGGTGAAAACAGCTTGGTATTGGCACAAAAATAGACAGATAGATCAATGGAATTGAACTGAAAATCCTGATATTAACCCACACACCTATGAACATCTGATTTTCAACAAAGATGATAAATCTATGGAAAAAGGATAGCATCTTCAACAAATGGTGCTGGCACAACTGTATTCTGACATACAGAGGAATGCAGATAGATCCCTATCTTTCACCATGAACAAAACTTAAGTCCAAATGGATCAAAGATCTCAACATAAATCCAGCCACACTGAATCTTCTGGAAGAGAAGGTGGGAGATACCCTTGAACATAACCCCAGTAGCACAGACATTGAGATCTACAATTAATAAATGGGACCTTCTGAATCTGAGAAGCTTCTGTAAGGCAAAGGACACAGTCAGTAAGACAAAATGACAGTCCACAGAATGGGGAAATATCTTCACCAACCCCAGATCTGACAGAGGGCTGATTTCCAAAATATACAATGAACTCAAGAAGCTGGCCACCAAAACACCAAACAATGAAATTAAAAAGTGGGGCACAGAACTAGAGAATTCTCAACAGAAGAATCTAAAATGGCCAAAAGACATTTAAGAGAGTGCTCAAAATCCTTAGTCATCAGAGAAATGCAACTCAAAACAACTCTGAGATACCATCTTACGTCTGTCAGAATGACTAAAATCAAAACACCAATGACAATCTATGCTGGAGTGGATGTGGAGAAAAGGGAACACTCCTCCATTGGTGGTGGGAATGCAAACTTGTAAGACCACTCTGGAAATCAGTATGGTGGTTGCTCAGAAAAATGGGAATCAGTCTACCTCAAGATCCAGCAATTCCTCTGTTGGGCATATACCCAAATAATGCACGTTCATACAACAAGGACATATGTTCTACCATGTTCATAGCAGCTTTGTTTGTAATAGCCAGAACCTGGAAGCCACCTAGATGACCCTCAACTGAAGAATGAATAAAGAAAATGTGGTACATTTACACAATAGAATACTATTCAGTAGAAAAAAGGAACGGAATCTTAAAATTAGCAGGCAAATGGATGGAACTAGAAGAAACCATCCTGAGTGAGGTAACCCAGTCAGAAAAACACAAACATGGTATGTACTCACTCATACATGAATTTTAGACATAGAACAAAGGATTACCAGCCTACAATCCTCTTCACCAAAGGAACAAGGGGGGAGGGGGAAAAGGGCGAAGGGATAGACATGTGAAATTATAATTTTGTAAAAATTAAATAAAAAAAGAGAAAGAAAAGCCTAAATTATTAGTGAAAAATTAAAATTACCCCAAAACCAAACAACAATGAAAGGAAAAAATAAAGAAGACCAAGACTCATGTTAGTGACTCAAAGCTAAATAGTATAAAGACTCTGAGATGACTAAATAGAAACATGTCATATTTGTATTAGGTAATTGTCTGGCCCCTATGTTTAAGACCTATTTGATAGAGAAAGTTACATAAACAAATTCTGTATGATTAGACCATAGAAAATAACCCTATTATCTAGACAAATAGTGATAGACTATCTAAAAATACAGACTTTTTGACTCAGTGGCATAAAGATCACAAACTAGAAATTGAAAGTCATCATTGTAGAACTTCACAATGTGTTACCCACATGTAATATTGAAAAGGAGTAGTAAACTGTATTGACAACAGTAAAATCAACCACAGCCAGGCATCAGAAAATGCATGATTGCTAATGGCAAAATGCCACAATACTTAGGTGAAATTGAGCCCTTTAAAATAATGAAGAGTTTATAGGAAAGAGCAGGTGGTAATAAGTTTGTTGAGAAGAAACACATGAATGTACTTTGAAAGAATATTCAAAGTAAATGGGCTTAAACACTCCTAAGCCCTCTAAAAAGTAAAATAATAATAATAATAATAATAATAATAATAATAATAATAATAATAATAAATGTCAAATAGTAAATTCAGGTTGAAAAATTATTATAGAAAATGGGAATCAGTCTACCACAAGGTCCAGCAATTCTACTCTTAGGCATATACCCAAAAGAAAGCCACAGATCTAGAAAAAAAGTTCAAGGATTTAGAGACAAAAACATACTGTTCAACTGATGATTGATCAGCAATACCAAAGAAAACTTAATATAATCATATGTAAATGTGTGCCTTCAGCTCTTTATGAAAGGAAGAAAAGAAAAGAAGGGGAAAAGGAAGATAAGAGAAAAGGTGAGCAGGCAGGAGAGAAAGATAGAATTGAAGACAACAACAGTAAAGCAATCATGTCCCTCTATATATTTAGTGATGTCTAAAGGCTTGGGGAGGTGGCCCAGGCTTGATATGCTGGCACTTGTGAATTGTGGCAGACAGATGATTATGAATGAAATTGACACACACCAGGGCTGCATAGTGAAATCCTGTCTTTTTAAAAGATAAAGCAAGCAAGCAAGCAAGCAAGCAAGCAAGCAAGAAAGAAAGAAAGAAAGAAAGGAAGGAAGGAAGGAAGGAAGGAAGGAAGAAAAGAAGGAAGGAAGTTTATTATGTTTCTAAGAGACCTAACCTAACAGTAAATATCTGTAATTAGGTAGGGGTACTGTTTTAAATAAGACTGGTCTCCATAGGTTCATACATGTGACATTCCTGGCAGAAATGTGTCACAAGGGGTGAGCTTTGAAATTCCAAAAGCTGAGATCGGTCCTCTCCCACACCCTGTATCTCTGCTTGTCTGTCTGTTTTCTTCTCTTCCTCTCCGCAACTGGCAGATCAGATATGAGGCCTGGTACTGTTCCATCACCATGTTTTCCTGCCTCCCTCTCTACCCTCAAGTTCCCCATCATGATCATATACTCATCCTCTGAAACTGTAAGCAAGTGGAAAGCATAAGTGGTTGTGAAGGGAGAACAATTGCTTACCTAGATGTGACATTTAAAATTACAGTAGGTTTTCCATCAGTCATGATGTATGACAGAAGCTATCTATCAGCTATCTGTACACAGATACACTTGGAGATTAAAAGAGAAAAAAAAATAATCCAGACACATAAACAGTAAGCTTGAACTTAGATTTTCAGTGTGTGAGTGTGTGTGTGTGTGTGTGTGTGTGTGTGTGTGTGTGCGAGACATACACAAATGTGATTATGTGTTATATTAGGATTTCTTTATCATTTATCCATTAACAACATTTTAGGATTATATATACATACATATATATATATATATGTATGTATATATATATATATATACATATATATATATATTGGGTATTATGAATATCCAACGAATGCATCCTTTTCTTGAAATATAGTCTACTTTTACAGATAAGTCACTCTGTTGTCCCATTCTCTGAAATCTAAAGAATCCAGTATTTTTCCTACATTCTCATCTGCCTTTTCTCTCCCTTTTAGTTCTTTTCTAATATACTCTGTTTTAATTCCTGGATTCTGTTGTGATCTTATTTAGTTTACAGTGTATCCTCTAATAAAACTATTAATGTACATGCTGGTTCTCACATCCCAAGTTTTCTCCATTTTTGCAACATGAGAAGGCCTTCTAATTCTTCAGATAGTTCGTAGTTTCTGGTCATCAGCATCTTCTGTCATTGATTGCTGGCCTTTTCTTGCCAATTTCTACAAGAAGTCAGAGGGAAGCCAGCCATCTTTCAATACTGTGCTTACTGACTTTTAGTCACACACCCATGTTCCAATCCTACAACTTCCACCTCACAACAAGTCATGAACATGAACGCAATTCAGTCAAGTTCCTGGCCATCTCATAATTGATTCTCTCAAGTCCCTCTAACATATTCTCCATTCCTATCTCAGTCTTCACTAGCATAAGTGACTTAAATAACAGAATTGCATTTTATATAGCCGTTAAGGATGACAACTTTGGCATAATGTTAAAAAGAAGGGCTGATTATGATAACTATATTTTGAAACCATGACTACAAATGCTATCCCTTTAGTGTCTCATCATTGACTTTCTACATTCAGATAATCAAGTAATGAAAAGAATTGTGTTTTTTAATTAAGTTTTTTGAATTAGAAAGATTATTTTTACATGTCAATCCCAGTTCCCTCTCCCTCTCCACCTGCCCTGCCCCTCCCCCAACTAACACCCTACCTATCCCATACCCTTTCTGCTCCCCAGGGAGGGTGAGGCCTTCTGTAGGGGGTCTTCAAAGTCGGTCATATCCTTTTGGATAGGGCCTAGGCCCACCTCATTGTGTCTAGGCTGAGGGATTATCCCTCCATGTGGGATGGGCTCCCAAAATCCATTCCTATGCTAGGCATAACTACTAAACCACTACAAGGGGCCCCATAGATTTCTGAGGTCTCCTCACTGACACCCACAATCATGGGATCTGAATCAATCCTATGCTGGTTTCCCAGCTATCAGTCTGGGGACCAAGAGCTCTCCCTTGTTCAGGTCAGCTGTTTCTGTGGGTTTCACCAGCTTGGTCTGGACTCCTTTGCTCATCACTCCTCCTTTTCTGCAACTGGATTCCAGTTCAGTTCAAGGTTTACCTGTGGGTGTCTGCTTCTACTTCCACCAGCTGCTGGATGAAGGCATGTTTGTCTTTTTGTGACTGGGTTATGTCACTCAGAATGGTTTCTTCTAGTTCCATCCACTTGCCTGCGAAATTCAAGATTCCATTTTTTTCCCCCACTGAGTAGTACTCCATTATGTAAATGTACCACATTTTCTGTATACATTCTTCAGGTGAGGGGCATCTGGGTTGCTTCCAGGTTCTGGTTATTACAAATAATGCTGCTATGAACATCATTGAACAGCTGTCTTTGTTGTATGAATATGATTCTTTTGGGTATATGCCTAAGAGTGGAATTGCTGGATCTTGTGGTAGACTGATTCCCATTTTCCCGAGGGATCACCATACTGATTTCCAAAGTGGCTATACAAGTTGGCACTTCCACCAGCAGGGGAGTAGTGATCCCCTTTCTCAACATACTCTCCAGCATAAACTGTTATTGGTGTTTTTGATTTTAGCCATTCTGGCTTGTGTAAGACAGTATCTCAGAGTTGTTTTGATTTGTATTTCCCTGATGGCTAAGGATGTTGAAGACTTTTTAATTAGATTATTTGGTGTTTTGGAGACGACCTTCTTGAGTTCTTTGTAAATTTTGGAGATCAGTCCTCTGTCGAATGTGGGGTTGGTGAATATCTTTTCCCAATCTGTGGGCTGTCATTTTGTCTTGTTGATCGTGTCCTTTGCCTTTCTTTCTTTCAGGAGGTCCCATTTATTAATTGTTGATCTCAGTGTCTGTGCTACTGGTGTAATTTTCAGGAGGTAATAGCCTGTACCAGTTCATTCAAGGTTATTTCCTATTTCTTTTAGTAAGTTCAGTGTAGCTGGATTTATGTTGAGGTCTTTGATCCATTTTGACTTAAGTTTTGTGCATGGAGATAGAGATGGATCTTTCTGCAGTCTTCTACATGCCAGCATCCAGTTATGCTAGCATCATTTGTTGAAGATGCTTTCCTTATTCCATTATATAGCTTTAGCTTCTTTGTCAAAAATTAGGTGTTCATAGTTGTGCGGGTTAATATCAGGGTTTTCAACTCAATTCTATTGGTCTACCTGCCTATTTTTGTGGCAATAACAAGCTGTTTTCATGAATATAGCTCTATAATAGAGCTTGAAATCAGGGATGGTAATGCCTCCGGAGGTTTCTTTATTGTCCAAGTTTGTTTTGGCTATACTGGGTCTTTTGTTTTTCCATATAAAGTTGAGAATTGTTCTTTCAAGGTCTGTGAAGAGTTGTTCTGGGATTTAGATGGAGATTTCATTGAATCTGTAGATTGCTTTTAGCAAGATTGCCATTTATACTATGTTGATCCTACATATCCAAGAACATGGGAGATCCTTCCATTTTCTTTTTTTTATTTAATTTTTTTGATCCTTCCATTTTCTGGTATCTTCTTTAATTTGTTTCTTTAAAGACTCAAAATTCTTATGATCCAGATCTTTTACTTTTTTTGTTAGCATTACCCCAAGGTATTTCATGTTGTTTGTGGCAATTGTAAAGGGTGATGTTTCTCTGATTTCTTTCTCCATGGATGTATTATTAGTATATAGTAGAGTTACTAATTTTTTTGAGTTAATCTTGTATCCTGCCACTTTGCTGGATGTGTTTATCAGCTGTAGGAATGCCCTAGTAGAACTTTTTTTTTTTTTACATCACTTATGTAGACTATCATATCATCTGAAAACAGTGGAAGCTTGACTTCTTCCTTTGCAATTTGTATCCCTATAGCAGCATTATTTGTTGTCTTACTGCTCTAGCTAGAACTTCAAGGACAATAGTGAAGAGATATGGAGAAAGTGGAGAGCCTTGTCTTGTTCCTGAATTTAGAGCAATAGCTTTGAGTTTCTCTCCATTTAGTTTGATGTTGGTTGTTGGCTTACTGTATATTGTTTGTATTATGTTCAGGTATGTTCCTGTTATCCCTGATATCTCCAGGACCTTTATCATGAAGGGATTTTGGATTTTGTGAAAGGCTTTTTCAGCATCTAGTGAAATGATCATGTGGTTTTTCTTCATCAGTTTGTTTATATGATGGATTACAATGATGGATTTTTTTTTATGTTGAACCAACCCTGCATGCCAGGGATGAAGCCTACTTGCTCATGGTGGATCACTTTTCTGGTATGTTCTTGGGTTCGGTTTGCCAGTATTTTATTGAATATTTTCGTATCAATGTTCATGAGGCATTTTTTTCTGTCGTCCTCTTTTTAGTTGTGTCTTTGTGTGGCTTGGTTACCAAGGTAATTGTAGCCTCCTAAAAAGAGTTTGCCAATGAACCTTCTGCTTCTATTGTGTGGAAGAATTTGAGAAGTATTGGTATTAGCTCTTCTTTGAATTTCTGGTAGAATTCTGTATTGAAGTCATCTGGCCCTGGGCTTTTTTTGGTTGGAAGTCTTTTGATGACTGCTTCAATTTCATTAGGAATTATAGGTCTGTTTAAGTTGCTTATATGTTCTTGATTCAATTTTGGTAAGTGATATCTGTCCAGAAAATTGTCCATTTCCTTTAAATTTTCGAATTTTGTGGAGTACAGGTTTTCAAAGTATGACCTGAAGATTCTCTGGATTTCCTCAGTGTCCAGTGTTATGTCCCCCTTTTCATTTCTGATTTTGTTAATATGAATGTTCTCTCTCTGCCTTTTGGTTAGTTTGGATAAATGTTTGTCTATGTTGTTGATTTTCTCAAAGAACCAACTCTTTGTTACATTGATTCTTTGACATGTTTTCTTTGTTTCCACTTTATTGATTTCTGCCTTCAGTATGATTATTTCCAGGTGACTACTCCTCCAGGGTGAATTTGCTTCCATTTGTTCTAGAGCTTTCAGTTGTGATATCAACTCTCTGGTGTGACTATTCTCTAGTTTCTTCCTGTGAGCACTTACAGTTATGAACTTTCCTCTTAGTTACTGCTTTCAAAGTCTCCCATAAGTTTGTGTATGCTGTGTCTTCATTTTCATTGAATTCTATGAAGTCTTTAATTTCTTTCTTTATTTCTTCATTGACCCACGAATGGTGCAATTGTGTTGTTCAATTTCCATGGGTTGGTAGGTTTTCTGCAATTTGTGTTGTTTTTTAATTCTAACTTCAAAGCATGGCGGTCTGATAAGACACAGGGGGTTATTCCAATTTTTTTGTACCTTTTGAGGTTTTCCATGTTGCAGGAATATGTGGTCGATTTTAGAGAAGATTACATGTGTTGCTGAAAAGATGTTATATTCTTTTGTGTTTGGATGGAATGTTCTATAGATGTCTTTTAATCCAAATTGGGCCATAATTTCTATTAGTTCCTTTGTCTCTTTGTTACGTTTCTGTCTGGGGTCCTGTGTAGTGGTGAGAGTGGAATGTTGAAGTCCCCCACTATAACTGTGTAAGGTCTTATTTGTGTTTTGATTTTAATAATGTTTCTTTTATGAATGTTGGTGACTTTGAATTGGGGGCATAGATGTTTAGAACTTCCTGGTGGAGTTTTCCTGTGATGAATATGAAATAACCTTCTTCATCTCTTTTGACTAATTTTACTTTGAAGCCTAATTTGTTAGATATTAGGATTGCTACACCAGCTTGTTTCTTGGGCCCATTTGACTGAAAAATGTTTTCCCAACCCTTCCTCAGAGGTAATATCTGTCTGTGAATTTGAGGTGTGTTTCGTGTATGCAGCAGAAGGATGAATTCTGTTTTCTTATCCACTCTGTTAGCCTGTATATTTTTATAAGTGTGTTAAAACCATTAATATTGAGTGAATTTAAGGACCATTGAGTGCTTATTCTTGTTTGTTTTTGATTTGTTGTTGGTAGTGTTATTGTATGTGGATTTACCCTGCTTTTTCTTTTGGGTTTTTGTAAAGTGGAATTATTTATTGCCTATGTTTTTGTGAGGGCAGTTAATTTCCTTAGGTTGGAGTTTTCCTTCCAGTACTTTCTGTATGGATGGATTAGTGGTTACATATTGTTTAAATCTGGTTTTTCATGGAATATCTTGTTTTCCCATTTATAGTGATTCAAAGCTTTCCTGGGTATAGTAGTCTGGGCTGGCATCCATGTTCTCTTAGAGTTTGTAGAATTTAACATCTATCCAGGTCCATCTGGCTTTCAGAGTTTCATTGGAGAAGACCAGTGTAACTCTGATAGGTTTGCCTTTATATGTTACTTGGCTTTTTCCTTTGCTGCTCTTAATATTCTTTCTTCATTCTGTCTGTTTGGGGTTTTAAGTATTGTGTGACAAGTGGACTTTCTTTTGTGGTCCACTCTATTTGGTGTTCTGTACTCTTCTTGTACTTTCATTGGTATGTCTTTCTTTAGGTTGGGAAAATTTTCTTCTATGTTTTTGTTGGATATGTTTTCTGAACCTTTGAGTTGGGTTTCTTCACCTTCTTCTATACCTATTATCCTTACGTTGTTCTTTTCATCATGTCCCATATTTCCTGGATATTTTGTGTTAAAGATTTGTTAGACTTAAGATTTTCTTTGCTTGATGAATTTATTTCTTGTAGTTTATTCAGTGTCTGAGTTTCTGTCTTCCATCTGTATTCTGTTGGTTATGCTTGCATCTGTGGTTCCTGATTGTTTACTCAGCTTTTCCACTTCCAGCATTCCTTCAGTTTTTGTTTTCTTTATTGTCTCTACTTCAGTTTTCAGGTCTTAGAACTGTTTCCTTCATCTGTTTGATTGTATTTCCTTGGCTTTCCTTGATTTCTTTCATCTTTTGGTTTGTCTTTTCTTCCATTTCTCTGAAGGATTTTCTCATTTCCTCTCTTAGGGTCTCTATCACCTGCATGAAGTTTTTTTTTTTTTTTTTTTTTTTTTTTTTTTTTTTTTTGGTTGCTCTCTTCTGCTTCATCTGTTGGGATGTTTATGTCTTGCTGGTGCAGTCTCTAGACTCTGGTGGCATCATATTGGTTTTTCTGTTGTTGGATGTGTTCTTATATTGTTGTCTTCCAATCTCTTCTTCCAATGGGTGCAGGTGGTGTCTCTTCCTTTTTTGGTGTGTATGCGTTCAAGATTCTCTTCCAGTGGGTGCAAGAGGGTCCAATACTCTGATGGGTCTCAAGGTGTGTGCAGTCGGGTCTGAGGCACTCACTCTCCAGTTGGGTGGGAGAGGGACTAGTACAGAGGAGGAGTCAGAAGACTCTGGGTTGCTTGGTCCTCAGGGCCTGAGTTGACCTGTCAGCAGATCCTAGCTCAGGAGTACCCAGAGTGGGCAGGCAGAAGTTGGGCCCAAGGCAGGGCCCAAAGCAGCTCACCTCTTCCCTGAGTAGGGAAGGAGTAGCCCAGAAATCTCAGCAGACGCAGGGTTGCTTGGTCCTCAGGGGCTGAGTCAACCTGCCTGTAGAACCCCGGATGGGAGTTCCCCAAGTCTTATGTTTTAAAGATTATCTCTTTGTCTCTGTGTTATAAGTGAGACAATGGTTTGTTCCAAATACTAGTTTTCATCATACTGCTAGTAATCAGGGTTTTGTGAAAAAGCATTTAAAATATTCTCTATTCATTTGCTATTAAAGTCCTCACCCTTCTGAGGGGTTAGAGTATTATTGAATACACTCCAGACCCTATCAGACACCCAAGAATATATTCAATAGAAACTGACATTTTGTTCACATGTATTATCTAGCAAGATAGGAGCTTATCCTCTTCAGCTCTATTTACTTTCTGAATTTTTTCAGAATCATCTTAAAATTCCTCTAGTCTCCAGTTCTTACCTAGTTTTCAAACTGCATTGATTAATTGTTACAGTGTCCCATTTCTTGGTACCAATCAATAGTCAACTCTGGCTGTCACAACAAAATATCATAGAGTGGGTGACTGGGATAAGGACTCATGCATTGATTAACAGTACTAGGAGGAACAAGCTCCCAATTTTGAAATAAAGATCCACAGAAGCTTGCTTTCTTTTTAACATTTTTGCATACTAAAATCCACCCTAGTGAAGTTTAAAGTCATATTTATTACAGTTAAATATAACTTTTAAAGTGACAGTTGTAAGGCATCCCATTTTCAACCCTCTTTTCCACTCTCTTTAAAAAATGTGTGTATCTATACATGAAATGACTTTGTCCCATTAGACACATTTTCAATACTTGTCATGTCAGTTATTCTTTTTCTTGAAGGAGAAACTTCAATCATTTTTACCATTACCTCAAACTCCTTTGTTTTTATTTCATTCATTTTTATTCCCATCTCTAAAATCTTTATCTTTGTCTTATTCATTTTTATTATTGTCTATTTTTCTCAGAAGTGTTCAATAAACATTTCTTACACAGTCCTCTTTCTCTACAAATTCAGTTACTTATGTATGATCCAATAAAAATATACTTTCTTCATATTAAAATCTGTTTGTGATATGTAGCAAAATACTTGAATTTTTCATAAAATGATGCTAAAATTAAATGCTTCTATTTATTAGAAAAAAGTGATTATATAGCACTGTGTTTTCTAACCAGATTAAAAAAATCATCATCTGAAGATAATTTTGTTGGTACTAAACATAACATAGCAATTGTATTTCTCCTAGAGTACACAAGAAATTTGTTGTGTTCTGATTGGCTGGTATATACTGAATTTAAAGTATCCGAGGAAGTAGTATGCCAAATTAATATTCATAATATTAAGAGATAGTGCTTTTTGGTTTTAGAGTTTATTTCCATAAAGATTCACAAAGTCTCTTAAATGAAATATTTTTGAAATATTTTAACTAATTTTAAGCAGGTTAAGAGATTATCTTCATTTGGCTAGTTATCATGAGATAAAAATTTCTATGTTATTATATTTTTTAAACATAGTGCTCTTGAGATGGCTCAACACAAGAGCTTGGCCATTTGATTTCAATCCCTATAACCCAGCAGAAGAAATAAAAGACCCTGTGTCATCAAGGTAGAGAGAACTTACTTCTAAAAAATTAGGAGCCAACTTCCATGCACATACCATGAAACACATGTATGCACATGTATACTGTATACACACAAAAAAACCCACAAACACAGTAATGTATTAAATACAGTACAATTTGTATGTTAAGCATTTCCCATGGGCTTTTGTTTTGAATTGTTTTTTTTTCCAAAGGTAAAAGTTGTACTTATTTATTTAAAGAAAAATTTTGTTGTTATTGTTTTTTCAGATTTTAACCCCCATTTCTTGACATTTGGCAAGCATTCATCTCAATTTGCTACAACATAGCTTCAGTACTTTAAGCCAGTAAAAAATAGGCCACATGTCAATTTTCTTATGACTGTACTAGTAACTCACAGAAACAGGTTTTGTTTTATTTCTCCTGTGATATTGTCTGAAGTAACCTTGTGTATTAAGTATAGAAGATACACTCTCAAAAGGTCAAACCAATAGCAAAACATTATTTTTGTCAATGACATGTTTCAATGCACCAGGTACTTCCAAAATGCTAGTGATAAGAACAGATATTTACTTACATGTGTGTTTTTGAAGCAAATACCATCTTTTAAAACATCTTGTAGATGATTACTTATTAGCACTGACCAGGAATGTAATATGGGCAAAGTCTCTCAGAACCAGATGCTTTACGTTTTTCTTGGAATTGTTGTTTCTCAGAGAAAACACTTATTAGGATGATTTAGGACATGGGACTTCCCTGGTGGCTAGAAGCAACTCTTTAAAACTTAGACCTATCCCCTTTCCTACTACACCTGTCTCTGTTTTGCTTTATGGCAATAGGAGGATGAGGAATCTCTATCAGATGCTTATATCTGGGGAAATTAAGATGCTTCTGTCATGTTTCCTTGTGATGATGGATTGAAATCTTTCCAAATCTGTGAATCTATCAAGCAAATCTACCAAGTATTTTGTTAATAGTGACAGGAAAGGAATTAATATGACAAGACTAGCAGGTTTGTCTATGACAAAAGAACATATTTTACAGTGACCCTACTTCTGAAGCAATTATAAATGTTGATGAGACTGACATGAATGTGGAACTAGGCAGACCTTCTCCTTTATGTCTGTTCTCCAGACCCAATCCTCTAGTCTTTTTCCACTGCAACAGACCATCAGCTACAGCCTTCCATCCCTGTGGCCCATATATCCCGGGGATCCACAGACCATTCCTCCTAGTCACTCTTTCTGCCTTTTATTTAGTTTGGATAAAGGTTTGTCTACCTTGTTGATTCTCTTGAGGAACCAACTCTTTGTTACATTGATAAATTGAATTGTTTTCTTTGTTTCTACTTTATTGATTTCTGCCCCAGTTTGATTATTTACTGACATCTACTCCTCCTGAGTGAATTTGCTTCTATTTGTTCTAGAGCTTTCAAAGTGTCCCATAATTTTGGGTATATTGTGTCTTCATTCTTGTTGAATTCTAGGAAGATTTAATTTTTTTTTATTTCTTCCTTGACCCAGGAATGGTGAAAATGTGCATTGTTCAATTTCCAAGAATTTGAAGGGTTTCTACAATTTGTGTTGAATTCTAAATTTAAATCTTGGCAATCCAATAAAGTACAGACAACAAAAGGAGGTCAATAGGATACAAATTGGAAACGAAGAAGTCAAACTTTCACTATTTGAAGATGATATGATCGTTTACATAAGTGCCCTGAAAATTTTTACCAGGGAACTCCTACAGCTGATGAATACCTTCAGCAAAGTGGCAAGATACAAAACTAACTCAAGAAAATCAGTAGTTTTACTATTTATAGATGCTAATTGGGCTAAGAAACAAATCAGAGAAATATCATCCTTTACAATAACTACAAATAACATAAAATATCTTTGTGTAACTCTAACCAAACAGGTGAAAGATTTCTATAACAAGAACTTTGAATCTTTAAAGAAAAAAATTAAATAAGATACCAAAAAATAGAAAGATCTCCCGGGCTCTTGTATAGGTAGGATCAACATAATAAAAATGGCAATCTTGCCAAAACAATCTACAGATTCAGTGCAATCCCCATCAAAAATCCCAGCACAATTCTTCACAGACCTTGAAAGAACAATTCTCAACTTTGTATAGAAAAACAAAAGACCCAGGATATCCAAAAACAACCCTGTACAATAAAGGAACATCTGGAGGCATCACCATCCCTGACTTTAAGCTCTATTATAGAGATAAAGTACTGAAAATAACTTGGTATTGGCACAAAAATAGACAGATAGGCCAATGGAATAGAATTGAAAACCCTGATATTAACCCACACACCTACAAACAACCGATTCTTGACAAAGAAGCTAAAATTATACAATGGAAATAAAGAAAGCATCTTCAACAAATGGTGGTGGCATAACTGGATGCTGACATGTAGAAGATCACAGATAAATCCATATCTATCACCATAGACAAAAGTTAAGTCCAAATGGCTCAAAGACCTCAACATAAATCCAGCCACACCAAACCTCTTAGAAGATTAAGTGGGAAGTACCCTTGAATGAATTGATACAGGAGACTGCTTCCTCGCCATAACACCAGTAGCACAGACACTGAGGTGGACAGAAGCTTCTGTAAGGAAAAAAGAAAAAAAAACACAGTAAACAAGACAAAACTGCAGCCCACAGAATGGGAAAAGATCTTCACTAACCCCACATCTGAGAGAGGGTTGATTTCCAAAATACAAAAAGAACTCAAGAAGCCAGTCACAAAAAAAACCAAAATAATCCAATTAAAAAGTGGGGTTCTGAACTAAATAGAGAATTCTCAATAGAGGATTCTAAAATGCCTGAAAGAAACTTAAAGTGCTCAACATCCTTAGCCATCAGGGAAATGCAAATCAAAATAACTCTGAGATACCATCTTATACCTGTCAGAATGGCTAAAATCAAAACACAAATGGCAGCTTATGCTGGAGAGGAGGTAGAGAAAAGGGAACATTCCTCCACTTCTGGTGGGAGTGGAAACTTGTACATCCACTTTGGAAATAAGTAGGGTAGTTCCTCGGTAAAATGACAATTAGTCTACCTCAAGATCCAGCAATTCCACTCTTAGGCATATATCAAAGGGAAGCACATTAATACAACAAGGACATCTGTTCAACTATGTTCATAGCAGCATTATTTGTATTATCCAGTACCTGGAAGCAACCTAGATGCCCCTCAACTGAAGAATGGATAAAGAAATTGTGGTACATTTATACAATGTGGTACTACTCAGTGGAAATAAACAACAGAATCTTGAAATTCACAGACAAATGGATGGAACTAGAAGAAATCATCCTGAGTGAGGTGACCCAGCCACAAAAACACAAACATAGTATGTACTCACTCATATATAGATATTATACATAGAGCAAAGGTTTACTAGTCTACAATCCACACTTCCAGAGAAGCTAGGAAACAAGGAGGACCCTCAGAGACATTTCCCTGGAGAAGGGAAAAATATCAAGATCTCCTTAGCTAATTGGGAGCATCTGGGGAGTGGAGAGGGAGTTAGTAGAAAGAGAAGGGAGAACAGTATGGGGGAGGAGGGCATGAGGAACAAGGAAGATTGAGTCCAGGGAAGCATAGAGGAGAGCAAGAAAAGAGATACCATAATACAGCAAGCCATTATAGGTTTAAAGAAAAATCTGGCACTAAGGAAATGTTCAGAGATCTACCAGGGTGACCCCAACTAAGAATCTAAGCAATAGTGGAGAGGCAACCTTAAATATCCTTCTTCTATAATGAGATTGATAACTACCTTATATGCCATCTTAGAGCCTTCATCCAATAGCTGATGGAAGCAGAAGCAGACACCCACAGCTAAACACTGAGCTAAACTTCTGGAATCCAGTTGTAGAGTGGGAGCAGCGATGAGCAAAAGGGTCAAGACCAGATTGGAGAAACCCTCAGAAGGGGGAGCTCATGGATCCCTTACTGACAGCTGGGAAGCCAGCTTTGTACCAAACTAGGCCCCCTGAATGTGAGTGTCAAGTAGGACATCAGGGCAGTCTATGGGGCCTCTGGTAGCTGAACAGTATTTATTCCTAGTATATGAATGGACTTTGAGAGCACATTTCCCACTGTGGGATACTCTCTTAGTTTAGACATGGAAAGGGGTGGGTGGCTGGGCTAGGCCCTGCTCCAAATGATGTGACAGACATTGGTGATCCCCCATGGAAGGCCTTACCCTCCCTGGGGATCAGAAGGGAGATGGGATGGGGTTCGGTGGGGGACATAGAAGGATGGGAGGGAGAGGGAACTGGAATTGATATGTAAAAATAAGATTGTTTTTAATTTAAATCAAAAAAGAAAAAATTGGAGATCTTCATCAATTCTCTCCCATCAGAGCTCAGTGAATCCTATGAGTGAGGAGGCAGAAGGTGCATAAGAGCCAGATGGTGTGGTGGAGGGCACCAGGGAAGCAAGGCTCTCTGAATCAACTAAGTTGTACATGAGATGAGTGCACAGAAACTGAATCAGCAAGCACAGAACCTACATGGGTTGGTACCAGGTCATCTGTGTATGTATTCTATCTATCAGTCCAGTATTTTTAAGGGACTGCTGAGTGAGAACAAGTGGGTCTCGGACTCTTGTGTCTACTCTTGGGACTCTTCTTCAAACGTTGGGTTGCCATATCCGATATCAAAATGATAGTTTTTGCTTCATCTTACTATAGTTTAGCTTGTCATGCTTGGTTGTTATCTCTTGGAAGCATGTTCTTTTCTAATTAGAGACAAAAGGGGAGTGGATCTGGTTGGTAGGGGAGGTAGAGAGAAGCTCAGAGTAGTAGAGGGAGTGGAAACTATAATTAGGATATATTGTATAAAATTTTATTTTCAAAGAGAAAAAAAAGAATGTGTAACTACTTTTAATTACACTGAGTTAATTCAAGAGGAGATGGAAATATTACAATACTTGAAAAATGGATACATAAGGTTAGATCAGACTCACCTAGAATTTTTCTTGATGATTGTAATTTTTTAGTTTTAAAGAGTTCAAAGCATAGTAAATGATTTTTTTGACTAAGACAACTGGAGCCAGGTGTAGGTTGAGAACTAAGAAAACTATTCAATGCTATCTAAATATTCCCTTTGATTCATTTGGATGCACACACACACACACACACACACACACACACACACACACACACACACACACACACAAAGAGCAACAGAAAATATCAGAAAGGCTAGATGTCATAATTAGAAAAAGTATTACATTGTATAAAATTTCTAAATATATAAAATCTTGTCAAAAAAGAAGTTCAATGAAAATTATAGCAAATAATTTGTCGATTAAAATTATAATACTGCCCCAATTTCCAGAGAAGAGTATCCTCAATATAGAGTCTAAGTAAATTTTCATATTTGCTAAGAAGCACTGAACTCTACAAAGGAACGGCGTCTTAGCTACACAGATTGGCCTTTCCTTGTATTACTAAAACATGTATACAATAAGCTGTGATCTTCTGTCTCAATGGATGTAGCAAAATCTGTTTCTGGGAGAACACTCACATAAAATTATGGATGAAATATTATAAATGGATGGCATACTGATTTATTAATACCAGTATATATATTTTGTACAGTGAAACAAGATAGTTTTGTGATTGTTGTCTATATTTTGGGTAGAGATGAAAGAATTAGATTGTATTTGTTTATCTCTGGGTTAGAGAATGCTTCGTGTAATGCATTAAAGATAACATCAAAATGCTTTGGTGTCACATTTAATAGCAAAATGCTTCCTCTGAGACTAATTTGATCAAATTTGAATTCTCTACTTCTCTTTCTGTGTCTACCTTCTGTTTCTAGTTTGTGGCATATCTGTAATCTGTCTATTGTGTAACTATGCTTGACATCTGTGAGTGGTGATTGTCCCTGTGTCTGAATCTGTGTCAGTCTTCAGTCTGTCTGCCTGCTCCCAACAAAGGGCTTTTTTTCCTCTATTGAAAAGCACAGAAAACATGACATGAGAAAAAAAATGAGGGTTTCTTTAAAGAAATCTTAGCGTTTTACAAAAGAAGAAACTTTACTGATCTTAACTGACTCTTAAGCTCTCAGAAAAGCAAGCAGTGTAGCAAACCGATATTATCAAGCTAAATCCATGTTGCTTACAACATTTATGACAGATATTCATTGTATAACATTGCTTCCAACCTGGCTTCTTTCAGAAAATGATTACTATATCACACACTGACACACATATATTCCTCAGAATAAGAGACATGGAAAAGTACATAACTTAAGATTAAAGCTATGTATTTAGATGGGAAATTGAAAGCAACTAAGGTTAGTTACACTGTCTCTTAAAGTACTGATAAACTTAAACAGTCTTACTAAACAGTGGGATAGCAGGGCAATTAAATATTCTTAAACAATCTCAATGTGTATTATTAATTTTCCTGTTGAGGTCTGTAAAAAAATCAATGTTTTGGGGGACAAAGATATTTTCATAAAATTGAATCATTAAAGTGACCTTATTACTGTGGCAAAACACCCAAACAAAAGCAACTTCAGCTGAAAAAGGTTCATTTTGGCTTACAGTTCCAGGAGACTACAGTCCATCATGACAAGGAAAACATGACAGCAGTTGTGGGGGCAGGAGCAAGATGCAGGCTGATCTCAGCACATATACATTCTGGAAGCAGAAAGTAAACAGGAACTAGGGTGGGATTATAAAGCTTCAAAGTTCCATAGCCTTTCAAAAGAATGCCATCTGCTGATCACCGGGTGTTCTAGCACATGAGACTATGAGGGCATCTCAAGTTCAAACCACAGCAGTCACTTAATTGAATGATGACATCCAGTGCAAGGGCCAGATTTTAGTAGTTTTTTATTATAAAGCAGATCCCTCTATCAATTGTTTTTTCTTACTTTACTATTCTGATACTGCCCATTACATATGAAATGAAGTTTTGTTTGAAACAGACTAAAAAATTAAACACTATCTTTAAAGTATGCACACACACACACACACACACACACACACACACACACACATACACACACTTGTAATTTAACTCAGTTTTGACTCCAATGACATTGCTTGTTTTATGTGGGATACCATAAAGTTTGAGATCTTTCAAATATGCATATTTGAGTTGTCAGGGCAAATGATTGGCATCACCCATCAATGCTGGTTTAGTTACAGTTTTGGCATGGCTTATATTAGAAAAACTAGAATTTAATAACTGTCATGTAGCCTGCCCAGTATTTCATTATAAAATATGATATACTCTAAAATAATGTTTCATAACCAAGGTCAGTTATATTTAATGAAGTAGTCTTCATATCAATTTATGGCAATGGCACATTGATAATTTTGAAATGGTCTTATACCTCTATATGTAAATTTCATTTCCAATTAGTCAAAGGCAATTTTAGCATTAAAACTGAAGCTTGATTTAATCAACTTAAATGAATCTGCCTTAATATTAGCTTTCTCTCTCTAAGAAGCTTGTCTAGAATACAAGAAACCCTTTCCTCTTTTGCTATGTATTGCTTTCTCTCATTGTCTCTGCTCTCCCTAAAAAAAAATCTTTCTCTACATTAAATAGCAATGTTAATTGTTCTCACACAAATTTAATAGTTTTTAAATTTTTCTTTCAAATCTGCCAGATAGCTATCTAAATAAACATTATCAAAACACTATTAAGTTTGATCTTATTCAAGGGAGGGACACACAATATAAGCTAAAGTGGCACATGCAAAAATTCATATGTATATATATATATGTGTGTGTGTGTGTGTGTGTATGTGTGTCCCCAATATATGTTATAACCATGCCAAATATGTTTAAAATGTTTCTCAATTACAAATATTACTCAACACTTCTTTGCTTGACAAAGAGAGTGAATGGATCACATTATTTTGTTCTACTCAATTATATATTTAATGTGGTGATATCTTGCTCAGATTCTAACAAATAAAGCTTGCCTGAAGATCAAAGGGTGGAGCTAGTCACTAACTAACCATAGAGTTCTGGAGGTCTGTATAGGCAGAGAGGAAGTGAGATGACTGAGCAGATAGAGGAATGTAGGTAGGAGGATACAGAAACTCTTTCTCTTTTCAGTCTGAGGATTTCACAGAGGTAAGAGATCCAGTTTTTCTGTTTCTACTCTGTTTCTCTGATATTTCAGCTTTCATCCCCTAATATCTGACTTTGGGCTTTTGTCCGTAAGACCAATTAGAACTTGTGTTACAATTTACTGGATATTTAAAAATGGAAACAAAAAAAACATATCAGGAATAGTGAAAAGGGTACTCTGAGGTGGTAAATTATTAGCAAAAGGAAGACTTAAAGAAGAGAAACTAAATGATGATGACAGATGACAGGAAGCAGCAGGTTTCACAGGAGAATTATTTGAGTTTAGGTGTTTTCCTATTCAATTTCACAGCATTCCCTTCATGGATAAACTAGATAATGGGAGCATCACAAATAAAATGGAAAGGAACAATAAGAACAACAAAAACAGAGTTGTGTGCTTCTAACCAAGTGTCTGGAATCAGAGGACCTTACTTTCTAGACTGTTGAGCTTAGTAAGTTTCTCCTGTGAGGCTAGAATCCAGTCTCTTTTCCTCCATTTGCTCATCTGAATATGGCAAACATGGTGTTGGGATGAATGAGTATGCACAGTACCCTTATAATAACTTGGCAATGCAGTATTTGTATGTGTAGTTGTTGTTATTTGAATATAATCAATTTTGTCTAGCCATCTTTTGGATCTTCTTAGATTTAAATTAGTTTCAAGGATCATGAGGATTGGTTGTGAGGATATAAAGCACTTAGGTGTCCATCAAGTCAAACAGGAATTGGTCACTATGTAATCATTTCTTGATTCTTTCCAATGTGACTCTACTCTCTCTCAAACCATCCATGATTGCCAGTTATACCTGCTCTATTTTTCCCCACAGGCCATCTTGACTTGTTTGTCTCCAGTAACACCACAGTCTTCAGATAACTGGTTGTCTCTCTGATTCATTGTGTTTCATTCCATCAGCCAATTTCCTTCCCGTTTCTCGAATCATCTTCCACAGAGTATGTCCCTGTATTTCCTTATTCCTCAGTCCCCCTTTTCTCTTCTGCTAGCATCCTTTACTAATAACCTCCATTCTCTGTTATCCAGACTTAGATATCCACTTCCTAATGTAAATGATTTCTTGACATTTTGTAAGTACTTGATTACAACTCAAAATAAAGTTCCAACTAGCTCTCTTCTGCTTATCAATATGATTATAGTTTTGTTCTGTGTTCTATAACAGTTTATTCATGTTTCCCTGTGTTTATAAACATACATTGTCTTCTATAGTCATAAGTTTCCAAATGTTTTTTGAGATACAAGGTCACCTTTATCTTATTGAATTGCACAGTGATTCTTTAACTTGCAACTTCATTGCTTTATACTCTTTTCCTAACGAAGTATTTGTTTTAGGTCATGATCTGAGTCTTATAAAAAGTTACATATATCAAGCATCTAGCATACTATTTGAAAAGCAATGGTGATTGCATTATTCTTTAACTTTGATAGGTTCAAATTCAAATAAATAATAAAGACTGGCTGCAAACTTGTAAGACTGACTGCAAAAACTACGTAAAATAATATTAAAGAGATATTGTACATAACATCAAATTCACAAATGACATGTTTGTGCTCATCTTAAATATAAAAAAATTTGAGCAATAATTTTGTGAATGAGTATCTTGATAAAGTGTGAATCAAGGAAGTTGGCAACTGTGGTAATCACTATTTCCTTTCCAACTACTTGAATCTCTTAGTGGACAAAGAAAAATTGAACCAGTTACCCAGCCCATTAGTCAGGCATGGAGGGCTTTGGTGTTGTAATATGAGATCTGTGCAGAAAAATGAAACAAGATACTACTGTCTTCCCAGGAAATGCTGCAATACTGAATTTAATTTTCGAATGTATACAGCTGTGCATTCTAGGACACAACATTTACCTCTTTTTATTCTTTTGCTGACTTTTAGTTTTTCTTTGCCAATTCAAAATTATTCTCTAAACAGCTTCCATAGTCATGGATTCCTGTTCCAAATTTAAATGATTATTATTAGTAATGTATCTATCCATTTCTCTTCACATTATGAATCTAACATATAAAATAAAACAAAATAAACAGCAGGCTATGTCTGTGTTTTAAACTGAAAGCCCAAGAAAAATAGGTCATTAAAAGGCTAATAGGATTTTTCTTACTCTGTAGGAACATAATTCTCTGTGCTCTGTCACCTTCATCTTAATCCGGAGATCCAGCTGTTGAATAAATAGAATTGTGATTATCTCATACTATGTATTTATGTGTAAAATGGTTTTTCTTATTAAAGTTCATTGCTTCAGTTGAAATATGCTTTGTAGCATTCCCTGTGAAGAGCCCTGTTGGGGTCTGTCATGATACACAGAAAATAGACCTTTCTCCTTCTCCTTCTTTCTCTTTAGTGCCTGGGGACTGTGTTATATGTTTTATTTATTTATTTTTGGCTACACTTTACAATGTTTTGACAGAAATGCCACTACTCACAGTACTACTCAGTGGTTACAATAAAGGGAAACATATAGTAATTTTATATCAGCAAGACTATTAAAACATAGAAACCACCACAGACAAATTGGTGTGCTTGTGATGCCATGAGGATGACATAAGTGTGACATATAGTAAGAAGTACTTAAAACAACTTTATTGTAAGAATTTCTTCTAGATACATTTTAATCTTGGTATGGAAGAAGCAGATTATTTAACTCTCTTTCAGAAGTTGTGTGATTAGTAAGAAAAATTTCATTTCTTTTCTCTGAATCCAATGATAACCACACCTTCATTTAAAAATAACTAGGGAAGAACATAGGTTTTATACATGAAATTCTGAAAATAACATTTTTCATTAAAATCATTCAGTATTTTCTCAGTATCCATGACCAAATTTCTCCTGCAGATTAAACTTGGACCACAGGGAGGTTATTATAGAAAGATACCCATAAAAAATAACTGTTTAAAAAGGGTGGGGTAGATAGATGGCTCAGTAGTTAGGAGCATATGAGCCTCTTTTAGAGGATTAGGGTTCTGTTCCAAGCACTCATGTGGGCCACTCACAGATCTAGGGGATACAATAATTTCTCCTTGAGGCTTTAGGATCTGTTTTTATACATATACAGATCTCACAAAACTCACATAAATACATAGTTTTAAAAAGTAAATTCAAATCACAATCTTTGAGAGATAAGAGATGGTGTACTGATAAAATCATGGAGATCAAACCAATAAACCGTATTTCTCAATGGTTTCTGTTTCAGTTTCTGCCTCCAGGTTCCTGCATTGCCTTCCCTTTGTGAAGGACTGTGAACTGTAAGTGAAATAAACCCTTTTCTTCTCTGTCTTAGTTAATGGTCTACTGTTGTTAGGCAACACCATGACCAAGGCAACTTATACAATTAAGTTTTTAATCGAGAACTTGCTTACAGCTTCAGAGTGTTAGTCCATGATTGTCAAAGAGAGAATTAGGCAGGCGAGATGCTGGAACAGTAACTGAAGGTTAATATCTGATCCAATCATTTGTGGATAGAGAAAATGGAGGGAGGGAGGGAGGGAGGGAGGGAGGGAGGAGGGAGGGAGGGAGAGAGAGAACCTGTTATGGAATTTTAAAACATCACAGGCCATACCTTTTCTGAGAAGGCCACGCCTACATCAATAAGGCCAACCACCAAGGCCACACCTCCTAATCCTCCCTAAATAATACACCGTGGACTAAACATTCAAATATATAAGCCTATGGGGGGGTATTGATTTTCAAATCACTACACTCCCCAAGTTGCTTTTTGTCGTGGTCTTAATCACAAACTTGGAATCCTAATTAGGGCAGAAATTGTTGTGGGGTTTATGTGGCAATGTTGTGGTAGACATGACCGAGTTGTTTTGGGGAGTTTTTTGGAAGGACATTGAAACTTTGGGATCGACAACCTATTAAGTGCTCAAAACTTAATGTTCAACTATTTTATTTTAGAGAGACTGAAATTTTAAAGAGACATTGGGTATTTTAAAGAAAATGGACTTTAAAGTGTTGAGGGTTGTTTGTTTGTTTTTTAAACTGTGGGAGTTTTAAAGCTATATTCTTTCTCTTTTCAGATGATACCATTATTGCAGTCTGTATAAGAATGCTCTCGAGACTGTTGGGGGCAAGCCCACAATGCCAATTCCTTTCAGTGGCCTTCTGAAATTACTACAGACTCCAACCAGAAAATGAGACTGTTTTCTGGGATTTGTCATTTTTATCTCCTGGCAGTAGTCTGGCCATTATGTATTTGGCACTGGTTGTGCATGACCAGGACCATAGGACAAGATTTGTAAATTTTTAGGTCTTTTGAAGATTGTACCAGAAATGCTCCTTTCCCACTTGTATCTCTGAATATGGCATCAAATCTGAGATTTTTAGCACAAAAGGAAGTATCTCAGGTCACAGGAGAAACCTGAATGTCATCGTAGTATCCATCATTTACCCTTTGCACAAAAAAACTGAAAGTTGCTTGGTTGCAAACTTTCAGAGGCCAGACGGAAGCAGATGCATGGAACTGGAGTTACAGCCCCTGTGTATCCCCTGAAGTGGGTGCTGCAGACCCTCTACTCTGAAAGAATAGTAATTATTGTCATCCTGTTAGGTACATTCCCAGCTACAGTTCAAGTGTTTAAGAGGATTTTATCTCAATAAATTTCATCCTTGAGAAAGGTAGATCTGCATATAATATATTTTTTTTTTAAAAAAATTCTGTTATGTTTAAAGGGAATTACCCTATGGGGGGGGGAAGAATACCCCTAATAGACACCATATGCAGCTGAATAACATTCTCAGTTCCAGAAATGAGTTTCTTCTTTTTAGGTTGTTGGTCAATGATGTCCCACAGATTGCCTCCATATATGACCTGTTATTGCAAATGCTACTACTGGTTGCCCGAAGATACCACATGCTAGAGTCATAGAACATGGAAAGATCTAACTGCTATTGACTTGGAAGCTTCATTCCTACTGGATAGTGTCTATAATACTATATGGTGGTATGCATGGAACTGGAGGAAGAAAATAATCATATCTCTCTTCCAGCTATGAACCCTGTTAGCTATAATAATCACAAGCTCACTGGTGAAACAGTGGCAAGGATATTGTTGGATTCACCACTTTTTTTGTTTTATTGGATTTAAATCACCATCCTCAAGATAGAACCCACATCTGACACTGTCAATTTAGCCAACATAGGTGCCTTGATAGGTCATGGGCCATAGTGAAAACCTACTACTGTAAGTCTGCTAAATGAATGTAGCAATTAAAAAATACCTAATGCCTTATTATGACCATATGTCAGTATATTGCTCAACCTTCATGAGAGAAGATTCTTCTTGCGATAGATTGCAATTAATACAGAAAGGCACACCTGGTCAATGTGCAGAAAATAAAAATATTTGAATGCTCAGCCCTCAATGGAATGTTTATATCACATACTTCCCATCAAGGCAAGGGATCTATGGAGAATATAGGGAAATCATATTGTAAGAGTCAGAGATGGTAAATACCCTCAGGGAAATTATTTCCTAGACACATTAGGGCAGAAACACATAGGAACTGATGGAGAATGTGACAGCATTTACAAGGTAGACACAAGTTCAAGCCACACAAAAATCTCAGCATGGAGAAATTAGCGAGGGTTAGTTTTCTTCAATGGAGTGGTACCTGGTATATTAGCCACAAACCATGGAATATCTCACATCCTGGGCTAGCTGGTCAACACCAGTATAGTAGATGATGTTTAAGATCTCTCTCTCTCTCTCTCTCTCTCTCTCTCTCTCTCTCTCTCTCTCTCTCTCTCACACACACACACACACACACACACTTATACATGATAGATAGAGAAAGAGTAATATGTATGCAGGTACCCAGGGAAGCAAACAAGACATTAGACCCCTTGAAACTATACAAGGCTATTGTGATCTACTTGATGTGGATTCTAGGAATCAAATCTGGGTTTTTGGCAACAACGGCAAGACAGCTCTTTTTTTTGGGGGGGGGGAGTTCGAGAAAGGGTTTCTCTGTGGCTTTTGGAGGTTGTCCTGGAACTAGCTCTTGTGGACCAGGCTGGTCTCGAACTCACAGAGATCCGCCTGCCTCTGCCTCCCGAGTGTTGAGATTAAAGGCGTATGCCACGAACACCCGGCTCTGAGACACCTCTTAAGCCCCTTTATTCCAATTTCTAATTAGCGTCCTACATGTCTTAGACTAATATTTTTGACAGAAAGAATAAGAATATAAACTAAAGGGAAGTGGATATGCTATGAACCAAGTTACTCTCTCCTCTAATTTTTATTAATTTTTCCTTAGATCATTATCATTAAACTTCTCTGCATGACTCCTTCATCTTGGATTTTCAGCTGCACCTTTACCAGTGGTCTCCGTTGGCCTCTCACAATGCCAAGCCTTAGCTGCTTTCCATGACCTCTTCATGCCTTCAAAACGAGTACCGCCCAGGTGACTCTTAACACTACCATGTTTGGCTGCCAGTGTGAGGTACAACCTTGGCTGCCTCTGAAACACAGCTTTTTTATGCTATCAGGAAACACTCCCAAGATTTCACCTCAGTGGTGCTGTTCTCTTCTTAATCACTGTTAATTTCTCCTCTCCAGATTATTTTCCAGCTTGATTATATCATTAAAACAAAGGCTTTACTTTAGTAGTTCTGGCCTCTTATTAATCACAGCCAGTTCTTCACTAACAACTGACCACATACCACACACTCTTTTCACAAGTAACCTGATAGATCTTTTGGTCCCCTCTGAAATTTCACAGGCCTGGCCTCTATCATCTGCACTGTTTTCAATATTCTTATCTCCAAAACTATGACAGAACAGCCCATGATCTCTCCATACCCAGTGACTCTTCTGGCACAAAGTTCCAAAGTCCTTCTACAATCCTTCTCAAAACATGGTCAAGTCCGTCACAGCAATTCCACACTATCCTGGTACCAACTGCTCAACAATCAATAACTCTAAGACTGTCTTAGGTTTACTATTGCTATGATAGAACATCATGAACAAAACAACTTGTGGAGGAATGGGGATTTTTGGCTTACAGTTCCATATCATATTCATCATTGAATGAAGTCAGTTGAGGAACAGGGCCAGAACATTTAGGGAGGAGCTGATGCAGAAGCCATGGAGGAGTCCTCCTAACTTATTTGCTCTACATGTATTGTTTAGGCAGTTTTCTTATAGAACTCAAGATCACCAGTCCAGTATATCACTACCTGCAATGGGTAGACCCTTTCCAATCAATCTCTATTTAAGCAAATGTCTTTGCATACAGCTTGCATGCAGCCTTATGGAGGCATTTTTTAAAATTGAGGTTCCCTCATCTTAGATGACTTTTTTCATGTCAAGTTCACATAAAATTATTCAGCACAAAAGACACCATAAAAATGACAAGTCAGGGTATTACTATTTGTGTCACCTCAAATATAGTGTACTACTAATACAAACTTTAAGTTACAGGATCTCCTGGCATATTTACTCTTCTGTCATTTTATATACAATAAGATATTCCCCAAGATCTACCATGGTGATGGAAAGGATACATTGGTGTGCTGTGATTTGTAGCTAGGTAAGCATGGTTCTGATTGTATTGCAGTAGCAGAGATATTGCTACTTCAATAGCTTTGATGAACTACCCTGACTAGGGTTTGAAAAGGCCTATCAGTCAAATGGATGTCATTTTGAGTGGTTCTTTAGCTGACAAGGTATTTCTGCAAGAAACAAAATTTACATACAATTTACCTTAGGTAAGTTGACAAAGATGTATTTGTGTATCAAAAACTAACAGCTACTCAAAACCTGAAAAAAGAATTTAACCTAAGAACTTGGTGGAAAATAATACAGCTTCAATCCGTTCTATAACAACTCAGATGTTCCAGGAAATCATTCAATTCATAGTAATTACTTCTTTTCATCTAATATTTTTATAAATGCAGCCTCCCTATGGGGTTCAATACACTAGTATAGTGTGTGAGCTTTAATTTTTGAAACTGAGTCTTGAAAACGAAATGTAAAAACTTTTATTTCAAAATAATTTTAGGCTTTTAGAAATGTTGACAATTATGATATAGTGTCACTTTTTCTTTGTATAAAATTTCTAATTTATCTTTCTAGCTTAGTATCTTGAACTGATTATCCTACTCTTGTACAGTAAATCTGGGTGAATGAAGCATAGGTTTTATACATCTTGGTGTATAAAGAACAGGAAACGCTAGTGAGTAGGAGACTGAGCAAATATCTAAGGTAGTTTCAATTTGGTTTAGAGCTGTGACTGACTCTGGGACAGAGTTCTTTTGGCAGTGCTATAAATTATGAGGGTGGGGGATAGTGATACTTAATAGTGATGCTATTAATCGATATGTTCACTGCTATCTAAATTTTATCCCCTCTCATTTACAGTTGATCACTGTTAAAATGATCCTGTGATAATCCAACTCCATTTATCTGGGTCCCCTTGGTCACACTTCAAGACTTGAAATTCAGCAAGAGTAGAAAAGCCTTGAACTCTCCTGTACACCCATTTCAGCTCTACTACTAAGTGCTATTAGGGTTTTAATTCCAGAATGGAAGAAGGTGTGCATGAATTATGCATACTTAAACATCATTGAGGATGGACCTTTCTCTCCTGGTAGACTTTGGCCCTGACCATCTGTTTCCCAGGAAATACTAGAAAAGTAAATACCACAAGTGTTTCTCCTTAGAATATGAAAAGCCATACAGAATGGAGGAGATTTCAGGGCTTTGGTGAAGTCTATTAAGGGAAAGCTGCTTCTTTTGGTTCAAGAGAGTGGAATCTGAGTTACACCTCTGGCTCTGGGTAGAGATAAGGCATTCTTATCTGTTGCAATTGTTATAACTCTGCATAGTATTGGCCTATTCTCTTCCCTTAAGAGTTAAAACAAGCTGAGTTGGTTAATAATTTGGCTTTAAGACAGAAAATCTTATTCAATTGAAGACAAGCTCTGTTATGGGAGGAATGTTAATCCTTTAATAAGATATTTTATTTATCCTTCCCAGAGTCCCCTCCCTTGGTGCATCATCTTCCAGAGATGTACTCATGGCTGCACTGCTGAGCCGGCCAACTTTTCTAACTCAGAAAAGCATAAGTCTTCCTTTATTTCTTTCTTTTGTGTACTGGCCAAAAGCCTAAGCATATTTTCCCCTACATTGAGCTTTCTCACTCTTTTTCTGAAGCCCCACCATCTTTTGGCATGTTTGAGGATTTCTTTCATTGAATAAGCTAGCTTTCTTAGATGTTGACTCAAAAAGTGTGTCTCTCTTTCTCCCTCCTTTTTACATGTTTCCTCCTTACAGAGTGAGAACCACAGTTGTACTTTAAGTTTTAATTACTATGCCTAAGTGATCCATGAAACAAAAATGCCTCTGATCTGCAAGCCCCTTGCCCAAGGACAGATTGTTTCTGAAATTCTGGAGGCTGTTGTTTATGGGAGATAACAAGCCACATGATTTCACTCCCCTACACAAGTTTGTTTGACCCATCTGCACTAGATACACACATTGTGGGCAGGGGGTCCACAGGCAAGAAATATGTCAGGATATATGCTTGCCCATGATTGGGTCTGATGGAAAAATGCAATGGATTATGGGTTTTCCTTCGAATACCCTTACCATACTTGGTTCTGGGTTATTTCCAGGGAACCTGGGTATGGACCTGGCCAAAGCACATCCACCTGGGCAGTATTCAGTTAAAGTTTGCTTCAAATTTGGCTTTAACCTTGGTAGTGGTCTTATTTGCAATCGGTGGAATTAACAGCAGCTGCTGAGAATTTCTGCCTGCCTGCCCTATTGTTGTTCTCTAAAAATTCAATAAATTGTCCCTTCAACTTCCTTTTGAGTCTATTTAAAAAATATTTTATCATCAGTTATAAGAACTTAAAAGGGAACCCTAATTTTCTCTGTAATATAGACTGTGGTATTTGGTACACATTTGTATTACTTCAAGTTTGTGAACTGTTTGGTATCAAAAAAACCCAGGCATACAATTATTGGACACATTTTATGAAAGATGATGCTATGCAACACAGGGATAAGACTTACAACATGAGCTTGATATGATGCAAGATTCTTCTTAATCATGGATGTGGAATTACTGTTTTAATGTTCTAAAGTTGAAGTTTTTATTATCAATTTTATCTAAAAATGTAAAATTCCATCAATAATAAAAAATAATTTAATAAAAATATTATAGTCTTTAAAATAACATTTTGCTGAGAGTTCATAATTATAAGCTAAACTAAACACATCAAATTTGCCTCATTTGTCTCAAATCCTATGCAGTTACAAATGAAAGAAATACCACTATAATCATTCTTTAAATGACACACACATAGACCTGGAATGATTATCTGTGTTTGGTTCCTATTGCAGCGATCAATCATGCATGTTGTATACAAACATGAAAGCAAAAGACTCATACACATAAAATAAAAATAAATAGGAGTTGTTTATCTCACTAATTTTTATTAGTTATTTGAGAATTTCAAACAATGTATTTTTATCATTTTGTAAGAAACTTTTTTAAAAAATCAAAGGTAGTTAGCCTTTTTGTTTTATTGTTTTTTCTTTGTGTGTGTGTTGCCTGTGTGTGTGTGTGTGTGTGTGTGTGTGTGTGTGTGTGTGTGTGTGTGTGTGGTGGAGGAGGTTTAATCAGAGGTAGTTATCCTGGCAAGAACTCATATTTCCTGAAACATCCTCCCATTCCTTTGCCAAATATAAAGTGAACTCTCAGCAATAGTATGAAATGGAGTCACCACACACACTAGTGATAAAACACAAAAGTCACATTGCCTTGATATGTTCCTGTCCTGGTTTGGCTTCTGGTATATACTTTTTGCAAAAATAATTGCTTGCTGAACAAGTTTTACTTAGAGAGTTCCTTTGTTCACTACCGAGATTATTCATTCTTTGTTTTTAACTGTATTATCCCTTCTTCAAACTATTATTAAAGAAAATGTCTATTTAGTAAGTTTATTGCTGCCTATATATTTTGGATGTGTGGTCTTCTACCAAGACTTACATATTTAAAGAAAACTTACTTTCCTTCTCTTTGCAGCTATTGTCAATTGATGTAGAATATTATTTTAACATGTATTACATTTGTTTTGCTGTGGAATATTTAATGAAGCAAAGATCTGTTGCATTCCTTTGTGTTGTATTTGTTTAACTCTGTGAATCTGTGTTACTTTTCCTGTCTAAAATACCCAATTGGTCTAATGAAGAGCTGAATGCCCAATAGCTAGGCAGGAGAAAGGGCTGGCAGGCAGAGAGAATAATAGAAGGAGAAATCTGGGAAAAGTATTGAGAATCCAGAAAAGAAGGGGCCAGCCACACAGCCAGACACAGAATAAAAAGGAAAGAAAAGATTTATAGAAATAGAAAAAGGTAAAAGCCTAGAGGCAAAAGATAGATGGGATAATTTAAGAAAAGCTTGCTAGAAACCAGTCAAGCGAAGGATGGCCATTTATAAGTCAGAATAAGACGTGTGTGATTTACTTGGGAGCTGGGTAGTGAGCACACAAAAAGTAAAGCAAAAAGTAAAAACAACCAACAACAGTAAATAGCTCCTTAACTGGGGTGGAATTACATGTCCATCTCCCATCTACATGCTGGGATTCTTTGGCTTGAATTTGGTCAGCTCTGATGTCTCAGCTGTTATGAATTCATATGTGCAACCACTTTGCTGGTTGTGTTTAGCAAACTCTGGATCTTGTGCTCATTTCATCTCCTCTTCTGATTGCTGAGCCTTGGGATGAGGAGGGGTGAGAGAGATGTCCTGTTTAGGGATGAATGTCCACAGTTGTCTTCTCTCCACTGTGACCACCTTGGATCTCTCTGTTAACCACTGTTTTAAAAGAACAGATTCCTCAAAATATAACAGTACAAGATTATTGCAATGAGAGTGGTAATGAAGAAAAAAGATCAAAAGCAGATTAGTGTGAATTCTATTATAAGGTATGATTTAGTTGTAGGTGTAATCATTGTTGAATTGATGAGAACATTGTTACATTAAAGGTGGATGAATAATAAAGTCACAAATCTGTAATCAGAATATATATATATATAATATATATATATATATATATATATATCTCCTGATAATGTCCTAAAAGGAAATATTATTCAGGTATTTTTCAAAAGGTCGATCAGTGCTTGGGTATCATAAATAAAATGTTGCATGTTACCTTTCTTGATGGAATTTGAAAGGTGTGCTCTAAGATTTACATGAGAATGGAATAAAAAATATCCTCAGATAATCCTCATTCAAAGTCAAGATCTCTAAGACCCTCAATAAATTCATTTAAATGGAATCAGGAAGTTGTAAAACTTAGTGTGTATCTAAGTGTTAGCTCTCAGAAATGCAGAACAAATGCCTAACTGAGGGGCCGATTAACTATCAAAGCATACCCTGGCCAGCTCTTCCAACATTACTCTCTACCTGTGGTTTGTCTGAGCTCAACCAGCATCATGCAGTAACTATGGCTCCTCCCAGAACTTTTCATCCTGCACCCTAGCTGAAAGCATTCCCTCTAGGGACTATACTTCCACTTCTCTTCCCTCAGCCTATATATCTCAGCCATTTTGGCTATACTAATCTCTTGGTCTCTTGGCCCTAGTCACCTGTCTTGTTTGGTGGTTTCCTTTCTTGCTCTTCCTCCTGTCTGTCCTCTTATAACCCAGTTTAGTCTGCTGGCCATCTTCAACCTGGACTCTTCCCTCTGCCTCCTTCCAAACTTATATCTATAATAAAAATCTCCATTCTTTAGGGGTAGTCATGTCCTCCTTTTATTTCATGTTTTCATTCATGCAGTACATTCACCTGAGAAGATGACTATGATAGTAAGCTTCCTGGGCCTTAATTAAAATAGAGCTTCCTGTTAAGAGTCATTTAAGTACTAAATGTATTCATGATACTGTGGAACTATTTTAGATAATGAAATGCAAATGCTTAAACCATTGTAATAAAAAGAATTCATGTTGGGATTCTGGAAAAGATAGACTATAAAGGCACTTTTCTAGTAGCTACTTGGATGCTGTTTGTCTTCTGTCTTGTTCTAATTATGTTTTCCTGTCTTCTATTTTGTCAACTGTATTGGTTATATTTTAAATTTTAACTCTACTACCTTTATTTATACCTTGTATATGTGGGACCCAGAACAGCTTGGGCACACTGCTGTAGTGGCATGCTTAATAAAAACCAACAAAAAAGAAGGCCCCTGGCAGACAGCACTGGGTTCCAGGAAAAACAATAAATTGACAGCACCCAGGGAGGGCTAGCATATAAGAGGAAGTACCTGATATTCCAAACATCCCATTGAGTAAGGTTAGGTAAGATCACCAGATGTCCTTGAGCCTAGCACTTATCTATTCTCCTTCTGCCAAGACACACCTAGACAAATGTCAGCCAATCAGGGTTTTGAACCTTGGAAATACCCTCACCCCCAACCTCTAGTATGATAAAACCCTACCTGATCTGGGCTGGGCACTCTACTCTTAACTACTTTGACAGACAGACAGAGAGTCCAAGCTTGAGTGTGAATAAATGATCTTGGCTTTTGCCTATGAATTCAGTCTCTGTGGTGGTCTTTGGGGGGGGTGTCCCCAAGATCTGTGCATAACAATATATGACTGTCATATTTGCCATCTGGTTAAAATGGTATTGAAGACCTATTTAAGGGAAATTATTTCTCTTTGATCAAAAGACTTGAATCTACATCTGAGTGGAGACATACCATTGTTCCTCCATTAAGAGTTAATACTGGCCAAGAAAGCAGCCCTCAGGAACACTGATTCACCCTAAGCCACATTGAAGAGACAGTGTAGATAATTATTCCCTTTATGAGATAATGTACTTGGCCCTCCTGCTTTTCTGGTGAAACTTTACTCAGTTTTTTTAAAAACAAAAGACAAACAAACAAACAAACAAACAAAAACTCATTTTTACTACCACTTCTTTTTTTTTTTTTTTTTTTTTTTTTGGATCCATTCAAAGTCTGTACTTGTTTTCCTGGACACTCTGGGGTTTTACATATTTAATGATTTGTCCTCTTCCTCACTCTGCTGTGTGTGTCTGCTTATTAACAAGATGCTTCCTCTCTTCTTCTTCATATTCCTCCTCTGGGTAGCTGAATACATTTATGTCTTGCCTGCCCTGTGGCTTTTCTTTAAAACTCTAAGAAAATTGTGCTGGAGACTTCCTCTAAGTCCATTCTTAAATTCTTTTATATCAGCCTAAAACCATTAGAGGGCCGCAGAATATTCTTGGTAACGTACAGCAACCAAAGTGAAGCTCCTCAAATTTCTGGAACAATGATACTACTTTCTTATCTTTACAAACAACTTATTGTCAATATTTTACCATTTAGGCATAAATAATGGAGCTGGCATTGGTGGTACACACCTTTAATTCCAGCAGAGGCAGGCAGATCCCTGTGACTTTGAGACCAGCCTGGTCTACAAGAGCTAGTTCCAGGACAGACTCCAAAGTCACAGAGAAACCCTGTCTCAAAAAAAACAAGAAAGAAAAATAATGGAGACAGGAGATACCTCTCCAATGGTAGTAAAGGTAGGTACATGGTGAATTATGAACTAGGCACACAGTTTGAAAACCAAACCAGGGAAACAATTGATCAATTGCCTCAAAATCCATAAAACTAGTTGGAAAAAAGAGTGGAAAAAGGAGGTCATACCATGTGATACTCCCTTGATTAAAAGAACAACATGTGAGCACCTCTATGCTTGGCCAGAAATGTCATGGAAATCATGTCTGTCCCCTCACTGGTTCTGTCCTCAGTGCAGAGAATTCCTGATTTCAAAAAAGAGTATTTCAGTCTCTGTCTTATTCAGGGTTTTTAATGCTGTGAAGAGACATGATAACCATGAAACTCTTATAAAGGGAAACAAACATGTAATTGGGGATGGCTTAGAGTTCAGAGGTTTAGTCCATTATTGTTATAGCATGAAGGATGGAAGCATGCTGGCAAACATGGAGCTCGAGAAATAGCTTAGATTTCTATACCCAGATCCTCAAGCAGCAAGAAGAGAAAGAGAGAGAGACAAGACCTGGCTTGTGCATTGAAAACTACGCAAAAAAGGCCATACCTCCTAATAGTACCACTCTTCATGAGCTTACGGGGGCCATTCAAACCACCATAAAACCTATCCAGTTTCTAATATAAGCCATATAAAATGTTGTTGGAAAGAGCTTGGTTACATCTTTCTCTGGGATAACCTTTCAACTCAGAGATTTATCACTTCACCTTTATAAATCTACTTTCACTCTACTTATTCCTTGAACATTTCTTACTCATCTTGGTACTAGACAATGAATATGGAAGCCATTGACTCTTAGACAGTCTTTTAGACCTCTACCTCCTGATGTCAAGCTCAGTGGAGCAGAGGAAGAACTATATTATTCTCAAAGAAGCCATATCAAAATTGAGAAACAATAATCTATAGCTCGAAAGCACAATTTTCATTCAGTTGCTGCAGTTCGGGAGAAGGCTCAGTGGAAGTATGAGGATTTGAGTTCAGATACCCTGAACCTATTGAAAATCCCAGCATGGTAGTGTGTATTTGTAAATGTGGTGGAAATAGAGTGAAAGTCCACAGAGGGAAAGGTTGAACACTATACTTAAAAACATATTAAATAATAAGCCTTCTTTTGAATTATAAACCAACTACTTCTCTCCCTTTCCTGAGATTTCTTTTGAATTTAACCATAAACAAACTTATATTTAGCTTAAGTTTTTGATTTTGCTACAAAATCTTTGTTATTGCAAACCACACTGTTTGCTAAAGTTATTCTATACTTTATTAGCATGTCTATACATGTGCCTATGAGTGGGAATTTGAAGGGGTGGAACATTATTTAGGAGAATGAATCTACAAAAAGCACAAATCTATAGAGAAGCAGCACTTTTACTGTTCTAAAACATCACATGTTCTTTATAGAAATATGGATTATGTAAGAAAAGCGACTTAAAATTATATCAACCTACACTTTCAATCTCTTTGTCTTAGATTTCATATAAAATGCTAACATGAGATTTTGTTTTGTATTTAAGGTAATTTTTTGTTTCCATGGTTTGTATCTTTATTCTTCTGTGACATTACTTTTTCTGGGATTCTATCATTGACCAAAAACCTTACTTACTGCCTTTTGGCTCTTTCTCAATCTAATGAAGCTTTCATTAATGATGCATGTTGTCCATGACTAAAGGTGCATGCCTGTAATCACAGCACTTTGTTAACTGAGGCAAGGAGATGTAAACTTCCAGGGCAGCCAGAGAAACGTAGGAAAACCCTGTCTAAAAAGAGAAAGTAGACCACATGTATGTGCATACACATATGCACTTTCTCAAGCATGAAAGGAAAAATAATGGTTTTGTTAGTAAGCTAAATATCAGATAAATGATCATTCCATTTATGTTATTATAGATTACACATTCAGTATACAAAAGCTTTTAAAAAATCATTTTATTTTTGAGATTATAATACCATTACATCACTTCCTCCTTCCCTTTCTCCCTCTAAACTTTTCCATGTATCCTTTCCTTTCTCTCTTTCAAATTCATGGAGAAAAAAAATAGTGGTCTGCAATTCCTGAGGGCTATTTGAGTAACCATGACAAAATAAAATAATTACCAGATATTTTGTTTTAGGACTTTCTTGATTACAAAGGATATGGGTGTTGGATATAACATTTTTCTTTTTTGTAATTATGCTTGTCACAGTCAACTATTTCCTAAGTATGCAAATTTTTCTAACAGAAATAATGATTTCAAGTAAAAGCACAAATCACCCATTGTTGGAATCTTATAATTTAAACATCCCTAAGGATTTTCAGCAACTTTCATATAAACTACCTGCAAGGGCATCTCAACCTTTAGTGGTGCCTTTGACTCACAATATTAATCATGCTCTCCAGACAGTGGGCCTGCCATGAGAGCTTGGGAGCAGAAAGCTCAGGGGATGAAACAATGATATAAATTGACATTTGTGATTAACTGAGCTTGTCATCTGGAAATTCAATGTCAGTACTGACCTCCACATTTGGCTCATGCAGCATTCTTGGTTCTCTGGTAAAAATCAGTGGGCATAATTATGTAAGATGTTCAATGAGTAAAATTACGTAAGCTAGCACTGAACAAGCATTTTAAAAATATTTTTTATAGATTGTTAACTCGATAATTTGAACACTATACTTGAAACGTGTTAAATAATAAGCCTTATTTTAATTATAAACCAACTACTTCTCTCCCTTTCCTTTTTGTTGATCCATTCTCCTAAATAATACCCTGCCCCTTTAGATTCTTTCAATTATATTATATGGTATAAAGAAAAAGAGGGACACTTTGCCTTCAAGAAAACAAGAGAAAAAAACAATAAAAATCACATAGTAAGTCTTATTTTTTCTATAATTATTACCAGAAGTACCTATATAGTTGGACAATGGTCCACTATAGCATGTAAACATATAACTTGTATTCTATTATTCTAAATCTATTTCTTCTACAGTAATAGATTTGATGAGTCTTTCATAAGTCATGTAAAATTATTAAGACATTTAGTAGCACAGATTCCATCATCTATGTTGTGGAGCATAAACACCTATATCTCCATGATAAGTCTTTACGCCAAAGCCGTCTGAGCCCTGCTGCCATGTGGGCACCTTCTACCAGCCCCCCACCCCCCAGTTCTGTCCACCGCATCAGGGCCCCAAATAATACACAAAGATATATATTAGTTTCAAATGTTGCTTGGCCAATGACTAGGATTTCTTATCTGCTAGCTCAGTCTTAATTATCAGCCATAATCATAAGACTTATTTTATGGAGGATGTAGGTGGAATGAGTCCTGTCTTCCTGGTGGTCACATGGTGACTGCAGAGCAGAGAGCAGGAGGAAGAGCAAGAGGACAGCTTCCTGTTTGTCCCTGCTTATATATGAGTCAGCCTGCTATGTCACTTCCTGCCTGGATCACAACACTTCTTTACTACCTTTCCCAGAATCCTCCTTGACTCCTAGTCTTGCCTAACTTGCTTCTACATGGGCCAACAGTACTTTATTCAACAACAAATAAGATAAATATATACACAGAAGCACATTCCCCATCAATAAACAAAAAAAATCAAAATAGAATTTGAATTTTGCAAATTTATCTATCTATATGTCAAACAAATAAATCAACAGGGAAGTCAAAATAAATATATTATAAATGAGACAATGTGTAGCTGTCTTTTGTTTTTATTTATTTACTTGTTCATTTGTTTATAGGTGCATACAGTGTGTGTGTGTGTGTGTGTGTGTGTGTGTGTGTAAGGGGGCACTCACACGAGCCTTATTCCTCTGCAGTGGCGTCACTCATGGAACCCTGCAACCCTTCCCTCTCTGGACTTTCACCCTATTTTCACTGCAGTTACAGGTACACACTGCCATGCTGGGCTTTTGAAGGTACAAGGTGTCTCAACTCAAGTCCTCATACTTCGACTGAGTCCTCTTCAAAAACAAACCCCTAGCTGTCTTCTAAATAAGCAAATAAAATTAACAATAAAAAAAACAAACTTGTGCTGTTAGATCTACAAAAGGTAAAACAGTTCAGTCTATCCATTAAAGAACCAGCAGTTGAGGAGACTAACCACAGGGATGGAAATATTATGTGTTTGTGTTAAACAAATTTTGTGATTGCTTAAATATATAAAAACAGAGGAAATTTCTATGGCACATTGGAACTTGTAACAAAAAAATGTTGAAAATGCATTAGAGCTTGAAAAAGATACAAGAATTATATGGTGGTGTTTTTTCACTTGTCCTTGGGAGTATTTACTAATCTCAGAATCAAGATGTCTAGTTTACTGGATGAAACAATGCTAAGTTTGAGGAGTAGAACATAAATCCACCCCAGTTGCTGAAAGTACGCTATAGTACACTAGTTAGTGCAAATTCAGTTTACTAAGTACTATTCAAAATCAATGCATCTGGGGAAACAAATTGTACTTGTTCTGAGATTTCAGGGATTCCAATACTGCTTCGTTTAAGCTGTAGCCCCTTAGGCATCACATAAAATGAAACACATAATCAGCTTTCAGACTGTATTTGCCTTCATTAATCATCAACAGTAGGCAAATTCTGAGCTTGCAAATTTAGATCCTGTATTGTTTCTTTGTGTTAATGATTATTGTCATTTATTCCCCTCCAGGTTTAACATTTTCAGCAACTACACAGCACAGATGGCAGAAAGCCCTCACAGAGATGTAATCAGAAAATGTGAACATGTTGTATTCAAAATACAAGATAAAGGAAAGTCATGAATTGCTCCCTGGCCTAGCTAATCAATCAAAATGTTATTACATAAATATCTACAGCAATGCAGTCATAATTTTGATTTACCACAGGAATTACAGTCTAAGTATATGTCCAACATTGACTATCAATACATAAAATGCTTATATGATACAAAAGCTATAATAATCTCTACATTGCAAGTGATGCTTACATTAATAAACTAAATTACTATAATTCATACTTCCAATAATAAAAATTTCAACTAGCACATCTTAACATCATCATTTATAAAATGTTAATCTATAAAAATTTTAATTCTGCAAAACTCTACCAACGGCCGCCCAAATTTTATCTATTTTATTTTCATATGGACATCCAAGTATGAAAATCATATATAACAAATATCATTCATATATTTACATAATTTCCTATTTCATAATGGAAAAATAATAACTTTGATACAAATTTTACCATGCTAGATTAATGAATGGAAAATGTGTCTACAAAGTGAGCAAATTTCTTTCTAAGATAATGTTTTAATTTATAATATATTTAAAGGGAAAAGTGAGGTATTTTGATATGTTTATCATTTTAAAAAGTAAATAAAGCTAAGTCACTTAACTATTGCCCACCAGAAACATATATATATATATATATATATATATATATATTATATATATATATATATTGGTTTTTCAAGACAGGGTTACTCTGTGTAGCTTTGGAGCCTATCCTGGCACTCGCTCTGGAGACCAGGCTGGCCTCGAACTCACAGAGATCCTCCTGCCTCTGCCTACTGAGTGCTGAGATTAAAGGCATGCACCACCAACACCCAGCTATTTTTTATATTGGCTAAGGGAGTTTAAAATCTATTTCTTAGTCTTAGAATGTATTATATTAGGAGTCACCATGAGTGACCCTGCTTTCCAGTTTTACTGACACTGTATCATCGCCCTTCCTTGGCAATTTCAAACATCTCCACCTCTATCAACTTGAACCCCATTCTTTCTTATATAGACTCTGTAATCAAGGAAGAGGAAACTGGTATTGATTGGGTATAGAGGAATAATTTTGATCTACTGGTGGTTTGTGATAGTCCTCTAGTAGTTGAACAAAATTTAATTTATAATAAACACATTTTCCTTAATAAGTTAAAAGGGTAACCTTACCACCTACACCTGATGTACACAGTCAACTAGAAATATAAAGTCTGTCCCTATGACAGTTATATTGAATTAGAAGATCTGAGAATGAGCTCTGCCAAACCATGATATATAGAAGCATCCTAGATGACATTTAGCAACATGAAACTTTGAAAAAAAACTGCAACAAGCTGTACAATTATTTAATAAGATAGAAGTCATTTTGTGTTCAGCGGATACACTGATTTAAGGTAGGTAGCATCAATAATGCCACTGTAAACACTGACTTTTTAAATAGATTCTTTCCATACATGTTTTGCTGGTTAATTTTATCACCCACTTAACATACTTACGAACCATCTGGAAGACAATCTTAATGAGAAATCTGTATCAGATTGACCTGTGGAAATGTCTTTGGAGTACTTTCTTGTTGTCAACTGAAGTGGAAAGACCCAGACTGACTAAGGATTACTTTCTTTCATTATTCTGTTTAAACGAAGCCAAACAACCCCCAAAACAAAACAAACTAGCAAGCCATGACCCCATTCCCCATATTAAAACATTGTAACAAATAATGGGACCTACAGAGAGTGAAGCTGAAGCATGAGCATTGCATTTTGGAGGCTATTATGAAAGTGTAAACAATGAACCAAATAAAACATTAAAATAGAAATGTATGGCTGAGACCAGGAATGTGTGGAATGTCTTAATAGAATCCATGACTGTGTCATGACACAGTGTGTCAGCTTTAAATGCATACCAGGAGTGTGCAATGACCCTGTTACAACAAAACAGATGCAAAAGAAAAATGCGTTTGCTCCTTCATTTCTCACTATCATAGCAAGCAAAGTCATTTCCCAGTGAGAATACCACTTTGAAATATCTGATAAGCCTAGAAAGCATAATGCTGTGTAAGGAAGAAGAGAAAAATCTTTTAAACTCTTCTCTATTTAATATAAACTTACTCTCTGGATAAAGTAAAGGCCAAATATTGCCTAAATTTGATTGGCATTTCAGATATATACCTAACCCTCCTTTTAATAAGATGGAGGCTAATTTTGGGACAATGACTTTCAGTTGCCTTACAGGATCCAATTCTACCTTATTAATTTTAGTGAATTTTTTTATAATCTAGGAAAAATAAACACACACATACATAATCAATTTAGCAACTTTGATATATATGTACATATATAAAAATTTAAAGTTAATCAGCATTGATGGTTTTTAATTTTATTATTATGCTCTCATTATGAAGCAGGATTACATTTTTGACCTCTATTCTGTTTCAGTATCTTGTACTGAAACTTACTTGCTTATTCAAGATAATTTGGACAGCACAGAGTACAGAATGCTTGCTAACTCAAAGCAAATTATAGTGCTAGTTTTTATAGGACAACTCAATATTAAAAACTCATCTATTTCTCAAGTTATTGTTTCTACCACAGTTCTGTTTATAAACTTAGTAAACATAGCTTTACACATGGGCAACACATACACTTAAAGATTAAATGTGAATCACTTCAATATTTTTCTCAGTTACACTACGAGAATCAGCACCTTAATTACAATCACCCCCAAGTTCTGAATACCTTGACTGTGGGAAGTAGATTTGGTTGATTGTACTTGTAGGGACACATGGTGAAGGAGAGAAAAAGTTCATATTTATCAGTATATTCCTTGAAGCTGCAGTGCAATTTAAAGTTTTACAAAACTTGTTAATTTTTACAGTCCTCAAGTTTCATATGCACATAAGGCTGCATAGCCTAGGTTTTTAAAACGAAGTGGGATCATTAGGTTTGTTCTGAGCCAGTGTTTCTAGCCTGAAGGGGAGAAGCAATCACTGCAAGCTAATAATAAAACTAGTACTGAAGACATTAGTTTTCAAGGAATATTTTGCAGACCTAAGATGTTTGCAGGCTCTTAATAAGTAGTCATACTTTTGGGAACATATGAAATCCTCAGAATGCTGAAAGATGCTTATAAGTATCGGGATCTCTTCCTTCCTTCCTTGATCCTACACAAAAAGATACATGCAGGGTGAGTACAATTTTTCAGAGTTCGTAGCATTACTCTATTTCTGCAGAACATTACTAGGTCTCTGTCTTTTGCACATCAATCAACAATTATGGTGGAAATAGTTTTGAGACTTACTGGGTTTTAAGTTATTTTTCTTGACTGTAGAATTTTATGCAAAATTTAGTATATATTAAATGGCTACTGATTTTCCAAATGAATGGTTTTCATACAACATTTTCAAATGAGTACAGAACTCCATTCCAGAATATCTTTCAAGTCTAACATCAAATAGGACATACTTAATGAAACACCCTCTTGGCTGATGGTGGTGCATGCCTTTAGTTCCAGCACTCAGGAGGTAGAGGCAGGAGAATCTCTGTGAGTTCAAGGTTAGAATGGTCTACAGAGTGAGTTTCAGGACAGGTTCCAAATCAATACAGAGAACCCTGTCTAGAAAAACCAACCAACCAACCAACCAACCAACCAACCAACCAACCAACCAACCAACCAAAAGAAACACACTCTTAGGATTACGATTCTATCATATCTGATGTGTTGGATGGCATTTCTGTACAACTCATGTAATAATACCCTTATGTGTTAAAGCAATACTTGGCCTTAAAAACAGAATATATCAAGATTTGTATAGCATGGTAAAACACTTTTTATTAATTGAACTAAATCCTAGTTTATTTGTAATATTATACCTAACACATCATATACCTTCAGATACTCTTCAAATTTTTACTTATAATTTATTTTCTAAAGCAATATTATGAAAATGCATTATTGTACCAGTATATAGCATAAAATGCTGGAAGACAATTAAGACATCATTTTTTCAGATTTTTAAAATTTAAATTAGAAACAAGCTTGTTTTTACATATCAATCCCAGTTCTTTCTCTCTCCCCACTTCCCCTGCTCCCAACTGAACCCTTGTCCCATCCTCTTTCTGCCCCCCATTGAGGATGAGGTATTTCATGGGTGATCTTCAAAGTATGTCATATCATTTGGAGCAGGGCCTAGGCCCTCCCTCGTGTGTCTAGTCTGAGAGCGTATCCCTCTACATGGAAGGGGATCCCAAGTCCATTCTTATAATAGGGATAAATATTGATCCACTACTAGAGGCCCCATAGATTGCCCAGGCCTCCTAACTGACACCCATGATCAGGCAGTCTGGGTCATTCCTATGATGGTTTTCTAACTATCAGTCTGGGGTCCATGAGCTATCCCATGTTCAGGTGAATTGTTTCTGCAGGTTTCTCCAGCTAGGTCTTGACCCCTTTGCTCATCATTCCTCCATCTCTGCAACTGGATTCCAGGAGTTCAGTTCAGTGTTTAGGTCTGGCTGTCTGCTTCTGCATCCAACAGCTAAGGATGAAGGCTCTAGGGTGGCATATAAGGTAGTTATTGATATTATTATAGGTGAAAGGCATTTAAGGAAGCCTCTCCACTATTGCTTAGATTCTTAGTTGGGGTCATCCTTGTAGATCTCTGGTCACTTCCCTAGTGCCAGATTTCTCTTTAAACCTATAATGGCTCCCTCTATTATGGTAACTCTTGCTCTCTATTCTTCCCATGACTCACACTTCCTACTCCCTCATGTCTTCCTCTTCCCTTCCTCTTCTCCTTATATCTTTCTCCTACCTCCCTTTCCCCTCTCCCATGATCCCAATTAACTCAGGACATCTTGTCCCTTTTTCCTTCACCAGGGGACCTTGTAAGTCTCTCTTAGGGACCTCCTTGTTTTCTAGTTTCTCTGGAGGTGTGGATTGTAGGCTGGTAATCCTTTGCTCTGTGTCTAAAATCCATATATGAATAAGTACATACCATATTTATATTTTGGTGACTTGGTTACCTGGCTCAGGATGATTTCTTCTAGTTCCATCCATTTACATGTGAATGTCAAGATTCCATTGTTTTATTTCTGCTGAGAAGTACTCCATTGTTTAAATGTACCACAGTTTTTCCATCCAATCTTCAGTCTAGGGGTATCTAGGTTGCTTCCAGGTTCTGGCTATTATAAATAATGCTTCTATGAACATGGTTGAATCGAAGTCTTTGTTGTAAGAATGTGCATTTTTGGGTATATGCCGAAGAGTGGAATTGCTGGATCTTGAGGTAGACTGATTCCCATTTTCCTGAGGTGTCGCTATACTTATTTCCAAAGTGGCTGTACAAGTTGGCACTCCTACCAGCAGTGGAGGAGTGTTCCCCTTTCTCCACATCCTCTCCAGCATAAACTGTCATTGGTGTTTTTTATTTTAGCCATTCTGACAAAAGTAAGATGGTATCTCAGAGTTGTTTTGATTTGCATTTCCCTGATGGCTAAGGATATTGAGCACTTTGTTAAGTGTCTGTCAACCATTTTTAGACTCCTCTATTGAAAACTCTGTTTACTTCTGTTCCCCACATTTTAATGAGATTATTTGGTAATTTGGAAACTAGCTTCTTGAGTTCTTTTTAAATTTTGGATATCATCCCTCTGTCATATGTGGGGTTGGTGAATATATTTTCCCATTCTGTGGGCTGCCATTTGTCTTGATGACTGTGTCCTTTATCTTATAGAAGCTTCTCAGTTTCAGGAGGTTCCATTTATTAATTGTAGACCTCAGTTTCTTTGCTACTGGTGTTATGTCAAGGAATCTGTTTCCTGTACCAGTTCATTCAAGGGTACTTTCCATTTTCTAGTCTAATAGGTTCAGTGTGGCTGGATTCATGTTGAGGTCTTTGATCCATTTGGACTTAAGTTTTTTGCATAGCGATAGACATGGACCTATCTGCAGTTTTCAACATCCAGTTATGCTAGCACACTTTTTCAAAAATGCTTTCTTTTTTCCATTGTAGAATTTTAGGTTCTTTGTCAAAATTCAGGTGTCTGTAGGTGTGTGGGTTAATATCAGGATTTTCAATTTGATTCCATTGGTCCACCTGTCTATTTTTGTGCCAATACCAAGCTGTAAAATAGAGCTTGTATTCTGGGATGGTGATGCCTCCAGAATTTCCTTTATTGTACAGGGTCGTATTGGCTCTCCTGGGATTTTTGTATTTCTCTATAAAGTTGAGTACTGTTGTTTCAAGGTCTGTGAAGAATTGTGCTGGTATTTTGGTGGGGATTGCACTGAATCTGGAGATTGCTTTGGGCAAGATTGCCATTTTTACTGTGTTGATACTACCTATCCAAGAGCATGGGAGTTCTTTCCATTTTCTGTTATCTTCTTTAATATCTTTCTTTAAAGACTAGAAGTTCTTGCTATACAGGTCTTTCAATTGTTTGGTTGGTATTACCCCAAGATATTATATGTTGTTTGTAGCTATTGTAAAGTGTGATGTTTCTCTGATTTCTTTCTCAGCGCATTTATCATCTGTATATACTAGGGCTACTTATTTTCTTGAGCAAGTCTTGTATCCTATCACTTTGCTGAAGCTGTTTATCAGCTATAGGAGTTCCCTGGTACAGTTTTTTGGGTCACTTATGTAAACTATGATATCATCTGCAAATAGTGAAAGTTTGACTTTTTCCTTTCCAATTTTTATGACCTCAATGTCGTTTTATTCTCTTTTTGCTCTAGCCAGAACTTCAAGTACATTATTGCAGAAATATGGCTGGGGAGATTGGACAGCCTTGTCTTGTTCCTGATTTTAGAGGATTCGTGCTGAGATTTCTCCATTTAGTTTGATGTTGATTGTTGATTTTTATTATGTTTAGGTATGTTCATGTTATCTGTGATCTCTCCAAGACCTTTATCATGAAGTGATGCTGGATTTTGCCAAAGCATTTTTCAGCATCTAGTGAGATGATCAGGTGTTTTTTTTTTCAGTTTCTTTATATTATTGATTACATGTTGAAACATCCTTGTATCCATGGGATGAAGCCTACTTGATTATGGTGGATGATTTCTCTGATGTGTTCTTGGATTTTATTTGCCAGTATTTTATTGAGTATTTCTGTATCAATATTCATGAGGGATATTGGTTTGTAGCTCTCTTTCATAGTTGTGTCTTTGTGTGGCTTGGGTACCAAGGTAATTGTAGCTTTGTAAAAAGTGTTTGGCAATGAACTTTCTGCTTCTATTTTCTGGAAAAATTTGAGGAGTATTGTTTTTAGTTCTTCTTTGGATTTCTGGTAGAATTCTACACTGAAACCATCTGGCCCTGGGCTTGTTTTGGTTGGGAGATTTTTGATGACTGCACTCTTTCATTAGGGGTTATAGGTCTGTTCAAATTGCTAATCTGTTCTTGATTTAACTTTGGTAAATACTATGTATCCAGAAAATTGTCCATTTCCTTTGGATTTTTGAATTTTGTGGAGTACATGTTTTCAATGTATGACCTGAAGATTCTCTGGATTTCCTCAGTGTCTATTGATATGTCCCCCTTCTCATTTCTGATTTTGTTAATTAGCATGTTCTCTTTCTGCCTTTTGGTTCATTTGGATAAGGGTTTGTCTATCTTGTTGATTTTCTTGAAGAATCAACTCTTTGTTACATTTATTCTTTTTATTGTTTTCTTTGTTTCTACTTTATTGATTTTAGCCCTCAATTTCATTATTTCCTGGTGTCTGCTACTCTGGGGTGAGTTTGCTTCTTTTTGTTCTAGAGCTTTCAGTTGTGCTGTTAATTCTCTAGTGTTAGTATTCTCCAGTTTCATCATGTGGGCACTTAGTGCTATGAACTTTCCTCTTAGTACTGCTTTCAAAGTGTCCCATAAGTTTAGGTATGTTGTGTCTTCATTTTCTTTGAATTCTAGGAAGTCTTTTATTTCTTTCTTCACCCAGGAATGTTGCAATTGTGCATTATTTAATTTCTATGATTTTGTAGGGTTTCTGCAATTTGTCTTGTTGTTGAATTCTCACTTTAAAGCATGGTGGTCTGATAAGATACAGAGGGTTATTCTAATGTTTTTTGTATCTGTCAATGTTTGGTATGTTGCCAAGTATGTGGTAAATTTTAGAGAAGGTTCCATGTGGTCCTGAGAACAAGTTATATTCTTTTGTGTTTGGATGGAATGTTCTATAGATGTCTGTTAAACCCAAATGTGTCAGAGATTCTGGTAGTCCTTCTGTTTCTTTGTTAAGTTTCTGTCTGGTGGTCCTCTCTGGTGGAGAGAGTGGGGTATTGAAGTCTCCTACTGTAAGTGTGTGAGGTTTTATGTGTGATACGAGTTTTAGCAATGTTTCTTTTATGAAAGTGGGTATCTTTGTATTTGGGGCATAGATATTCAGAATTGAGACTTCATCTTGATGGGTTTTTCCTGTGATGAACATGAAATACCCTTCTTCATCTCTTTTGGATTGATTTTAGTTTAAAGTCTAATTTTTTAGATGTTAGGATAGATACACCAGCTTGTTTCTTATGTCCCTTTGATTGGAAAATCTTATCTTAACCCTTTACTGTGAGGTACCTTCTGTCTTTGAAGTTGAGGTGTGTTTCTTGTATGCAGCAGAAGGATGGATTCCATCATAGTAACCATTCTGTTAGCCTGTGTCTTTTTATAGGTGAGTTGAGATCATTAATATTGAGGGAAATTAAGGACCATTGAATGTTAATTTTGTTTGTTTTGGATGTGTTGTTGTTGTTGGTATTATATGTGGATTTACCCTGCTTTTTTTTGGGGGGGTTGGTAAAGTGGGATTATCTATTGCCTATTTTTTAGAGTATAGTTAATTTCCTTAGGTTGGAGTTTTCCTTCCAGTACTTTTTGTAGGGCTTGATTAGTCGCTATGTATTGTTTAAATCTGGTTGTGTCCTGGAATATCTTGTTTTCTCCATCTATAGTGATTGAAAGCTTTGCTGGATATAATAGCATGGGCAGGTATCCGTGGTCTCTTAGTGTTTGTAGAATATCTATATAGGACTTTCTGTTTCAGTTTCCATGGAGAAATCAGATATAATTCCCTTTATATGTTACTTGGCCTTTTTTCCTTTGCTACTATTAATATTCTTCCTTTATTCTTCTGTATGTTTGGCATTTTGATTATTATGTGGCTAGGGGACTTTTTTTTGGTCCAGTTTATTTGGTGTTCTGTAAGCTTCTGGTACGTTCATTGGTATGTCTTTCTTTAGTTTGGGAAAGTTTTCTACTATGATTTTGTTAATATGATTTCTGCATGTTTGAATTGGGTTTCTTCACCTTCTTCTATACTTATTATTTTTAGGTTTGGTCTTTTTATGGTGTCCCATATTCCTGGATATTTTGTGTTAAGGATTTGTTGGACTTAAGATTTTCTTTGGTCTATGAATCTATTTTTCCTAGTTTATCTTCAACACTTGAGATTCTCATTCCCATCTCTTGTATTCTTTTGGTTATGCTTCATCTGTAGTTCCTGATCGCTTACCCATCTTTTCTAATTCCAGCATTCCCTCAGACTGTGTTTTTTTTCTCTATTTCAGCTTTCAAACCTTGCACTGTTTGAATTGTTTCTTGTAATTTTTGGTTTGTCTTTTCTTCTATTTCTTGAATTTTTTGTTTGTTTTTTCTTCCATTTCTTTAAAGGATTTTCTCATTTCCTGTTTTAGGTTCTCTATCACCTTTATGAAGTTTCTAAGGTCATTCTCTTCTGCCTCATCTGTGCTTTGATGTGTTTGCTGGTGTAGATTCCCTAAGTCTCTGGTTGTGCCATATTAGTTTTTCTGTTGTTGAATGTGTTCTTATATTGTCATCTTCCCATCCCTTCTTCTATTGTGTGCAGACAGGGTGTCTTCCTCTCCTGTTGGGTATGGATTCAAGGTTCTCTTCCTTTGGCTGCAAGCAGGTCTAATACTCTTATAGGTCTCAAGGAGGGTGTAGGCAGGTCAGAGACACTCCCTCTCCCGGTGGGTGGGGACAGGACTAGCACAGTGTTGTCAGCAGACTCTAGATTGCTTAGTGTGTCAGGGGAAAGTTGACCTGTTTGCAGTCCCCAGGCCAGGAGATCCCAAAGGGGGCAAGCAGAAGTTGCACCTGAGATGGGCCCAAGTTCATGTCTCCTCTCCAATTAAGACATCTTATTAAAACTAAAGATTTTTCAGTTTGGGAGTTGAACTGGAAGTCAATTCAAGCATCTTTAACCACACTTAAAACAGAGTGAATATAATTATTATATAATTATTGGGATATAATTCACATTTTTAAAGACACTATTTAGATATCACTGGACATTGAATACTTCAAAGATAAACTGATTGGCAGAATCATAATTGTCATTAATTTCTCATCATTATCTCCTGATTTCTCAGACAGAAACTCTGTATTCCTCAACAGATAGTAAGTTATTTTAGGGCTATTTATTTATTTATTTATTTATTTTGTTTTTATTTATAAACCCTTGCTGAAATAAATAATTGAGTCCTAGTAAACTTTCCTTCAATTATTCAAGTTTGTAATCAGAAATGAAAACATATGTAAATAACCAAATAGATGGGACTGTGGCATACTGGTAGAATACTTGTCTTAGAGCTGATCTATAGTACAGAAAAATAAAGATAATTGAACAACTAAACAGAACAGAATAAGGGCAACAACAGTGTTTTCCTATGGTACTTGGAAGTGGCTCAGTGTATGTTCAGTTTTGAAAATATTTTTAACTAATTGTAATTCATGAAATTATATTCATCTTTGGACTAATGTAAAAACTTTGTCAGGTACAAGTCATTCAATTAGTGATATTTCTGAAAAAATTCAAATTATGCTCATTTTTATATTAAGGGTAAACAAGCTACATAAATGATTAAATTTGAGGATAGCTAATGTATTAAAATCTTGGATAATTTTGTAATAGTAACTAACCAATGAAAACTTCTTTTCAGAGGGAAAAAGCTTATACAATATGAGGAAAGTCCTGCCATATTTGTTAATAATATTATAAGAGGCCACGAGCTACACACATCTATATTTCCCCCCTTCCTTGTTGTATATTTTCCTATTGATTTTTCTTTGGGTGGAGGCTACAAAAGCTCATGCCCCCCCATCTCTCTCTTCCTTCCATTCCTCACTTATCACCCCCTCTTTCTGACTCTGGTGTTTCAAGGTGTGAGCTCTCAGCTATTGCTCTACCTCTATGATTTCCTGCCTGCTGCCATGCTCCTTACATGATAGTCTTGGATTCTAATCTTCTGAAAAGATAAGCCCCACATAAACTCTTCTTTCTGTAAGTTGCCCTGCTCATGGTGTCTTATCACAATAATAGAAAAGTAACTAAGACAGTAACTGGTGGGGAATAATAAAGGGAGCAGGAAGAGGGAATAAGTGTGATTAATGTGGGGGTAAATATATTGAAAGTTCTTTATATGTATGTATGAGAGTGTCATAATGAACTCCATTATTTTACAAGATTAATCCACACATACAGATAACTTAAAATATTACTTTATGCATTTCTAGTCACATGTATTACTGTCTTTAATTGGGTTTTAATATGAAAACTTAAAATAATTTAGAGCTAAAATATTATCATTTTTGTCTTACCAAAGTAGAATAGCTTTATGTAATTCAGTGCAGAGGTAATTGTAAGTTTATATAGTTTTGCATGAATTACTGTTCCTGACAAAATAGCCTCTTATTCTTAATATCCTTAATAACGACCATAGTATAGATTAAATATTCTGTCCCCTTAAGATGGAAAATAAGATCAGGATTAGTTTCTTTAGACTAATTGATCTATGTTGAGAAAATCTTATTATCTATCCAACTAAATCTTTTCTATTACTGAATGACAGTATGATTTAAATCTCTGTTTGGCATAATAGTTCTCATCTGTTTAATTATAAAGATTTTGAAGGCTACTTGAAAGAAGGGAGGATATAACCTTGATTTCCACTTGGACAGACCAAGTTGGCTATGTTTATGGTGGCCTTGAAATTCTCCAGATGTTTTTAATGAGAGCTATTAATTTTCGATCCTCTAATGGCATTAATTGTCCAATACAGAATACAAAGGAAATGGCCTCTGAGAGAGAAGGTTCAGTCAGCTAGTTCAGGAATAGATTTGTTTCAGTAACTCAAAAAGAAACCTAGAGCTATTATGATGGTTGTGTCTGCAGAAACAATTGGGCATATTCCAAAAGAAATGAGAAATTCTGTAACCTACCTTCAGATAATAAAAAAATTAATCATTTTCATATCTCGTGTGCAACATTATAAATTGTTCTTTGTGAACAAAATGCAGCAACAAGTCTGTTTATGATTATTGTGTAGGGGAGAAAGAGACTAAGTGGCTGAAATATCTTTAGGTTTTCGAGTTGTGACTTATTTGGGCTGTAAGATAAATATTTATAACAATCTAGTGGGATAAAAAACAATTTTAGACGAACTGTTTCCAGATCTACACTCTTCTCCAATCCAGTTAAGTCTTTATTGATAGCTATTGAATTTATTTTCTATTTATTATGTCTTGTTTAGCCTATCTCTTGAGATAAAATCATTTAAAGAATTATTGTTAAGCATGCTTATATAGAAATAATAAATTAATGCCTTTTTAGTTTAACTTGGCATATTCCAGATCAAATAATATCTCCCAGGTTCACTGATTCTGCCACAATTAACAGCAGGTCCATTTTACATTATCAGTGAATTTTGCTACTGAAGACAAGAAGTTGCAGATTTATCCTGGGCATACAGGTTTCAAATATTCTGGACAAAAGCCTTCTAGCAAGATTGTGGAATCCTATGACAGTCCTGTTTCTGGTTTTGAAGATCCCCATATTGTCCCTAGTGATTGCAATGATTTGCATTCCTTTTGTCAGTGAATGGGAATTACCTTGTACTTCTACCTTTACCTGGACTAATTTGTACATTTGTCTTTTTTTTTTTCTTGCTTTTTCATAATATCCATTATATGTGAGATGATATGTAATAGCATCTTGTCTTTCCAGTGTATTTGGTTTAGGCAGCTGATGTGACTGGAAGGTAGAGAGCACAAGGCAGGGTCTCTCTGGGTTGTGGATCACATCTGAAGCCACACCCAAAGGGGTGTGGCCACTAGCACAAATTCACAGACAAGGGGATATTACTTTCTGGTTGTGATTTACATTTCTTCAGTGGTTAATGATGCTGAATTTATTTCAGTATAGATATTGGCAACTTGTATGTTCAATAATTTCAAATTCCTCAAAGAAAAAAGCCTGCCTGTATTATGTATTTTCTCATGCAGTGAGTGAGGTGGATTCCATTTGAACTCTATTGTGATAGCAACACTGATGCCTTTTCCTCTAAGGAACCCTTTCTTTTTCTATGTTGTTATCTAGTTAGAAGATCTGTTATTTAGCATACATTCATTACTAAAATCATACCTTCTCACTTAAAAATGTATATTCATTCATAGCCAGGCGGTGGTGGCACATGCCTTTAATCCTCAATCCCAGCACTCAGGAGGCAGAGGCATACTGATCTCTGTGAGTTCGAGACAAGCTTGATCTACAAGAGCTAGTTCCAGTACAGTCTCCAAAACCACAGAGAAACCCTGTCTCAAAAAACCAGAAAAAAATGTATATCCACAGTACAGGATGTACTGAGCCTCCTGTCAGTGGTGAGGAAACAACTAAACTATAGAACTATAAGGTTCAGTCTGAATAGAATGGGTTCAGACTTTTGCTAAGGGATGATGTTCCGGAAGGTTGACACTATGAAGATCTGTATCACCAAGGGAAATAGCTGAGAGGTGTTTGGTAGAAAAAGTATATGGATGAAAGGCCCTGAGGCTGAAGTGAATTTATCTAACAGGTAAGGAAAACCTGTGTGGTTATGGAACAAGCACCTGTCTGAGAATTCAGAGATGCAGAAGTTGAGTCAGAAGAGGCAAAGGTAGGCACTGCAGGTCACTCTAAACAGATTGGAATTCCAAACAGACATTGTGTGAGTAGTAGAATTGTCAGCCATCTGACATTGGCTGACAGGTGAGGAATAGGCTGCATGCAAGAAGCTGCAACATGAATGCAATCACAAATTCCAGACAGTAGGTTTAACTTTATTTTATGGATCCCAAGTAAGAAATAAGTTAAAAGCCATTAAACAGACATACATCAAAGGAAAATAGAAATAAGCTTGTATCACTTTTTAATGCATTTATTTTTATGTCACACTCAAAGAAAAACTATTTGTTTCTGTAGTTTATGCTTATTAATTGAATGATAAAAATCTTAATATTTTGTTGATTTGCACAAGGTAAATTGCATTATCTAATTACTCCTTGCATATTATGAACTCACGTAGGCATGCATGTATATATAAATAAATGCACATGAACATGTTTTAGCTGAAATTCCTACTTGCTAGAGAATAAAAATCTGAAGCTTTGTCATGGAAATAATGATTATCATATCCAGCAAATAAATTTTCAGCAGGAAACTGAAATCCTTATTTTAAATGGAATAGAGAAAGCTTCCTAAATTATTAGATGCCTGAAATACTTCACTATGAAAAATTGTCACCGCATTAAATGACTATAGAATTGGTATTGTCTTTCTATAGTCATTTAAATTATTCTAATTTTATTCAACTTTTATTTTATCTGAACCACTTATGAGAAACAGATATTAGGTTAGAAAATTCAAGTCTAAAGTCCTACTTACTTACTAAGACATCATACATTTTCAAAGTTTATTTTGTTGACTTTGGAGTGTCTTTCAAACAAGATAATAACTGGCTACACATTCTACTTCTTTTTCATGAGTATAATTCACTACTTATCAACAAACTGTACTTTATCCTTCTATTTATAGGTATTGAAAGAACAATAGGACAGCATCCAGGTTTTCTCATTTCACTTTCTCTAAAATTGAGGCAAAATCATTGGCTATTTCTGCCACTACAGCTACTGCTCTTGTCTAAGCCACCAATGATCTCAACTGAGCTAAATATAACCAACCATAGCTGGCTTTCATTTTATGTAAACCAGAAAAACACTTGTCTCAGGAAATCTCTCCCTCTGTACAGCACATAGATCATGCTTCCAGAATAGTCTACTCTCATGTTTTCCTGTTGTCCACATTTTTTGTCTTTCAGTTTAATTTGTTATTTCTTCCTGTTTTCCAGATCCCCTGTGGCCTTTGTCCCTTACTTTTCTAGATATATACATAATATTGGGGATTTTTTTTGCTTGTTTGTTTATTTCATAACATTTGACTTTAATGGGAAATAAACACACAAATCTAAATCTCCAATATTTCTGAGCTCCATTTAAAAGGCTTAATTTAAAATAAAGCTTTTCTTTTACCCCTACAACATGAAGACATTGACAAGTTAAGAAGAGATAAACAACTGTGTGTTACATTAAAAATTTAAAGAGCGATATGTCTTGTCCTTATTAGAAGTGGACAACAAGTTGATGATTAATATGATTCAGCCTTTAACAAATACTGATTTTGTGATAAACCAACTATGAAATGGTATTTTTTCCCCATGTACCTTTAAACCCATCAATCCATTTTACTTTTTTGTATCATTTAAAAGTTATAGATATGCTATATTTACCTTCCAATATGTCATCACACTTATTATTGAAACTGGAGTTCAATATTGCTTACATGTTATTGGTAAGAGTTATTTTACATTCAGCACAATATGTAAGTTTTTAATATACCATTTAATGAATTCTAGTAAAATACATAATACAGAAATAAAAGATAGTTATCACCTGTTGAAGTGCTTTCATGTCTCTTTCATGTCAATCACTGATCCATGCATTTGAGTGATGTTTTCTAAAAGGGATTGCCATAACAATAAAACCACCCCACTTATGTATTCAATAACATGAGTGCACTTCACAAAGGAACTGTAGATATACCTAAGCCTATATTATGTAAGTCCTTGAATGTACTGAAATCCAGTTCAACTAACAGCAAATATGATGATAAAAATAAAAGTAAAAATAAAGAATGTATATTGACTTGAAAAAGGTACATGAACCTCCTGGGATGTTGCAAATGTCTTTATCTCATCTGATAGCTTTTCATACAAGCTGGGAAACATTATTGAGCTATGTACTAAAGAAGTTTGAGATTTATGTTACTATATTTGAACTAACCCTCATCTCCATATTTAAAGGTGGGTTAACTGTCGGGTCTATCTCCACCAGCGAGAGAAACACGACCACGACTCTTCTTCAAGCAGTTTATTCAGGAACCTTGTACATCAGCTTCTCTCCCTCCCAGCCCCTGCAAGCCCTTAAGTAGATGCTCAGTGCCCAATCAGCTCATGCCATCTGGCAATCCCGGATAGGCCACAGAAGGAGGAAGCACGCCAGATGCCTCAAGCACTTCCAAATAAGGCTTGTTTACAGCTAAGCTCAGACTACCTGGCATCCAGCCAGGCACCATCTTAGGGCTGTGGCTCTCCACAGTTCCCCTTTTTTATTTTATAGCACAACAGGTAAGGGTAGGGGTCTGATCTCTGAAAACAAGGGACAATGTAATGGCCCCACGCCTAGGTATCAGCCAAGCTGGTGCCACACCAGTCCGGTATCTTTTGTCAGAGATGGGATTACGATACCAACCCATGTGTAATCAGACTTGCCCTTCATGAAGTTCACACTTCATGTGCAGTACTACGTCTTGCAACCTGTATGGAGGAAGTAATTACTTAGCTTTTGAATACTGTTAACCAAGCCTGAGGAGACTGCCCTGCCTCCAGGGCTACGAAGGCTTGTGCAATCATGGCATTACTTCTCTGTGAAACCCTCATCCTGCAGATACACCATAAAGCAATGATACTGACAAGGATAAGCATTCCTCCCAGGTCACCCATCATTATTCTGACTAATATTACTAACTATAAAAAAGCACAAATTCCCTGGCAAACCAAAACTAACATTACCCTTACTGGACCAATATCCGTATCTAAAGGCAAAAAAGGTAAATTTAAACTCAAATTTCTACTATAAATCTAGGGAAAACTTGAGAAGAATGTCTGATTGGCAGTGGTTTTAGGAACACCGACAGAATCCCCCATCGGGGTTCTGCTGTTGTCTTGTTGATCAGCATCACCGTCATGATCGTCAGCATCAGGTACATTGGTCTGCTTATGATTTTCGCCATCCTCAGAGGCAGGGACTCTTGTCAGCCTTTCTGGAACCCACACTGGCTCTGATTGATCCTGCAGGAAAACACAAACAGACCCTCTCGCCCATGATAGCATAGGGTCAGGACCCTTCCACAGTCCAGTAATGACATCCTTCCATTTTACCAATCCCTTAGTGCAGGGAAGGGCACTATGATGGCGATCAGCAGCCGAATGCCCATCCACATCCAGTTGAAAAAAATTAAGAGTCAATAAAGCTAAAGATATTCTTTCCTTGGGGGTGTGGCCTTGGCCTATTCCCCCTTTTTGTTTTATTAGGCATTCCTTCAAGGTTTGATGATCTCGGTCAACAATACCTTGACCTTGAGGATTATAAGGAAGTCCATGCTTCAACTCTATATGCATTTGCTTGCAAAAGGCAGAAAAGGATACAGCAGTATACCCTGGTCTGTTATCTGTTTTCAGTTGTTGTGGCATGCCCCATGCAGCCCAAGCTTCCAAGCAGTGGGCAATTACATTCCTTGCTTTTTTTCCACTTAAGGGAGTAGCATGTATCACTCCAGAACAGGTATCCACATATTTTAATGCCCCAAATTCAGGAATATGAGTAACATCCATTTGCCATAACTTAAGCAGAGTCAATCCTCTAGGATTTACTCCCCAAGCTGGAGGATATAGGAAAGTAACACAATCCTTACAAGCCTTAACTGTATCACGAGCAGCAGCATGGAATTTACCAAAGCGGCATTGCAAAGTTTTAGAATTAACATGGAATTGTGAATGAAATTGTTGAGCTCTATCCAATGGAAGGGAGGCAAATGCAAACTGCATTCTGGTACATTTATCCACTAAATCATTCTTTGCACTAATTGCTCCAGGCAGACCAGTATGCACTCTAATATGCTGAATATAAAAGGGTTGCGAGCGCTTCCAAATAATTTCTTGTAGCTGGTTCACATAATTTTGAATGGGACTATTTACCTTTATTTTTCCAGCGACTTCTAAATCCTTAACTAGATTAACAACATAATTAGAATCTGAGATCAAATTGAAGGCCTCAGGGACCCTTTTAAACACTTCAAGAACTATTTGGAATTCCACTATTTGAGGTGATCCTGGTATAAATTGACAAACAACTGGGGCGCTCTCCCCAGTTACATAAGCACCACACCCAGTCTTGGATCCCTCAGCAAAAATATTCACAGCACCCTTAATAGGTTCTTTACGAGTCACTCTTGGGAAAATTACTGGGTGCTCTTTAAAGAAATTTAACATAGGATGTTTAGGATAATTATTATCTATAGCCTCATCAAAGCTGACTTTAGAATTGCCCACTCATCCAAAGATGCGACTAAAATGTTTATTTGAGCAGCAGAATAAGGAGTAACTAGCACATCAGGTTGACATCCAAAATATTGCAAACATTGTTGAATCTCCATTAAAGCAAGATTAGCCACGCTAGTAGGATAATGTTCCACTGATTTATTCACTGACCTTCTGGGGGTGGATCCATAACAGTGGTGCCCCTTGCCATAGCACTCCTGTGGGCTGACAAGCGGTTGCCAATATGCACAGCCAAATGGGTTGATTGGGGATGCATCGCATCAAGGACGCTGTACTCAATCCTTGTTCCACCTTTTGCAATGCCAATCGTGCTTCAACAGTCAGCATCCGCGGGGAATTGAAATCAGAATTACCAATTAATATATCATACAATGGTCTCAACTCCTGATTAGACAATTTCAAAAATGGCCAAATCCAATTTGTATCACCTAATATATTTTGAAAATCATTTAAAGTTTGTAATGTATCTAATCTAAGCGTTATTTTTTGCGGCACAACACAATCTTTATTTATCTTAACTCCTAAGTAGTTAATAACACTACCCTGCTGGACCTTTTCTGGGGCTATGTATAATCCCTTTCTCTCCAAGGTCTTTACCAAATCTCCATATGCTAAGTGCAGCAATTTCAACTCCTTACTAGTTAACAGAATGTCCATGGGGCCTTGAATGATCTTAGTAAGATTGCCACTCACTTCTCCTTTATTGGGCAATGATTTCCAGGCTTGAGTTGCTATGATATTGATCTGCTCGAAGACCTGTAATGGTAATCCTGTTTGCTGCTGAGCAAACTGACCCTGCCCCAGCAGCATGTCCACATCCCAGGCTGCGTTTCCTGCTGCTCTATTAACGGCAGCCTGCTCATTGGCAAACTCTATTAAGAGGGCTTTCCAGTCTAAAGATTGCCCAGGGGTTAAGCAAGCTCAGACTAAACTCATCCAATCACTTGGAGTCATGCAATGGCGAGTGAGAGCTTCCACCTGCGCTGTGGTAAAGGCTGCAGTCACCCGTAAGTATGCACGGACTCAGCAAGGGCTTTGATCGTTTTAAAATCGAGGGGCTCATGATAGCGCTGTCCTGCGTTGTTCTGGAAAACAGGATAACATAACTCATGCCTCATTTCTTTCCATACCTCTGGGCAAAAGGACGCTCCCCCAGAACCACTGGGGGGAGGAAGTTATGTTTATGGAGAGGAAGGCGGTCCTGGAGCAGTTGGCTCCACCTCGCCGGACCCTGAACACTTCCGCAAAGATGCCCTCTCCATTTTTTTGTTTTTTTGCTAGCATTTCTAGTTCCTCTTCTGCATCTGAGCTACTCCCCTCTGAACTTTCCTCAATACTTTCCTTTTCTGACTTAGTGGATCGCTCCTCTTTCAGTTGTTCTAGAACTTCCTGCCCCTTCTCAACGGCTCTGCAACATCTCTGATCTTCCAAACAACTGCGAACAAGCCTCCAAATTGGTCTTGTCCCGGACTTCACTGTCCCCTGACCCCAAGCAAAGTCTAGGTCTTTCCCAAGCTTATCCCAGCAGCTGGTGGTTAAATTACCGGAATCAGCAATCCAGGGGGCTACCACATCAACCTCTTGGATAAATCTCTCTAAAGTACTTTTCTTTAATTTCAATCCCTTAGACCGTAACAGCTCTTGAAGAGCAATGAAAATTGGTTACGATGTTGTAGTTCCCATACTTTCACTTTTGGTTACCTCTGCTTTGTCCAAATCCTGGAACTTTGTTGCTCCTCACCAGAGACCTATTGCCTCTTTACCGAGGGCTTTATTACTCCTTACCGGAGACCTTATTGCCTCTTTACCGAGGTCCTTAGCTTGGTCCCAACTTACCTGGGACTTACCAGTCTACTGCCCTGACTGCAGGAAGTTCTGAGCCGTTCACCCTCGGAGGTTCCCCGTATGGGCCACCACTTGTCGAGTCTATCTCGACCAGCAAAAGAAACACGACCATGACTCTTCTTCAAGCAGTTTATTCAAAAACCTTGTACATCAGCTTCTCTCCTTCCCAGCCCCTGCAAGCCCTTAAGTAGATGCTCAGTGCCCAATCAGCTCATGCCATCTGGCAATCCTGGATAGGCCACAGAAGGAGGAAGCGCGCCAGATGCCTCAAACACCTCCAAATAAGGCTTGTTTACAGCTAAGCTTGGACTACCTGACATCCAGCCAGGCGCCATCTTAGGGCTGTGGCTCTCCACAGTTACCAAGAGAAAAGTTTGTATAGAGTCTTCAGATATAAAAAGAAAGTTGAAGAACTAGTAAAAAATTGTTTATTTCTTGCTTACTTGTTTGTTGGTGTTTTTTTTCAAAACAGGGTCTCACTCTGTAGCCTTGGCTGTTCTGGAACTCATTATGTAGACCAGGTTGGCCTTGAACTCACAGGGATCTGTCTGCCTCTGCCTCTCAAGTGCTGAAATTAAAGGAGTGTGCCACACTACTATGTCTCTCAAACTTGTTGATTTTTATGTTGAAGTTCTGTGAAGAATCAACAGCAGTGTGAAAAGTCAATTGAAGCAAATGGATTGTAATTACAACATGTAGGAGAGGAGAAGACCCTGACAACACTTCCCAGACTCTCCTTAACACCATTCTATAGAGCCATTTTGCTTTTCAGGTATGCCGTGCTTGATAAAGACCTCTAAGTCAGAAAGCCCTTTGTCATCAAGGCCAGGTTCCTGTCTTAATGGCCAGAGGGAGAATCATTTCTTGCCACCTTTAGTTCTAATGGCTGATGGCTTCTCAATTTCCCTCTCACCTGCCTCTATTGTCACCTGCCTCCATCTCCCCCTGCTTCCAGCTTCACCTGCCTCTTTCATCACATCTTTGCATGTCTTTTCTGTCTCTTAGAAGGACACTGGCACTGGATTTAAAACCCACTCTCACTTATGTAATCTTACTTTATCCTTGCCTTTATTGATACGTGTTTTCAAATAAATATACATTCTGGGGGAAGGTGGGGGACCAGAATTCTTTATAATACATATAATGCTTTGATGGAGAAATCCAGTTTCTGTGACTTGCCTACTTGAGGACAGAAAAGGCAGGTGGCAGGCCGAGAACACCTTACTTCTAAGGCCCCTCTAATGTGCTCAGATATAAAGTTCTCCATTCTGAGAAGTGTCATGTTAGAAACAGAGTACTTTGAGCCTCCAAAGTATTATCTCTAGAAGCCATAGTAATTTCTCTATTTAAAATGAAAAACGAGGTTGTTAGCAAAACAGCCACTGTCATACATCACCAGTAATAAACAGATTAAACTTATGGCGAAAGTAATTTGACATAACAAGGGCATTAAAACTGTTTGGCCCTTTAAAGCAGTAGTGCATCTGTTACAGATTAATTTTTGACAAATGGAAACTAGACAACAGTTAAGGTGGAAATATAATATTAAATTGATTGTGAGCAATAGAAATAAAAGGAAATGGGGAAGTGGTGTACTTTGTAGAAACAGATCTGGAGTATATTGATATACATGCATTTCTAATAGGAATAAGGAAAATGTAGTGAGAAAAAGGCAAATAAAATTTTGTATGTTGAAGCATGATAAACTATATTTTTCATGTACACAGATGCTTCAATTGAGCCTAGAAGCTGCATGTATTGTTTGGTTGCATGTTTATATGCAATGCCCTTATCCAGTGATTCTAACTAGTGTGATCCTGTTGATTATCTCTCATATGATGTGTGACTTCTTTTTGAAGAAAATATTTAACAGTTTATATGCCTAATGACAGTTTCTTCCTTTTTTCACATAAATATTTGCTATGAACTTCCTATATTCTAGAAACCCATTTGGGCAGGGTATGCAAACATCATTTTCTTTTAGGGAAAGCTAGTACATATTTCTGCTGTTTTGTCTTCTTTGCTTTCTCCTTTCCTCTTCTACCCTTTAATCTCCTTTTTTCCTCCATTTCCTACCTTCTTCTCCTTCTACCCTCTACCTCTTCCCATTTCCTCTTTTCTGTCCCCTCTTTCTCTCTCCTTTATTTCATTTCTGTCTCATTTCCTCCTCACTCCTTTCCTCTTTCAAGTCTTCACAAATGTTGACAAATTCTTACTTTATGGAGCATGAAACTCAGATTGTAAGTGAGATTTGAGGCATCAGGCCCTAGTGTGCTCACTTATGTTACATTCCAATGGTGTTCAATGGTTGTTTTGTGTTGTATCATAAAAATAAGGCACTTATTTTTATGTTAGCTAAGGGTCAAAAGAACTCAAAATGAAGATGAGTTTAAAAACTCATTAAGATCCAATCATGATACTAGCATTATACTAGATTTTTAATTTGATTACATTGTTCTTAGTATAAAGCCATCCTTGTACTTTGCAATTAAACATAGATATTTTTGTAATATTTTAATACTTTTAAAGATCTGTAAGGTTGAAACTACTGCATTAAAAAGGATGGGACATTCTGCTGTGGCTTGGGTCCTAAAGAAGCTGTGTATGTGCCAATAGATTGACAAACTGGAAGCATTTCTCTAAATTTGTCTCATTCATTATTATTTTATAAACTGGCCATAAAATGTTTCTTCTCCTTTCCTTCTAATACAGCAATCATTTCATTTTTAATTATTGATTATTCCTTCTTCCTTATGATCAAGGAATCACCACACATTCATGGGCACAGGTGTCTTTTTGTCCATTCTGATATTATTTCTGAATTTTGACTTATTTATATATTTCATATTTTATTTACTTTGCATGTCTGTGTATATGTGTGGGTACTTGTATACTACAGTGAACCTTGGGTGATCAGAGGAAAATGTATGGTGTTAGTTTTCCCCTTTTACTATTTGAGTTTTCTGGATCAACTCAGATCATCTAGGTTGGTGGCTGGCTGCACCCCTAAGCCATCTTGCAGATCCTGGGTTTCATTTCTGTCACATGTTCATTTTACCTAGGATCCATTCTATTCTCAAATAAGTTGCATAGGTGGAGTGAAAATAAAGAAGATACATTGTTTTATTTAATCTTCTTATACACATATATGAGATATTCTTTATAGTAACAAATACTAGTTATGATAAACTACTCTCACAAGCTTCTTCTCTTTAGATGCCATGTGACTCACTAGTATATGCTGGGACATTTGTGTTGAGAACATAACATTATCAACCTTTCAGTGTAAGTGATAACCTTATGTTCCCTTATCCTTGACTTTTACAGCAATGTCATATGTTCACTTTCCTCAGAACAAAAGGAAATAAGGTCATTTAATAGTAAGTTTAAGCCTCAATGTTTTATCACGTGTTTTGTTGCTTCCACATCACATTTGGGATTTGGTTTGGGATACCTGAGAAATTCTTGTTTGAACCTATCTAGTAACCTCAAGACATGAAGTTACATGAATATTCAGAGGCAAAGATCCATCAGGTGAGAAGGAATATCTGTTATTGAGTCATATATGTTAAGATCTCTACCACTATGAAACTTATGAGATCATATTCTTTTCAGAATCCTTTTACTTTTTAGATGACATTAAAAATAGTATGTCCAGAAATTACCCTCACCACTCTTATTAAAGTCAATTTTAACAGACATGCCTAAGGAAAAAAATCATGCTTATTGTTTCAACAATGAGGTATCAAGCATTTTTCTAGGTTTTGAGAATACATTAGGGAGTAATTAAAAAGAGAAATTTATGATTGGCTCAGATTCTAGTGAACGTAATGTAATCCTAAAACAAAAAAGACAATGCTAAAGGAAAGTTGGTTTGAGAACCTGGGAAAGCTGGGTGGTTTGTCAGTGGTGCTTTACTGAATCACTCAAGTTTCAGTTTAGACCTAAAGCAAAGTAAAGGTCAACCCACACCAACTATGTCGTTGGTGTAGTCCAGCAAAGGTCTGAAGCCAGAACAAACATCTTCAATATCATAGCGACACAAAGTCCTTTGGAGTAGCTTAAGTCATAAGTCAGTGGCTGGAGCTGAGTGAGTCAATAAAATTGAAAACATGAGTGAGATTATGATGGCTTGCAGAGAAAATTACTTTGAATAACTGAATATTATGAGCCAGTATTGTGTGGGGAGGTATTTGTCCAAGCACAAAAGGCTTAGGGACCAGCAGGTCTTTGCTGGCCTAAACCAGATAACCTAGGTCTGTCAAGGGAGTCCCCAGCAAGAACTGCAGTGCCATGAGACAAGATGACCTGAACCAGTCACCAGCTGCCAGGAAAGACTCTGGTACCAGCACTGTGGCTTTCCATTTCTCTGGATGGGTGGAGGTCATATAAGGCTTTCCCCTTCCTGAAATAAATTGAGCTTGCTACATGCAGCACATCCCCTGGAGTCTGTGTCATTGACTTTGTGCCTTCTTGCCCCCTCCCCCAGGGGAAGTTGAGTGGACAAAGTGGTTACAGTAGTACCATAGAAAAGTTTTAATTCTGGATTATATGGTCCTTCTACCTCAACCTCCTGAGTTTAGATTACAGGTTTATGCCATCATGCATAGTTTTAAAAGCTGTGACATAGGGATTTACTTTGTAATGAAAACTAGCTTTGGACTCTTGGCAATCTTCTTGCCTCACTCTCTCAAGCAGAGAAAATTTTATGCTGTGCAAGAATTGAAAATACAAAGGATTATTGCTGTTACCTAAGTAAAAAGAATTGTGACATAGTTTGAATGATAGCTGTATATAAGGAATGAATATTATTTTTGACAGAGTCTGTCAAATTTGCAAAAAATGTAATAAGTTCAATAAACCTGGGTAATATAAGAGTGTACAAATTTTTTGAATTAATGTGTGATTTAGATATTGATAGTTAAGAAGAGAATTCAACAACAACTCTTTTTGTTTCTTAAAAGTCTATGTGGGTGATTACATTATTTCCTAAAAATGGATACAAGACTTATGTATACAGATAGTTCTTTAGTCCTTGTGTCTTATAACAATTGTCTCATTTGTTCCTGATTTCCAGTGTGAGACATAATGTAACTAAGAAGACATTAATGGAGTTCAGCTTTGAAGATCTTTTGTGACTGTAAGGTTTACACATTATCTACTAGATCTTGGTTTTATCAAGATAAGATTAGGTCTAAAACTTTTAGCAACACTATTTCCTGTAACTAATTAAATGATACAAGCCAGAAGACTACTAATAAACATAGTAAATTCTATAATTTATGTGTGAAATATAGAAATAGAAAATTTCTTGAAGAAATAGATGAGTTTAATGTTGTCTTTTAAAATGATGTATTTGAGGAGCTATGTTTGCTTGATTTGGCCATTACACTATATGATGATTGTACATGTGTAAATATCTCATGGCACTCCATAAATATTACATTCTTATGTCAATTAAATAAATAACTGAAGCCCAAATAAGCTATATGTAAATGAAAATTAAATGAGAAACATATATAGCAATTTTTGAGTGATTTTAAGTTTTAAGGGCACAAACATACACATACAAAGATATTATCATCAATTTGTTTAACACTGTAAAACTAGAGTGTTCTTACTCCTTTAATAATTGAAGAATGTGGAAATTAACATCTTCATTTAATATGTTAAATATTTTTGTCTTATGTTTCTTATTCACTGCATAAATATTAGACATGGCTATTATAAAAATTAAGGAAATATTTTTTTCTGGAAATAGTTAATAGAGATATGTTGCAGGGATATACATTAAAGTTCTTCTCTTTTTGTTTAACTGTCCTCCAAAAATCACTGCAAATGTCAATTTTTTGTATCTGAAACTTAAGATTTTGAACCATTTAGGCAGATTTACATTTATTTCCCTTTTGTAGTTGATTTAAGATAGGAGAAATTGCCCTCATCTTTTTCACAGTCTTCAAAGAACTCCTGAGGGAAGACAATGTACTTCATAGATGTGTGACTTATTTCCATATTATTAGAATTTGTATTTGTTTAAGTGGGTCAGAGCAAACTGATACAGTGTGTAGCACCTTGGCATTTCTCCCTCATGATTTCACTAGACACGTGGGTAGCATTTTAAGTTATAGAATAGATACAGCAGATCTCAAACAAACAATGTTTCAGAGCAAAGTAAACCAAATTTATAGTTAGAAATCGAGGAACCATTTCAGAAGTCTAGAAATGGGAATAGATATTACCGTAGGAGAATAAAATTATTTTGACTTAAGACAAACAAGAAGCTGTTAATACGAGAATTTTTTTCTCAAGTATTCATTTTCATCAAAGCAACACTGTTTCTCTTCAAGATTCAACCCTTTTCCACTCTCAGAGTGAGGAATGTAGTTTAGTGTGGATGTGGGGTTGATGCTCTGCCCATTCACAGAGGCACTTGTGAGGCTAAAAAAGAAGGATTAAAAAAATCTTCAAATTTGGGTTTAATAATCTTTTCAGTTATAAACCAATGATCCAATAGAGCCCAAGACTATGTGTAAACACGAATAAACAGAAGACAGCAGACAAATTATGATAATGTGTGCTTTAAAATAAACATGCCAGGCAATATATGCCCATTTTTCAGTACTGGCATGATCATTGTTATAATGTATATAACAATCTGATTGGATCTGAGGCCTACACCAAGGAAGGCATTTATGCCTGGTACTGTCAAAAGTCCATGATTGAGGAGGTCATAGGCCCCAATGGGACACTTACTACTGTTCATTTGCTAAATTCACATGCTGTCAAACTGCTTTCTGAATATTTATGTGTGCATCCATAGACAGTGCTTCTCTCAGCCTTGATCAGAAAGATTTTCTTTTGAGCAAACAGTAGGGAGTGAAGAGACACAGGGTTGCTCAAGATGCTGAGAATAGTTGAACTGCTGAGTGCACAGGTCTAAACAAGACATTTATACAACTCCCTCCATGGCTCAGGAAACAATTCAGAAGGGAGTGAAGAGAATGTAAGAAAAGGATGAAAAGCAAAAAAGGCCATCAAGTGTTTCCTCTGGCTATGATGAAGCCTTTGCAAACACAAACTCACAACTACATTTGCCTGCACTGGGCAGGCTTAAGACCAGGCTTCTCAACCCTTCAGTTGGATCAAGAAGAGGCTCATGGGGCTCTTCTTACCCTGAAGAGGTATTGGCTGCTGACTGATGTTGGAGAAGGATAAGTTATTGTCATCAGTTTTGTACCCTCTGATGAGCTCCAGGTTCCAGTGAATAGTTGCAACCCATGATCATGAATGTGGCCCTGGTTAAACTCAGGGGGTTGCAAAACAATACAGGGTAAATATGAACATAGGAAAAGGATTTGAATGGAGGAGGAAGAGGGTGGATAAAGAAGATGTGAGAGAGATAAAAGAGAGTGGGATGTGATGATGATAAAAACACATTATACATGTGTATAAAATTGCCAAATAATACATTTCATGAATGAAAAATATGCCAGAATTTGAAGTTTTAAGATAAGTAAATAAATCATAGTAAACCATAGTATAGATAAAAATCTTCACCATTAAACACTATAGAAGAATCAAGATCACCACTTCTATAATTTTAAAGCAGTATCTTCTAGAGAGTGAGAATGTTATAGATAAAATCATCACCATGCCATGTATATTGCATATGGCAAAAATAAATACAGAAAATATAAAGACACTGAGAAAGTTGACAGAAATATGATAGCCTTTCAATGTACAGCTTAGAATAGCTGGACATGTCTGACTGAAATATTATTTAATGAATTTTTTATTTTTATTTTTTATTAGCTCAAATTAGGAACAAGCTTGCTTCACATGTCAATCCCTTCTCCCTCTCCCTCACCTCCCCCACCCCAACTCTCCCTCTGCTCCCCAGGGAGAGTAGGGCCCTCCATGGGACCTCCCCAAAGTCCACCATATCATCCTGGGCCAGGCCTAGGCCCTCCTCCATGTGTATTTAATGAATTTTATCTCATCTCATTTTACAGAAAAAAAAAAACAGAACCAAAGTGCCCCCCCATAAAAGCTACACTTGTGATAGTGATTCTACAAAGATAATTAACAGATCAAAACTTTGTGATTTACTGAGTTGTAATGTTATAGATTTAGAGCAAATTAATGTGAGCTGACTTTAGTCCCCTTAATCATTCATTATCCATGCTTCGTGTCTGACCTAGCATCTTGTTACTGTCAGTGCAGCCTTAGGATATGTATTAACTTAGAAGACCATGTCTTCTGACCTGGAGCTAAGACAGTCATGATAGCATCTACAATTGGAGACAATATGGAGAGACAGGGAATGTAACATAGATGGGAAGAGAATGGCGCCTCTGTCCCAGGACTCTAACTGAAACCTGTGCCACCAGAGAAGCAGGGATTCTAATAGATAACTGTGTAAGGCCTTTCTCCCTTCACAGTTGAACATATGCACTGAGCCTCTTGTGTAAGATTAGTGGTTTCTGAGTTTAATATACTTAATCAGATTATAATTTCATCTAAGGAATTCTAGAGCTACCTTATTTTCTCAATTTGTCAAAAGAGAAATAAAAGATTTCCTAGCAATCCTTAGGTGTCATCAAGATGTTATGCATAACTAATGATAAAATACTTTAAACTTTTCCCTACACACACTTAGCAATGTCTTATTCTTTTCTTGATCAGCTTTCTTTTCTTAACCCTGTGCTTATATGTGCAAGTGTTGTTTTGGAATCTCTCAATATTTGAGAAGCTCCTTTCCTTTTATTCTTTGAGACTTTATTCTTTTCTTGAACACCTTTCTTTCAGAGGTTAATGAAACTCTGAATGGGGTTCATTCTGGTTAATTCTGAAGTTTTTTTCTATATCAATGCCAGGAATTATGGTCAGGCCTAAATTGAATCCCTAAAACACTAAGGGACATCCTCAAACTGCTGAGGGTGAGGCTCTGTAGCCATGTCTCTTTTGACTCAGTGCTGACAAATCCTCTAATGGATTCCTGAACACTGCTGAACCCTACTACCTGATGTTTCCATCACTGTGTTAGAGGAGTGCTTTCATTTATTACTTTCTCTGTTTTTCAGTTACTATAGAAAACACCACTAAGCTACTACATTACAACATATTATTTGTGGAAACCAGAATCCACATTCCCAACCCAAGTCACTCCTATTTGGTCAAAGAATAAAGTTATTGTCTCCTCATTTAAGATTGGGGTTATTTCCTATTGATAGATAATAGTGATTATTCCAGATTATTTCAGTGTTCAAACCTGTCATATATATTTTAAATAACACAATGAATGAAACATACCTTTCAGAAGCTTCAGTGCTTGAAAACTATAATAATTACTGCAAAACATTACTGCACATTTAATAAATGTCACAGTGCCATCATTAAGCTAAGAAAGTCAAGGAAACAGCATTTTACTTAAATATTAAGCAGTAAGTTGAAATTAATAAAAATAGCAAATTCATCTCATCTTAAAGAGGAAAGCTTCCTATGACATGTAGTATGCAAACTGTGCTGGGCAGAAACAGTGTTAGTGTATTTCTGTGTGTGTATAGCAGATGAGCTAGGTATAGAATGAATGAATAGTGAACTTAAAATATACTTTCCTCTAATACTTATTCTAAATAAGGAAACACTGAAACTAACATGCCCTTCCTCAACAGAATAGCATTGATAGCATTGTTCTATTCTGGGCATTCACAGACACCATATTCCATACCAAGAATAACTCTATGCAAAATGCCATCTTTCCAAGTTTGGAACCAGACTGTGCCGACTCCTACCAGTAGTTCCTTGCTGTCAGCACAGTCAGCAGGGGTGCCAGCCAGGGGCACTGTAGCTACTTAGCAGCATGCGTGTTTCCAAAGAAGAACATATTCTGAAGTGAGATATTTTCGTTCAACATTCTGCAAAATTTACCTCCTAATATGGGCAAAGCTAAGGGTTGGTTGTAGAGACTGATAAATAAAAGCTTGTAAGGTGACTGGTGAATCGTCTGTGTGAATAACTTATAAAAAGTCTCTGATTAAAGGCTCTCTGGTGCTGTAGCTATTATAGTCTGGTGATTTTCTCTGTCCCAAACAGAAATTAACCTCTGACAAGAAACAACTGTAGTTGCTGTTTTATCTAAGATGCTGTGCTTCGAAATGTATATATTTGTAAAACATATTTTAACAATGCACATAATGATTTATGTAACTATTCCAGGTAACTACTAAGAAATATGGTCTAATGCAATCTTTTGTTTGTTTTATTTATTTTTGAGAATGTAATTTAATTATAATGCTTCTCCCTTTCCTTTCCTTCCTCCAAACTCTCCCATGTGTCCCTCCCTGCTCTGCTTCAAATTCATGGCCTCTTTTTCTCTTAAATCCCTAATTATAGCTTATGTGTTTTTATATACATATGTACTAATAAATATAATCTGTTGAGTCCATATAATGTTACTTGTATGTATGTTTTCAGGACAGACCATTTGGTACTGGACAACAAACTGATGTGTTATTCCCTGGAGAGAATGACCTCTTCTATTCTCAACATTCCTCAGTTTCCTGTAGTTTTTTGTGAAGGGTTGAGAATTCATGGCTTTACCTTGTGCAATTTGGCATGATTGTTGGTGTAGTCTTTGTTCAGGTCATGTCTGAGCAGTCATGTTGGTGAAACTTTATTGTCATAGCTTCGATGTTACTAGGAGACACAATCTGATTCTATTGCTCTTAAAATTTTTCCACTCTCTCTTCTGTTATGTTCTCTGGGCATTATGTGAGGGAGCGTTTTGTAGATGTAGCCAAATTCATTTTAATAATTATATAATTTTAATTGTACAGGTATAAAGGATCACTAATTCATCAAAAGCAGTATTGAAATGAAAAACAATGTGCTATTTCTACTTTAAATATAATTTCTTCAGACAAATAGGAGAAAAACTATTTTCAAAAAGCCTAAATTCAATATTAAAGAAATAAAAATACACACTAGTCATATTTTTTGCTTAAAACATTTTGCTGTCTTTACTATCTTCTATTTATTTACTATTTATTTATTTATTTATTTATTTATTTATCTTTCTGTTGCTTTTTGCTATTTTGAGATAGGGATTCATGCATGCAGGCTGGGTTAATACTCAAATTCCCAAACTTTCTGTTTCTACCTCCCCAGGACCAAAATGATAGACATGTGCCATTACATGTTGCTTTAACATTTTTCTAGGACAACATAAATATTCATAAAATATTGTTATGATGAAAATAATATTGTATATATTACAAAAATTAACTCAAGTATAACAAATAAAGTAAAAGTAAGAAAACAGTGGAGTTGTTAAGTGACTAAAAGCACTGGTAGCTGAGTCTGAGGACCTGAGTTCAATATCCAAGGACCATCTGGTGGGAGGAGAGAACTAACTCTTGTAAATTTTTCTGTAACCACCACATATGTCCCATGACATGTTGACAAACACACACCACACTGAAAAGACAAACAAAATGCTTAAAAATCTAAAACTTAAATTTTTTAAAAATTAAGAACTTAAAATATAAATTTGACCATGTATGTCTCTCTGAGGACCCTATATGGTCACCTGGAGAAGGAGAAAGAGACAAGATCTCCTGAGCAAATTGGGAGCAAGGGAGATCGGGGGAGGAAGCTAGGAGAATGAGAAGGGGAGAAGAGGAGGGGTGAGGAGGACATGAGGGAGCAGAAAGGTTGAATCAGGGGAAGAATGGAAGAAAACAAGAAAGGAGATACCATAATAGAGGGAGACATTTTAGGTTTACAGGGAAATCAGGCACTAGGGAAATTTCTGTAGATCTACAAAAATGACACCAACTAATGATCTAAGCAACAGAGGAGAGGCTACCCTAAATGCCCTCCCCTGATAATGAGATGATGGCTGTCTTATATGCCATCCTATAACCTTCATCCAGCAGCTGGTGGAAATAAAAGCGGACACCCATAACTAATCACTGAACTGAACTGGAATCCAGTTGCAGAGAAGAATGAGTGATGGGCAAAGGGGTCCAGACCAAGCTGGTGAAACCCACAGAAACTGCTGACCTGAACAACAGGGAGCTCTTGGTCCTCAGACTGATAGCTGGGATACGAGCATGGGACTGATCCAGACCCCAGGAATGTGAATGTAAGTAAGGAGACCTCAGAAATCTATGGGACCTCCTGTAATTATTCAGTACTTATACCTAGCATAGGTGTGGACTTTGGAAGCCCAATCCACATAGAGGGACACTCCCTGAGCCAAGACACATGGGGGTGGGCGTAGGCCCTATCGCAAAGTATGATAGACTCTGATGACCCCCTATGGAAGGCCTCATCCTCCCTGGGCAGCAGAAAGGATATGTGATAGGGAGGGTATTATTTGGGTGAGGGGTGGTAGGAGAGGAAGGGAGGGAGTGGGAACTGGGATTGAGATGTAAAACAATCTTGTTTCTAATTCAAGTGAAAATATAAATTTGAATTTTCAATAATAGAATTGATGCCAAAAATAGTACAGAAATAGGTTTATTTTCTCTGTTGTTTAAAGAGTTAAAAGACATCGGCCGTCGTGACAGATGTAAGATGGTATCTCAGAATCATTTTGATTTGCATTTTCCTGATAGCTAAGGACATTGAGCTAATTGTTAAGTGTATATCAGCCATTCTATTCTTCTGTTGAGAATTCTCTATTTAAATTTCTGTCTCATTTTTAATGGAATTATTTGGTATTTTGAGTTTCTTGAATTATTTATAAATTTTGGATATCAGTCCCTTGTGAGATGTGGGGTTGGTGAATATCTTTTCCCATTCTGTAGGCTGTCATTGTGCCTTACTGACAGTGAGACTATGTTAGACTGGATGTGGAGTAAAGGGAACATTCTTTTACTGCTGCTGAGAGTACTAACTTGTAAGGCCACCTAAGAAATCAGTATGGAGGTTTCTCAGAAAATTTGGACTCAATCTACCTCAAGACCCAGCAATAACATTCTTGGGCATAAACACAAAAATGCTCAACCATACCCTAAGGATACTTACTCAACTATGTACATAGCAGCATTATTCATAATAGGCAGAATGTAGAAACAACCTAGATGCCACTCAATGGAATGGATAAAGAAAATGTAGTATATCTATACAATGGAGTATTACTCAGAGGGAAAAAATAACAATGATACCATGAAATCTGTAGGCAAGTGGGTACATAGAAAAAAATCATCCTGAGTGAGGTAACCCAGACTGAGAAAGACAAACACAGTATATACTCACATTTAAGTGGACATTAGATGAAAAGCAAAAGATGATAACCAGGCTAAAATCCTCAGTCCCAGAGAAGATAAGTAGCATAAAGGACCCAAAGAGGTGTATATGGATATCCCTGGGAAGAGGAACTAGGTGTGATATCCTGGGTAAACTGGGAAGGGGGTAGTAGAGTGCAGGGCATGGGGGGGTGGGAAAATGAGGGATCAGGATGGTTGAGTTGTGGCCAGCACAGAGAAGGAGTGTGATGGGAGAGATATCTTGCTTGAAATAAGGGGCCATTGTGGAGTTGGGGGGAAACTTGATGCCAGGGAGGATCCTGGAAACCCACAAGGATGACCCCAGCTAAGACTCCTAGCAATAGTGAAGATGGTGTCTGAACTGCCTTCCCCTGTAATCAGATTGGTGAGTACCCTAGTTGTCATCATAGAACCTTCATCCAGTAACTGATGGAAGCAGAAGCAGGGGGCCACAGCTAAAAACACTGGGCTGAACTCTGGGAATCCAACTGAAGAGAGGGTGGAGGGATCATATGAGCAAAGTGTGTGGATCAATATCATGACAGAAAAAGCCACAGAGATAGCCAACCTGAGCTCTTGGGAGCTCACAGACTCTGGACAGAGAGGGAGCTGGCACAAGACTGACTTAGGCTCTTGCATCTGGGTGATAATTGTGTTGTTTGGTTTTTGTGTGTGTGTGCAGCCCATAGCAGTGGGACCAGGATCTGTTCCTGATGTATGAGCTAGCTCTTTGGAACCTATAGCCTATGGTAGAAAGCCTTGTTCAGCTTGACACAAGGGGAAAGAGCCTGGTCCTGCCTTGATGTGCCATGGTTTGTTGATTCCCATAGGAGGTCTTATGCTATCGACATGGAGACAGAAAGAGAGGAGGAGTTGATGGTGGGGGTAGGGGGTGGGTGCTGGGAGGTATTGGGAGGAAATGAAGGATTGGAAACTGAGGTTGGTAAGTAAAATAGATTTAAAAGGCTGGAAAAAGAAAGATAAATCTAAAACAAAACAAAACAAAACAAATTTAAAAGATGAGAAAAAAGGGGTGTCCCAGCAAATGTGTCATATTATGCCAGGGATAGCATGGGCCTTTCAAGGACACACACACACACACACACACACACACACACACACACAGTTTGAGGATGGAAAAGCACTCAAAAAGAAGTGAGATCATTTATTAGAGTTTGAAAGGAAAACTTGCCATCTGGCAAAGTATAAATCTCAAAACTACCAGGTGAAAAACAATAGACAAGATAAGCTGGTGTGAATGTCAGGCATCAAGTAGCCAGCATCAAGAGAGAGAGAGAGAGAGAGAGAGAGAGAGAGAGAGAGAGAGAGAGAGAGAGAGAGAGGAAGGGAAGGAAGGAAGGAAGGAAGGAAGGAAGGAAGAAAGAAAGAAAGAAAGAAAGAAAGAAAGAAAGGAATGGAGGAGAGGGAGAGACTCAGAAAGTTGGGAAGGTAGGCAAACTCAATCCAAATGATGCCAGTGTCCATGACTCATATGAACTTCCCTGGAGGACAGGCACTCTGGGATGAAAAAGTAATCTATCTCAAGATCAGTCTGAATTCCCAGGCAGGCTCCCCTAGCCAGGTCCCTGACTGGGATAAACTTTAATGGAAGAAATAAGTAGAAAGCATGTCTCAGTCTAGAGATGGATTCTATTTTTTACAGAATTACTTTAAAAATGTAAAACCTACATTTTAAGTAAATATCTAGATGTCAGAAATCAAATGTATAGTGACTTTTTGTTGTTGATTTCATTACTTTTTTTGGAACATGTCAGGTCCTCAAACTTTTAATTGTTTTTTGTATAGCGTTTAGTTTGTACATCTTAAGTTTTGAACATTTTCGTTTAATTATGAATTAACTCAATGTTTTCTTCTTTGAATGTAGTGAGATGAAGTGTGAATAATAATTACATTCTTACACCCAAGGATAAGTGTAGTTTTTACACCTCATATAGGAAACTTATTTTTGTTACAGACATAGACCATTACAGAAAACCAAAACCAACAAATGCAGAGTTATGGAGCTCATTCCCAGTTGATACATCTACAACGAAGCCCCTGCACGTAAGACTAAGGGATTATTTTTTTTCTTAATATTTTTTTATTAGTTCAAGTTAGGGAACAAGCATGTTTCACATGTAAGTCCCTGCTCCCTCTCCCTCCCCTCACCCCATCCCTCCTCCCCCACCCCCAACTAACCCTCCCACCCCATCCACTCACCACTCCCTAGGCAGGGTAGGGCCCTCAATGGGGGCTCTGCAAAGTCCACCAAATCTTCCTGTGCTTGGCCTGGGCCCTTACCCATGTGTCCAGGGTGAGAGTGTAACCCTTCATGTGGGATGGGCTCTCAAAGTCCCTTCTTGCACCAGGGAAAAATACTAATCCACCACCAGAGGCTCCCTGGAGTGCAGAGGCCTCCTTATTGACATCCATGTTCAGGGGTCTGGATCAGTCTTGTACTGGCCTCCCAGACAGCATCTGGGGTCGATGTGCTCTCCCTTGTTCAGGCCAACTGTTCCTGTGGGTTTCTCCAACCTGGTACAGACCCCTTCGCTCTTCATTCCTCCCTCTTTTCAACTAAATTCCAGATTTAAGCTTGGTGTATATCTGTGGATGTCTGTCTCTGCTTCCATCAGCCACTGGATGAGGGCTCTAGCATGGCATAAAGAGCAGTCATCAATCTCATTTTAGGGGAAGGGCTTTTAGGTTATCCTCTCCACCATTGCATGGATTGTCAGATTGTGTCATCATTGTAGGTCTCTGGTGATCTCCCTAGTTCCAGATCTCTTCTCGGACCTAAAATGGTTCCCTCTAATATGGTATCTCTCATCCTGCTCTCTCTCCTCTATTCTTCCCCCAACTCAATATTTCTGCTCCTCCATTTCCTCTCTTCTGCTCCTCTTCTCTTGCTCTTATTGTGGCAGCACCCTCTCCCCTACACTCATGCTCCCTATTAGCTCAGTAGTTCCTGTCACTTCCCATTCCTGGGGTCCATTTATCCCTTAGAATCCTTCATGTTTCCTCCTTTCTTTGGTGAAAAGGATTATAGGCTGGTAATCCTTTGCTCTATGTCTAAAATTCATATATGAGTGATTACATACCATGTTTGTCTTCTTTGAGAAGATCAACAAGATAGCCAAACCTCTAGCCAATCAAACCAAAAGGCAGAGAGTAAGCATGCTAATTAACAAAATCAGAAATGAGAAGGGGGATATGACAACAGATACTGAGGAAATCCAGAGAATCTTCAGGTCATACTTTGAAAACCTGTACTCCATAAAATTCGAAAATCTAAAGGAAATGGACAGTTTTCTCGATAAATATCACTCACCAAAATTAAATCAAGATCAGATAAGCAGTTTAAATAGACTTATAACCCCTAATGAAATAGAAGGAGTCATCAAAAGCCTCCCAACCAAAAAAAGCCCAGGGCCAGATGACTTCACTGCAGAATTCTACCAGAAATTCAAACAAGAGCTAATTCCAGTACTCCTCAAACTGTTCCGCACAATAAAAGCAGATGGGATATGACCAAACTCTTTCTACGAGGCTACAAACACTTTGATACCCAAGCCACACAAAGATATGACTAAGAAAGAGAACTACAGACCGATATCCCTCATGAACATCGATGCTAAAATACTCAATAAAATATTGGCGAACCGAATCCAAGAACATATCAGAAAAATCATCCACCATGATCAAGTAGGCTTCATCCCAGGGATGCAAGGATGGTTCAACATATGAAAATTCATCAATATAATCCACCATATAAACAAACTGAAAAAGAAAAACCACATGATCATCTCATTAGACACTGAACAAGCCTTTGACAAAATCCAACAACCCTTCATGATAAAGATCTTGGAGAGAACAGGAATAACAGGAACATATCTAAACATGATAAACCCAATATACACCAAACCAATAGCCAACATCAAACTAAATGGAGAGAGACTCAAAACTTTTCCTCTAAAATCAGGGACAAGACAAGGCTGTCCATTCTCTCCACACTTCTTCAATATTGTACTTGAAGTTCTAGCTAGAGTAATAAGACAAGAAAAGGGGATCAAAGAGATACAAATTGGAAAGGATGAAGTCAAACTTTCACTATTTGCAGATGACATGATAGTCTACATTAGTGACCAGAAAAACTCTACCAGGGAACTCCTACAGCTGATAAACACCTTCAGCAAGGTAGCAGGATACAAAATTAAGTAAAAAAAAAAAAAACAGTAGCCCTACTATATACACATGATAAATCAAATGAGAAAGAAATCAGGGAAACATCACCTTTCACAATATCCACAAGCAACATAAAATATCTTGGGGTAACACTAACCAAAAATGTGAAAGACCTGTACAATAAGAACTTTGAGACTCTAAAGAAAGAAATTAAAGAAGATACCAGAAAATGGAAAGATCTCCCATGCTCTTGGATAGGTAGAATCAACATAGTAAAAATGGCAATCCTGTCAAAAGCAATCTACAGATTCAATGCAATGCCCATCAAAATCCCAACACAGTTTTTCACAGACATTGAAAGAACAATACTCAACTTTATATGGAAAAATAAAAAACCCAGGATAGCCAAAACAACTCTTTGTTCTGGAGGATCTTCTGGAGGTATCACCATCCCTGACTTCAAGCTCTACTATAGAGCCATAGTTCTGAAAATAGCTTGGTATTGGCACAAAAATAGACAGATAGACCAATGGAATCAAATGGAAAACCCTGATATTAACGCACACACCTACAAACATCTTATTTTCGACAAAGGTGCTAAATCTATACAATGGAAAAAAGATAGTATCTTCAACAAATGGTGCTGGCACAATTGGATTTGGACATGCAGAAGATTGCAGATAGATCCATAGCTGTCACCATGCACAAAACTTAAGTGCAAATGAATCAAAGATCTCACCATAAATCCAGCCACACTGAATCTTCTAGAAGAGAAAGTGGGAATTACCCTTGAAAAAATTGGCACAGGAGACCGATTCCTGATCATTATGCCAGTAGCATAGACATCGAGGTCTGCAATTAATAAATGTGATCTCCTGAAACTGAGAAGCTTCTGCAAAGCAAAGGACACAGTCAGTAAGACAAAACGACTGCCCACAGAATGAGAAAAGATCTTCACCAATCCTACATCTGACAGAGGGCTGATTTCCAAAATACACAAGGAGCTCAAGAAGCTACCCACCAAAACACCAAACAGTGAAATTAAAAAGTGGGGTGCAGAACTAAATAGAGAATTCTCAACAGAGGAATCTGAAATGGCTGAAAGACACTTAAGAAAGTGCTCAAAATCCTTGGCCATCAGAGAAATACAACTCAAAACACCTCTGAGATACCACGTCACACCTGTTAGAATGGCTAAAATCAAAAATACCAATGACAATCTATTCTGGAGAGGATGTGGAGAAAAAGGAACACTCTTCCATTGCTGGTGGGAGTGTGAACTTGTAAGACCACTCTGGAAATCAGTATGGCCATTGCTCAGAAAAATGGGAATCAGTGTACCTCAAGATCCAGCCATTCCTCTCTTGGGTATATACCCAAATAATGCATGTTCATACAACAAGGATATATGTTCAACCATGTTCCTAGCATCATTGTTTGTAATAGCCAGAAACTGGAAGCAACCTAGATGCCCCTCAACTGAAGCATGGATAGAGAAAATGTGGTACATTTATACAATGGAGTACTACTCAGCAGAAAAAATCAATGGAATCTTGAAATTTGCAGGCAAATGAATGGAACCAGAAGAAACCATCCTGAGTGAGGTAACCCGTCACAAAAAGACTAAGGGATTATTGAGGAAGTGCGGGTGTAAACATTCTAGGAGCCAGAGGGTCAGGGAGTTTGCTGTGAGATTGTGTCTCCTAGGAATGTCAGTAGTTATATCCATAAAGCCTCATCAACATGACTGTCTAAGCATGAGCTAAACAAGGACAATGGTAGACATACATAATTTTTGTTGGAGATACAAGATGTGGTTTAATTCAAAAGAATGTCCCAGAAGAATGTTCCAGATATCCTGGTAACTTTACTGAAATCGAAGTGGTATGGTTTGAAGTTTTTTGTTTTACATACAACTATTATTAATGGAAGTCCCAACTGCAGCAGTGTTAGTAGGTAAGGTGTAATTTAATGGGTTAGTTTCTGAGGATTCCATTTCTGTGACTATGTTGATGCTTCTATATCAAGATCTGGTGGAACAGAATTTTCTCTTCTGATCTCCTACCATGTGAGGGTACACTTTGTCTCATCTTTGAATGTCACATTCATAAATACCAACCTGTATGTAGATAATGGAAATGCTCAACCTTAATAAAGATCTTTCCAGCCTTCATAATTATGGGAAAGTACATCTCTGTTCACTGTCAAATACCTAGTTTATGACATTCTGTTTTGGTAGTATCAATGGGCCAAAGCAGATTACTGAAATTCCATCGAATTGATATTTCATCCACTGGAGTGCGAGTTTTTATCTCCTATATTTTGTTTCTATAGTAAGCACATAATAAATACACTTACCAATGCATATTTATCTAGATGGTCTGGATCACTGAACACTAAATCGCAATAGAGACTGGAAGAGTAAAAAGCCTTGAATCAATCCACAAACATTTCCTCACAGATTGCTGCTTTGACTTAGCCTCCTAACTGTAATCGGTGAAAGAAGTATATACTAACCATAAAATGGTTTGTATTTGTTGTTTAGATTTGTTGCTTTAGATTTTATTCATTTTTAAATTTTATGTGTATGTTTGTTCCATTTGCATTTGTGTACCTGCTCAACATATGTGTTTTGTGTCTGAAGAAACCAGCAAAGGGTTGCAGATCTCCTGGAATTGGAGTTATAGATGGCTGTGAGCCAACATGTGGGTGCTGGGAATTGAAGCTGGATCCTCTGCAAGAGCATCAAGTGCTAGTAACTGCAAATTTGTTTGGTTTTACACAGTGTTATTTGTGGTTGTTGTTTGTTTTATTTCTCATTATTTTTGTTTTGCGAGAAAATTTTAGACTGATGCCTTTTGCTCAGGCTTAAATAAAGTACAGAAAAAATTTGATGGTTAAAAAGGCTATAAAAGTCCTTATGGATTTTCCTGGAAGATAAGAATTTGGCCTTTTCATGAAAAAGAGTCTATAAGCATGCAGAACAAAATATGCCATGATACTCTTAATAGAAAAAAATAATGCCAAATAGACGTGCTGGTTGACATTTTAATTGCCTTTCACTTTCAACTTGTACTACTTGAAAAGCAGCATTTTCTCTACCATGTATGAGAACTGATTGATTTTCAACAAACTGTTTGTTTTTGATGTGATCAACACTAATTTTCTCTTCCTAGACTATCTGTCAAAGTGAACAAATACTCTATCAAAGGATTGCATCACTTTTCCTTTCATTTTTGGCAGAAAAACATATTGCACAGTGGTAGGATGGGAAGAACTATGAAAAAATATTACTTACCAAGAGGTATTGATTGGATCAGAACTCCTTGGCTAGTTTGATCTTCCTAATTATGTATCATCTATAGTTTAATTCATACAAGCCCTGTAAGATTTTATCCATTGTCTTTCTTTTGGAACCAATTAGAGGGCCAGCAATATGTGAAAGCCAAAGAAACACTATTTGAAATCATTTGTGCAGACAGGAGCACAGTAACTATCACACAGTGTGCACTAATGATCTCAGACACATCCAAAAACCACATACATACATAGGAATTTAAACATGGGGATGCACATTTTTTATATAGAAGATGTAATCCCTGGAACCAGAGGTCATAAATGGATATATATTATCACATGTTACAATACAGTGCACACATACAATATATATATTCATAGCATACATATATAGTGCATGTGCCTATTTACATGTGCTATTATATACATTAGAACATGTGTTTAGAAATAATGGTAAGTTGATATTATTTTGATCAATAGTATTTCTATTAACTTCCTTTTTATATGAATTGCTATTGCTAATGATAATTTTAAGCAATGTAAATGAGTAATTCATAATTTTATAAAATTAATAGATAATGAGTTATGAAATTGAAAATCACCATTATAAACTCCTTAGGATATATATGCTATAAATTGAATTTGTGAGACAACTATGCATTTGCTCAGTTCTCTTTTACAAATTTTCAAACATCTTGAACAATTCGAATTTCAGTGAACCCACAGAATTAATACAAACTTCTTCAGTCTCATTCCCATAAAAACTAGTCCTGGCTAGTTTTTCCAAAAATAGAAACATGGTAAAAATATATAGTTGCAAGAGTTTGTGTAAGAAGAAATTACATTTTGGGAATGGAAATTTGATTTTCAAATGAATGCTAAAATCCTTGCTATGACAGATGGACACAGCAGCTCAGAGCAGGCCCCTGCTGTCTCTTTCCCACTCTTGGCTGCCTTGGGAAGGCTTCAGACCTTAAAGCAGTAATACACCCTTAGGAGGCACAGGATAATGCATACCTTAAATAGCTATAAGCAGTATGAGCTCAACAATTAATATGCACCTTCTGATTCTTAACTAGCAATTTTCCTGAAAGTTATGTCAACTGTTAAAAAAAATGTTGGATAGATGAACTTAGCGTGAAAAACTTTCCTGTAGCTTTTATACCTGTATTACAACTTTAAGTAGACTTCCTACCTCTTGCTTTCTATTTTTATCTAGACTGCCTTCATTTTTGATGCATGATAAGTTCTAGAAACAGTGACATGTGTGTGATACTGTCACAACACCAGAGTGAAACTATTGTCATAATTAGCAGTTAGTCCACCATATCCTGAATATTTCTGGCCAATAACAGCAGAGAAATATTGAGAATTTATTATCATTATTATTATTTTGTTTTTTCATGACAGGGTTTCTCAGTATAGCCTTGGCTGTCCTGGAACTAGCTAGTAGAGCAGGCTGACCTCTGACTCATAGAGATCCACTTACCTTTGCCTCCTGAGAGCTGGTACTAAAGGTGTGTACCATTATTTTACATTTTAGAACAACTTGAATTTATTTTCCACTTTTGCATCACATTCATCAACTATTACATATTTATGAGAATATTGACGTGTTTTTATAGCTGAACTGCATGCTCACATTTTAAAAATCATTTGCCCACTATCAGAAAAAGAAAAATCAGAATAATACAAAAACAATTTAAAAATATTTCTAGAGAAACTAAGTGGTGTTAGTAGGAAGGACTATCAGCCTAGTTCTATAAATGTAGGCCACGCCCCATGTCTGGGGAGATGATGAAACCTAGAAGAGAGAATACTATTGTCCCTTCACTAAGCCAGTAGCATTTCTAACTGCATCTAAGTGTATATCTTTATACTCATCCCTCACCACAAACCTTGTTTTTGCAATGCAGCACCTGGTAAAAATGCAGAGAACAATTGACTGTAGGGTACCTAGCCCCATTTGACCATTTAAAAAAAAAATATATATATATATATATATATATATATATATATATATGTTCACCAAGTGAATGTATGGCCCCCTGAAGGCCAGAGAACATTAATGGATACAAGAAACTGGAGTTATAGATGGTTTTGTGTTGCCATATGAGCTCTGGGAATCAAACTCTGTTTTCTGTAAAAGCAACAGGTGCTGTTAATCACTCTAACCCCATGATTTTAATATTTTTATATTAAAAAAAACTATGGCATAATTTAGTCACAGAAGGAACCTGAAATACAGCACAAAACATATAGGTATATATACATAATGAGTGTATAGTTCTTACATGATCAGTTATATGACATGTTCAAACCCTCTGATACCATATGGACAGGAATGGGTCAGTGCCGCAGAAGTGCTTCAAGGACTAAATACTACAGATAGCATCTACTTTGGAACCACATAAGACAAAGTCAGCATGAAAATACAGATAAATGTGTCGGCCTCACCCTCAATTCTCTCCTTCTCAGGGGCATCCATGACAACCCTCTGTCCAGTGGGAAGACAGACAATAATAGTTTCATGCTTATATATTTATGGGACTATGAATACAAACTCAAATATTATTCATTGTATAATGCTGGAAGTACTTAAGCAATTATTTTCTTTACTAGGAATTGTAGAATTAGAGAGAATTGATGATATCATTGGTTATTCCTTGTGAGTTGCTAACTCCTTTCACCAGGTGAACATGTTTGGAAAGGAAGAGGAAACTCACTTTGGATTGCTTTGGAAAGACCTAACTGTTGGAAGTCTCTTTTCTTTCTCTCATATTTATTGTAGGATTTGTAACATGCTTGATATGGAGTTAACCCAAATGTCTATCAACTGATGAATCAATAAAGAAATGCAGCATATACTGCAAGGATAGGTGTGCAATGGAATACCATTCAGCCATGGAAAGAATGGAACCTTGACATTTGTGATGACAGAAGAGTTGTGGAAAATAGCATCAGGTACAACAACATAGGCCTAGAAAGAAAAACATTGCATTGTTATGCAGCTGGGATCCATGAATGCCTGCAGAATTACAGAGGAGAACAACAATGCCTCTGGATGTTAGAAGTGAAGAAGATGGGAGTTGGCTTAAGAACACATTATTATAATTAGATAAGGGAAATAGATTTACAAGTGATAGTTCTGCAAAATATAATGAAAAAGGAGTTTATATGCTTTCACAAAAGTGATTGCTTTTGAATAGTATTTTTATTAATTAACTAGATTTAACCATCTCAGAATGTCAACATATATCACAATATGTTGTACATAATAAACCTGAAAATGTTACACAGCATTTAAAAATAATTTGAAAAGTGAACAAGGGATAAGACTGTTGCTCAGTGATATAGGGCATTCTTATTCTCTCTCTCTTTCTCTATCTCTCTATGTCTCTCTCTAAGTAAAACCTCCAGGAAAGATTGTGGATTTGTGTGTGTGTGTGTGTGTGTGTGTGTGTGTGTGTGTGTGTGTGTGTGTGTGTGTAAGAGAGGGGAAGGAAAGGAGGGAAGATAGGAGACAGGTAGAGAGAGGGATGGAGAGAGATACCCTGTTTGTACTTTGAAGGACTTGAATTAATAATAACTATTAAATTAAGTAGGCCTCCAAGTATCACCATTCCATTCCATTTTTAAACAGGACATGGATTTAGGAATTACTTCTAAACCACAATATAATATTTGATTGCTAAAACACTGTCAATGCTTGCAACACATTAATTGAGAAGTATGAGCCAATTCATGGGAGACTTGCCCTTTTTAGAAGAGAAACCTAGGAAGAGTGGATAGGGGGTGCTGCCGAGGAGAGGTGGGAGAGCAACTGGGATGAGAAGAGGGAGGGGAAACTGCTGTCTGGATGTAAAAAAAAAAAAAGTGTGAGCCAAAATTAAACAATTGGCAAATAGTGCAATGAATGCTAATTGTAACTCTTTTATATGTGTTATTTTCCTGACAGAACTGAGCAACAAAACAAACCCTCAAATAAGTAGGATGAGTTAAGAGGGCAGCTAAGCAAATAATGTCTTCTAGGGGTACCCATTTGTCAGTCATTAGCAGGTGGCACACAGATGCCAAGGAAACTGGGATCGGTCCTATCTTCTTCAGGAGCCTAAAAGCAAAAGAGCTTAAGTATAAATGATATAAATGTATCCCAGAACCAAAGAGCAGACTCAGCACTGACAGCCAAGTTAGGCAACTTATCAGGTAATGGCGAAAATTCTGAGTGTATGAATTTACGGAAGGTTTCTAAATTTATTGTGGTGAATAGAAGAGATCCCAGTGGCCAAATTCAATCTAATTAGGATAACAACATTTTTCCTCCTTCACTGCCAGCTTTTGTATGAAAAATTGCATCTTCTCAAACTCAGTCAATTTCAGAATGTCTGCTGGCTGAGTTTGCCCGGCAGGAGGCTAAAAGATCCATTATGCTGACAGATGCTCAGCTTTAAGATTGTGTGGAATTTAAATGACTTGTATGTTCTCTGAACAGCCATTTAAATTGAATTACTGTGAAAATGAAATCAAACTTTGCTTTTAAAATTCTTACCTCTTAAATAATATCTTTAAATGGTTGTTGATATTAATGATAATTTCTTCTTGTGTTAAAAGCTGATTTCTATTTTCTAAGTGTGTATTTATAGGGTCTTTTGGGGAGGAATTGTTAATGTATTTCACAACTATGTATTTTGGATAGTTATGACAAATAGGCGTTTTTGGTTACTGTTATTGTCAGATGAAGAGGTTCGGCAGCTTATTATATCCAGTTAATTTTTCGTATTGCTAATATTACTTAGTTACTGATGTTTAGACATTGACTAGCCAAGATTATTTGACCAGACTCTTTTTCTTCTAGCTCAACATACATGAAAATAAGCTCTGCTCTCATTGCATGCATCAAACGAACACACACTCATTAAGTATTTCTCTTTACTCACAGAAATGATCTCTATACCTATGCAAAGTTTAGCCTTTTAAGACAGAGTAGAAAGCTGTTTATCTTTCTAAGATCTATCTGTATCTTTCTATATCTGTAGGAAGTAGAATCTTTTCATAGAGCCTCTAAATAAAATCTTAATTTATTTCTCCATTTATCAGCATGCTATGAACTCCACATTAGTTTGCTAGGTAAGCTGTACAAATATGAAAGTCTCCATTGTCTGAGAAGTCGATGTTATCTCATAATTTCTAAGGTAGAAATTCCAAAAGAATGCATCGTTGGGCTATTTCTGAAGGCAGTGAGAGCAGGGCTGCTCTAAGCCTCTCTCCTGAGGTCCATGAGGGTAGGAGTCACTTTCAAGTCTCAGTCCTTTTGGCAATGTGAGACAAGATCTGGACAAGCAACCCAATAAATAACTCATGATTCCTTTTTGGGGACATGATAGACAAATAAGGTTTTGCTCGTGGCAACATTTACAACATGTAAATTAAAGAAGATTAAGGTAATAAGAAATTAGATGATCATTTAAACATTATAAAATGATACCTTATAATAAATATTTGATATTAAAAATGGCTCACCCGCATGAGCTGGCTTTTTGGAGCCCATTCCCTATGGGGGATACCTTGCTCAGCCTTGATGCAATGGGGAGGGGACTTTGTCCTGCCTCAACTTGATGTGCCAGGCTTGGTTGACTTCCCATGGGAGGCCTTGACCTCTTTGAGGAATGGATGGGTACGTAAAATAAATGAAAAATTTTAAGTATAAAATTGCTTACCAGAAAGAACAGTTGACAAAAGCTATACTCAAGCAGTAGAATTAAGATAATATATGATTTTATTTAAAACTTTATTAAGTTGTTGCTTAATTTCACTTTCCTCTCCTACTTCCAACCTTTCCCTTATCCTCCAAATTAATAGCCTCTTTTCATTTAATTATTATTGCTACACACACATATATATGTATATATGCATAAATATGTATAAACCTGATGAATCATTTTAGTGTTGATTGTATTATACCTTTTTAGGGTTGACAATACTGTGGGTCACTGGCACAATTCTCCTAAATGAAATGTGTCATCCATTGATCAACACTTTGTTTCTTTCTATCATTTATCTCTCTCCTGACACAGTGGAAACTTTAGAAGGTAAAGCTCTAGTGAGAGGTCCATAGGTGGTTTTGGCATGCCTTCAGAGAAAATTCTGGAAGCCCAATAGGTCTGCTAGCTGACGAACTGAGCAGTTTTTGCTCTCCTCAGATTTGCTTCACCACACCAAAAATAAACGTAATCATCATAAGTTAATGTCTCAATATTGTATTATTGTGATGGAAAGCTAATTAATATGATTATAGAATTAATCCAAATATAAGTTTATAAGTAATGTTGAAAATAATCCATTGATTCAACAATTTTTTATACCTTTATTTGGTCTTATTATTTTTCTAAAGCATTATTATCTGTATATTTCAGTTATAAACACGACTGTTTAAAAATGGTTATATCAGTACCTATTTTATAAACAAAATAATTGGTTATTCTTTATAGCTTAAAATATTTTGTGTTGATAAATCAATGTGCTTAAGATTTAGAAAATCTCTTAGACACACTTTTTGGGAAGCAAAACCCAACATTGATGCCTTGCTATATGATTACGTGTCCACTTTGAGAAATATAGAATGTGTTAATGGTCTTCCCTATGTATGGCTTAAACTTCATTCTTCAGAGAGTATTGACTTGATGGAATTTGGAGTTTCAGTTCCTTAAGAACAACTCAGAAAATGAAAACAGATATAAGGATCACTTCAACGTCTCAAAAATTTGACAATGCAACTTCTTAAAATGTTTATGCCTCCTTGTCACTGCTGGAACCAACCAACCCTTGATTAGATACACACCAAAAGCATAGTACACACACACTAAAACATGACATCATGGCATATGACACTGCTTGATTTTGGAATGCTTCTATTTTATGATGATAAAACCATGAAAAGGAAAAGCAGGTAGGAAATAAAAGTCCACTCACTTGTGTGTGATAGGGGACAGGAGTTTGAAAAGGGTTTGGGCAGAAGCTAACTGCACAAGAGGGAGTATTGCAGGAAGCATTATTTAAGGGTACAATTAAATTACTTTTATTAATTAAAATAAATACTGGTAATCTTTATAATAAAACACAGGATTCTGGAATTACCTGTTTGATAAAGAACACAAACCATACACAAGATCTGGTTATTGATGGTATATTATAAATATTAACAATGAAAACAACTCACATGGGCACTCCAAGCCACCAAGATCCCAGATACTTCCAAGAGATGGCTGAACCAAGAGAAAGAGAATGCATCTCCTTTCCTCTCTCTTTATCCTACCCCTCTACATGCCTGTGACCACACCCAAATGGGTGTGGTCAGTGGTACAGGTATCCAGGGTCTCTCCCTATACCTGTTACTTACAAAAACACAATAAGAACCAAAAGCCAAAGGATAAATTTACCTGGAGAACCACTCTATTGTCTTTTGAAAATGCATATTTTGTGCTTCCAAAATACTGGATTTGGGAAACACACTGTAAGTTTTCAATAGTTTATAAGAATTCTTCTGCCTGAAAATCCCTGTTTGATAGAACAATTTTAAACCAAGCTTTCTATATGTGTTAATTTTAACTTCATATAGCTGGATTAAGAAAAGATGAACAATTAACTTCAGAAACATTATGGGAGACATAACATATTGTCTGTGTCATCAGTATTTGGAAAGTTCAGTAAAAACTGTCTCCTATTGTGATGGACACTGGAAGACAATCATAAAGGAAAGCTGCCTGATTGGGTGATTGACTTAAAGGATCTGCTCAGCTAATGTCAGACATAGATTATCATTTTAAAAAGAGCCTTGATTATAGAAATCGTAGCAATCCACATCCAAAAAGAATTAAGCAGGGAAAATAATCTGTATCTAAGGGTCTTCCAGGTCACTGGTCTAATATTGTGAAGCAAAGGTGTCTATATTTATAATGACTGCATCAGTCATATTAGTGGATTTGGTTTGCTTTATTTACTTATGAGCATGCTAATCTTTCAGAACTTGAGTTTTCTTTCAGGAAGCATAACTGTACAAAATGAAAACACTGACAATCAAAGATTCTTCTGATAGGTACATAGTGTTTTTTTTATTAAAATTAAATAGCTTAGCATGACAACGTGTATAGGAGAATCATAAGTTTAGTTATGTGACTCTATATTGACATGTTTTGGAGCATCAAGATTTCTGAATATGCAAGCTGAAGAAACACCAGTCTGTGATCGATAGCAGAGTAATGAATTCCTGAGCTCTCCTGATATGTGGTGTGCCTAGTGAGTGTCTGGTTAAAAGGGGGTTCTTTTTTTGTTTTTAGTCATTTTGACTTAAATTATAGAGGCATACAGTAGAATGTGCAAAATCTTTACTCACCACCAAAGAGTATCTTTATGAAAAGTGTCATTCCCATGTAGTCTATAGCTTAGGAAGCTTAACTGGGAAATCACAGCCTTGAGGTGAATACAAGGGTAGAATTCCATCTCCATGAGCATGGCAGGGGAAATGCACAGGCTTGCTTTTGTACATGTGGCCATGTAGTCTCTGGATTTCTCAGCATCTCTGCAGCCTTGGCTTCATTCGTTAGCACTGAAAAGAATAAAAAAGAGCAAACTGACAAACCACTCCTGAAAATAGCACTCTTTCTCCTGTGCCCTTGTTGAAGGGACACTCCTGAACATAATTTTTCTCTTATATTTTTACATTGAGTTAGGTGATTGTTTTAATTACTGGCTTTTTAAATTTGCATATTAAAGTGATTCATAAATAATAGAAAAACACATCTACATGTAGGGAAAAAGACTGAAAATGCGTATCGACCCCACTAAGAAATACTAAATTTATTTATTTAACACATCATCCTCCAATTTCCAATATAAGTAATATTTTCATTATGTCTTAAAAGTAACCTAACAGAAGGCATAAATTATCCAGTAAAGAAAATGATGTCAGTATTCCTAGAGGTCCTCTCATTTTCTCACATTCCTGTAACCCTGACACTCAGGAGGCAGGGGTCAGATGTTTTTCAGAATTCTGGAGTCTGCAGCCAGTATGAGAAATACAGTGGTACCTTCTTTCAAAACTAAATTTCTCTAAAAATTATATCCTTCATTTTTGAGGATCTAGACCATTCCATGGATTCCATTTATACTCAGGACTCACAAGCTCATGCAAAATATATGCAATGATAATAATTTTAGAAGATAATATAATTGCATTATTTCCCCTTCCCTGTCTCTAAACACTCTCATGTATCCCTCCTTGCTTTCTTTCAAATTCACGGCATCTTTATTTATTGTAACATACATATATGTATACACATATATATTCCCAAATATGACCTGCTCAGTCTGTATGTATAATGTTACTTGTAGGCATCTTTTCATGGCTGACCATTTGGTCTTGGGTAATCAATTGGTGTGCTCTTTAGTAAGGAAGACTATTTCTCCTTCTCTCAGTACTCCTTAGTTGCCAGTAGTTCTTTGTGCAGGGTGGAGGCCTTCTGGTCTTTCCCTAGTCTATTTCAGCTTATCTATTGCCATCCATGTTCAGCTCATGTTTAGGTAGTCATGTAGGTGAGACTATATGGAGGTGGGTTCTGCCATTCTTAGGAGATACAATATCACATCAGACTCCCTGATTCTCTGGCTCCTGCAGTCTTTCTGCACCTTTTCTGCAATGCCATCTGAGATGTAGGTGTTGAGCGTTTCATAACATTCATTGGGATCTAGGCAGTGCTGACACACAACTTTAATCCCACTCCATCGGATCTCTGTGAGTTTGAGACCAGCCTAGTCTATAGAGCGTGTTTCAGCATAGAGGATGTTGAGAAAGAGGAACACTCCTCCACTTCTGGGAGTGCCAACTCATACAGCCACTTTGAAAATCGGTATGGTGGTTCCTCTGGGAAATGGGAATCAGTCTTCCTCAAGATCCAGCAATTCCACTCTTAGGCATATACTCAAAGGATGCACATTCATACAACAAGGACATCTGTTCAACTATGTTCATAGCAACATTATTTATTTGTAATAGCCAGAACCTGGAAGCAACCTAGATGCCCCTCAACTGAAGAATGGATTAAGAAAATGTGGTACATTTACACAATGGAGTACTAATTAGTGAAAAAACAACAACAACAACAACAACAACAATGGAATCTTGAAATTTGCAGGCAAATCGATGGAACTAGAAAAAACAATCCTGATCAAGGTCATCCAGTCATAAAAAGACAAACATGGTATGTACTCACTCATATGTGGTTTTTAGACATAGAGCAAAGGATTACCAGGCCACAATCCATACCTCTAGAGAAGCTAGGAAACAAAGAGGACCCTAAGAGGAATACATGTTCCCCTGAAGAAGGGGAAAGGGACAAGATCTCCTGAGCAAATTGGGAACACGGTGGGGGGGGTAAGTTAGGAGAAAGAAAAGAGGAGAAGGGGAAGGGAGAGGAGGACATGAGAGATCAGGAAGATTGTTAAGGGGGAAGAGCAGAGGAGAGCAAGATAAGAGATACCTTAACAGAGAGAGCTGTCATAGGTTTAAAGAGAAATCTGGCATTAGGGAAATGTCCAGAGATCTATAATGATGACACCATATAAGAATTTAAGCAATACTGGAGAGGCTACCTTAAATGCCCTTCCCCAATAATGAAATTGATGACTACCTTATATGCCATCCTAGAGCCTTCATCCAGTAGCTGATGGAAGCAGAAGCAGACACCCACAGCTAAGTATGGAGCCAAGCTACTGGAATCCAGTTGTAGAGAAGGAGGAATGTTGAGCAAAGCGGTAAAGACATGGCTGGGGAAGTCCACAGAAACAGCTGACTTGAACAAGGGGTGCTCATGTACCCCAGACTGTCAGCTGGGAAACCAGCATAGGACCAAATCCAGGCCCCCTGAATTCAGGTGCCAGTTAGGAGGCCTGGGCAAGCTATGTGATATTTTGTAGTGCAAGAGCATCTATCCCTAGTGTAGGAATGGATTTTAGGAGCCCATTCCCAATAGAGGGATACTCTCTCAGCCTAGACACATAGGTGAGAGCCTAAGACCTACTCCAAATGATGTGACAGACTTTGATGATTTTCCCCATGGAAGGCCCCACCCTCCCTGGGGAACAGAAAAGGTTGGAGGGAGAGGGAACTGGAATTGATATGTAAAATAAGATAATTTCTCATTTAAATAAAAAGAGTAAATAAAACCTCTGTCTTTAAAAAGAAACAAACAAAATCAGCAACCAAACAAAAAACAAGCAAACATACTTATTGGGACTGGGCTCTGTATTTTGATTGGGTATGTTTTTTTATAATGTCCTCCTTTTGTTGCAAAGAGAAGTTTCCTTGAGGAAGGGTAAGGACTACCCTTATCTATGGGGATGAAGACAAATAGAATGTAGTCAGGGACTTTGCTTTTTTAGTAAAGTAGTGGTTATCAGTTCTTCTCCAAGATCCATGACTTCAGTAGCCCTGGGTACTAAGTGAAGTTTCCAGCACTATGAATGATTTCCCCCTGTTCCAAGGGTCTTAAGTCCAATTAAAGATCTGTTGGTTACCACTAAGTTTTGCATGTCACTAAGTAAATTACTAAAAAAAGTGTAATGTCAATTCATATAATCAGCATTTCATTATTATGCTATAATGATTTAATATTAAATTCATTATGCCTATCCCATCTCTAAGTTTTAGAGTAGAGAACTGGTATTTATAGTCGTGTTATGAAAACTTTTCATATGAAAATCAAAGGAAACTTATTTTACTTTGTTTGATATTAGCTGCATATTTTTGTATTTAGTGATTCTATAAATCTAGTGATGTCTTTTTTGGTTCTTCATCATAATTGAAGGAAAATTTTCATTGAATTTTCCAAAAGCAAATAGCGAATGAAATAAGATTTAAAGGTAGCGTTTCTTAAAGAGTTCCCATTTCCTTTGGAGTTACAGTGATGTCTCCAAGAAACTCCCCTTATCTAAAGCAATCTAAGCAGTGTGAATATTGGTTAGTGGAGGTTCACTGCTGTCCTTACCATGATACTCTGAAGTGTGCATGTTGGAATATATGGTTTTGGAAATACAGTTGCATCACTTCTCCCCTTCTCCTTCCTTCCCCCTGCACCTCCCAGTTATTCTCACTCAAACCTCTACCTCAAGTTGATAGCCCTTTATCATTGATTATATTTATTGTTGGTTTTTGTTTTGTTTTTGTGTGTGTATGTGTAGAGGTACATAAAGCACCTGCTGAGTCGCCATTGTGTATGTGTGTGTGTATGAATTAAAAGCTGATGACCCTGCATTGGACAATCAATAAGAAAACTCATTCCTTGGAGAGATTAGTTCTCCTGGGGTGGGAGGAATCAGCATGTATATGAATGACATATTTTGATGACCCCCCCATGGAAGACTTCATCCTCCCTGTGGAGTGGATGGTGAATGGGACACGGGGTGGGGTGGGGGGGATTGGTGGGGGCATGGGAGGATAGCAGGGAGAGGGAACTGGGATTGATATGCAAAATAAGATTATTTTTAATTTAAATAAAAATTTATAAAAAAAGTTTACAAAGTTTCTAAACAGCAATATTTTTTTTTTAAAAAAAATGTTTACTCATCCTGAACATCTAAGAGATAGCTGAATACAAACAACAACATAAACCCACAGGCAAAGCATATGTGTGTCACTGAGCAATTTTAAATTCTTGAAAGATAATCCACACTAATAATGTCTATCAGAATTGCTTCTAAATTTAGTACAATATCATAGTTTCAGCAGTACATGAATTATCTTAATTACAATTATGTGTTTTAAATACTAAACATGTGCTTAAAATTGTTTTAAGAAAACTATTAAAGAAATAAATTATAGTAATTAAACTGTTGCTTTCTTCAAATGGGATGATGTCCCACTTTAATGGAGATAGTACCATATTACAAATGTCAAGCTCTTTTAGATGTCTTATTTGTGTTTTAAAATGCATTTACATTTTCGAGGGCATATTTTGTTGCTCACCTACCTCACTGTAGCATCTCATTTCTCAAGCTGCCACTTGCATGTAATGTAAAAATTAAGCACACTAGCCGCGTACCTGCTGCTGACAGCTGTGCTTATCTATGCAGCAGTCACAGTGACATCTGCACCATCACTGCTCCATCCACTCTTCAATTAATGCAATCAGGAAGCTCTACAATTCCCAGAGCACAAATCACTGAAAATTTTAACTTTTACCTGTCTTTTCATTGCCTAAAATCCATCGTGTGCTCTTCACATACTCTGGATATCTGCATAAATTTCCATATGACACCTATGAGGAATTGCATTCAAGTCATTTTCCCTGAGGGGGTGAATATAAATGGTTTTTCCTTATTAAAATTATCTCTACGTGTTTGTTAAATATGTTTTTAACCCAGAATAAATTAATTGCAGTACCTAGCAATATCCTGAACACTAGATCCACTTAAAGTTCCAGTAATTGTTAGCCCAGTTTCTCTACATAGTCCTTGATAGCACTGTGATTTACATGGAAGGATTTTAGGTAACAGAACTATACAGCAAATACCTATTAACTCAGTTGTATCTGTGAAAGTAAACTAATGGCAGTTTACAGTAATTTGGGCAAAATTATTGTTCTAATACATATTACATTTTTTATCCTTCTAATAAAATATTAAATTGATCGATAATGACATGCTATGACTTCTGTTTCAAACATTTGTGTGGTCAAAAGAACAATTCATATTTTAAACTTGCAGAAAGTGTCTCAAACTATTTACTTCATTTTAATTTTTATTACCATTGCAATATATTATATTCCTACAAATATCCTAATGAAGTTTAATGGCTGGTGCCATATTTTTTTAGTTCTATTATATTTATTCATCCCATTGGTTTTATTGCCACTGTTTTTGCTGGGTCACTTTATCTTGCTTCTATAAACAAAGTACAGGGCACTTTCCATGGCATTTCTACATCTAAGCACCCATCAAGATAACTTGCATGAAAATTGATTCATTCTTGGAAATATTTCCATCCAAAAATACAGTCTTGTTGGTTGTGTCGGAACCCTTCAACAAGATTCTTCTTCTCACAGACTTGTGATGTGCAATAGTAACTTAGCTTTAGTAAATGATTCATTGTCATAGCTAATTCACACTTCCCAGGGACTTTCACTAGTTAACACAGTTTGGACAAAGAGAGCAAGGAAACCTCCACTGCTTTCATGGGAAATCTCAGAAGAAACACAGTGGCCCAAATACAGCATGGAAGTGAACTTGTGTTCTTTCCAAATAATGGTAACAAATAATGTTTATGTCAACCTCCCACTCCAAGGAAGAAAGTGAGGCGTAGAGTATAAAACACTGTCAGGAACCTAAGTGGTAGAGAGAGTTGTAATATATTTAAAAAGGAAAAAAAATGTCCACTTAAGACATGTTAATTTTTTTGCAGTGATAAATATCAAGAATGTTTATTTTTGAGGAATAAAGGCTTAGGGAAAATATGAAAGGTGTTCTTAGTTTGTTCCATTACTTCTTTTTTTTTCCTTTTAGAAACACTCTTATTTTATATATCAATTCCAGTTCCCTCTCCCTCCCATCCTCCCATGCCCCACACAAACCGCCCAATCCCATCCCCAACTTACTCCCCAAGGATATTGAGGCCTTCCACAGGGGATCATCAACATCTGTAGCATCCTTTGGGGGAGGGCCTAGGCCTCTTTTGTGTATCTGGGCTGCATTAGTATCCCTCCACTGAGAATTGGATCCCAAAGTCCATTTGAGCACTAGGGATAAACACTGGCTCCACTCATAGAGGTCCCATAGACTGCCCAGGCCTTCTAGCTGGCACCCACATTAAAAGGGCTTGGTTAGGTCTAGCACTGGTTTCCTACCTTTAGGACTAGGGTCTCTGTGCCCTTACTAGGTCAGATCAATTGTTTCTGTGGGTTTCTCCAGCATGGTCTTGACTCCTTGGCCTATCCATTCTCCCTCTCTACAACTGGATTCCAGGAATATGGCTCAGTGTTTAGCTGTGGGTGTCTGCTTCTTCTTCAATCAGTTATTGGATGACAGCTCTAGGATGGCAACCAAGGTATTCATCAATCTCATTATAGGAGAAGGGCATCAGAGAAAGCTTCTCCACTACTGCATAGATTTATAGTTGGGGCCATCCCTGTGGATACCTGAACATTTCCCTAGTGTCAGACCTCGCTCTAAACCTGTACTGGCTCCCTCTATCAAAGTATCTCCTTTCTTGCTCTCCTCTGTTCCTCCCATGTCTCAGTCTGTCTGATCCCTCTTGCTCTCCTCCCCACGCCTCATCTCTTTTTCCTATCTCCCTCCTCCCCTCATGCTCCAAAATTGCTCAGGGGTTGTGGGGTTGGTGAAGATATTTCCAATTCTGTGGGTTGCCATTTTGGCTTGTTCACTGTCCTTTGTCTTCCAGAAGTTTCTCAGTTTCAGAAGGTCACATTTATTAATTGTTGATCTCAAAGTCTGTGACACAGGTGTTATATTCAGGAAGCATTCTCCTGTACCAATTCTTTCAAGGGTACCCCCCACCACTTTCTATTCTAAGAGTTTCAGTGTGACTGGATTTATGTTGAGGTCTTTGATCCATTTGGACTTAAGTTTTATTCATGGAGATAGATATGGATCTATCTGCAATCTTCTACAGGTCAGCATACAGTTACACCAGCACCATTTATTGAAGATACTTTCTTCTTTCCATTGTATAACTTTAGCTTCTTTGTCAAAAATCACGTGTTCATAGGTGTGTGGGTTAATATCAGCATTTTCAATTGGATTCCATTGGTCTACCTGTCTGTTTTTGTGCCAATACAAAGTTGTTTCAGGATTATAACTCTATAATAGAGCTTGAAATCTGGGAAGGTGATGCCTCTTGAAGTTCCTTTATTGTTCAGTGTTGTTTTGGCTATCCTGGGTGTTTTTTTTCCATATAGTATTGAGCAATGTTCTGTCAATGTCTGTGAAGAATTGTGCTGGGATTTTGATGGGGATTGCATTGAATCCATAGATGCTTTTGTCAAGACTGCCATTTTTAGTATGTTGATCCTATCAATCCAAGAGCATAGGAGATCTTTCCATTTTCTGGTATCTTCTTTAATTTCTTTCTATAAAGACTCAAAGTTCTTCCTATATAGGTTTTTAACTTCTTTGGTTGTTATTTTCTTGTATTTCTTTGAATTCTTTAAGGGATTTGTTTATTTCTTGAATTTTTGGTTTGTCTTTTCCTCCATTTCCTGTATTTTTTTTTGTTTTTCTTTTTTTTCCACCTTTTAAAATTTGAATTAGAAACAGGATTGTTTTACATGACAATCCCAGTTCCTTTCTCCCACCCGTCCTCCCCTACCCCCCCCAACTAAAACCTTATCTGTCACATATCTTTTCTGCTCCTCCTGGATGGTGAGGCCTTCCATAGGTTGTTATCAGAGTCTTTCGTATCCTTTGGGATAGGGCTTGGCTCAGGGAGTAGTCCTCTATATGGACTGGGCTCCCAAAGTCCACACCTATGCTAGGGATAAATACTGGGCTTCTACAGGAGGTCCTATAGATTTCTGAGGTTTCTTCACAGAAACCCATGTTCCTGGGGTCTGGATCAGTCCCATGCTGGTATTCCAGCAAGTGTTCCCGGATGTTCAGGTAGCTGTTTCTGTGGGTTTCACCAGCCTGGTCTGGACCTCTGTGCTCTTCACTGGTCCTTCTCTGAATCTGGGTTCCAGTTCAGTTCGGTGATTAGTTATGGGTGTCTGCTTCTACTTCCACCAGCTGCTGGATGGCATATAAGTCAGTCATTAATCTCATAATAGGGGAGGGCATTTAAGGTAGCCTCTCCTCCATTGCTGAATTAGTTAGCTGGTGTCATCTTTGTAGATCTCCAGACATTTCCCTAGTGCCTGATTTCTCTCTAAACCAAAAATGTCTCCCTCTATTATGATATCTCCATTCTTGTTATCATGTATTCTTCCCCTGACTCATACTTTCTGCTCCCTCATGTCTTCAGCAACCCTCTTCTTCTCCCCTTCTCATTCTCCTAGCTCTCTCCCTACTCTTCCTGTGCTCCCAATTTGTTCAGCAGATCTTGAACCTCTCCCCTTCTCCAGGGGACCATGTATGTCTCTTTTAGGCACCTCCTTGTTTATTAGCTTCTTTGGCAGTGTGGATTGTAGGCTGTTTTTCTTTCATTTCTTTAAAGGATTTTTCTCATTTTCCCTTTGAGGTTCTCTAATATCTTCATAAAATTATTTATTTTTTATGTTTTCTATCATTTTTGTTTGAATTAGAAACAAGATTGATTTACATGACAATCCCAGTTCCCTTCTCCCTCCTGTCCTTCCCTACCACAACCCCCCAACTGAAACCCTACCTTCACATACCCTTTCTTCTATTCTTACCTGACTCAACCTTTCTGCTCCCACATGACCTCTGCATCCTTCCTCTTCTTCCCTTCTCATTCTTATAGCTCCCTCCCCCCTCTTCCCATGCTCTCAATTGCTCAGGGGATTTGACTCTTTCCCTTTCTCCAGGGGAAAATGTTTGTCTCTTTTAGGGTCCTCCTTGTTTACTAGTTTCTCTCGCAGTGTGGATTGTAGGCTGGTAATCCTTTACTCTATGTCTAAAATCCACATATGAGTGAGTATATATCATGTTTGTCTTTTTGTGATTGGGTTACCTTGCTCAGAATGGTTTCTTCTGTTCCATCCATTTTCCTGCAAATGTCAAGATTCCATTGTCTCTCCCCCCCACCCCCCAATGAGTAGTACTACATTGTGTAAATGTACCACATTTTCTCTATCCATTCCATAAAATTATTTTTAAGGTCTTTCTCTTCTGCTTCATCTGCCTTTCGATGTTCAGGTCTTGCTGGTGTAGAGTCCCTAGATTCTATATTGTCATATTGGTCTTTCTGATATTGAGCATTTCATATTCCCATCCCTTTTTCGAATATGTGCAGGTGCATCTCTCCCTCTCCTCCCATCTCCTGGTGGTGTAGGCCGGCCAAGACTTCCATGTCTGCAACTCTGGATGGTCTGGCCTCTCCTGGTGTTCTCTTAACTCAAGCTAAAGCAGAGGGCAGAGGGCAGAGGGGGGTCAAGACCGAAGTGTGGCCATACTTCGGGTGTCTGTCCTGTAGGGGCAGACACACAAGTCCACCACACACAGGGCAGGCAAGGAAGTTCGGGGGGAGGGGGAGGATGGTGGAAGCAGAGCTCACACTCACCTCAAAATGTTAATCTTGAAAATATAGTTAAGTTTATCACTAACAATTTTTTTAATTTCCATAATAGATACATATAATCATAGTCTATCATATTAGTATTGAGTAGTCATTTCAGGCAAAATAATAATAACCAAAGATTAAACATGTTATAAACAACTGTAGCCAAGCATATTGCTTAAGCCAACATTTCAAAATTAAACATATATATAAGAATATATACACACATTTATAATTATTCAGTACAAAGTTTTATTATTTCTTATTTAATCATATTCCATTAATATTTATATTTAGTAAATATGATATTTTCTAAGTCTAAATAAATCATATTTTATGCTTGCTTCTCAATTATTGGGTTTTATATTAATTTGGAAAATATATCCTCATATTAAAGATAATTTATTCTCTTTTATTTGCTGTTGCAAGGATTAAACTTATTACCTAAATTTTGCTAGCACAAGTAATCTTGTACTGAGTTGTGTATATCCTGTGCTCTTGACTCTTCGTTTGACTGCAAAACTAATTTCTTTGCTTTTAGTTCTTTCTCCCATTTCTAAGCATCTTTCATTTTCCTGACTAGTAAATAATTGCTAATTAAAATGAAACAAAAATATTGTATAATTTATGAAATAATTAGCCAGTAGAAATGGCACAATTTGGAGGGATGATACTGAATTCAAATAATTTTATTTTGATTGAACTGTAAGTACAAAATTCTATTTTCTAAGTAAATGAAGTAACATGATAAGCCCTTCCACACTCTTCAGTCTTCTATTAGTTCTTATAAAAGTAATGTATAAGTGATATTTTCTGTACTGTTTCACTTCAATAAAATATAAAATTTGGGCTGGAAGGATAGGTCAGTCATTAATGGCTAGGCTCACAACAAAAAATATAAAATATAAAATTTATTTGTATGACTATTGTATCATATGATTGCCAATATATGAGTGAATATGACTACATGAAAAATTGCAAGAAAAATAAGGCTTGCTGGAGCGTTGGTCTTATGAGATTGAAAGATACTATATCTGTTTACAGCAAATTAAAAAGATTATTAGTAGGCTGTGGTTTGAAATTATCATGTACAGGGTTGGGATTTTTAATTGAAATATGTAACATAATCTTGGCTATATGATTTTTGTACTCTACCTTGTGGAAATATAGAGGGATTAATGAAATACTTGAAATAACCACAAGAAGAAGAAGAGAGAACACTATCAGAGAATAAGTGGAATTAGAGCCAAAATAAGATTGATTTAAGACTGGACTGAATGGCTGTGGACAATTTTTTATAACACTGGTCCATGATGGATACATCTATAAGTTTTATTCCAATACAAGATTGAGTTTCAAGCATCCTGTAACAAGTTTCAATTGCTGTAACAGTGTGACAGCAGTTGAAAATATTTCATTCTATTGGAAAATTGCATTAGCGTGGTAGTAAACACTGAACAGCCAGGTTTGGTCTTAGGTAAGTATTCACATATGTGCATGTCTTCAAACATGAATTCTTTACCTTTAGTAGCCCATAAATAATTAGCTTAACTGTGTAGAGGGGTAGAAGGGACATGGACAATAGACAGTAATGACAAATGATTATTACTATCTGAAGTGAAAGTGCTTAAAGGATGATTTCTGTCATGTCAATAAACTTGAGTTACAGTAAGATAGAATCTCTAGGCCTTTCAGGTTCATAGATGGAATTCTATGAGGGTTGATTAATAAAAGTAACACCAAATATTTTGTATATGTTAATAAAAACATTCACCTGAGTCAAAGGGATTTTCTTCTGCAGTAGACATAGATTGTTTGCAGTGATTGAGCCTCAGGGAAAAAGATCTGTAAATGAAAAGATGATATTAAATATTAATACCATAGTCACCTTACACAACAAGGAAGATAGATTATTTTGCTATAAATAAGATAAAAAATCTACTTTGTAATATCTGACATTATTCTCTGAGAACAATGCCAGCATAAAGCACTATTAGAAACCAACCTCATTTTGTTATATTTTAAATGTGTTCCTATGTGTATGTGTGTCATGTCATACACATGTGGGTACTTGCAGAGAGAAAAGATTGCTTCAGTTTCCTTAGAGTTGGAGTTACAGGCAGTTGTGAGCTATAAATGTGGATGCTTGAACAACACTTGGGTCCTTTGATAGATCAGCAAGTGCCCTTAATCATGGAGGCATAATCTCCATCCTCTTGTTATTTTTTAAACTCAATAAATTTTATGATTTCATCTTGTAAAACAAAACCTCAGGTTAATAGTAAAATTTGTAGATGTCCTCACCTTTAAACTAGTCTCATCATTTTGTTTAATTTTTAACTCTCATATAAAGTTCCACAGCTTTACAAGCCATCATGTTCTTTATGTGTTCAACACATTGTCATTTCCAGCTTTACCTTAGATCTGCTGCATGCTCTCCAATGTCAATGATGCTTAGGATGACTTGATTAGGAAATTTGTTTTTTAAAGAGATGTTGAGCAAATAAGTTGCTTTTAAATGAAAATAAATGTTGAACACAGGGATAGAGAAAACCTGAGTAGGTTCTTTCCAGACAATATGTATCTGTCTCAGGGAAATGTATTAATTTGATTTTTACATCAAGAAACAAACATATAACCCATATGCACAACATATTCCTAATTTTATTGGAGTCCTACATGCTTACATGGCTAGAAAGTTTTCTTAAATATAAATGCATTATATCTCATAATAGTCCTTTTACTAAAGAATAATGGGTTTTGAATTGTAAAACGCTTCAAGAAAAAGAAAACTATAGCAACCCAATCGAGACTAAAGTTTAATAAATGGAATAGACTGTCCAAAAGTAGTGAAAAAGTCCAATACACCCTTGGAAAAGAGTTCAGCATCTATAGGCATTAAAGAAATGCAAGTTAGATTACATTGAAATTCTACCTCACCAGAGTAACAACAACAACATCAAAAATCAAAGTTAGGAGCTTAACCGAGGAATAGATTAAAAAATGTGACATATATACACCCAAACTGAGTTTAATTAAGCCACGAGGAAAAAACAGCTGACATTGAATTTTTTAAGTGAAATAAACCATTCTCAGAATAACAAGCATCATGTGTTTACTATCAATGTTCCAACTTTCCCTCTCTGTCTTGTGTTATATAGAAATGGAAAAGCAGCTGTGATAGCAGAGTAAGTAGACTTAAGGGAAGAGATGAGGGAGAGATTATGAGAAACACTAATACTTGTGACATAAATACTAGAGAAACTATTTGGGGAGTGTAAATAAATAAGAAGGAGGTATAGGAGTCTTTAATCCCAGCACTCGGGAGGCAGAGGCAGGCGGATCTCTGTGAGTTCGAGGCCAGCCTGGTCTCTAGAGTGAGTGCTAGGATAGGCTCCAAAGCTACACAGAGAAACCCTGTCTTGACAAACCAAAACAAAGAAAAAAAAAAAAAAGAAGGAGATATAGGGAGTGACGAGGGAGGACGGGGGTGGGGGGGAGGTTGAACAGGGGGGCTTGAACAAAGACAAATGTAATGGCATAAATATGTAAATGTCATAAGAACAATACTTTTCAACCCAACTTGCGGTGTCCACCCTTGACCAGCAAGAAAGACGCCACACTGAGGAATCTTCTTCAACACAGTTTAATTGGGAACCTCTTTGCTTTTACAGTGTATAATGGCGGCGGCCCAGGGTTGAGGGAGACGGGGCCTGATATAGTCTACATCTACCAATCACCTAATCTTATGTGGTGCGCCAGGATTGGTTGTCTCCAAGCAGAATTAAGAGGATACATGACCTTTCCCAAATTAGGAGTTGTTTACCACAGAGAGCGCTCGCTGTCGGGCTGGCGGAGGGCAAAACTGGCGCCATCTTTTGGGTGCGGTATTCTGCAGCTCCCTACACCAACTGCTGTATTTCCTTTTTCAAAACAATTTATTTAATCAACTAACACTATCCTGAAGAAAAATTATTTTATGATCATTCTTTATAATTTCATTCATCATAGTTTTGAATTCCTTAGTCAGCCTGATTAATCCAGAAAAGAAATAAGAATTATAGAAATCAGAATAAAAGTAATGAAACTATCAATATTTCCAGGTGAGAAAGATAGAAAAAGAAATTGCAAAGACTTTGTATGAAAATACAATTACTAGCCATGAAATAAGGATTTGTTTTTAAGATGTAGATCATCACTAACAAATTGATCACATTTTGTGTACTAGCAATTAGCATGTGTAATACAATACATCTTATAATGTTACACCTGAGTTGATGTTATAGAATCCATTAAGATACTAACTTCATCAGCTTTGTGAGGGTGGATGATATGCATTGTACTAAAGATGAAACACTTGCAATACGTTTACATGAAGACTTTTGCCTCTCGTAATATCCTAACTCCTTTTCATATTCTACATTCCTTCACATTAGGGAACTGGCTAGTTTTATGTCAACTTGACACAAGGTAGAAGTATTTGGGAAGAGGGAACTGTGATTGAGAAAATATCCCCACTGAATTTGCCGATGGTACATTTTTGATAATCATTGAGCGATGATTAATATGTGAGGGCACAGCTCACTGTGGACTGTGCCATCTCTGGGCAGGTGACTTGGTGCTCTAAGAAAACAAGCTGAGCACATCATTGTGAACAAGCAAGTAAACAGTATTCTTCATGACTTTTTATGCAAAGTACCATTATCACCGTGTTTCTCAGGATTTTTATTGCTACAATAAAACATCACAATCAAAAGTACCTTTAAGAGGAAAGGATTAATTTCAGCCACATCACAGACCATTACTGAGGGAAGTAACAGCAGAAAGTCAAACATAGCAGGCATGAACTGATGCAGAACATATATATATATGTGTGTGTGTGTGTTTGTGGGTATACATATATATATATATGTATATATATTTGAGATTATATATACGTGTGTGTATGCGTGTATACATATATACATATATTTGAGATTATATATATATATATATATATATATATTATATATATATATATATATATATATGATGAGAGTATGGTTTCTCAAAACTTACCAGTACAGAGAATTTATTGCAACAACATACTTTAAATTTCTCAGAAACAGAATGTCAATACCTACTATATGAAATGACAGAAAATGTGTGAGTATATTTCTGGCCTTGCACTGGAGGTCTGGCTAAGATCTCATTGTATGCCAGTATTGATCTATATTTGCTGTTGGATGAATCACAAAATTTGGAGTAAGTTTTTTAGTGAAACAAAATACTCAGATCACTCTAAGTCACAATTATTTTACATTTGAGAAAATCAATTTAGTTATTAGAAACTTAATTCATACTACTGCATATTTGCTGATAGGAATCTAGATTACATATGACCTTATCAGTGAATTAATGTCAGTTGCTTAGTGTTTTATCATTGTGATATCATTTTATCAATATAATATAATCCAAATTGTACAAATACTAATCCTCTGACTGCTAAAACTGTAACTATAGTATATAGTTTCTTATATGTACATGTATATATATACATGTATCTTATATATGTATATATATACTATAGTTACAGTATATATTTCTTAGGTACAGGTTATAAATTACACTGATTTTTTTTTCTAAAAATATTCATATTCACGTACAAGGACTCCTAAGATCAGGGCAAAATCTCATTGTCTTAAGGTCACTTGACTTTCAGGGGTGAGTATGCATTAGTCACTTAGCTCTGAAGCACAGGCAGCAAGTGACCAGGGACAAATATCTTAATGGAGACACACTTTGTCAGAACAAAGGCTGACAAAAAAAGTAAAAGAGAAATTCTGTTCTATAGGATGCCCTCCAGCACTGGAGCACACATAGTGCAGGATATCCACCTACCAGTGGCACCTTTACCCCACTGTTAATGAAAATTAATGTGCTGAATTATTTTAAGATGTTTCACACACATATTTTATTTCCCCTTTGCCTACTTCATCTTTTGATTGATAAAATATCAAACTAAGGGCATATTTAAATGAAAATTTGTTACCTACATGGAATTCTATAATCTTCAGGGTCACATGACCACTTATTGAATGGCTTTTGCTCTTTGAATAACTCCAAGAATTTTGGGATGGAAGAATATTTAATAAACTAAAATATAATAAGAAAACAAAAACAATCACATTGAAATTAGACAAGGCAAACCAACAGAAAGAAAAGAGCCACAAGTAAAGTTACAGTAATGAAAGACCCACTCATTCACACACTCACGAGTCCCATAAAAGTACTAAAAAAGTACTAAACTGAAACTTGTAATATATATGTGGAGGACCTAGTTCAGACCTGTACAAGCCCTGTGCTTGCTGCTTCAGTCTCTGTGAGTTCATAAGAGATTTGCCAGTTCTTTTACAGGGACTTGATCTTCTGGTATCCTTCATGTTTTCTCCCCCGACATTCCTACCTCCAATTCTGCAGGGTTTCCTGAGCTGTGAGGAAAGTTGGATGGTGGCCTGTTATTTAGACCTTTGTGTTCCAGTCTCTCTCTCTCTCTCTCTCTCTCTCTCTCTCTCTCTCTCTCTCTCTCTCTCTCTCTCTCTCTCTCCTCCCTCTCCCCCTCTCTCTCCTCCCTCTCTCGTTTCTCTCTGTCTTGATGCGTGCGAGTGTGTGTGATAATTGTCTCTGTATTTGTTTCCATCTGCTTTAAGAGAAAGCCTTTCTCACGAAGGCTGAATAAGGTACCAATCTGAGTATATCCAAATATCACTAGCAGCAATGAAAATGGTTGTGTAAGTGTCCTTGTGGTTGGAAGAAGTATTATTTGGGTGTATGAACAAGAGTGGTGTAGCTGGATCTTAGGTTTGTATATTTGTGAGGAATTGTCATACTGATTTGCACAGTGGCTGAACAAATTTTCAATCCCACCAAGGGAGTAGTGTTTGCCTCATTCCACATCCTCATGAGCTTGAGCTGTTACTTGTGTTATTGGGCTTAGCCATTCTGAGAAGTCTAAGATAGAATTTCGAAGCAGTTTTGATTTTCATTTCTTTGACAGCTGAAGAAGCTGAATATTTCTTTAAGTGTTTCTTGGCTATTTGACCTTTCTCTACTGAGAATTTTCTGTTTAGATCTGTACCCCATTTTTAAATTTGATTATTTGGGTTTCTGGATATCTAGTTTCTTGAGTTTTATTATATTTTGGAATTATCAGATGGTAAAAATCTTTCCCCATTCTCTAGACTGCCACTTTATCCAAATGATGGTGTCTTTTGCTTTACAAATCATTTCAGTTCTGTTATATGTCATTTATTAATTATTGATCTGAGTGTCTGTGCTGACAGTATTCTAATCAGAAAGTCTTCTCCTGAACCAATGAGTTCAAGGCTATTCTCCAGTTTCTCTTTTATCAAGTTTAGTGTATCTGGTTTTATGTTGAGGTTTTTTTATTCATTTGGAGTTTTGTTTTGATCAGGATAATAAGAATTGATCCATTTGAGTTCTTTTACAAACAGACATTCCATGTGACCAGTACAGTACTATTTTGAAGATTCTATCTATCTGCCCCGCCCCTTGTGTATTTCTGACTTCTTTATAAAAATCAGGTGTCCATAGGTGGGAGGATTTATGTTTGAGTCATCATTTCTATTCCATAGATCAGTATTCTTGTTTTTATTCCAATACCGTGATATTTTTATTACTATAGGTTTGTAGTCCAACTTGCAGTTGGGAATAGTGAAACTTCTGGAAATTCTTCTATTTTTCAGGATTGTTTTAGCTATCCTGTTTTGTTTTGTTTTGTTTTGTGTGTGTGTTTCCAATATGAAGCTGAGAATTTTCCTTTCAAGAACGGTGAAGAATTGTGTTATTAATAATTATTCCATTTAATAATATACCCTTTTCACTAATATTCAAAATTCTTTTCCTCTGCATTTTTTATTTCATGGAGCTATAATAGTAGATCTATATTCACAGAGGTGTTTTTCCTTCTTACAGATTGTGTAGAACAGGATGAATTCATCTTAGGGAAAGGAAAGTGCAAAGGAGATATGATATCACAGTAAAAATCTCCAGGGGGTGTAGAAGTATATGTATGTGTGAAAGTCAGAGAACTCATAAAACATGTAGGCCTAATGAACTTTGATGAATGATGAACGGGAAGAAGACATCATGTAATATTTACATGTTCACAATCACTGTGCTGACATGAGTGAAAATAATCAAAATGAAACTGACAAACAAGACATTTGTTAAAGAGATGGTATGAAGGAAAATATGTTCCACAAAATACTGACATTTGTTTCAAATGGTCAATACTGAAAACATGTACATACACATACCCATATATTGACAGAAGAGGTTATATTTATATATTTGGTAATATGTAAGTATATACACATATGTATACATATATGTAGCAACAATTAAAGAGAGGCCATGAATTTTAAAGAAGTCAAAGGTATTTGGGAGAATTTTGAAGGAGGAAATTGAGGAAGAAATGATGTAGTTATTATTTTAAAAGTCATTCGAAAATGTACTGATAATACATTCAAAAACAAAACTGCAAGTGTGCAATTGTGATACCAGAGAAGTATTTGGAAGAAGAGTGAGTCTTTTATTAAAATTATAAATTAAGATGCAGTTCATGAAGGAGAGCATTTGATTGAGGTATAAACATATTACTCAGAATCTGAATGCTCTAGAGTGCAAATAAGTGTTCCCAATTTTGGAAATTACTGACTGTGAACAATGAAACACCATGAATCACACAGAAGCATAGTGAAGCTATCTCCTGTGTTCTATTCACTACTATCTGGATTTAAGTAACAAACATAGCTGTCTCCCATTGTTCTTCAAGTATGAAGTCCTTCTTGTCTTTACTGTCATCTCAGACATTGGTGTATTTCCATCAGAAACAAAAGTAAAAGTCATAATATGTATCAGAGGTATAAATCAAAATATCCTTTGGAAAATCAAGATATATACTCGGAACTGGGAGAGATCTCTGCCTTCCTTTACTCCTCCCTGTCACCAAGGAAGGATTTAAATATTTATTTATTTTATAGTATGTCCAGTAGAATAAGGAAGCATACAGGCATAAATTAAGTGACATGAATTTATTTTTTCTTTTGGCAGGAAAATGATAGAAATCAAATATTGTTCTTTCCTGGATAGACTTTTCTGGCCCAAATAAAATTTTGCCACACTTGTATACTTTAAATTAAAGTATATTTTTTATCTAGTACAATAAAACATTTAAAATTTTACTTAATGTTCTATTTAATAATGTGGTATATTTAAGAGCATATATTGTCTGAAAGTTATAATTATTTATTTTAACTCAGGTAAATTAGTATGTAGAATTCTAATTCTAAAATAGAATTAGAAAAAATTCATAACACTTTATAAATTTTTTACCTACATATATTTCAAAGATATTATTTAGATTAATCTAATATTTTTCTATTGGACATTTGTAACTGAGTGTCACCTAGGAATTTATGATAATGTGAAAACCCAAAAGTAAATTGGATATGCTAATCCAAGAATCAATTTGATGAGAGTGATCAAATGAATTGTATATAGAACAATATGCTGATAGAATTTTCTACTTTTTATTTCAGTGGAGGCATGATCTTTTTTGAATCTTCAAATTTCTAGTACTCTGTGGTTCAAGTCATTTGGGAGCTATTGTGGATCAGTAGCTAAGCAACGGATTTAAAGTCCAGAGGCTATTCTGTATTTCCTCTGCCAATAACTTAGCATGAGATAGTGGGCAAACCATTTAACCTCCCAATTCCACTATCCATCATCTTTTCAACAGGGAGGTAATACAGCTTATTTCTAAGAGTTCAGTGAAATACCTCTTAAAAATATTCCTCAAGAGCAATAGGGAAACAATCTATTCTACTGTGTTATTGTGAAGCAAAGCTAGGTGCTCTTGCTTTTTCATGTGCTGTGCAAACCATTGGAAGTAATATTTCATAAAGGGGAGATAATCCAACACCATGCCACATGGTCTCCAAAATATCCATTTATAATGTTCTGATATCCCATCATGTAATAATGGAAACATTCTTAACACAATCATTTAATCATTTTAAAAGCATTTTATGCCCATTGGCTATATATAGAATCTTTTTAACTGCTTTAATATTCGATAGTTGTTGCTGGGGGGATTCAGAGTCCCTTTGTCGGTATGGGAATAATGGGACTTCTTTTACTTTCTATTAAAGCTTTGAATTTGCCTGTGCTTCTAGTTTCTTATTGCATTGTCTGCCCAACTTGAAAATAAGTAAATAAGTGAGGAAATATATGAGAATGTTAAAAAGAAAATTACTTCAAAATTTTCCCACTAAATACTACCATTGGTTCTAACTGTTCAAAGCAATGATGTAAAACACAAAAAACATGGGTCTGGAGATGAGAGGAAGATATGGGTGATTAGGGTGTCTATTTCTTTCTGTGATGAATTCACAATTTTTATTTTTATTTTACTTTTTTATATTTTGTTCCTAAGATGCTGCCAAGCAAATGAAAATACCAGGGGATATAGACAGACAGAATGTAATTTCCCATTTGAAATTTAGCCAGATCATTTCAAGGGCCAGAGAAAGAAAGTAGCTGCCTCTTCAATTATTAAAATCCTCTAGAATCATATTACTGTATACATCTTCTACAATTTGAGCACATTTTAATGACTACCATTAGTTGCTGCTGAGGCAGTGTGTCAACAGAGAGAGGATCTAAATGGGATGAGACAATGGAGCAGAAATCAAGGCTTCCCATAAACAAAGGCCTTACAAGATTAGCAGCAAATAATGCAAAGCTTGCTTGCACTTGGAATTCACTCTCATGGGACACTGAAGTCAGCATTTCAAAATTCTTGATGCTATTCTTATTGTTTATCACTTCTAACACCTTTATTATTAATTTTGGATGATTTGTAAAGAATTATTTTTATGTTTAAGTGAAAATGGACGTTTTGTAATACTGTTATAATGACTAAAAGAATGATAACTGATACAAAAGTACTTAAGAGAAAGAATTATCTTTTAAAATATGGTATTTACATAGAACACTAAATTTAACAAAATATTGTTAATTACTTGGATACAGAAATGCATTTCATTTCTTTTGTTGTATATACTCCACATGAACTATTTACAAGCTATATCATATTAATTTTCAAGCTATATCTGGCATCATTATTTAATACAATCATTATGGTTCATGCCCTCCTTTCTCTCTTCAAGGTTATCATTGCATCTGTTTAGTACATTTTATCTCTAAGATAAAGATTGTTTAATCCTTCTTATGTCTTCACTTTTTCATTCCATTCTTCATTTCAGAAGTTTTAAAAATTTAAAACTCAAACTCAGTATTCAACAGTTTATGAGGACATCATGGGATGGCTCAGCAGACAAGGGTGCTTGCTGCCAAGTTCACCACCTTAGCTCAACTCTTTGGCTCCATGAGGTTGTAAAAGAAAACTGATTTCCTTTAAGTTAAATTCCTCTCACTCCTTCCTCTCTCTCTCTCTCTCTCATACACACATAAAGCAAATAAACACATTAATTAAATGTAATAATATAATAAAAAAATAAAATAAATGAGGGTGATCAGTAAAGGATTATTGAGTAAATAAAAGGCTTGCTTCTTGGTCAGGAAATGGGACAATGGCACTCAAGGGACAACTTTTACACATTTAGCTGTGAGAAATGAGTCATACTTAAGGGGATAAGCAGGACTGTAGCTGCTCAGTGTGCAAGCCCCTGCCTTAAGACAGGGTTTACATTCACACATCACATACTTCACAATTTCTGATTTGTCAAATATGTTGAAAAGAAGCAAATTATCTTCACAACATAGCTGTTCATGTGAAGCATAAAATTGATCTAAATTCTGAAAAATTGTTTCTTCTTTATTGGAATATGCTGATAATATTCTACTGTTTTTTTTTTTTTCTTAAGAGGAATGAATGAATTGTCAAAACCTATAGGCTGGAATCCACGTGCTTATTTCTGACATGTAAACTGAAGGGATTGATTCCATTACATTTTATGGACTCCAGTTACTTTGAAGATAACAGCATTTCAAAATATTTTGAATATACTTCATTTTTCTATAGCGTTTTGAGAAGTCCACATAAGATTTTTTTATTTGTTTTCTTTGAAGCTTATGGATACTTCCCCCAAAGTGTCAATTTATCATGTTAAATTTTATGTCTAGACCTTTGGCAGTGCCCCTACCAAAATACACTGTTCATATCCTAGAAAATCGTATGTTAGCATGGAAATGTACTCACTTTATAAAGCCAAGGATTTTCAAATTGAGACAGACAATTCACTTTAGGCAGTCATATTGAGGAACTCTGGTTTTGAGCAATGTTTGTAACCAGATGGACGATTATGTGTTGTAAGAAAGATATAACCACAGAATCTAAATTGTCACACAAATGTAATAGAGGTGTTCGTCATCTAGTTTCTCTTGACCCCTGCCCACTCCCCTGTAGCTTGCCCATTAAATCCTTAGCTCAGCATCTCTTACAGCATATAAATTGTTTCCACTGCCATCCCATTTTTGTAACATTATTATAATTTATTTTTATTTTAAAATATTTTCTGTTTGTTTCACTATTATGAGCAAGAGGCTCTCAAACTTCCTCTGTAAAGGGACAAAGAGTAAATATTTTACAATTTTCCAGCCACCTTTCCCCTCCATGCTCTACTTCTTATACAATTTTTCAAAGCATGTAAGAAAAATAAATAAATGCTGCTTTCACAAGTCATAGATGAAGAGGCCAAAGGCTTAATCTGACCTTTTCAATATTGTGAAATTTCTCTCCAGGTTCCTATTAATGTGAAGCTTTTACAGTGTTGTATCCTCTGTGGTTTCATATTTTCTTCTTCAAGTTTCCAGATTTGCTGTCTCAAGTGTCATGCGGTTGCATTTCATGAATGTCTAAGAATAGTGATGGCATTGGTTTCTCCATGATCAGCACTTTCTTCTGAATTTCTCCTCATGTTCCACTTTAATTGCACTATTTAAGAGCACCGATCACTTTTCATTTCTTTGTTATAGACTTATCTTCCCAAGTCAATTTCTTCAGCATATTATCCATTTTTGAAGTTGACAAGCTAGTTAACACTGAGAGAGAAGTCAGCACACCATCAGGCTTTTCTGTGAGACAATAATTTAGCAGTGGATGAAATGGGCAATTTCGGACCTACTCTGGCAATAGTAACAGGATTTATCATGATTGTGATGTATATCTGTTAGTCAAATAGTGAATAGTGAGTGGACTGAAAGTCTGCCGGTGCTGTTTATACTTGATCAATTAGACACACTCAATAAAGGATTATGAGGATAAAATTAGAAGAAAAATGTTGTTGGGACATTGATATTATTTCTATATTGGCATTGTACATTGTACATTGAAATTTGGAGTCTTAAATTATTCTCTACAGATATAAATCATCCTCATGGTTCTTTCTCCATAATCTCAAATTCCATATCCCTCAAAAATGTTTTTGTTTCCTTCCTAATTTTTCTCAACACTTAATACACATGAATATAGTCACCAAGAAAATATTTATCACACATCTATAATATAGTCCTGGTACAAATCCTAGATCTACTTGTTAGTATTCAGGCAGCTGCACTGGCCTGTCCATGGGGTTCTAACAGGATATACCCTCAGCTGCATATTGGGACCACCACCTGTGCATATTCACTATGTTCCCTTTCCAAAAGGCTCTGCCCTTCTCCCTTCCTTCTCTCTCTGTATTTCCTCTATCTCTCTCTCTCTCTCCTCTTTTTCCCCTTTTCTGTCCCCCTCTTTCCTCTCTCCTGCTGCTCCTATGTCTGGGGGCTGGTCTCTCTCCTTCCCTTTCCCCTTTTTATGATAATACCTTTTCCTAGTAAAAACCCCATCTGCTTGAACCCTGTCTTTCTCTCACCGCTGCTTTTCTTAAATTAAACACTAATGACACTTATTTTAGAAATTAAACACCAGGAAATTCAGTTTGGTGATCTTATTTATGTTCCCATTGATAAGTCAAGAAGCTGGACGTGGACAAATGAAGAAAACTTCAGCTGTGTCTCATGACTATTAAAAGCATATTTCGTAGTCAAACAGCCTGGCCCTGAAGTTAGGATCATGCTGTGATATCAAGAACTTCACCTAACTGTGATATGTGTGTGAACTATAAGAAGTTTGTATTCCTTAAATACCCAGCTTCACTAAAATGTCATTGATGTGTCAGTTTGCCCTGCTACTGGGAGGTTGGCTTTTCAAGAGGGTTATGGTAAGAACTATGCTAAAAAGGATTTGGGAGTGGCAATCCAGTCACCCAACTCGTGAATATTCTACGTGAATCATAAGTATACGCAAAGCCAACCTACAAAGTTCCTGCTCTAGTAATTCTTACTCTTCCAGCCTCTTTTGTGTTTGCTGTTGAATTCTTTATTCAAACTACCGGGAACATAACACATGAGAGAGAAATATTTACTGGGTGAGTGCTTGCTATTGCAACAAGCTCTTCTCACTGGACATTCTTACAGATTCTGGAATCTGGAATTCTTACAGATTCTTCAAAAACAGCATGCATAAAGTAACTCCATTTTTGCCTTCATTTCACAGCATGGACTGTCAACAAAGTGATGTTAGTTGGTAGTGGGTGATTATTTCTCTTCTATGTTTTATAGCTGTTTAAAACAAATACCTTTACTCCCTTTGCATCTTTGTGGACCATCTTCACAAATAAATATGCAATTCATAACATTTTTTTCCTTACTTAGGCCTTCATAAGCTTTTTACTTCATAAGATGTTCATACATTAAGGTTTGTCTGATCATTTACTCTTGTGAAATGCAGATGGGCAGAAATGCATTTTTGATTACAAGCGTATATTTAACATATATGGAACTTAAAATATTTTTACAAATTCCTAACAAATTGTTCCTCACATGGTAGTACTTTAGACAAGTAAATCCTGAAATTACTTAACTTTTGTTAACACATTGTCAGTACCTATTGTTGGGTAGCAGATGGTCAAATACAGGAGCCTATTGGAGACCTTCTTATTAGAAACCTCCACAGATGTAATCTGAAATTGTAAATTAAAATCAACCCTTCTTTACCCTAGCTTGGTTTTAGAATATCTCATCAAAGCAACAGAAAAGAAATCAGAGTAGGGTCTGCCTAAATCCTGGTCACTTTATATGTTGAATCAGTATCAGGGAAAAAAAGTAGTAAATGAACTTTAGTACTCATAAAAAAAAACAAAACAAAACAAAAAACAAAAAACCAACAACAACAATAAAAACTGCTGTGAACTGAAATTCTATTTTGTGTAGTATTGAAATAGTATATTTTCTTTCAAAAATGATATTGCATCCTTTGCTTCAACATAATATGAGAATATGTTATTTAGCTATAAAACACCTCCTTATGGTGGATTGTGGTATTAAATGAGGAAATAATCTATCAGTTTGGAAAGAAATAGAAAGTCATCTTCATATTATTTTAGACATCCTGCTTCATATTCATGTTTTTGTCTTTCCTTTATAATAACTTGAGAGGCTGCAACATTTAGTAAATCTTATTATAAGCAGGCTGAATATAACACATAAACAGAAATAAATATATTAGAAGGATTGTTTTATTTTCTCTTCTTGTTTTTCCATGAAACATTGAAGCATGACTAAAGACAATCTTTTGTAGAAAGTTTCTATTTTCTAGTTGTCTCTTTATTTGTTTAACTGTCAAATATTCATTATGCCTAAGTAGCTACTCTAAGTATTAACACCTGGTGTGTGTGGGTGTGTGAATGTGCATATATGTGTGTGAGAGACTGTTTGTATATTTCTCTCTCTGTGTGTGCATTTGTGTTTGTTTGGGTGAGAGTGCAGTGTATGTGGATTTATTTTAGTTTTGAATTTACATTCTAATAATTGTTGAACTCTAATACTTGTTTTCTTCCAACTTCTGTCATACACAAAGGTTATTTAAGGACCACATTGTAACCTTAATATTTCATTTTAACTTTCTTTTTTTAAAAATTCCCAAATCTGTAATCATACAGTTCTATGATTGAATCATCTCTCTCTCTCTCTCTCTCTCTCTCTCTCTCTCTCTCTCTCTCTCTGTGTGTGTGTGTGTGTGTGTGTGTGTTTGTATGTGTGTCTGCTTTGTTCTGTTTGTTCAAATACTTAGTTCCTCTTCAGAAATGAGTTCCAACTTCTGATTTTTTTCATCTAAATAAATCTAATTAGTTTCACTTAAAAATGCAAAACGTGTATACATTGCGTTTTCATATGAAAACAATTATTTTATAGTTTTCTTTTTACATGAAAGAAATAAATAGTCCTTCCCTTCAGGTGATAAATCTATACACTTAGGAAGGCTTAATTTCCTTTGACAACCAATTTGCTTTTGAAATATACCTTCTCTACATAGTAACCAGAAAATGTAATTGTTACAGTATTGTAAAAGTGGCTGAACACATTAAATTGTAACCTACTTTAACACTTTGGGGTTTTGTATCCAAAAATAATGACCTTCTGGTCAACAGCCTTTGATATCCACAATAAGCAAAGGAAGTTAAGATTTCTTAGTGAACCTCAAATATCTTTTCCTATGGTCTTAAATCTGTGTACTCTGCATGTTATTTCATTTTCTTCTGGTGATTTCCACAGAGTAGGAACTATGAGCTCGAGAGAAATGGCTTTGCATGAAAGCTGAAGAAGTACTTAATAATGCCCTGGCTATAAGCATCAGAATGGTGATGAGGATGCCCCAGTGTGCACAATTAGGCTTCCAGGCTTGATGCCCAAAATAATCATGAATTCTGATTTAATTTTATGTTTAAAGCAACTAGTGTAATGTCATTTTCTTTATAGGGCTTGTTTTCTTTCTGTACCTGTGTTTTATTGATCTTGACAAAGATCTATAAGGATTTTTGTATGTTTGTGATGTGCTATGATAGTATAAATGTCAGTTAAATCAATAGTCCATGACAGAGTTTTAGAATAGGAACCACTTCTAGGTCTAATGCATCCATCAATATAAATTTTCAACTGACATGAAAATGAATAGAAATTACATCTTTGTACCAAGGAGTAGACTCCTATGGATCACACCATGCCTGAGAAGTATTTATAATCAGCATGTTTCATCACTTCACTCAGGTAATTGTTGCCTGATTACATGCTTGAAAATATTAAAATAAACAAAGAAAGTATAGAGAAAAGGTAATCATTAAAGAGAAAGGCAATGTTGCTCATTTTATTCTAGGGTTTATTGATACTGCATACTAGCAGGAACACACTCAATGCAAAGATTGATAAAATAATGTTATCCTGCCAATGTTTTGCACTACTTATCCAGAACAACTCTTTAAACCTGGAATTTTTATTTGAACACAAAAATTGAATGCATGCATCTGTCTTTTAAAAAATAATTTAGTTAGATTTGATCTATCTGCCACTAATTTTGTTACTATAAAAATATTGCATTTGAGCCAGGTGTTGGTGGCACATGCCTTTAATCCCAGTACTGAGGAGGCAGAGGCAGAGGCAGGTGGATCTCTCTCTGAGTTCAAGACCAGCCTGGTCTACAGAGTGAGTTCCAAGACAACCTCCAAAGCAATACAGAGAAACCCTGTCTCGAAAAACCAAAACAAACAAACAAAAATATTGCATTTGACTAAGCCCCTCTTTTCTCATCTCCAATCCCTGAGGGCTAGACCACCATTCTAGGTGTGGAGTTTGGGTTCTCCTTGACACCCTCCTAGCCATTTCCCCACCCTATCTCTATTAGTTTTTGACTTCCCACCAACTGCAGAAAACAAACAAACAAACCACAACAACAACAACAACAACAAAACACCTGGCTGGGACTCAGATAGACTGTGTCTTCCTTGCATTTTTCTAGTCTGTCTAACTTTTAATAAATAAATAAATAAATAAATAAATAAATAAATAGCCCCAAACACCCCATATCAAATCAAACCAAACCAAACCAAACAACGACAAAAACAAAAAGTATCAATAAACTATTGTCTTCATTCCTTTTCTTTGCCAACATGAAAATCCCAAAAACTGACTTAATGAAAATATTAGATTCTGTTTTTTCAAGTGTTTTATGACTCTAGAACTTGTTATAACAAAGTACTGCAAGTTAGGTAGCTCATAGTACAGAACTTTATTCCCCTATTTCTGAAGTTTAGGAGTACATGGTCAAGGCTACTGGGTGGTTGTTTCCATAATAGGGCAGTTAGAGATGGAGCTGTGCCTGGTCTCCATCCTAGGATTATAGCTATCTTCCTTCTTGTATTGCACCATATGCTGTTCTCTCTAAAGTGTAGCTTAGCTGCCTGTTGCAGTGTCACTTTTCCTTTGAGCATAATATAGATATTTCCTCACAATCTTGGAGTAGAGGTGGCTTTGTCTCAGTGGGCAAAGCAACAAAATAATCACAGCAATTAGGTGTTGCCATGGTAAATGTAATAGATATGTTAACCCTCCATAGTGGAAGAGGGATGGGATGCTCACCTGGGAATCCAGTTGTTGCTTACTCCTCCCAGCAGGTGTGCGTGATCTTGGGAGATGCTGTAAGATTTAGGATGTAGCAAGAAAAAGTGAAATTGATGAAGCTTCCATGAAGTTGCCATCAACAATTGGGTGGAAATTTGTGGTGCTGCAGCTACTTTGATGGTCACCAATGCCCCCAAGTATCTTCATCCATGCTAAAGTTAGACTAAGGTAAAATCTGGAATTTGGTGTGTCATTGATACCTGGAATGATGGATACTTGTTTACATCTCCCAAGGAACACACTGAAGAAGATTTGTCTTAAATTTCTCACTTTTGTAAATGAATTAGGATCAATCCTCAGGCCTTCACACTAATATTGATTACTTGTACAATGACCTGTATCTAAAAAAAAAAATCAGCACATTTTGAGTTATTGTGAGGGTTTAAAATTCAACGTATAAGGAACACTTGCATAATAAAAGAATACACACACAATTTTATTGGAATTTGTCATTTTAAATATTATAAATGTATGGATTTCTAGTATGTGAGAGGATAAGCTTCACAGAGCCACGTCACAGTAAAGAAACTAAAGTAGTAAAAATCAGTGGGAAAATAATGGGTTGAAGTTCATCTTTCATCATCTTCTCACATCCAAAACAAATAACTTAAGTATAATGTTATCTCTTCCTAGACAACCCCTGTTCACAAGTCAATTGATAATATGGGAAAATCAGCAAGCCATTCTAACAATGACTGTAAGTAGGGAGGATTTAAGAAGATAGCTTTCAATCTTTTACCATATGGTTAAGTGCACACTTGTAATTACTTTGGTCATTCTACACTTCATGATGGTCACATAGATTAGCTACATAGAAAAAAAATTAGTATTATCAGAATGTTACTAGTAATTTAACTACAGATGAATATTAGCCAACTGTTCTCTGCAGTGACCAGGACACTTTATGAGATAAAAAGTACTCCACAGAACAATTCTTCTTCTGCAGATAAATCCAAACTAAATAACATATCAAGATAGACCTCTCATAATTTAAATACGAAATCACTTATTGTGGTGGTTTGAAAAGGTATGCCCTAATAGACTCATGTGTTTGAATGCTTAACCCATAGGAAGTGGTATTATAAGGGTCTATGACCTTGCTTGAGTAGTGGGGCTTTGCTTGATGGGGGATGATGTTCTTCTGTATACATGTTTGTCTTATTGGTTGATGAATAAAACACTCATGGCCAGGTAGGATGATAGGTAGGACTAGGAGACAAGGCAGATTCTGGGAAGTGTAGGCATCGAGGAGTTGTCATGTGTTCCCAGGAAGTGACATAGGCAGAAAATGCCACTAGCTAGCCATAGAAGTCTGGAGGTCTGTACAGACATGCAGGAAGTGATATAGCTGGGCAGAATCAGAGTATAAGCAGGGACAAAAAGAAATCATGCTCTACTCTTCTCTGCAGAGTTGTAGCAGGCAAAGGAGTTGCAGGTCTGGCATTCCTGGTACTCCAAGACTACTTGGAAATATATAGATTAGTAATTATTGGTTAATAATTAAGTCAGACCTAAACAATGGAGGGCCCTTGGTCCCAGGCTGATAGCTGGGAAACCAGCATGGGACTGCTCCAGACCCCATGAGTGTGGGTGTCAGTGAGGAGACCATGAAAATCTATGGGGCTCCTTGTAGTCGATAAAGCATAGCATAGGAATGGACTTTGGGAGCCCATCCCACATAGAGGGATACTCCCTGAGTATGAGGGATACACACAGGATGGGCCTAGGCCCTATCCCAAAGGATATGACATACTTGGAAGATCCCCTATGGAAGGCATCACCCACCTTGGGGAGCAGAAAGGGTATGGGATAGGTAGGGTGTTACTTGGGGGAGGCAGAGTAGGAGGGGAAGGAGAGGGAATTGACATGTAAAACAATCTCATTTCTAAGTCAAATAAAAAATTCAAATAAAAGAAAAAATAATTAAGTCAGAGCTAGCCTGTAAGAAACCATAGCCAATGGCCAACAGCTTTATAATTAATATGTCTCATATGCTTCTTTGGGGCTCCAGGACACTGAGACAAGGCTGGTGGGAAACATTCCCATAACAAATTGGCACCCCACAGAAAACCCACATTGCATTTGCTGTATGAAGATTGTCACTGTAGATGTGGTCTTTGAGGTCTCATATATGCTCAAACCACACACAGTGATACAGTTCCCCTCCCTCTGATGTGGATCAAGATGCAGAACTCTCAGCTTCTTCTCCCACACAATGTCTGTCTGTGTGATGCCATCCTTATTCCCATGAAAATAATGGACTAAACTTCTGAAACTGTAAGCCAGTCCCAATTAAATGCCATTTTTCATAATATTTGCTATAGTCATGATGTCTTTTCACAGAAACAGAAACCCTAATGAAGACACTTGTACTTTTGGATAAAAAGTTTCATTATGATTCATTTCCTCAAAGATTTCTGGATGTGTATATTGTTAAGAATATGTTCATTCAATGGAATCTTGAAATTTGCAGAAAAATGGATGGAACTAGAAGAAACCATTCTGAGTGAGGTAAACCAATCATAAAAGACAAACGTGGTATGTACTCACTTATATGTGGATTTTAGACATAGTGGTAAAGGATTACCAGCCTACAATCAACACTGCAAGAGAAGCTAGTAAACAAGGACTTCCCTAAGAGAGACATAAATGGTCCCTTGGAGAAGGGAAAAAGGGACAAGCTCTCCCGAGCAAATTGGGAGCAAAAGAGGTGGGGGAAGCTAGGAAAATGAGAAGGGGAGAAGAAGAGGGGTGAGGAGGACATGAGGGAACAGAAAGGTTGAGTCAAGGGAAGAATAGAAGAAAACAAGAAAGGAGATACCAAAATAGAGGGAGACACTTTAGGTTTACAGAGAAATCAGGCACTAGGGAAAGGTCTGAAGAGCGACAAAGATGATACCAACTAACAATCTAAACAACAGAGGAGAAGCTATGTAAATGCCCTCCTCTGATAACAAGATTGAGGACTGTCTTATATGCCATCTTATAGCCTTCATTCAATAGCTGGTGGAAGTAGAAGCAGACACCCACAACTAATCACTGAACTGAACTGGAATCCAGTGGCAGAGAAGAAAGAGTGATGGGTAAAGGGCTCCAGACCAGGCTGGTGAAACCCACAGAAACAGCTGACCTGAACAAGAATGATACCTGGAATACCAGCATGGGACTGATCCAGAACCCAGGAACCTGGGTTTCAGTGAGGAGACCTCGGAAATCTATGGGACCTCCTGCAGTAGTTCAGTATTTATCCCTAGCATAGGTATGGATTTTGGGAGCCCAATCCACATACAGGGATACTCCCTGAGGCAAGACTCATGGGGGTAGGCCTAGGGCCTATCCCAAAGGATATGATAAACTCTGATGATCCCCTATGGAAGGTCTCACCTTCCCTGGGGTGCAGAAAGGATATGTGATAGGTAGGATATTCTTTGGGGGGGGTAGTAGGGGAGGAGAGGAGGGAGTAGGAACTGGGATTGACATGTAAAACAATCTTGTTTCTAATTCAAATAAAAAATTAAAAGAGAATATGTTCATTAATAGTTAAAGCAATCATGTTCACATATCATTTTCTGAGTACTTACTAAGTGTAATTCATTTTTATAATGATATATATCTGCTAGGACCCCATTAGGAACAGCGGTGGCATTCATGATCAAAGTTATTGATAAAGTAAATTTGGCATGCATTATTTATACCGTGAAGGTTTTTTATTGAAGAGGTAGAAATGAACTTTACTGGTCACTATAGCATATGTGCCTACTTTAGTTATTTGTAAGATTTAAAAACAACTGTTATTAAGTATGTGTTTAAAGTTAAGATAATTATATTGGGTGTTGGTGTCAAAGGCATAAGAAAATTGGGAGCCACTAGCAACAAACTCAATGGGAAAGACATTATTCAAGCTTGTAAAGATGGTAGTTACTGGAGTTGTGGTATTCAGTATAGCATGCTAACAAGGCTAATTCTTGTTAACTTGGCAGGGAAAAAATTATACTACAGTATTCCTCTTCTTCAACATATCAGTCTTTGGCTGGTATCTTTCACTGCATAACTGCAACTGACACCTGGATAACAATAACAACATTGTATGGTCTACTCATACAGATTTAGAACACCAACCAGGACAAAGAAGAATGGAGGGACAGAGAAGGGATAGAAAAATATCCTGACACAAGAGCTAGCCCTTGATTTATGATGCATTATGAATTCAGATGGATCCATAATAACTTGAAAATACTGTAAAAATGAAATTATGTGTAACATACTTAACCTATTCTACAGTATCACTTAGCAACACAGTGTACAATAGTGTGTGGGCTCGCTCCATTTGTGGTAATGGCCCTAAATGAGAGTTTGCATTTGGAGATAGTACTTCTCCTTCTTATCACTAGCCAGGAGGAAAGTCACGGTTCAAATCCTTATGATAGGGACATTTATGATATGTTTTCCAAATACATTTCTTTCAACACAAATTCTCTTCTTGGAACATTAAGCTAGTTACATAATTCTTAGATATGGAAAAGACAAAAGTGATTAAAAGGAATTGTATAACTCTCCTACAGTGGAAGTCTCATTAAGCATGTGACATTAGAGTGAAATTAAGTCACTTTGCTTCAGTTTATCCTGAATTATTGAGCATTCTCTCTCCTAGTCTCTCTCTCTCTCTCTCTCTCTCTCTCTCTTTTTATGTATGTAGTCTGTGTGTCTATTTGGTGCTGAGATCCTTCAGACTGAAAGTATGGCAGTAAAAATGAGGTGGAATATGTGCTGCTGCATACTAAACGGATTAGGATTGCCATTGCTTGTTTTTTTTCTTTCATATGAATATAACATCACTGACTTCACAGTTATATATACCAAGTTTTTAAAAATAATATTCAGTAGACTTGTTAGGGTATTAAGGTTGACATAAAAGCAATTTTCTATATTGGTCATTTAAACAAAATTCTGTCAAAGGAATGTAATGACCATGAACCTCTACAGCCCCAGCTACTCAGCAGGCTACATCAGAAGGATGATTATGTGATTGTGTGAGTCTACAAGTTTGAAAATAGCCTAGGCAAATGAGGAGGACCTGATATAACACACACACACACACACACACACACACACACACACACACACACACAATTCCTAGATAATTCCAGGATCTATCTTCAGATGATTCTAGGCATGTGGGAGAGTATTAAATAGTATTTTTAGACAGTAGGCCTTTTAGTAAAGTGTTTCCCTAGTCTCTTCTTTTTCCAGCCCCCTCCCCCCCAGTTTTGCTCTGGCCTGTTGTTTTAGACATAATTACTGTTGAGCTCCTCATAGACAAGTTTTCTGATTCACTTTTTTATACCACAGTTTTCATCTCTGTCCTCTCTCTCTCTCTCTCTCTCTCTCTCTCTCTCTCTCCTCTCTCTCTCTCTCTCTCTCTCTCTCTCTCTAGGATTTTCAGGTGAGTGGACAAATTAGACTAAGAGGTACAGGAAAGAGCAAAGGCAGGGAGGAGCTTCTTTTATGTAATTTAAATGAACATTCTTCAGTTATAAACTTACTTGCATCATCTATAGTGACTACTACTACCAATCAGGTTTGAAAATATTCCCATGTGAGTTTGTGATTGTTAAGGTTCATTACCAACTCCATTGCATTTGGAATCACCCAGGAAACACACCACTAGGAATTTTTTGAGGGTGTGTTTAGGATTAACTGATTTGAGAGGCTTTAGACTAAACATGGGTGACAATACTCTGTGATCTGGGGGTATGGACCAGATATTAAGGGGGAAAGAGAAAAATCAAATAATACTTAGCACCCATGTGTAATGATAAGTCTTTCTGCTACTGCCTGAGTTCTGCCCACCACCATGTGGTTGCCCAAAATAACACACAGTCTTATATTAGTTTACAATGCTGCTGGCCAATTGACTAGGATTTCTTACATGCTTGCTCAGTCTTTATTATCATAAATCTATATATTTTATAAGACTTATTGAGGACACCTTCGCCTGGTGTCCTCTTCCCAGGATCACATGGCAGCTCCATAGAGTAGAAGGCAAGAGGAAAAGGAAGAGAAAGACAATGACTTCTTGCTTGTCCTTGCTTAAATTCTGAATCTG